>NW_027640613.1:0-712000 GCF_949752795.1 Hyperoodon ampullatus | reverse complement strand
AGCAAGCAAGCGGGCAATGCAAATCTCCACTACAAAGAAGTATCACTTCCCACCGGTCAAAAGGGACATCCACAAAATGTGTAAAAACCAGAAAGGCAAGACAGGCCCTGGAGAACAGGGAGCCTTGTTATGCTGATGGGCGGGATGTAAATTGCCAACTGCCTCTCTGGAGGAGTGCATTGTGTTCCCTAAAACAAGTAAACAACAGAGCTACAGAGCCAAGGGCACATCCAGTCTAGGGAATATACCTTGGGAAAACTGAAAATCAAAAAGACACAGCCACCCCAAAATTTAGGGCTGCACTGCTTACAAGGACCTCAACTTGGGTACACCTTAAATATCCCAGGAAATATAAAAATGCTTCAAAAAATTGTGGTACTTATGTACGATCGAATATCCCTCAGCCATGAAATCAATGTCATAAGACCAGTAGCAGCAAAATGGGTGGATTCAGGTACGATGATTCTAAGTAAAATAAGTCACACAGAAAAAGAAACTTATCATAAGATATCACTTATGAAGATCCTGTAAACATGGCTACACTTGAACTGAGTTAGGAAAGAGAACAGTGTCTCACATTTAGAAAACACTCTTATGCCTGCTTAAGGGGGAAGGAGAGGTGGGGTGATGCATAAAAACAGAGTTTGATATAAGCACAGGTACCGTTCCAAAAACCAACTATAGAATAGACAAGACCTACACCTTCCTCAGTGAAAGGGACTCAAAACACCATATTTCCCTCAGAGGAATATATCTGACTAGTAAGAATCTTAAAACCTATGTATTGATATGTCTCCGTAAGGGAATCATGTGTGTCTAGACAGGCATAAACATGGCAGCGAGAATCAGCTCAAACCCACTATAAAAAGGAATTTCAAAACCAAAACAAAACAACTGGGAAATTCTTTACATTTCCTTCAGGGTCTCTGATGAAACCTGGAATGACCCTATCTACAACGACAGCTGGATGTGGCATAAGGCTGGACACTTGGGACTGAGAGGATTGGTGAGATTGGGTGAGCAAATGCAGACCCTTTAAAGCAATAATGCATGGCACACATTCCATGTGTCCCAACTCTCCAGGTTGAAGGGAATATTACTACAGCTATAACATGTACAGGAATCCTAGAGAACGGACACACTGTGAATACGAATGGTTTCTAAAACTCAACGAATAGTCCCTCTCCTGGTGCTCTGGTTTGACTTTCCATCTGCTTTACTATCAACCTCCCAACTTGGAGAGACAGACCCTTTAACCTCCTGGTTCACACAGGTTGCGAATTTGGCAGAGGATTAAAAGGAAGAGGGAGAACCAATGAGAGAGTAGCTGTTAGGCATTTGGACGGGCACATATCACTGTAATTTCCCGGCAGGAAGAAGAATTAACCAAAGTCTCAGCCACCCACCGGGACCCAGTATAGGTCCTGAACCAAAATTTTGGACTTGCGGTCAGCTCACCTAAAACGAGTTGAAAAATGGAGCTCAGGGGCACAGCAATTCACAAACTGGCCGAGTAATAAAGGACAACTATCGTCCAAAAATCTGTTGAGGGAAGGCAACGAGGCGGACTTGAAAGCGAGGCAGAATAGCAGGAAACAGATTTCAAGAGGTACGTTGGATTCGCCTTTAAAGCACAGGAAGAGGGGCACAACTTCGACAATGATGCACTTGGCCATAAAGGGCGTATGCGTTTTCTCCTGAATATATTCAGGAGAAAACGCATACGCCCTTTATGGCCAAGCAAGCAAGCGGGCAATGCAAATCTGCACTACAAAGAAGTATCACTTCACACCGGTCAAAACGGACATCCACAAAATGTGTAAAAACCAGAAAGGCAAGACAGGCCCTGGAGAACAGGGAGCCTTGTTATGCTGATGGGCGGGATGTAAATTGCCAACTGCCTCTCTGGAGGAGTGCATTGTGTTCCCTAAAACAATTAAACAACAGAGCTACAGAGCCAAGGGCACTTCCGGTCTAGGGAATATACCTTGGGAAAACTGAAAATCAATAAGACAGAGCCACCCCAAAATTTAGGGCTGCACTGCTTACAAGGACCTCAACTTGGGTACACCTTAAATATCCCAGGAAATATAAAAATGGTTCAAAAAATTGTGGTACTTACGTACGATGGAATATCCCTCAGCCATGAAATCAATGACATAAGACCAGTAGCAGCAAAATGGGTGGATTCAGGTACGATGATTTTAATGAAATAAGTCACAGAGAAAAAGAAACTTATCATAAGATATCACTTATGAAGATCCTGTAAACATGGCTACACTTGAACTGAGTTAGGAAAGAGAACAGTGTCTCACATTTAGAAAACACTCTTATGCCTGCTTAAGGGGGAAGGAGAGGTGGGGTGATGCATAAAACCAGAGTTTGATATAAGCACAGGTACCGTTCCAAAAACCAACTATGGAATAGACAAGACCTACACCTTCCTCAGTGAAAGGGACTCAAAACACCATATTTCCCGCAGAGGAATATATCTGACTAGTAAGAATCTTAAAACCTATGTATTGATATGTCTCCGTAAGGGAATCAAGTGTGTCTAGACTGGCATAAACATGGCAGCGAGAATCAGCTCAAACCCACTATAAAAAGGAATTTCAAAAATAAATCAAAACAACTGGGAAATTCTTTACAATTCGTTCAGGGTCTCTGATGAAACCTGGAATGACCATATCTACAACGACAGCTTGATGTGGCATAAGGCTGGACACTTGGGACTGAGAGGATTGGTGAGATTGGGTGAGCAAATGCAGACCCTTTAAAGCAATAATGCATGGCACCCATTCCATGGGTCCCAACTCTCCAGGTTGAAGGGAATATTACTACAGCTATAACATGTACGGGAAACCTAGAGAACGGACACACTGTGAATACGAAAGGTTTCTAAAACTCAACGTATAGTCCCTCTCCTGGTGCTCAGGTTTGACTTTCCATCTGCTTTACTATCAACCTCCCAACTTGGAGAGACAGCCCCTTTAACCTCCTGGTTCGCACACGTTGCCAATTTGGCAAGGATGAAAGGGAAGAGGGAGAACCAATGAGAGAGTAGCTGTTAGGCATTTGGACGGGCACATATCACTGTAATTTCCCGGCAGGAAGAAGAATTAACCAAAGTCTCAGCCACCCACCGGGAACCAGTATAGGCCCTGAACCAAAATTTTGGACCTGCGGTCAGCTCACCAAAAATGAGTGGAAAAATGGAGCTCAGGGGCACAGCAATTCACAAACTGGCCGAGTAATAAAGGACAACTATCGTCCAAAAATCTGTTGAGGGAAAGCAACGAGGCGGACTTGGAAGCGAGGCAGAATAGCAGGAAACAGATTTCAAGAGGTACGTTGGAATCGCCTTTAAAGCACAGGAAGAGGGGCACAACTTCGACAATGATGCACGTGGCCATAAAGGGCGTATGCGTTTTCTCCTGAATATATTCAAGAGAAAACGCATACGCCCTTTTTGGCCAAGCAAGCAATCGGGCAATGCAAATCTGCACTACAAAGAAGTATCACTTCCCACCGGTCAAAAGGGACATCCACAAAATGTGTAAAAACCAGAAAGGCAAGACAGGCCCTGGAGAACAGGGAGCCTTGTTATGCTGATGGGCGGGATGTAAATTGCCAACTGCCTCTCTGGAGGAGTGCATTGTGTTCCCTAAAACAAGTAAACAACAGAGCTACAGAGCCAAGGGCACTTCCAGTCTAGGGAATATACCTTGGGAAAACTGAAAATCAAAAAGACACAGCCACCCCAAAATTTAGGGCTGCACTGCTTACAAGGACCTCAACTTGGGTACACCTTAAATATCCCAGGAAATATAAAAATGGTTCAAAAAATTGTGGTACTTACGTACGATGGAATATCCCTCAGCCATGAAATCAATGTCATAAGACCAGTAGCAGCAAAATGGGTGGATTCAGGTACGATGATTCTAAGTGAAATAAGTCACACAGAAAAAGAAACTTATCATAAGATATCACTTATGAAGATCCTGTAAACATGGCTACACTTGAACTGAGTTAGGAAAGAGAACAGTGTCTCACATTTAGAAAACACTCTTATGCCTGCTTAAGGGGGAAGGAGAGGTGGGGTGATGCATAAAACCAGAGTTTGATATAAGCACAGGTACCGTTCCAAAAACCAACTATGGAATAGGCAAGACCTACACCTTCCTCAGTGAAAGGGACTCAAAACCCCATAGTTCCCGCAGAGGAATATATCTGACTAGTAAGAATCTTAAAACCTATGTATTGATATGTCTCCGTAAGGGAACCAAGTGTGTCTAGACTGGCATAAACATGGCAGCGAGAATCAGCTCAAACCCACTATAAAAAGGAATTTCAAAAACAAAACAAAAACCTGGGAAATTCTTTACAATTCCTTCAGAGTATCTGATGAAACCTGGACTGACCCTATCTACAACGACAGCTGGATGTGGCATAAGGCGGGACACTTGGACTGAGAGGATTGGTGAGATTGGGTGAACAAATGCAGAACCTTTAAAGCATTAATGCATGGCACCCATTCCATGGGTCCCAACTCTCCAGGTTGAAGGGAATATTACTACAGTTATAACATGTACGGGAAACCTAGAGAACGGACACACTGTGAATACGAAAGGTTTCTAAAACTCAACGAATAGTCCCTCTCCTGGTGCTCCGGTTTGACTTTCCACCTGCTTTACTATAAACCTCCCAACTTGGAGAGACAGCCCCTTTAACCTCCTTGTTCGCACAGGTTGCCAATTTGGCAGAGGATGAAAGGGAAGAGGGAGAACCAATGAGAGAGTAGCTGTTAGGCATTTGGACGGGCACATATCACTGTAATTTCCCGGCAGGAAGAAGAATTAACCAAAGTCTCAGCCCCCCACCGGGAACCAGCATAGGTCCTGAACCAAAATTTTGGACCTGCGGTCAGCTCACCAAAAACGAGTTGAAAAATGGAGCTCAGGGGCACAGCAATTCACAAACTGGCCGAGTAATAAAGGACAACTATCGTCCAAAAATCTGTTGATGGAAGGCAACGAGGCGGACTTGAAAGCGAGGCAGAATAGCAGGAAACAGATTTCAAGAGGTACGTTGGAATCGCCTTTAAAGCACCGGATGAGGGGCACAACTTCGACAATGATGCACTTGGCCAAAAAGGGCGTATGCGTTTTCTCGTGAATATATTCAGGAGAAAACGCATACGCCCTTTTTGGCCAAGCAAGCAATCGGGCAATGCAAATCTGCACTACAAAGAAGTATCACTTACCACCGGTCAAAAGGGACATCCACAAAATGTGTAAAAACCAGAAAGGCAAGACAGGCCCTGGAGAACAGGGAGCCTTGTTATGCTGATGGGCGGGATGTAAATTGCCAACTGCAGCTCTGGAGGAGTACAGTGTGTTCCCTAAAACAAGTAAAAAACAGAGCTACAGAGCCAAGGGCACTTCCAGTCTAGTGAATATACCTTGGGAAAACTGAAAATCAATAAGGCAGAGCCCCTCCAAAATTTAGGGCTGCACTGCTTATAAGGACCTCAACTTGGGTACACCTTAAATATCCCAGGAAATATAAAAATGGTTCAAAAAATTGTGGTACTTACGTACGATGGAATATCCCTCAGCCATGAAATCAATGTCATAAGACCAGTAGCAGTAAAATGGGTGGATTCAGGTACGATGATTCTAAGTGAAATAAGAAACACAGAAAAAGAAACTTATCATAAGATATCACTTATGAAGATCCTGTAACATGGCTACACTTGAACTGAGTTAGGAAAGAGAACAGTGTCTCACATTTAGAAAACACTCTTATGCCTGCTTAAGGGGGAAGGAGAGGTGGGGTGATGCATAAAACCAGAGTTTGATATAAGCACAGGTACCGTTCCAAAAACCAACTATGGAATAGACAAGACCTACACCTTCCTCAGTGAAAGGGATTCAAAATCCCATATTTCCCGCAGAGGAATATACCTGACTAGTAAGAATCTTAAAACCTATGTATTGATATGTCTCCGTAAGGGAATCAAGTGTGTCTAGACTGGCATAAACATGGCAGCGAGAATCAGCTCAAACCCACTATAAAAAGGAATTTCAAAAACAAAACAAAAAAACTGGGAAATTCTTTACAATTCCTTCAGGGTCTCTGATGAAACCTGGAATGACCCTATCTACAACGACAGCTGGATGTGGCATAAGACTGGACACTTTGGACTGAGACGATTGGTGAGATTGGGTGAACAAATGCAGACCATTTAAAGCAATAATGCATGGCACACATTCCATGTGTCCCAACTCTCCAGGTTGAAGGGAATATTACTACAGTTATAACATGTACGGGAAACCTAGAGAACGGACACACTGTGAATACGAAAGGTATCTAAAACTCAACGAATAGTCCCTCTCCTGGTGCTCCGGTTTGACTTTCCATCTGCTTTACTATCAACCTCCCAACTTGGAGAGACAGCCCCTTTAACCTCCTGGTTCGCACAGGTTGCCAATTTGGCAGAGAATGAAAGGGAAGAGGGAGAATCAATGAGAGAGTAGCTGTTAGGCATTTGCACGGGCACATATCACTGTAATTTCACGGCAGGAAGAAGAATTAACCAAAGTCTCAGCCCCCCACCGGGAACCAGTATAGGTGCTGAACCAAAATTTTGGACTTGCGGTCAGCTCACCTAAAACGAGTTGAAAAATGGAGCGCAGGGGCACAGCAATTCACAAACTGGCCGAGTAATAAAGGACAACTATCGTCCAAATATCTGTTGAGGGAAGGCAACGAGGCGGACTTGAAAGCGAGGCAGAATAGCAGGAAACAGATTTCAAGAGGTACGTTGGAATCGCCTTTAAAGCACAGGAAGAGCGGCACAACTTCGACAATGATGCACTTGGCCAAAAAGGGCGTATGCGTTTTCTCCTGAATATATTCAGGAGAAAACGCATACGCCCTTTTTGGCCAAGCAAGCAAGCGGGCAATGCAAATCTGCACTACAAAGAAGTATCACTTCCCACCGGTCAAAAGGGACATCCACAAAATGTGTAAAAACCAGAAAGGCAAGACAGGCCCTGGAGAACAGGGAGCCTTGTTATGCTGATGGGCGGGATGTAAATTGCCAACTGCCTCTCTGGAGGAGTACACTGTGTTCCCTAAAACAAGTAAAGAACAGAGCTACAGAGCCAAGGGAACTTCCAGTCTATGGAATATACCTTGGGAAAACTGAAAATCAATAAGACAGAGCCACTCCAAAATTTAGGCCTGCACTGCTTATAAGGACCTCAACTTGGGTACACCTTAAATATCCCAGGAAATATAAAAATGGTTCAAAAAATTGTGGTACGTACGTACGATGGAATATCCCTCAGCCATGAAATCAATGTCATAAGACCAGTAGCAGTAAAATGGGTGGATTCAGGTACGATGATTCTAAGTGAAATAAGTCACAGAGAAAAAGAAACTTATCATAAGATATCACTTATGAAGATCCTGTAAACATGGCTACACTTAAACTGAGTTAGGAAAGAGAACAGTGTCTCACATTTAGAAAACACTCTTATGCCTGCTTAAGGGGGAAGGAGAGGTGGGATGATGCATAAAACCAGAGTTTGATATAAGCACAGGTACCATTCCAAAAACCAACTATGGAATAGACAAGACCTACACCTTCCTCAGTGAAAGGGACTCAAAACCCCATATTTCCCACAGAGGAATATATCTGACTAGTAAGAATCTTAAAACCTATGTATTGATATGTCTCCGTAAGGGAATCAAGTGTGTCTAGACTGGCATAAACATGGCAGCGAGAATCAGCTCAAACCCACTATAAAAAGGAATTTCAAAAACAAAACAAAAAAACTGGGAAATTCTTTACAATTCCTTAAGGGTCTCTGATGAAACCTGGAATTACCCTATCTACAACGACAGCTGGATGTGGCATAAGGCTGGACACTTTGGACTGAGAGGATTGGTGAGATTGGGTGAACAAATGCAGACCATTTAAAGCAATAATGCATGACACACATTCCATGGGTCCCAACTCTCCAGGTTGAAGGGAATATTACTAGAGTTATAACATGTACGGGAAACCTAGAGAACGGACACACTGTGAATACGAAAGGTTTCTAAAACTCAACGAATAGTCCCTCTCCTGGTGCTCCGGTTTGACTTTCCATCTGCTTTACTATCAACCTCCCAACTTGGAGAGACAGCCCCTTTAACCTCCTGGTTCGCACAGGTTGCCAATTTGGCAGAGGATGAAAGGGAAGAGGGAGAACCAATGAGAGAGTAGCTGTTAGGCATTTGGATGGGCACATATCACTGTAATTTCCCGGCAGGAAGAAGAATTAACCAAAGTCTCAGCCACCCACCGGGAACCAGTATAGGTCTTGAAACAAAATTTTGGACTTGTGGTCAGCTCACCTAAAACGAGTTGAAAAATGGAGCTCAGGGGCACAGCAATTCACAAACTGGCCGAGTAATAAAGGACAACTATCGTCCAAATATCTGTTGAGGGAAGGCCACGAGGCGGACTTGAAAGCGAGGCAGAATAGCAGGAAACAGATTTCAAGAGGTACGTTGGAATCGCCTTTAAAGCACAGGAAGAGGGGCACAACTTCAAAAATGATGCACTTGGCCAAAAAGGGCGTATGCGTTTTCTCCTGAATATATTCAGGAGAAAACGCATACGCCCTTTTTGGCCAAGCAAGCAAGCGGGCAATGCAAATCTGCACTACAAAGAAGTATCACTTCCCACCGGTCAAAAGGGACATCCACAAAATGTGTAAAAACCAGAAAGGCAAGACAGGCACTGGAGAACAGGGAGCCTTGTTATGCTGATGGGCGGGATGTAAATTGCCAACTGCCTCTCTGGAGGAGTGCATTGTGTTCCCTAAAACAAGTAAACAACAGAGCTACAGAGCCAAGGGCACTTCCAGTCTAGGGAATATACCTTGGGAAAACTGAAAATCAAAAAGACACAGCCACCCCAAAATTTAGGGCTGCACTGCTTACAAGGACCTCAACTTGGGTACACCTTAAATATCCCAGGAAATATAAAAATGGTTCAAAAAATTGTGGTACTTACATACGATGGAATATCCCTCAGCCATGAAATCAATGTCATAAGACCAGTAGCAGCAAAATGGGTGGATTCAGGTACGATGATTCTAAGTGAAATAAGTCACAGAGAAAAAGAAACTTATCATAAGATATCACTTATGAAGATCCTGTAAACATGGCTACACTTGAACTGAGTTAGGAAAGAGAACAGTGTCTCACATTTAGAAAACACTCTTATGCCTGCTTAAGGGGGAAGGAGAGGTGGGGTGATGCATAAAACCAGAGTTTGATATAAGCAGAGGTACCGTTCCAAAAACCAACTATGGAATAGGCAAGACCTACACCTTCCTCAGTGAAAGGGACTCAAAACACCATATTTCCCGCAGAGGAATATATCTGACTAGTAAGAATCTTAAAACCTATGTATTGATATGTCTCCGTAAGGGAACCAAGTGTGTCTAGACTGGCATAAACATGGCAGCGCGAATCAGCTCAAACCCACTATAAAAAGGAATTTCAAAAACAAAACAAAAACCTGGGAAATTCTTTACAATTCCTTCAGAGTCTCTGATGAAACCTGGACTGACCCTATCTACAACGACAGCTGGATGTGGCATAAGGCGGGACACTTGGACTGAGAGGATTGGTGAGATTGGGTGAACAAATGCAGAACCTTTAAAGCATTAATGAATGGCACCCATTCCATGGGTCCCAACTCTCCAGGTTGAAGGGAATATTACTACAGTTATAACATGTACGGGAAACCTAGAGAACGGACACACTGTGAATACGAAAGGTTTCTAAAACTCAACGAATAGTCCCTCTCCTGGTGCTCCGGTTTGACTTTCCACCTGCTTTACTATAAACCTCCCAACTTGGAGAGACAGCCCCTTTAACCTCCTGGTTCGCACAGGTTGCCAATTTGGCAGAGGATGAAAGGGAAGAGGGAGAACCAATGAGAGAGTAGCTGTTAGGCATTTGGACGGGCACATATCACTGTAATTTCCCAGCAGGAAGAAGAATTAACCAAAGTCTCAGCCCCCCACCGGGAACCAGCATAGGTCCTGAACCAAAATTTTGGACCTGCGGTCAGCTCACCAAAAACGAGTTGAAAAATGGAGCTCAGGGGCACAGCAATTCACAAACTGGCCGAGTAATAAAGGACAACTATCGTCCAAAAATCTGTTGATGGAAGGCAACGAGGGGGACTTGAAAGCGAGGCAGAATAGCAGGAAACCGATTTCAAGAGGTACGTTGGAATCGCCTTTAAAGCACCGGATGAGGGGCACAACTTCGACAATGATGCACGTGGCCAAAAAGGGCGTATGCGTTTTCTCGTGAATATATTCAGGAGAAAACGCATACGCCCTTTTTGGCCAAGCAAGCAATCGGGCAATGCAAATCTGCACTACAAAGAAGTATCACTTACCACCGGTCAAAAGGGACATCCACAAAATGTGTAAAAACCAGAAAGGCAAGACAGGCCCTGGAGAACAGGGAGCCTTGTTATGCTGATGGGCGGGATGTAAATTGGCAACTGCAGCTCTGGAAGAGTACAGTGTGTTCCCTAAAACAAGTAAAGAACAGAGCTACAGAGCCAAGGGCACTTCCAGTCTAGTGAATATACCTTGGGAAAACTGAAAATCAATAAGACAGAGCCCCTCCAAAATTTAGGGCTGCACTGCTTATAAGGACCTAAACTAGGGTACACCTTAAATATCCCAGGAAATATAAAAATGGTTCAAAAAATTGTGGTACTTACGTACGATGGAATATCCCTCAGCCATGAAATCAATGTCATAAGACCAGTAGCAGTAAAATGGGTGGATTCAGGTATGATGATTCTAAGTGAAATAAGAAACACAGAAAAAGAAACTTATCATAAGATATCACTTATGAAGATCCTGTAAACATGGCTACACTTGAACTGAGTTAGGAAAGAGAACAGTGTCTCACATTTAGAAAACACTCTTATGCCTGCTTAAGGGGGAAGGAGAGGTGGGGTGATGCATAAAACCAGAGTTTGATATAAGCACAGGTACCGTTCCAAAAACCAACTATGGAATAGACAAGACCTACACCTTCCTCAGTGAAAGGGACTCAAAATCCCATATTTCCCGCAGAGGAATATACCTGACTAGTAAGAATCTTAAAACCTATGTATTGATATGTCTCCGTAAGGGAATCAAGTGTGTCTAGACTGGCATAAACATGGCAGCGAGAATCAGCTCAAACCCACTATAAAAAGGAATTTCAAAAACAAAACAAAAAAACTGGGAAATTCTTTACAATTCCTTCAGGGTCTCTGATGAAACCTGGAATGACCCTATCTACAACGACAGCTGGATGTGGCATAAGACTGGACACTTTGGACTGAGACGATTGGTGAGATTGGGTGAACAAATGCAGACCATTTAAAGCAATAATGCATGGCACACATTCCATGTGTCCCAACTCTCCAGGTTGAAGGGAATATTACTACAGATATAACATGTACGGGAAACCTAGAGAATGGACACACTGTGAATACGAAAGGTATCTAAAACTCAACGAATAGTCCCTCTCCTGGTGCTCCGGTTTGACTTTCCATCTGCTTTACTATCAACCTCCCAACTTGGAGAGACAGCCCCTTTAACCTCCTGGTTCGCACAGGTTGCCAATTTGGCAGAGGATGAAAGGGAAGAGGGAGAATCAATGAGAGAGTAGCTGTTAGGCATTTGGACGGGCACATATCACTGTAATTTCACGGCAGGAAGAAGAATTAACCAAAGTCTCAGCCCCCCACCGGGAACCAGTATAGGTGCTGAACCAAAATTTTGGACTTGCGGTCAGCTCACCTAAAACGAGTTGAAAAATGGAGCGCAGGGGCACAGCAATTCACAAACTGGCCGAGTAATAAAGGACAACTATCGTCCAAATATCTGTTGAGGGAAGGCAACGAGGCGGACTTGAAAGCGAGGCAGAATAGCAGGAAACAGATTTCAAGAGGTACGTTGGAATCGCCTTTAAAGCACAGGAAGAGCGGCACAACTTCGACAATGATGCACGTGGCCAAAAAGGGCGTATGCGTTTTTTCGTGAATATATTCAGGAGAAAACGCATACGCCCTTTTTGGCCAAGCAAGCAAGCGGGCAATGCAAATCTGCACTACAAAGTAGTAGCACTTCCCACCGGTCAAAAGGGACATCCACAAAATGTGTAAAAACCAGAAAGGCAAGACAGGCCCTGGAGAAGAGGGAGCCTTGTTATGCTGATGGGCGGGATGTAAATTGCCAACTGCCTCTCTGGAGGAGTGCATTGTGTTCCCTAAAACAAGTAAACAACAGAGCTACAGAGCCAAGGGCACTTCCAGTCTAGGGAATATACCTTGGGAAAACTGAAAATCAAAAAGACACAGCCACCCTAAAATTTAGGGCTGCACTGCTTACAAGGACCTCAACTTGGGTACACCTTAAATATCCCAGGAAATATCAAAATGGTTCAAAAAATTGTGGTACTTACATACGATGGAATATCCCTCAGCCATGAAATCAATGTCATAAGACCAGTAGCAGCAAAATGGGCGGATTCAGGTACGATGATTCTAAGTGAAATAAGTCACAGAGAAAAAGAAACTTATCATAAGATATCACTTATGAAGATCCTGTAAACATGGCTACACTTGAACTGAGTTAGGAAAGAGAACAGTGTCTCACATTTAGAAAACACTCTAATGCCTGCTTAAGGGGGAAGGAGAGGTGGGGTGATGCATAAAACCAGAGTTTCATATAAGCAGATGTACCGTTCCAAAAACCAACTATGGAATAGGCAAGACCTACACCTTCCTCAGTGAAAGGGACTCAAAACCCCATATTTCCCACAGAGGAATATATCTGACTAGTAAGAATCTTAAAACCTATGTATTGATATGTCTCCGTAAGGGAATCAAGTGTGTCTAGACTGGCATAAACATGGCAGCGAGAATCAGCTCAAACCCACTATAAAAAGGAATTTCAAAAACAAAACAAAAAAACTGGGAAATTCTTTACAATTCCTTAAGGGTCTCTGATGAAACCTGGAATTACCCTATCTACAACGACAGCTGGATGTGGCATAAGGCTGGACACTTTGGACTGAGAGGATTGGTGAGATTGCGTGAACAAATGCAGACCATTTAAAGCAATAATGCATGACACACATTCCATGGGTCCCAACTCTCCAGGTTGAAGGGAATATTACTACAGTTATAACATGTACGGGAAACCTAGAGAACGGACACACTGTGAATACGAAAGGTTTCTAAAACTCAACGAATAGTCCCTCTCCTGGTGCTCCGGTTTGACTTTCCATCTGCTTTACTATCAACCTCCCAACTTGGAGAGACAGCCCCTTTAACCTCCTGGTTCGCACAGGTTGCCAATTTGGCAGAGGATGAAAGGGAAGAGGGAGAACCAATGAGAGAGTAGCTGTTAGGCATTTGGACGGGCACATATCACTGTAATTTCCCGGCAGGAAGAAGAATTAACCAAAGTCTCAGCCACCCACCGGGAACCAGTATAGGTCTTGAACCAAAATTTTGGACTTGCGGTCAGCTCACCTAAAACGAGTTGAAAAATGGAGCTCAGGGGCACAGCAATTCACAAACTGGCCGAGTAATAAAGGACAACTATCGTCCAAATATCTGTTGAGGGAAGGCCACGAGGCGGACTTGAGAGCGAGCCAGAATAGCAGGAAACAGATTTCAAGAGGTACGTTGGAATCGCCTTTAAAGCACAGGAAGAGGGGCACAACTTCAACAATGATGCACTTGGCCAAAAAGGGCGTATGCGTTTTCTCCTGAATATATTCAGGAGAAAACGCATACGCCCTTTTTGGCCAAGCAAGCAAGCGGGCAATGCAAATCTGCACTACAAAGAAGTATCACTTCCCACCGGTCAAAAGGGACATCCACAAAATGTGTAAAAACCAGAAAGGCAAGACAGGCCCTGGAGAAGAGGGAGCCTTGTTATGCTGATGGGCGGGATGTAAATTGCCAACTGCCTCTCTGGAGGAGTGCATTGTGTTCCCTAAAACAAGTAAACAACAGAGCTACAGAGCCAAGGGCACTTCCAGTCTAGGGAATATACCTTGGGGAAACTGAAAATCAAAAAGACACAGCCACCCCAAAATTTAGGGCTGCACTGCTTACAAGGACCTCAACTTGGGTACACCTTAAATATCCCAGGAAATATAAAAATGGTTCAAAAAATTGTGGTACTTACATACGATGGAATATCCCTCAGCCATGAAATCAATGTCATAAGACCAGTAGCAGCAAAATGGGTGGATTCAGGTACGATGATTCTAAGTGAAATAAGTCACAGAGAAAAAGAAACTTATCATAAGATATCACTTATGAAGATCCTGTAAACATGGCTACACTTGAACTGAGTTAGGAAAGAGAACAGTGTCTCACATTTAGAAAACACTCTTATGCCTGCTTAAGGGGGAAGGAGAGGTGGGGTGATGCATAAAACCAGAGTTTGATATAAGCAGAGGTACCGTTCCAAAAACCAACTATGGAATAGGCAAGACCTACACCTTCCTCAGTGAAAGGGACTCAAAACACCATATTTCCCGCAGAGGAATATATCTGACTAGTAAGAATCTTAAAACCTATGTATTGATATGTCTCCGTAAGGGAATCAAGTGTGTCTAGACTGGCATAAACATGGCAGCGAGAATCAGCTCAAACCCACTATAAAAAGGAATTTCAAAACCAAAACAAAAACCTGGGAAATTCTTTACAATTCCTTCAGAGTCTGTGATGAAACCTGGACTGACCCTATCTACAACGACAGCTGGATGTGGCATAAGGCGGGACACTTGGACTGAGAGGATTGGTAAGATTGGGTGAACAAATGCAGAACCTTTAAAGCAATAATGCATGGCACCCATTCCATGGGTCCCAACTCTCCAGGTTGAAGGGAATATTACTACAGTTATAACATGTACGGGAAACCTAGAGAACGGACACACAGTGAATACGAAAGGTTTCTAAAACTCAACGAATAGTCCCTCTCTTGGTGCTCCGGTTTGACTTTCCATCTTCTTTACTATCAACCTCCCAACTTGGAGAGACAAACCCTTTAACCTCCTGGTTCGCACAGGTTGCCAATTTGGCAGAGGATGAAAGGGAAGAGGGAGAACCAATGAGAGAGTAGCTGTTAGGAATTTGGACGGGCACATATCACTGTAATTTCCCGGCAGGAAGAAGAATTAACCATAGTCTCAGCCCCCCACCGGGAACCAGTATAGGTCCTGAACCAAAATTTTGGACTTGCGGTCAGCTCACCAAAAACGAGTTGAAAAATGGAGCTCAGGGGCACAGCAATTCACAAACTGGCCGAGTAATAAAGGACAACTATGGTCCAAAAATCTGTTGAGGGAAGGCAACGAGGCGGACTTGAAAGCGAGGCAGAATAGCAGGAAACAGATTTCAAGAGGTACGTTGGAATCGCCTTTAAAGCACAGGCAGAGGGGCACAACTTCGACAATGATGCACTTGGCCAAAAAGGGCGTATGCGTTTTCTCGTGAATATATTCAGGAGAAAACGCATACGCCCTTTTTGGCCAAGCAAGCAATCGGGCAATGCAAATCTGCACTACAAAGAAGTATCACTTACCACCGGTCAAAAGGGACATCCACAAAATGTGTAAAAACCAGAAAGGCAAGACAGGCCCTGGAGAACAGGGAGCCTTGTTATGCTGATGGGCGGGATGTAAATTGCCAACTGCCTCTCTGGAGGAGTGCATTCTGTTCCCTAAAACAAGTAAACAACAGAGCTACAGAGCCAAGGGCACTTCCAGTCTAGGGAATATACCTTGGGAAAACTGAAAATCAATAAGACAGAGCCACCCCAAAATTTAGGGCTGCACTGCTTACAAGGACCTCAACTTGGGTACAACTTAAATATCCCAGGAAATATAAAAATGGTTCAAAAAATTGTGGTACTTACGTACGATGGAATATCCCTCAGCCATGAAATCAATGTCATAAGACCAGTAGCAGCAAAATGGGTGGATTCAGGTACGATGATTCTAAGTGAAATAAGTCACACAGAAAAAGAAACTTATCATAAGATATCACTTATGAAGATCCTGTAAACATGGCTACACTTGAACTGAGTTAGGAAAGAGAACAGTGTCTCACATTTAGAAAACACTCTAATGCCTGCTTAAGGGGGAAGGAGAGGTGGGGTGATGCATAAAACCAGAGTTTGATATAAGCAGAGGTACCGTTCCAAAAACCAACTATGGAATAGGCAAGACCTACACCTTCCTCAGTGAAAGGGACTCAAAACCCCATATTTCCCGCAGAGGAATATACCTGACTAGTAAGAATCTTAAAACCTATGTATTGATATGTCTCCGTAAGGGAACCAAGTGTGTCTAGACTGGCATAAACATGGCAGCGAGAATCAGCTCAAACACACTATAAAAAGAATTTCAAAAACAAAACAAAAAACCTGGGAAATTCTTTACAATTCCTTCAGAGTCTCTGATGAAACCTGGAATGACCCTATCTACAACGACAGCTGGATGTGGCATAAGGCGGGACACTTGGACTGAGAGGATTGGTGAGATTGGGTGAACAAATGCAGAACCTTTAAAGCATTAATGCATGGCACCCGTTCCAAGGGTCCCAACTCTCCAGGTTGAAGGGAATATTACTACAGGTATAACATGTATGGGAAACCTAGAGAACGGACACACTGTGAATACGAAAGGTTTCTAAAACTCAACGAATAGTCCCTCTCCTGGTGCTCCGGTTTGACTTTCCATCTGCTTTACTATCAACCTCCCAACTTGGAGAGACAGCCCCTTTAACCTCCTGGTTCGCATAGGTTTCAAATTTGGCAGAGGATGAAAGGGAAGAGGGAGAACCAATGAGAGAGTAGCAGTTAGGCATTTGGACGGGCACATATCAATCTAACTTCCCGGCAGGAAGAAGAATTAACCAAAGTCTCAGCCCCCCACCGGGAACCAGTATAGGTCCTGAACCAAAATTTTGGACTTGCGGTCAGCTCACCAAAAACGAGTTGAAAAATGGAGCTCAGGGGCACAGCAATTCACAAACTGGCCGAGTAATAAAGGACAACTATCGTCCAAAAATCTGTTGAGGGAAGGCAACGAGGCGGACTTGAAAGCGAGGCAGAATAGCAGGAAACAGATTTCAAGAGGTACGTTGGAATCGCCTTTAAAGCACAGGAAGAGGGGCACAACTTCGACAATGATGCACTTGGCCAAAAAGGGCGTATGCGTTTTCTCCTGAATATATTCAGGAGAAAACGCATACGCCCTTTTTGGCCAAGCAAGCAAGCGGGCAATGCAAATCTGCACTACAAAGAAGTATCACTTCCCACCGGTCAAAAGTGACATCCACAAAATGTGTAAAAACCAGAAAGGCAAGACAGGCCCTGGAGAACAGGGAGCCTTGTTATGCTGATGGGCGGGATGTAAATTGCCAACTGCGTCTCTGGAGGAGTACATTGTGTTCCCTAAAACAAGTAAACAACAGAGTTACAGAGCCAAGGCCACTTCCAGTCTAGGGAATATACCTTGGAAAAACTGAAAATCAATAAGACAGAGCCACCCCAAAATTTAGGGCTGCACTGCTTACAAGGACCTCAACTTGGGTACACCTTAAATATCCCAGGAAATATAAAAATGGTTCAAAAAATTGTGGTACTTACGTACGATGGAATATCCCTCAGCCATGAAATCAATGTCATAAGAACAGTAGCAGCAAAATGGGTGGATACAGGTACGATGATTCTAAGTGAAATAAGTCACACAGAAAAAGAAACTTATCATAAGATATCACTTATGAAGATCCTGTAAACATGGCTACACTTGAACTGAGTTAGGAAAGAGAACAGTGTCTCACATTTAGAAAACACTCTTTTGCCTGCTTAAGGGGGAAGGAGAGGCGGGGTGATGCATAAAACCAGAGTTTGATATAAGCATAGGTACCGTTCCGAAAACCAACTATGGAATAGACAAGACCCACACCTTCCTCAGTGAAAGGAACTCAAAACCCCATATTTCCCGCAGAGGAATATATCTGACTAGTAAGAATCTTAAACCCTATGTATTGATATGTCTCCGTAAGGGAATCAAGTGTGTCTAGACAGGCATAAACATGGCAGCGAGAATCAGCTCAAATCCACTATAAAAAGGAATTTCAAAAACAAAACAAAAAAACTGGGAAATTCTTTACAATTCCTTCAGGGTCTCTGATGAACCCTGGAATGACCCTATCTACAATGACAGCTGGATGTGGCATAAGATTGGACACTTTGGACTGAGAGGATTGGTGAGATTGGGTGAACAAATGCAGACCATTTAAAGCAATAGTGCATGGCACACATTCCATGGGTCCCAACTCTCCAGGTTGAAGGGAATATTACTACAGATATAACATGTACGGGAAACCTAGAGAACGGACACACTGTGAATACGAAAGGCTTCTAAAACTCAACGAATAGTCCCTCTCCTGGTGCTCCGGTTTGACTTTCCACCTGCTTTACTATCAACCTCCCAACATGGAGAGACAGCCCCTTTAACCTCCTGGTTCGCACAGGTTGCCAATTTGGCAGAGGATGAAAGGGAAGAGGGGGAACCAATGAGAGAGTAGCTGTTAGGCATTTGGACGGGCACATATCACTCTAATTTCCCGGCAGGAAGAAGAATTAACCAAAGTCTCAGCCCCCCACCGGGAACCAGCTTAGATCCTGAACCAAAATTTTGGACCTGCGGTCAGCTCACCAAAAACGAGTTGAAAAATGGTGCTCAGGGGCACAGCAATTCACAAACTGGCCGAGTAATAAAGACAACTATCGTCCAAAAATCTGTTAAGGGAAGGCAACGAGTCGGACTTGAAAGCGAAGCAGAATAGCAGGAAACAGATTTCAAGAGGTACGTTGGAATCACCTTTAAAGCACCGGATGAGGGGCACAAATTCGGAAATGATGCACGTGGCCAAAAAGGGCGTATGCGTTTTCTCCTGAATATATTCAGGAGAAAACGCATACGCCCTTTTTGGCCAAGCAAGCAATCGGGCAATGTAAATCTGCATTACAAAGAAGTATCACTTCCCACCTGTCAAAAGGGACATCCACAAAATGTGTAAAAACCAGAAAGGCAAGACAGGCCCTGGAGAACAGGGAGCCTTGTTATGCTGATGGGCGGGATGTAAATTGCCAACTGCCTCTCTGGAGGAGTACATTGTGTTCCCTAAAACAAGTAAAGAACAGAGCTACAGAGCCAAGGGCACTTCCAGTCTAGGGAATATACCTTGGAAAAACTGAAAATCAATAAGACAGAGCCACTCCAAAATTTAGGGTTGAACTGCTTATAAGGACCTCAACTTGGGTACACCTTAAATATCCCAGGAAATATAAAAATGGTTCAAAAAATTGTGGTACTTACGTACGATGGAATATCCCTCAGCTATGAAATCAATGTCTTAAGACCAGTAGCAGTAAAATGGGTGGATTCAGGCACGTTGATTCTAAGTGAAATAAGTCACAGAGAAAAAGAAACTTATCATAAGATATCACTTATGAAGATCCTGTAAACATGGCTACACTTGAACTGAGTTAGGAAAGAGAACAGTGTCTCACATTTAGAAAACACTCTTATGCCTGCTTAAGGGGGAAGGAGAGGTGGGGTGATGCATAAAACCAGAATTTGATATAAGCACAGGTACCGTTCCAAAAACCAACTATGGAATAGACAAGACCTACACCTTCCTCAGTGAAAGGGACTCAAAACCCCATATTTCCCGCAGAGGAATATATCTGACTAGTAAGAATCTTAAAACCTATGTATTGATATGTCTCCGTAAGGGAATCAAGTGTGTCTAGACTGGCATAAACATGGCAGCGAGAATCAGCTCAAACCCACTATAAAAAGGAATTTCAAAAACAAAACAAAAAAACTGGGAAATTATTTACAATTCCTTCAGGGTCTCTGATGAAACCTGGAATGACCCTATCTACAATGACAGCTGGATGTGGCATAAGGCGGGACACTTGGACTGAGAGGATTGGTGAGATTGGGTGAACAAATGCAGAACCTTTAAAGCATTAATGCATGGCACCCATTCCATGGCTCCCAACTCTCCAGGTTGAAGGGAATATTACTACAGTTATAACATGTACGGGAAACCTAGAGAACGGACACACTGTGAATACGAAAGGTTTCTAAAACTCAACGAATAGTCCCTCTCCTGGTGCTCTGGTTTGACTTTCCACCTGCTTTACTATCAACCTCCCAACTTGGAGAGACAGCCCCTTTAACCTCCTGGTTCGCACAGGTTGCCAATTTGGCAGAGGATGAAAGGGAAGAGGGAGAACCAATGAGAGAGTAGCTGTTAGGCATTTGGACGGGCACATATCACTCTAATTTCCCGGCAGGAAGAAGAATTAACCAAAGTCTCAGCCCCCCACCGGGAACCAGCATAGATCCTGAACCAAAATTTTGGACCTGCGGTCAGCTCACCAAAAACGAGTTGAAAAATGGAGCTCAGGGGCACAGCAATTCACAAACAGGCCGAGTAATAAAGGACAACTATCGTCCAAAAATCTGTTGAGGGAAGGCAACGAGGTGGACTTGAAAGCGAAGCAGAATAGCAGGAAACAGATTTCAAGAGGTACGTTGGAATCGCCTTTAAAGCACAGGAAGAGGGGCACAACTTCGACAATGATGCACTTGGCCAAAAAGGGCGTATGTGTTTTCTCCTGAATATATTCAGGAGAAAACGCATACGCCCTTTTTGGCCAAGCAAGCAAGCGGGCAATGCAAATCTGCACTACAAAGAAGTATCACTTCCCACCAGTCAAAAGGGACATCCACAAAATGTGTAAAAACCAGAAAGGCAAGACAGGCCCTGGAGAACAGGGTGTCTTGTTATGCTGATGGGCGGGATGTAAATTGCCAACTGCCTCTCTGGAGGAGTGCATTGTGTTCCCTAAAACAAGTAAACAACAGAGCTACAGAGTCAAGGGCGCTTCCAGTCTAGGGAATATACTTTGGGAAAACTGAAAATCAAAAAGACACAGCCACCCCAAAATTTAGGGCTGCACTGCTTACAAGGACCTCAACTTGGGTACACCTTAAATATCCCAGGAAATATAAAAATGGTTCAAAAAATTGTGGTACTTATGTACGATGGAATATCCCTCAGCCATGAAATCAATGTCATAAGACCAGTAGCAGCAAAATGGGTGGATTCAGGTACGATGATTCTAAGTGAAATAAGTCACAGAGAAAAAGAAACTTATCATAAGATATCACTTATGAAGATCCTGTATACATGGCTACACTTGAACTGAGTTAGGAAAGAGAACAGTGTCTCATATTTAGAAAACACTCTTATGCCTGCTTAAGGGGGAAGGAGAGGTGGGGTGATGCATAAAACCAGAGTTTCATATAAGCACAGGTACCGTTCCAAAAACCAACTATGGAATAGACAAGACCTACACCTTCCTCAGTGAAAGGGACTCAAAACACCATATTTCCCGCAGAGGAATATATCTGACTAGTAAGAATCTTAAAACCTATGTATTGATATGTCTCCGTAAGGGAATCAAGTGTGTCTAGACTGGCATAAACATGGCAGCGAGAATCAGCTCAAACCCACTATAAAAAGGAATTTCAAAACCAAAACAAAACAACTGGGAAATTCTTTACATTTCCTTCAGGGTCTCTGATGAAACCTGGAATGACCCTATCTACAACGACAGCTGGATGTGGCATAAGGCTGGACACTTGGGACTGAGAGGATTGGTGAGATTGGGTGAGCAAATGCAGACCCTTTAAAGCAATAATGCATGGCACACATTCCATGGGTCCTAACTCTCCAGGTTGAAGGGAATATTACTACAGATATAACATGTACGGGAAACCTAGAGAACGGACACACAGTGAATACGAAAGGTTTCTAAAACTCAACGAATAGTCCCTCTCTTGGTGCTCCGGTTTGACTTTCCATCTTCTTTACTATCAACCTCCCAACTTGGAGAGACAAACCCTTTAACCTCCTGGGTCACACAGGCTGCCAATTTCGCAGAGGATGAAAGGGAAGAGGGAGAACCAATGAGAGAGTAGCTGTTAGGAATTTGGACGGGCACATATCACTGTAATTTCCCGGCAGGAAGAAGAATTAACCATAGTCTCAGCCACCCACCGGGAACCAGTATAGGTCCTGAACCAAAATTTTGGACTTGCGGTCAGCTCACCAAAAACGAGTTGAAAAATGGAGCTCAGGGGCACAGCAATTCACAAACTGGCCGAGTAATAAAGGACAACTATGGTCCAAAAATCTGTTGAGGGAAGGCAACGAGGCGGACTTGAAAGCGAGGCAGAATAGCAGGAAACAGATTTAAAGATGTACGTTGGATTCGCCTTTAAAGCACAGGCAGAGGGGCACAACTTCGACAATGATGCACTTGGCCAAAAAGGGCGTATGCGTTTTCTCCTGAATATATTCAGGAGAAAACGCATACGCCCTTTTTGGCCAAGCAAGCAAGCGGGCAATGCAAATCTGCACTACAAAGAAGTATCACTTCCCACCGGTCAAAAGGGACATCCACAAAATGTGTAAAAACCAGAAAGGCAAGACAGGCCCTGGAGAACAGGGAGCCTTGTTATGCTGATGGGCGGGATGTAAATTGCCAACTGCCTCTCTGGAGGAGTGCATTGTGTTCCCTAAAACAAGTAAACAACAGAGCTACAGAGCCAAGGGCACTTCCAGTCTAGGGAATATACCTTGGGAAAACTGAAAATCAATAAGACAGAGCCACCCTAAAATTTAGGGCTGCACTGCTTACAAGGACCTCAACTTGGGTACAACTTAAATATCCCAGGAAATATAAACATGGTTCAAAAAATTGTGGTACTTACGTACGATGGAATATCCCTCAGCCATGAAATCAATGTCATAAGACCAGTAGCAGCAAAATGGGTGGATTCAGGTACGATGATTCTAAGTGAAATAAGTCACACAGAAAAAGAAACTTATCATAAGATATCACTTATGAAGATCCTGTAAACATGGCTACACTTGAACTGAGTTAGGAAAGAGAACAGTGTCTCACATTTAGAAAACACTCTAATGCCTGCTTAAGGGGGAAGGAGAGGTGGGGTGATGCATAAAACCAGAGTTTGATATAAGCAGAGGTACCGTTCCAAAAACCAACTATGGAATAGACAAGACCTACACCTTCCTCAGTGAAAGGGACTCAAAACCCCATATTTCCCTCAGAGGAATATATCTGACTAGTAAGAATCTTAAAACCGATGTATTGATATGTCTCCCTAAGGGAATCAAGTGTGTCTAGACTGGGATAAATATGGCAGCGAGAATCAGCTCAAACCCACTATAAAAAGGAATTTCAAAAATAAAACAGAAAAACTGGGAAATTCTTTACAATTCCTTCAGGGTCTCTGATGAAACCTGAAATGACCCTATCTACAATGACAGCTGTATGTGGCATAAGGCTGGACACTTGGGACTGAGAGGATTGGTGGGATTGGGTGAGCAAATGCAGACCCTTTAAAGAAATAATGCATGGCACACATTCCATGGGTCCCAACTCTCCAGGTTGAAGGGAATATTACTACAGATATAACATGTACGGGAATCCTAGAGAACGGACACACTGTGAATACGAAAGGTTTCTAAAACTCAACGAATAGTCCCTCTCCTGGTGCTCCGGTTTGACTTTCCATCTGCTTTATTATCAACCTCCCAACTTGGAGAGACAGCACCTTTAACCTGCTGGTTCGCACAGGTTGCCAATATGGCAGAGGATGAAAGGGAAGAGTGAGAACCAATGAGAGAGTAGCTGTTAGGCATTTGGACGGGCACATATCACTGTAATTTCCCGGCAGGAAGAAGAATTAACCAAAGTCTCAGCCACCCACCGGGAATCAGTATAGATCCTGAAACAAAATTTTGAAGTTGCGGTCAGCTCACCAAAAACGAGTTGAAAAATGGAGCTCAGGGGCACAGCAATTCACAAACTGGCCGAGTAATAAAGGACAACTATCGTCCAAAAATCTGTTGAGGGAAGGCAACGAGGCGGACTTGAAAGCGAGGCAGAATAGCAGGAAACAGATTTCAAGAGGTACGTTGGAATCGCCTTTAAAGCACAGGAAGAGGGGCACAACTTCGACAATGATGCACTTGGCCAAAAACGGCGTATGCGTTTTCTCCTGAATATATTCAGGAGAAAACGCATACGCCCTTTTTGGCCAAGCAAGCAAGCGGGCAATGCAAATCTCCACTACAAAGAAGTATCACTTCCCACCGGTCAAAAGGGACATCCACAAAATGTGTAAAAACCAGAAAGGCAAGACTGGTCCTGGAGAACAGGGAGCCTTGTTATGCTGATGGACGGGATGTAAATTGCCAACTGCCTCTCTGGAGGAGTGCATTGTGTTCCCTAAAACAAGTAAACAACAGAGCTACAGAGCCAAGGGCACTTCCAGTCTAGGGAATATACCTGGGAAAAACTGAAAATCAATAAGACAGAGCCACCCCAAAATTTAGGGCTGCACTGCTTACAAGGACCTCAACTTGGGTACACCTTAAATATCCCAGGAAATATAAAAATGGTTCAAAAAATTGTGGTACTTACGTACGATGGAATATCCCTCAGCCATGAAATCAATGTCATAAGACCAGTAGCAGCAAAATGGGTGGATTCAGGTATGATGATTCTAAGTGAAATAAGTCACAGAGAAAAAGAAACTTATCATAAGTTATCACTTATGAAGATCCTGTAAACATGGCTACACTTGAACTGAGTTAGGAAAGAGAACAGTGTCTCACATTTAGAAAACACTCTTATGCCTGCTTAAGGGGGAAGGAGAGGTGGGGTGATGCATAAAACCAGAGTTTGATATAAGCACAGGTACCGTTCCAAAAACCAACTATGGAATAGACAAGACCTACACCTTCCTCAGTGAAAGGGACTCAAAACCCCATATTTCCCGCAGAGGAATATATCTGACTCTTAAGAATCTTAAAACCTATGTATTGATATGTCTCCGTAAGGGAATCAAGTGTGTCTAGAATGGCATAAATATGGCAGCGAGAATCAGCTCAAACCCACTATAAAAAAGAATTTCAAAAATAAAACAAAAACACTGGGAAATTCTTTACAATTCCTTCAGGGTCTCTGATGAAACCTGAAATGACCCTATCTACAATGACAGCTGGATGTGGCATAAGGCTGGACACTTGAGACTGAGAGGATTGGTGAGACTGGGTGAGCAAATGCAGACCCTTTAAAGCAATAATGCATGGCACACATTCCATGGGTCCCATCTCTCCAGGTTGAAGGGAATATTACTACAGATATAACATGTACGGGAATCCTAGAGAACGGACACACTGTGAATACGAAAGGTTTCTAAAACTCAACGAATAGTCCCTCTCCTGGTGCTCCAGTTTGACTTTCCATCTGCTTTATTATCAACCTCCCAACTTGGAGAGACAGCCCCTTTAACCTCCTGGTTCGCACAGGTTGCCAATTTGGCAGAGGATGAAAGGGAAGAGGGGGAACCAATGAGAGAGTAGCTGTTAGGCATTTGGACGGGCACATATCACTGTAATTTGCCGGCAGGAAGAAGAATTAACCAAAGTCTCAGCCACCCACCGGGAATCAGTATAGATCCTGAACCAAAATTTTGGACTTGCGGTCAGCTCACCAAAAACGAGTTGAAAAATGGAGCTCAGGGGCACAGCAATTCACAAACTGGCCAAGTAATAAAGGACAACTATCGTCCAAAAATCTGTTGAGGGAAGGCAATGAGGCGGACTTGAAAGCGAGGCAGAATAGCAGGAAACAGATTTCAAGAGGTACGTTGGAATCGCCTTTAAAGCACAGGAAGAGGGGCACAACTTCGACAATGATACACTTGGCCAAAAGGGGCGTATGCGTTTTCCCCTGAATATATTCAGGAGAAAACGCATACGCCCTTTTTGGCCAAGCAAGCAAGCGGGCAATGCAAATCTGCATTACAAAGAAGTATCACTTCCCACCGGTCAAAAGGGCCATCCACAAAATGTGTAAAAACCAGAAAGGCAAGACAGGCCCTGGAGAACAGGGAGCGTTGTTATGCTGATGGGCGGGATGTAAATTGCCAACTGCCTCTCTGGAGGAGTGCATTGTGTTCCCTAAATCAAGTAAACAACAGAGCTACAGAGCCAAGGGCACTTCCAGTCTAGGGAATATACCTTGGGAAAACTGAAAATCAAAAAGACACAGCCACCCCAAAATTTAGGGCTGCACTGCTTACAAGGACCTCAACTTGGGTACACCTTAAATATCCCAGGAAATATAAAAATGGTTCAAAAAATTGTGGTACTTATGTACGATGGAATATCCCTCAGCCATGAAATCAATGTCATAAGACCAGTAGCAGCAAAATGGGTGGATTCAGGTACGATGATTCTAAGTGAAATAAGTCACACAGAAAAAGAAACTTATCATAAGATATCACTTATGAAGATCCTGTATACATGGCTACACATGAACTGAGTTAGGAAAGAGAACAGTGTCTCACATTTAGAAAACACTCTTATGCCTGCTTAAGGGGGAAGGAGAGGTGGGGTGATGCATAAAACCAGAGTTTGATATAAGCACAGGTACCGTTCCAAAAACCAACTATGGAATAGACAAGACCTACACCTTCCTCAGTGAAAGGGACTCAAAACCCCATATTTCCCGCAGAGGAATATATCTGACTAGTAAGAATCTTAAAACCTATGTATTGATATGTCTCCGTAAGGGAATCAAGTGTGTCTAGACTGGGATAAATATGGCAGCGAGAATCAGCTCAAACCCACTATAAAAAGGAATTTCAAAAATAAAACAAAAAAACTGGGAAATTCTTTACAATTCCTTCAGGGTCTCTGATGAAACCTGAAATGACCCTATCTACAATGACAGCTGGATGTGGCATAAGGCTGGACACTTGAGACTGAGAGGATTGGTGAGACTGGGTGAGCAAATGCAGACCCTTTAAAGCAATAATGCATGGCACACATTCCATGGGTCCCATCTCTCCAGGTTGAAGGGAATATTACTACAGATATAACATGTACGGGAATCCTAGAGAACGGACACACTGTGAATACGAAAGATTTCTAAAACTCAACGAATAGTCCCTCTCCTGGTGCTCCGGTTTGACTTTCCATCTGCTTTATTATCAACCTCCCAACTTGGAGAGACAGCCCCTTTAAACTCCTGGTTCGCACAGGTTGCCAATTTGGCAGAGGATGAAAGGGAAGAGGGAGAACCAATGAGAGAATAGCTGTTAGGCATTTGGACGGGCACATATCACTGTAATTTCCCGGCAAGAAGAAGAATTAACCAAAGTCTCAGCCACCCACCGGGAATCAGTATAGATCCTGAACCAAAATTTTGGACTTGCGGTCAGCTCACCAAAAACGAGTTGAAAAATGGAGCTCAGGGGCACAGCAATTCACAAACTGGCCGAGTAATAAAGGACAACTATCGTCCAAAAATCTGTTGAGGGAAGGCAATGAGGCGGACTTGAAAGCGAGGCAGAATAGCAGGAAACAGATTTCAAGAGGTACGTTGGAATCGCCTTTAAAGCACAGGAAGAGGGGCACAACTTCGACAATGATACACTTGGCCAAAAAGGGCGTATGCGTATTCTCCTGAATATATTCAGGAGAAAACGCATACGCCCTTTTTGGCCAAGCAAGCAAGCGGGCAATGCAAATCTGCACTACAAAGAAGTATCACTTCCCACCGGTCAAAAGAGACATCCACAAAATGTGTAAAAACCAGAAAGGCAAGACAGGCCCTGGAGAACAGGGAGCCTTGTTATGCTGATGGGCAGGATGTAAATTGCCAACTGCCTCTCTGGAGGAGTGCATTGTGTTCCCTAAAACAAGTAAACAACAGAGCTACAGAGCCAAGGGCACTTCCAGTCTAGGGAATATACCTGGGAAAAACTGAAAATCAATAAGACAGAGCCACCCCAAAATTTAGGGCTGCACTGCTTACAAGGACCTCAACTTGGGTACACCTTAAATATCCCAGGAAATATAAAATTGGTTCAAAAAATTGTGGTACTTATGTACGATGGAATATCCCTCAGCCATGAAATCAATGTCATAAGACCAGTAGCAGCAAAATGGGTGGATTCAGGTACGATGATTCTAAGTGAAATAAGTCACAGAGAAAAAGAAACTTATCATAAGTTATCACTTATGAAGATCCTGTAAACATGGCTACACTTGAACTGAGTTAGGAAAGAGAACAGTGTCTCACATTTAGAAAACACTCTTATGCCTGCTTAAGGGGGAAGGAGAGGTGGGGTGATGCATAAAACCAGAGTTTGATATAAGCACAGGTACCGTTCCAAAAACCAACTATGGAATAGACAAGACCTACACCTTCCTCAGTGAAAGGGACTCAAAACCCCATATTTCCCGCAGAGGAATATATCTGACTAGTAAGAATCTTAAAACCTATGAATTGATATGTCTCCGTAAGGGAATCAAGTGTGTCTAGACTGGCAGAAACATGGCAGCGAGAAGCAGCTCAATCCCACTATAAAAAGGAATTTCAAAAACAAAACAAAAAAAACTGGGAAATTCTTTACAATTCCTTCAGGGTCTCTGATGAAACCTGAAATGACCCTATCTACAATGACAGCTGGATGTGGCATAAGGCTGGACACTTGGGACTGAGATGATTGGTGAGATTGGGTGAGCAAATTCAGACCCTTTAATGCAATAATGCATGGCACACATTCCATGGGTCCCAACTCTCCAGGTTGAAGGGAATATTACTACAGATATAACATGTACGGGAATCCTAGAGAACGGACACACTGTGAATACGAAAGGTTTCTAAAACTCAACGAATAGTCCCTCTCCTGGTGCTCCGGTTTGACTTTCCATCTGCTTTATTATCAACCTCCCAACTTGGAGAGACAGCCCCTTTAACCTCCTGGTTCGCACAGGTTGCCAATTTGGCAGAGGATGAAAGGGAAGAGGGAGAACCAATGAGAGAGTAGCTGTTAGGCATTTGGACGGGCACATATCACTGTAATTTCCCGGCAGGAAGAAGAATTAACCAAAGTCTCAGCCACCCACCGGGAACCAGTATAGATCCTGAACTAAAATTTTGGACTTGTGGTCAGCTCACCAAAAACGAGTTGAATAATGGAGCTCAGGGGCACAGCAATTCACAAACTGGCCGAGTAATAAAGGACAACTATCGTCCAAAAATCTGTTGAGGGAAGGCAATGAGGCGGAATTGAAATCGTGGCAGAATAGCAGGATACAGATTTCAAGAGGTACGTTGGAATCACCTTTAAAGCACAGGAAGAGGGGCACAACTTCGACAATGATGCACTTGGCCAAAAAGGGCGTATGTGTTTTCTCCTGAATATATTCAGGAGAAAACGCATACGCCCTTTTTGGCCAAGCAAGCAAGCGGGCAATGCAAATCTGCACTACAAAGAAGTATCAATTCCGACCAGTCAAAAGGGACATCCACAAAATGTGTAAAAACCAGAAAGGCAAGACAGGCCCTGGAGAACAGGGTGCCTTGTTATGCTGATGGGCGGGATGTAAATTGCCAACTGCCTCTCTGGAGGAGTGCATTGTGTTCCCTAAAACAAGTAAACAACAGAGCTACAGAGCCAAGGGCACTTCCAGTCTAGGGAATATACCTTGGGAAAACTGAAAATCAAAAAGACACAGCCACCCCAAAATTTAGGGCTGCACTGCTTACAAGGACCTCAACTTGGGTACACCTTAAATATCCCAGGAAATATAAAAATGGTTCAAAAAATTGTGGTACATACGTACAATGGAATATCCCTCAGACATGAAATCAATGTCATAAGACCAGTAGCAGCAAAATGGGTGGATTCAGGTACGATGATTCTAAGTGAAATAAGTCACACAGAAAAAGAAACTTATCATAAGATATCACTTATGAAGATCCTGTAAACATGGCTACACTTGAACTGAGTTAGGAAAGAGAACAGTGTCTCACATTTAGAAAACACTCTTATGCCTGCTTAAGGGGGAAGGAGAGGTGGGGTGATGCATAAAACCAGAGTTTGATATAAGCACAGGTACCGTTCCAAAAACCAACTATGGAATAGACAAGACCTACACCTTCCTCAGTGAAAGGGACTCAAAACCCCATATTTCCCGCAGAGGAATATATCTGACTAGTAAGAATCTTAAAACCTATGTATTGATATTTCTCCGTAAGGGAATCAAGTGTGTCTAGACTGGGATAAATATGGCAGCGAGAATCAGCTCAAACCCACTATAAAAAGGAATTTCAAAAATAAAACAAAAAAACTGGGAAATTCTTTACAATTCCTTCAGGGTCTCTGATGAAACCTGAAATGACCCTATCTACAATGACAGCTGGATGTGGCATAAGGCTGGACACTTGGGACTGAGAGGATTGGTGAGATTGGGTGAGCAAATGCAGACCCTTTAAAGCAATAATGCATGACACACATTCCATGGGTCCCAACTCTCCAGGTTGAAGGGAATATTACTACAGATATAACATGTACGGGAATCCTAGAGAACGGACACACTGTGAATACGAAAGGTTTCTAAAACTCAACGAATAGTCCCTCTCCTGGTGCTCCGGTTTAACTTTCCATCTGCTTTATTATCAACCTCCCAACTTGGAGAGACAGCCCCTTTAACCTCCTGGTTGGCACAGGTTGCCAATTTCGCAGAGCATGAAAGGGAAGAGGGAGAACCAATGAGAGAGTAGCTGTTAGGCACTTGGACGGGCACATATCACTGTAATTTCCCAGCAGGAAGAAGAATTAACCAAAGTCTCAGCCCGCCACCGGGAACCAGCATAGGTCCTGAACCAAAATTTTGGACTTGCGGTCAGCTCACCAAAAACGAGTTGAAAAATGGAGCTCAGGGGCACAGCAATTCACAAACTGGCCGAGTAATAAAGGACAACTATCGTCCAAAAATCTGTTGAGGGAAGGCAACGAGGCGGACTTGAAAGCGAGGCAGAATAGCAGGAAACAGATTTCAAGAGGTACGTTGGAATCACCTTTAAAGCACAGGAAGAGGGGCACAACTTCGACAATGATGCACTTGGCCAAAAAGGGCGTATGCGTTTTCTCCTGAATATATTCAGGAGAAAACGCATACGCCCTTTTTGGCCAAGCAAGCAAGTGGGCAATGCAAATCTGCATTACAAAGAAGTATCACTTCCCACCGGTCAAAAGGGACATCCACAAAATGTGTAAATACCAGAAAGGCAAGACAGGCCCTGGAGAACAGGGAGCCTTGTTATGCTGATGGGCGGGATGTAAATTGCCAACTGCCTCTCTGGATGAGTGCATTGTGTTCCCTAAAACAAGTAAACAACAGAGCTACAGAGCCAAGGGCACTTCCAGTCTAGGGAATATACCTTGGGAAAACTGAAAATCAATAAGACAGAGCCACCCCAAAATTTAGGGCTGCACTGCTTACAAGGACCTCAACTTGGGTACACCTTAAATATCCCAGGAAATATAAAAATGGTTCAAAAAATTGTGGTACTTACGTACGATGGAATATCCCTCACCCATGAAATCAATGTCATAAGACCAGTAGCAGCAAAATGGGTGGATTCAGGTACGATGATTCTAAGTGAAATAAGTCACAGAGAAAAAGAAACTTATCCTAAGATATCACTTATGAAGATCCTGTAAACATGGCTACACTTGAACTGAGTTAGGAAAGAGATCAGTGTCTCACATTTAGAAAGTACACTTATGCCTGCTTAAGGGGGAAGGAGAGGTGGGGTGATGCATAAAAACAGAGTTTGATATAAGCACAGGTACCATTCCAAAAACCAACTATGGAATAGACAAGACCTACACCTTCCTCAGTGAAAGGGACTCAAAACCCCATATTTCCCGCAGAGGAATATATCTGACTAGTAAGAATCTTAAAACCTATGTATTGATATGTCTCCGTAAGGGAATCAAGTGTGTCTAGACTGGGATAAATATGGCAGCGAGAATCAGCTCAAACCCACTATAAAAAGGAATTTCAAAAATAAAACAAAAAAACTGGGAAATTCTTTACAATTCCTTCAGGGTCTCTGATGAAACCTGAAATGACCCTATCTACAATGACAGCTGGATGTGGCATAAGGCTGGACACTTGAGACTGAGAGGATTGGTGAGACTGGGTGAGCAAATGCAGACCCTTTAAAGCAATAATGCATGGCACACATTCCATGGGTCCCATCTCTCCAGGTTGAAGGGAATATTACTACAGATATAACATGTACGGGAATCCTAGAGAACGGACACACTGTGAATACGAAAGGTTTCTAAAACTCAACGAATAGTCCCTCTCCTGGTGCTCCAGTTTGACTTTCCATCTGCTTTATTATCAACCTCCCAACTTGGAGAGACAGCCCCTTTAACCTCCTGGTTCGCACAGGTTGCCAATTTGGCAGAGGATGAAAGGGAAGAGGGAGAACCAATGAGAGAGTAGCTGTTAGGCATTTGGACGGGCACATATTACTGTAATTTGCCGGCAGGAAGAAGAATTAACCAAAGTCTCAGCCACCCACCGGGAATCAGTATAGATCCTGAACCAAAATTTTGGACTTGCGGTCAGCTCACCAAAAACGAGTTGAAAAATGGAGCTCAGGGGCACAGCAATTCACAAACTGGCCAAGTAATAAAGGACAACTATCGTCCAAAAATCTGTTGAGGGAAGGCAATGAGGCGGACTTGAAAGCGAGGCAGAATAGCAGGAAACAGATTTCAAGAGGTACGTTGGAATCGCCTTTAAAGCACAGGAAGAGGGGCACAACTTCGACAATGATACACTTGGCCAAAAGGGGCGTATGCGTTTTCCCCTGAATATATTCAGGAGAAAACGCATACGCCCTTTTTGGCCAAGCAAGCAAGCGGGCAATGCAAATCTGCATTACAAAGAAGTATCACTTCCCACCGGTCAAAAGGGCCATCCACAAAATGTGTAAAAACCAGAAAGGCAAGACAGGCCCTGGAGAACAGGGAGCGTTGTTATGCTGATGGGCGGGATGTAAATTGCCAACTGCCTCTCTGGAGGAGTGCATTGTGTTCCCTAAATCAAGTAAACAACAGAGCTACAGAGCCAAGGGCACTTCCAGTCTAGGGAATATACCTTGGGAAAACTGAAAATCAAAAAGACACAGCCACCCCAAAATTTAGGGCTGCACTGCTTACAAGGACCTCAACTTGGGTACACCTTAAATATCCCAGGAAATATAAAAATGGTTCAAAAAATTGTGGTACTTATGTACGATGGAATATCCCTCAGCCATGAAATCAATGTCATAAGACCAGTAGCAGCAAAATGGGTGGATTCAGGTACGATGATTCTAAGTGAAATAAGTCACACAGAAAAAGAAACTTATCATAAGATATCACTTATGGAGATCCTGTATACATGGCTACACATGAACTGAGTTAGGAAAGAGAACAGTGTCTCACATTTAGAAAACACTCTTATGCCTGCTTAAGGGGGAAGGAGAGGTGGGGTGATGCATAAAACCAGAGTTTGATATAAGCACAGGTACCGTTCCAAAAACCAACTATGGAATAGACAAGACCTACACCTTCCTCAGTGAAAGGGACTCAAAACCCCATATTTCCCGCAGAGGAATATATCTGACTAGTAAGAATCTTAAAACCTATGTATTGATATGTCTCCGTAAGGGAATCAAGTGTGTCTAGACTGGGATAAATATGGCAGCGAGAATCAGCTCAAACCCACTATAAAAAGGAATTTCAAAAATAAAACAAAAAAACTGGGAAATTCTTTACAATTCCTTCAGGGTCTCTGATGAAACCTGAAATGACCCTATCTACAATGACAGCTGTATGTGGCATAAGGCTGGACACTTGGGACTGAGAGGATTGGTGGGATTGGGTGAGCAAATGCAGACCCTTTAAAGCAATAATGCATGGCACACATTCCATGGGTCCCAACTCTCCAGGTTGAAGGGAATATTACTACAGATATAACATGTACGGGAATCCTAGAGAACGGACACACTGTGAATACGAAAGGTTTCTAAAACTCAACGAATAGTCCCTCTCCTGGTGCTCCGGTTTGACTTTCCATCTGCTTTATTATCAACCTCCCAACTTGGAGAGACAGCACCTTTAACCTGCTGGTTCGCACAGGTTGCCAATATGGCAGAGGATGAAAGGGAAGAGTGAGAACCAATGAGAGAGTAGCTGTTAGGCATTTGGACGGGCACATATCACTGTAATTTCCCGGCAGGAAGAAGAATTAACCAAAGTCTCAGCCACCCACCGGGAATCAGTATAGATCCTGAAACAAAATTTTGAAGTTGCGGTCAGCTCACCAAAAACGAGTTGAAAAATGGAGCTCAGGGGCACAGCAATTCACAAACTGGCCGAGTAATAAAGGACAACTATCGTCCAAAAATCTGTTGAGGGAAGGCAACGAGGCGGACTTGAAAGCGAGGCAGAATAGCAGGAAACAGATTTCAAGAGGTACGTTGGAATCGCCTTTAAAGCACAGGAAGAGGGGCACAACTTCGACAATGATGCACTTGGCCAAAAACGGCGTATGCGTTTTCTCCTGAATATATTCAGGAGAAAACGCATACGCCCTTTTTGGCCAAGCAAGCAAGCGGGCAATGCAAATCTCCACTACAAAGAAGTATCACTTCCCACCGGTCAAAAGGGACATCCACAAAATGTGTAAAAACCAGAAAGGCAAGACTGGTCCTGGAGAACAGGGAGCCTTGTTATGCTGATGGACGGGATGTAAATTGCCAACTGCCTCTCTGGAGGAGTGCATTGTGTTCCCTAAAACAAGTAAACAACAGAGCTACAGAGCCAAGGGCACTTCCAGTCTAGGGAATATACCTGGGAAAAACTGAAAATCAATAAGACAGAGCCACCCCAAAATTTAGGGCTGCACTGCTTACAAGGACCTCAACTTGGGTACACCTTAAATATCCCAGGAAATATAAAAATGGTTCAAAAAATTGTGGTACTTACGTACGATGGAATATCCCTCAGCCATGAAATCAATGTCATAAGACCAGTAGCAGCAAAATGGGTGGATTCAGGTATGATGATTCTAAGTGAAATAAGTCACAGAGAAAAAGAAACTTATCATAAGTTATCACTTATGAAGATCCTGTAAACATGGCTACACTTGAACTGAGTTAGGAAAGAGAACAGTGTCTCACATTTAGAAAACACTCTTATGCCTGCTTAAGGGGGAAGGAGAGGTGGGGTGATGCATAAAACCAGAGTTTGATATAAGCACAGGTACCGTTCCAAAAACCAACTATGGAATAGACAAGACCTACACCTTCCTCAGTGAAAGGGACTCAAAACCCCATATTTCCCGCAGAGGAATATATCTGACTCTTAAGAATCTTAAAACCTATGTATTGATATGTCTCCGTAAGGGAATCAAGTGTGTCTAGAATGGCATAAATATGGCAGCGAGAATCAGCTCAAACCCACTATAAAAAAGAATTTCAAAAATAAAACAAAAACACTGGGAAATTCTTTACAATTCCTTCAGGGTCTCTGATGAAACCTGAAATGACCCTATCTACAATGACAGCTGGATGTGGCATAAGGCTGGACACTTGAGACTGAGAGGATTGGTGAGACTGGGTGAGCAAATGCAGACCCTTTAAAGCAATAATGCATGGCACACATTCCATGGGTCCCATCTCTCCAGGTTGAAGGGAATATTACTACAGATATAACATGTACGGGAATCCTAGAGAACGGACACACTGTGAATACGAAAGGTTTCTAAAACTCAACGAATAGTCCCTCTCCTGGTGCTCCAGTTTGACTTTCCATCTGCTTTATTATCAACCTCCCAACTTGGAGAGACAGCCCCTTTAACCTCCTGGTTCGCACAGGTTGCCAATTTGGCAGAGGATGAAAGGGAAGAGGGAGAACCAATGAGAGAGTAGCTGTTAGGCATTTGGACGGGCACATATCACTGTAATTTGCCGGCAGGAAGAAGAATTAACCAAAGTCTCAGCCACCCACCGGGAATCAGTATAGATCCTGAACCAAAATTTTGGACTTGCGGTCAGCTCACCAAAAACGAGTTGAAAAATGGAGCTCAGGGGCACAGCAATTCACAAACTGGCCAAGTAATAAAGGACAACTATCGTCCAAAAATCTGTTGAGGGAAGGCAATGAGGCGGACTTGAAAGCGAGGCAGAATAGCAGGAAACAGATTTCAAGAGGTACGTTGGAATCGCCTTTAAAGCACAGGAAGAGGGGCACAACTTCGACAATGATACACTTGGCCAAAAGGGGCGTATGCGTTTTCCCCTGAATATATTCAGGAGAAAACGCATACGCCCTTTTTGGCCAAGCAAGCAAGCGGGCAATGCAAATCTGCATTACAAAGAAGTATCACTTCCCACCGGTCAAAAGGGCCATCCACAAAATGTGTAAAAACCAGAAAGGCAAGACAGGCCCTGGAGAACAGGGAGCGTTGTTATGCTGATGGGCGGGATGTAAATTGCCAACTGCCTCTCTGGAGGAGTGCATTGTGTTCCCTAAATCAAGTAAACAACAGAGCTACAGAGCCAAGGGCACTTCCAGTCTAGGGAATATACCTTGGGAAAACTGAAAATCAAAAAGACACAGCCACCCCAAAATTTAGGGCTGCACTGCTTACAAGGACCTCAACTTGGGTACACCTTAAATATCCCAGGAAATATAAAAATGGTTCAAAAAATTGTGGTACTTATGTACGATGGAATATCCCTCAGCCATGAAATCAATGTCATAAGACCAGTAGCAGCAAAATGGGTGGATTCAGGTACGATGATTCTAAGTGAAATAAGTCACACAGAAAAAGAAACTTATCATAAGATATCACTTATGAAGATCCTGTATACATGGCTACACATGAACTGAGTTAGGAAAGAGAACAGTGTCTCACATTTAGAAAACACTCTTATGCCTGCTTAAGGGGGAAGGAGAGGTGGGGTGATGCATAAAACCAGAGTTTGATATAAGCACAGGTACCGTTCCAAAAACCAACTATGGAATAGACAAGACCTACACCTTCCTCAGTGAAAGGGACTCAAAACCCCATATTTCCCGCAGAGGAATATATCTGACTAGTAAGAATCTTAAAACCTATGTATTGATATGTCTCCGTAAGGGAATCAAGTGTGTCTAGACTGGGATAAATATGGCAGCGAGAATCAGCTCAAACCCACTATAAAAAGGAATTTCAAAAATAAAACAAAAAAACTGGGAAATTCTTTACAATTCCTTCAGGGTCTCTGATGAAACCTGAAATGACCCTATCTACAATGACAGCTGGATGTGGCATAAGGCTGGACACTTGAGACTGAGAGGATTGGTGAGACTGGGTGAGCAAATGCAGACCCTTTAAAGCAATAATGCATGGCACACATTCCATGGGTCCCATCTCTCCAGGTTGAAGGGAATATTACTACAGATATAACATGTACGGGAATCCTAGAGAACGGACACACTGTGAATACGAAAGATTTCTAAAACTCAACGAATAGTCCCTCTCCTGGTGCTCCGGTTTGACTTTCCATCTGCTTTATTATCAACCTCCCAACTTGGAGAGACAGCCCCTTTAAACTCCTGGTTCGCACAGGTTGCCAATTTGGCAGAGGATGAAAGGGAAGAGGGAGAACCAATGAGAGAATAGCTGTTAGGCATTTGGACGGGCACATATCACTGTAATTTCCCGGCAAGAAGAAGAATTAACCAAAGTCTCAGCCACCCACCGGGAATCAGTATAGATCCTGAACCAAAATTTTGGACTTGCGGTCAGCTCACCAAAAACGAGTTGAAAAATGGAGCTCAGGGGCACAGCAATTCACAAACTGGCCGAGTAATAAAGGACAACTATCGTCCAAAAATCTGTTGAGGGAAGGCAATGAGGCGGACTTGAAAGCGAGGCAGAATAGCAGGAAACAGATTTCAAGAGGTACGTTGGAATCGCCTTTAAAGCACAGGAAGAGGGGCACAACTTCGACAATGATACACTTGGCCAAAAAGGGCGTATGCGTATTCTCCTGAATATATTCAGGAGAAAACGCATACGCCCTTTTTGGCCAAGCAAGCAAGCGGGCAATGCAAATCTGCACTACAAAGAAGTATCACTTCCCACCGGTCAAAAGAGACATCCACAAAATGTGTAAAAACCAGAAAGGCAAGACAGGCCCTGGAGAACAGGGAGCCTTGTTATGCTGATGGGCAGGATGTAAATTGCCAACTGCCTCTCTGGAGGAGTGCATTGTGTTCCCTAAAACAAGTAAACAACAGAGCTACAGAGCCAAGGGCACTTCCAGTCTAGGGAATATACCTGGGAAAAACTGAAAATCAATAAGACAGAGCCACCCCAAAATTTAGGGCTGCACTGCTTACAAGGACCTCAACTTGGGTACACCTTAAATATCCCAGGAAATATAAAATTGGTTCAAAAAATTGTGGTACTTACGTACGATGGAATATCCCTCAGCCATGAAATCAATGTCATAAGACCAGTAGCAGCAAAATGGGTGGATTCAGGTACGATGATTCTAAGTGAAATAAGTCACAGAGAAAAAGAAACTTATCATAAGTTATCACTTATGAAGATCCTGTAAACATGGCTACACTTGAACTGAGTTAGGAAAGAGAACAGTGTCTCACATTTAGAAAACACTCTTATGCCTGCTTAAGGGGGAAGGAGAGGTGGGGTGATGCATAAAACCAGAGTTTGATATAAGCACAGGTACCGTTCCAAAAACCAACTATGGAATAGACAAGACCTACACCTTCCTCAGTGAAAGGGACTCAAAACCCCATATTTCCCGCAGAGGAATATATCTGACTAGTAAGAATCTTAAAACCTATGAATTGATATGTCTCCGTAAGGGAATCAAGTGTGTCTAGACTGGCAGAAACATGGCAGCGAGAAGCAGCTCAATCCCACTATAAAAAGGAATTTCAAAAACAAAACAAAAAAAACTGGGAAATTCTTTACAATTCCTTCAGGGTCTCTGATGAAACCTGAAATGACCCTATCTACAATGACAGCTGGATGTGGCATAAGGCTGGACACTTGGGACTGAGATGATTGGTGAGATTGGGTGAGCAAATTCAGACCCTTTAATGCAATAATGCATGGCACACATTCCATGGGTCCCAACTCTCCAGGTTGAAGGGAATATTACTACAGATATAACATGTACGGGAATCCTAGAGAACGGACACACTGTGAATACGAAAGGTTTCTAAAACTCAACGAATAGTCCCTCTCCTGGTGCTCCGGTTTGACTTTCCATCTGCTTTATTATCAACCTCCCAACTTGGAGAGACAGCCCCTTTAACCTCCTGGTTCGCACAGGTTGCCAATTTCGCAGAGGATGAAAGGGAAGAGGGAGAACCAATGAGAGAGTAGCTGTTAGGCATTTGGACGGGCACATATCACTGTAATTTCCCGGCAGGAAGAAGAATTAACCAAAGTCTCAGCCACCCACCGGGAACCAGTATAGATCCTGAACTAAAATTTTGGACTTGTGGTCAGCTCACCAAAAACGAGTTGAATAATGGAGCTCAGGGGCACAGCAATTCACAAACTGGCCGAGTAATAAAGGACAACTATCGTCCAAAAATCTGTTGAGGGAAGGCAATGAGGCGGAATTGAAATCGTGGCAGAATAGCAGGATACAGATTTCAAGAGGTACGTTGGAATCACCTTTAAAGCACAGGAAGAGGGGCACAACTTCGACAATGATGCACTTGGCCAAAAAGGGCGTATGTGTTTTCTCCTGAATATATTCAGGAGAAAACGCATACGCCCTTTTTGGCCAAGCAAGCAAGCGGGCAATGCAAATCTGCACTACAAAGAAGTATCACTTCCGACCAGTCAAAAGGGACATCCACAAAATGTGTAAAAACCAGAAAGGCAAGACAGGCCCTGGAGAACAGGGTGCCTTGTTATGCTGATGGGCGGGATGTAAATTGCCAACTGCCTCTCTGGAGGAGTGCATTGTGTTCCCTAAAACAAGTAAACAACAGAGCTACAGAGCCAAGGGCACTTCCAGTCTAGGGAATATACCTTGGGAAAACTGAAAATCAAAAAGACACAGCCACCCCAAAATTTAGGGCTGCACTGCTTACAAGGACCTCAACTTGGGTACACCTTAAATATCCCAGGAAATATAAAAATGGTTCAAAAAATTGTGGTACTTACGTACGATGGGATATCCCTCAGCCATGAAATCAATGTCATAAGACCAGTAGCAGCAAAATGGGTGGATTCAGGTACGATGATTCTAAGTGAAATAAGTCACACAGAAAAAGAAACTTATCATAAGATATCACTTATGAAGATCCTGTAAACATGGCTACACTTGAACTGAGTTAGGAAAGAGAACAGTGTCTCACATTTAGAAAACACTCTTATGGCTGCTTAAGGGGGAAGGAGAGGTGGGGTGATGCATAAAACCAGAGTTTGATATAAGCACAGGTACCGTTCCAAAAACCAACTATGGAATAGACAAGACCTACACCTTCCTCAGTGAAAGGGACTCAAAACCCCATATTTCCCGCAGAGGAATATATCTGACTAGTAAGAATCTTAAAACCTATGTATTGATATGTCTCCGTAAGGGAATCAAGTGTGTCTAGACTGGGATAAATATGGCAGCGAGAATCAGCTCAAACCCACTATAAAAAGGAATTTCAAAAATAAAACAAAAAAACTGGGAAATTCTTTACAATTCCTTCAGGGTCTCTGATGAAACCTGAAATGACCCTATCTACAATGACAGCTGGATGTGGCATAAGGCTGGACACTTGGGACTGAGAGGATTGGTGAGATTGTGAGAGCAAATGCAGACCCTTTAAAGCAATAATGCATGGCACACATTCCATGGGTCCCAACTCTCCAGGTTGAAGGGAATATTACTACAGATATAACATGTACGGGAATCCTAGAGAACGGACACACTGTGAATACGAAAGGTTTCTAAAACTCAACGAATAGTCCCTCTCCTGGTGCTCCGGTTTGACTTTCCATCTGCTTTATTATCAACCTCCCAACTTGGAGAGACAGCCCCTTTAACCTCCTGGTTGGCACAGGTTGCCAATTTCGCAGAGGATGAAAGGGAAGAGGGAGAACCAATGAGAGAGTAGCTGTTAGGCATTTGGACGGGCACATATCACTGTAATTTCCCAGCAGGAAGAAGAATTAACCAAAGTCTCAGCCCGCCACCGGGAACCAGCATAGGTCCTGAACCAAAATTTTGGACTTGCGGTCAGCTCACCAAAAACGAGTTGAAAAATGGAGCTCAGGGGCACAGCAATTCACAAACTGGCCGAGTAATAAAGGACAACTATCGTCCAAAAATCTGTTGAGGGAAGGCAACGAGGCGGACTTGAAAGCGAGGCAGAATAGCAGGAAACAGATTTCAAGAGGTACGTTGGAATCACCTTTAAAGCACAGGAAGAGGGGCACAACTTCGACAATGATGCACTTGGCCAAAAAGGGCGTATGTGTTTTCTCCTGAATATATTCAGGAGAAAACGCATACGCCCTTTTTGGCCAAGCAAGCAAGTGGGCAATGCAAATCTGCATTACAAAGAAGTATCACTTCCCACCGGTCAAAAGGGACATCCACAAAATGTGTAAAAACCTGAAAGGCAAGACAGGCCCTGGAGAACAGGGAGCCTTGTTATGCTGATGGGCGGGATGTAAATTGCCAACTGCCTCTCTGGAGGAGTGCATTGTGTTCCCTAAAACAAGTAAACAACAGAGCTACAGAGCCAAGGGCACTTCCAGTCTAGGGAATATACCTTGGGAAAACTGAAAATCAATAAGACAGAGCCACCCCAAAATTTAGGGCTGCACTGCTTACAAGGACCTCAACTTGGGTACACCTTAAATATCCCAGGAAATATAAAAATGGTTCAAAAAATTGTGGTACTTACGTACGATGGAATATCCCTCAGCCATGAAATCAATGTCATAAGACCAGTAGCAGCAAAATGGGTGGATTCAGGTACGATGATTCTAAGTGAAATAAGTCACAGAGAAAAAGAAACTTATCATAAGATATCACTTATGAAGACCCTGTAAACATGGCTACACTTGAACTGAGTTAGGAAAGAGATCAGTGTCTCACATTTAGAAAGTACTCTTATGCCTGCTTAAGGGGGAAGGAGAGGTGGGGTGATGCATAAAAACAGAGTTTGATATAAGCATAGGTACCATTCCAAAAACCAACTATGGAATAGACAAGACCTACACCTTCCTCAGTGAAAGGGACTCAAAACCCCATATTTCCCGCAGAGGAATATATCTGACTAGTAAGAATCTTAAAACCTATGTATTGATATGTCTCCGTAAGGGAATCAAGTGTGTCTAGACTGGCATAAACATGGCAGCGAGAATCAGCTCAAACCCACTATAAAAAGGAATTTCAAAAACAAAACAAAAAAACTGGGAAATTCTTTACAATTCCTTCAGGGTCTCTGATGAAACCTGGAATGACCCTATCTACAACGACAGCTGGATGTGGCATAAGGCTGGACACTTGGGACTGAGAAGATTGGTGAGATTGGGTGAACAAATGCAGACCCTTTAAAGCAATAATGCATGGCACCCATTCCATGGGTCCCAACTCTCCAGGTTGAAGGGAATATTACTACAGTTATAACATGTACGGGAAACCTAGAGAACGGACACACTGTGAATACGAAAGGTTTCTAAAACTCAACGAATAGTCCCTCTCCTGGTTCTCCGGTTTGACTTTCCATCTGCTTTACTATCAACCTCCCAACTTGGAGAGACAGACCCTTTAACCTCCTGGTTCGCACAGGTTGCCAATTTGGCAGAGGATGAAAGGGAAGAGGGAGAACCAATGAGAGAGTACCTGATAGGCATTTGGACGGGCACATATCACTGTAATTTCCCGGCAGGAAGAAGAATTAACCAAAGTCTCAGCCACCTACCGGGAACCAGTATAGGTCCTGAACCAAAATTTTGGACCTGCGGTCAGCTCACCAAAAACGAGTGGAAAAATGGAGCTCAGGGGCACAGCAATTCACAAACTGGCCGAGTAATAAAGGACAACTATCGTCCAAAAATCTGTTGAGGGAAGGCAACGAGGCGGACTTGGAAGCGAGGCAGAATAGCAGGAAACAGATTTCAAGAGGTACGTTGGAATCGCCTTTAAAGCACAGGAAGAGGGGCACAACTTCGACAATGATGCACGTGGCCATAAAGGGCGTATGCGTTTTCTCCTGCATATATTCAAGAGAAAACGCATACGCCCTTTTTGGCCAAGCAAGCAATAGGGCAATGCAAATCTGCACTACAAAGAAGTATCACTTCCCACCGGTCAAAAGGGACATCCACAAAATGTGTAAAAACCAGAAAGGCAAGACAGGCCCTGGAGAACAGGGAGCCTTGTTATGCTGATGGGCGGGATGTAAATTGCCAACTGCCTCTCTGGAGGAGTGCATTGTGTTCCCTAAAACAAGTAAACAACAGAGCTACAGAGCCAAGGGCACTTCCAGTCTAGGGAATATACCTTGGGAAAACTGAAAATCAAAAAGACACAGCCACCCCAAAATTTAGGGCTGCACTGCTTACAAGGACCTCAACTTGGGTACACCTTAAATATCCCAGGAAATATAAAAATGGTTCAAAAAATTGTGGTACTTATGTACGATGGAATATCCCTCAGCCATGAAATCAATGTCATAAGACCAGTAGCAGCAAAATGGGTGGATTCAGGTACGATGATTCTAAGTGAAATAAGTCACAGAGAAAAAGAAACTTATCATAAGATATCACTTATGAAGATCCTGTAAACATGGCTACACTTGAACTGAGTTAGGAAAGAGAACAGTGTCTCATATTTAGAAAACACTCTTATGCCTGCTTAAGGGGGAAGGAGAGGTGGGGTGATGCATAAAACCAGAGTTTGATATAAGCAGAGGTACCGTTCCAAAAACCAACTATGGAATAGGCAAGACCTACACCTTCCTCAGTGAAAGGGACTCAAAACACCATATTTCCCGCAGAGGAATATATCTGACTAGTAAGAATCTTAAAACCTATGTATTGATATGTCTCCGTAAGGGAATCAAGTGTGTCTAGACTGGGATAAATATGGCAGCGAGAATCAGCTCAAACCCACTATAAAAAGGAATTTCAAAAATAAAACAAAAAAACTGGGAAATTCTTTACAATTCCTTCAGGGTCTCTGATGAAACCTGAAATGACCCTATCTACAATGACAGCTGGATGTGGCATAAGGCTGGACACTTGGGACTGAGAGGATTGGTGAGATTGTGAGAGCAAATGCAGACCCTTTAAAGCAATAATGCATGGCACACATTCCATGGGTCCCAACTCTCCAGGTTGAAGGGAATATTACTACAGATATAACATGTACGGGAATCCTAGAGAACGGACACACTGTGAATACGAAAGGTTTCTAAAACTCAACGAATAGTCCCTCTCCTGGTGCTCCGGTTTGACTTTCCATCTGCTTTATTATCAACCTCCCAACTTGGAGAGACAGCCCCTTTAACCTCCTGGTTGGCACAGGTTGCCAATTTCGCAGAGGATGAAAGGGAAGAGGGAGAACCAATGAGAGAGTAGCTGTTAGGCATTTGGACGGGCACATATCACTGTAATTTCCCAGCAGGAAGAAGAATTAACCAAAGTCTCAGCCCGCCACCGGGAACCAGCATAGGTCCTGAACCAAAATTTTGGACTTGCGGTCAGCTCACCAAAAACGAGTTGAAAAATGGAGCTCAGGGGCACAGCAATTCACAAACTGGCCGAGTAATAAAGGACAACTATCGTCCAAAAATCTGTTGAGGGAAGGCAACGAGGCGGACTTGAAAGCGAGGCAGAATAGCAGGAAACAGATTTCAAGAGGTACGTTGGAATCACCTTTAAAGCACAGGAAGAGGGGCACAACTTCGACAATGATGCACTTGGCCAAAAAGGGCGTATGTGTTTTCTCCTGAATATATTCAGGAGAAAACGCATACGCCCTTTTTGGCCAAGCAAGCAAGTGGGCAATGCAAATCTGCATTACAAAGAAGTATCACTTCCCACCGGTCAAAAGGGACATCCACAAAATGTGTAAAAACCTGAAAGGCAAGACAGGCCCTGGAGAACAGGGAGCCTTGTTATGCTGATGGGCGGGATGTAAATTGCCAACTGCCTCTCTGGAGGAGTGCATTGTGTTCCCTAAAACAAGTAAACAACAGAGCTACAGAGCCAAGGGCACTTCCAGTCTAGGGAATATACCTTGGGAAAACTGAAAATCAATAAGACAGAGCCACCCCAAAATTTAGGGCTGCACTGCTTACAAGGACCTCAACTTGGGTACACCTTAAATATCCCAGGAAATATAAAAATGGTTCAAAAAATTGTGGTACTTACGTACGATGGAATATCCCTCAGCCATGAAATCAATGTCATAAGACCAGTAGCAGCAAAATGGGTGGATTCAGGTACGATGATTCTAAGTGAAATAAGTCACAGAGAAAAAGAAACTTATCATAAGATATCACTTATGAAGACCCTGTAAACATGGCTACACTTGAACTGAGTTAGGAAAGAGATCAGTGTCTCACATTTAGAAAGTACTCTTATGCCTGCTTAAGGGGGAAGGAGAGGTGGGGTGATGCATAAAAACAGAGTTTGATATAAGCATAGGTACCATTCCAAAAACCAACTATGGAATAGACAAGACCTACACCTTCCTCAGTGAAAGGGACTCAAAACCCCATATTTCCCGCAGAGGAATATATCTGACTAGTAAGAATCTTAAAACCTATGTATTGATATGTCTCCGTAAGGGAATCAAGTGTGTCTAGACTGGTATAAACATGGCAGCGAGAATCAGCTCAAACCCACTATAAAAAGGAATTTCAAAAACAAAACAAAAAAACTGGGAAATTCTTTACAATTCCTTCAGGGTCTCTGATGAAACCTGGAATGACCCTATCTACAACGACAGCTGGATGTGGCATAAGGCTGGACACTTGGGACTGAGAAGATTGGTGAGATTGGGTGAACAAATGCAGACCCTTTAAAGCAATAATGCATGGCACCCATTCCATGGGTCCCAACTCTCCAGGTTGAAGGGAATATTACTACAGTTATAACATGTACGGGAAACCTAGAGAACGGACACACTGTGAATACGAAAGGTTTCTAAAACTCAACGAATAGTCCCTCTCCTGGTTCTCCGGTTTGACTTTCCATCTGCTTTACTATCAACCTCCCAACTTGGAGAGACAGACCCTTTAACCTCCTGGTTCGCACAGGTTGCCAATTTGGCAGAGGATGAAAGGGAAGAGGGAGAACCAATGAGAGAGTACCTGATAGGCATTTGGACGGGCACATATCACTGTAATTTCCCGGCAGGAAGAAGAATTAACCAAAGTCTCAGCCACCTACCGGGAACCAGTATAGGTCCTGAACCAAAATTTTGGACCTGCGGTCAGCTCACCAAAAACGAGTGGAAAAATGGAGCTCAGGGGCACAGCAATTCACAAACTGGCCGAGTAATAAAGGACAACTATCGTCCAAAAATCTGTTGAGGGAAGGCAACGAGGCGGACTTGGAAGCGAGGCAGAATAGCAGGAAACAGATTTCAAGAGGTACGTTGGAATCGCCTTTAAAGCACAGGAAGAGGGGCACAACTTCGACAATGATGCACTTGGCCAAAAAGGGCGTATGTGTTTTCTCCTGAATATATTCAGGAGAAAACGCATACGCCCTTTTTGGCCAAGCAAGCAAGTGGGCAATGCAAATCTGCATTACAAAGAAGTATCACTTCCCACCGGTCAAAAGGGACATCCACAAAATGTGTAAAAACCAGAAAGGCAAGACAGGCCCTGGAGAACAGGGAGCCTTGTTATGCTGATGGGCGGGATGTAAATTGCCAACTGCCTCTCTGGAGGAGTGCATTGTGTTCCCTAAAACAAGTAAACAACAGAGCTACAGAGCCAAGGGCACTTCCAGTCTAGGGAATATACCTTGGGAAAACTGAAAATCAAAAAGACACAGCCACCCCAAAATTTAGGGCTGCACTGCTTACAAGGACCTCAACTTGGGTACACCTTAAATATCCCAGGAAATATAAAAATGGTTCAAAAAATTGTGGTACTTATGTACGATGGAATATCCCTCAGCCATGAAATCAATGTCATAAGACCAGTAGCAGCAAAATGGGTGGATTCAGGTACGATGATTCTAAGTGAAATAAGTCACAGAGAAAAAGAAACTTATCATAAGATATCACTTATGAAGATCCTGTAAACATGGCTACACTTGAACTGAGTTAGGAAAGAGAACAGTGTCTCATATTTAGAAAACACTCTTATGCCTGCTTAAGGGGGAAGGAGAGGTGGGGTGATGCATAAAACCAGAGTTTGATATAAGCAGAGGTACCGTTCCAAAAACCAACTATGGAATAGGCAAGACCTACACCTTCCTCAGTGAAAGGGACTCAAAACACCATATTTCCCGCAGAGGAATATATCTGACTAGTAAGAATCTTAAAACCTATGTATTGATATGTCTCCGTAAGGGAATCAAGTGTGTCTAGACTGGCATAAACATGGCAGCGAGAATCAGCTCAAACCCACTATAAAAAGGAATTTCAAAACCAAAACAAAAACCTGGGAAATTCTTTACAATTCCTTCAGAGTCTGTGATGAAACCTGGACTGACCCTATCTACAACGACAGCTGGATGTGGCATAAGGCGGGACACTTGGACTGAGAGGATTGGTAAGATTGGGTGAACAAATGCAGAACCTTTAAAGCAATAATGCATGGCACCCATTCCATGGGTCCCAACTCTCCAGGTTGAAGGGAATATTACTACAGTTATAACATGTACGGGAAACCTAGAGAACGGACACACAGTGAATACGAAAGGTTTCTAAAACTCAACGAATAGTCCCTCTCTTGGTGCTCCGGTTTGACTTTCCATCTTCTTTACTATCAACCTCCCAACTTGGAGAGACAAACCCTTTAACCTCCTGGTTCGCACAGGTTGCCAATTTGGCAGAGGATGAAAGGGAAGAGGGAGAACCAATGAGAGAGTAGCTGTTAGGAATTTGGACGGGCACATATCACTGTAATTTCCCGGCAGGAAGAAGAATTAACCATAGTCTCAGCCCCCCACCGGGAACCAGTATAGGTCCTGAACCAAAATTTTGGACTTGCGGTCAGCTCACCAAAAACGAGTTGAAAAATGGAGCTCAGGGGCACAGCAATTCACAAACTGGCCGAGTAATAAAGGACAACTATGGTCCAAAAATCTGTTGAGGGAAGGCAACGAGGCGGACTTGAAAGCGAGGCAGAATAGCAGGAAACAGATTTCAAGAGGTACGTTGGAATCGCCTTTAAAGCACAGGCAGAGGGGCACAACTTCGACAATGATGCACTTGGCCAAAAAGGGCGTATGCGTTTTCTCGTGAATATATTCAGGAGAAAACGCATACGCCCTTTTTGGCCAAGCAAGCAATCGGGCAATGCAAATCTGCACTACAAAGAAGTATCACTTACCACCGGTCAAAAGGGACATCCACAAAATGTGTAAAAACCAGAAAGGCAAGACAGGCCCTGGAGAACAGGGAGCCTTGTTATGCTGATGGGCGGGATGTAAATTGCCAACTGCCTCTCTGGAGGAGTGCATTGTGTTCCCTAAAACAAGTAAACAACAGAGCTACAGAGCCAAGGGCACTTCCAGTCTAGGGAATATACCTTGGGAAAACTGAAAATCAATAAGACAGAGCCACCCCAAAATTTAGGGCTGCACTGCTTACAAGGACCTCAACTTGGGTACAACTTAAATATCCCAGGAAATATAAAAATGGTTCAAAAAATTGTGGTACTTACGTACGATGGAATATCCCTCAGCCATGAAATCAATGTCATAAGACCAGTAGCAGCAAAATGGGTGGATTCAGGTACGATGATTCTAAGTGAAATAAGTCACACAGAAAAAGAAACTTATCATAAGATATCACTTATGAAGATCCTGTAAACATGGCTACACTTGAACTGAGTTAGGAAAGAGAACAGTGTCTCACATTTAGAAAACACTCTAATGCCTGCTTAAGGGGGAAGGAGAGGTGGGGTGATGCATAAAACCAGAGTTTGATATAAGCAGAGGTACCGTTCCAAAAACCAACTATGGAATAGGCAAGACCTACACCTTCCTCAGTGAAAGGGACTCAAAACCCCATATTTCCCGCAGAGGAATATACCTGACTAGTAAGAATCTTAAAACCTATGTATTGATATGTCTCCGTAAGGGAACCAAGTGTGTCTAGACTGGCATAAACATGGCAGCGAGAATCAGCTCAAACACACTATAAAAAGGAATTTCAAAAACAAAACAAAAAACCTGGGAAATTCTTTACAATTCCTTCAGAGTCTCTGATGAAACCTGGAATGACCCTATCTACAACGACAGCTGGATGTGGCATAAGGCGGGACACTTGGACTGAGAGGATTGGTGAGATTGGGTGAACAAATGCAGAACCTTTAAAGCATTAATGCATGGCACCCGTTCCATGGGTCCCAACTCTCCAGGTTGAAGGGAATATTACTACAGGTATAACATGTATGGGAAACGTAGAGAACGGACACACTGTGAATACGAAAGGTTTCTAAAACTCAACGAATAGTCCCTCTCCTGGTGCTCCGGTTTGACTTTCCATCTGCTTTACTATCAACCTCCCAACTTGGAGAGACAGCCCCTTTAACCTCCTGGTTCGCATAGGTTTCAAATTTGGCAGAGGATGAAAGGGAAGAGGGAGAACCAATGAGAGAGTAGCAGTTAGGCATTTGGACGGGCACATATCAATCTAACTTCCCGGCAGGAAGAAGAATTAACCAAAGTCTCAGCCCCCCACCGGGAACCAGTATAGGTCCTGAACCAAAATTTTGGACTTGCGGTCAGCTCACCAAAAACGAGTTGAAAAATGGAGCTCAGGGGCACAGCAATTCACAAACTGGCCGAGTAATAAAGGACAACTATCGTCCAAAAATCTGTTGAGGGAAGGCAACGAGGCGGACTTGAAAGCGAGGCAGAATAGCAGGAAACAGATTTCAAGAGGTACGTTGGAATCGCCTTTAAAGCACAGGAAGAGGGGCACAACTTCGACAATGATGCACTTGGACAAAAAGGGCGTATGCGTTTTCTCCTGAATATATTCAGGAGAAAACGCATACGCCCTTTTTGGCCAAGCAAGCAAGCGGGCAATGCAAATCTGCACTACAAAGAAGTATCACTTCCCACCGGTCAAAAGTGACATCCACAAAATGTGTAAAAACCAGAAAGGCAAGACAGGCCCTGGAGAACAGGGAGCCTTGTTATGCTGATGGGCGGGATGTAAATTGCCAACTGCGTCTCTGGAGGAGTACATTGTGTTCCCTAAAACAAGTAAACAACAGAGTTACAGAGCCAAGGGCACTTCCAGTCTAGGGAATATACCTTGGAAAAACTGAAAATCAATAAGACAGAGCCACCCCAAAATTTAGGGCTGCACTGCTTACAAGGACCTCAACTTGGGTACACCTTAAATATCCCAGGAAATATAAAAATGGTTCAAAAAATTGTGGTACTTACGTACGATGGAATATCCCTCAGCCATGAAATCAATGTCATAAGAACAGTAGCAGCAAAATGGGTGGGTACAGGTACGATGATTCTAAGTGAAATAAGTCACACAGAAAAAGAAACTTATCATAAGATATCACTTATGAAGATCCTGTAAACATGGCTACACTTGAACTGAGTTAGGAAAGAGAACAGTGTCTCACATTTAGAAAACACTCTTTTGCCTGCTTAAGGGGGAAGGAGAGGCGGGGTGATGCATAAAACCAGAGTTTGATATAAGCATAGGTACCGTTCCGAAAACCAACTATGGAATAGACAAGACCCACACCTTCCTCAGTGAAAGGAACTCAAAACCCCATATTTCCCGCAGAGGAATATATCTGACTAGTAAGAATCTTAAACCCTATGTATTGATATGTCTCCGTAAGGGAATCAAGTGTGTCTAGACAGGCATAAACATGGCAGCGAGAATCAGCTCAAATCCACTATAAAAAGGAATTTCAAAAACAAAACAAAAAAACTGGGAAATTCTTTACAATTCCTTCAGGGTCTCTGATGAACCCTGGAATGACCCTATCTACAATGACAGCTGGATGTGGCATAAGATTGGACACTTTGGACTGAGAGGATTGGTGAGATTGGGTGAACAAATGCAGACCATTTAAAGCAATAGTGCATGGCACACATTCCATGGGTCCCAACTCTCCAGGTTGAAGGGAATATTACTACAGATATAACATGTACGGGAAACCTAGAGAACGGACACACTGTGAATACGAAAGGCTTCTAAAACTCAACGAATAGTCCCTCTCCTGGTGCTCCGGTTTGACTTTCCACCTGCTTTACTATCAACCTCCCAACATGGAGAGACAGCCCCTTTAACCTCCTGGTTCGCACAGGTTGCCAATTTGGCAGAGGATGAAAGGGAAGAGGGGGAACCAATGAGAGAGTAGCTGTTAGGCATTTGGACGGGCACATATCACTCTAATTTCCCGGCAGGAAGAAGAATTAACCAAAGTCTCAGCCCCCCACCGGGAACCAGCTTAGATCCTGAACCAAAATTTTGGACCTGCGGTCAGCTCACCAAAAACGAGTTGAAAAATGGTGCTCAGGGGCACAGCAATTCACAAACTGGCCGAGTAATAAAGACAACTATCGTCCAAAAATCTGTTAAGGGAAGGCAACGAGTCGGACTTGAAAGCGAAGCAGAATAGCAGGAAACAGATTTCAAGAGGTACGTTGGAATCACCTTTAAAGCACCGGATGAGGGGCACAAATTCGGAAATGATGCACGTGGCCAAAAAGGGCGTATGCGTTTTCTCCTGAATATATTCAGGAGAAAACGCATACGCCCTTTTTGGCCAAGCAAGCAATCGGGCAATGTAAATCTGCATTACAAAGAAGTATCACTTCCCACCTGTCAAAAGGGACATCCACAAAATGTGTAAAAACCAGAAAGGCAAGACAGGCCCTGGAGAACAGGGAGCCTTGTTATGCTGATGGGCGGGATGTAAATTGCCAACTGCCTCTCTGGAGGAGTACATTGTGTTCCCTAAAACAAGTAAAGAACAGAGCTACAGAGCCAAGGGCACTTCCAGTCTAGGGAATATACCTTGGAAAAACTGAAAATCAATAAGACAGAGCCACTCCAAAATTTAGGGCTGAACTGCTTATAAGGACCTCAACTTGGGTACACCTTAAATATCCCAGGAAATATAAAAATGGTTCAAAAAATTGTGGTACTTACGTACGATGGAATATCCCTCAGCTATGAAATCAATGTCTTAAGACCAGTAGCAGTAAAATGGGTGGATTCAGGCACGTTGATTCTAAGTGAAATAAGTCACAGAGAAAAAGAAACTTATCATAAGATATCACTTATGAAGATCCTGTAAACATGGCTACACTTGAACTGAGTTAGGAAAGAGAACAGTGTCTCACATTTAGAAAACACTCTTATGCCTGCTTAAGGGGGAAGGAGAGGTGGGGTGATGCATAAAACCAGAATTTGATATAAGCACAGGTACCGTTCCAAAAACCAACTATGGAATAGACAAGACCTACACCTTCCTCAGTGAAAGGGACTCAAAACCCCATATTTCCCGCAGAGGAATATATCTGACTAGTAAGAATCTTAAAACCTATGTATTGATATGTCTCCGTAAGGGAATCAAGTGTGTCTAGACTGGCATAAACATGGCAGCGAGAATCAGCTCAAACCCACTATAAAAAGGAATTTCAAAAACAAAACAAAAAAACTGGGAAATTCTTTACAATTCCTTCAGGGTCTCTGATGAAACCTGGAATGACCCTATCTACAATGACAGCTGGATGTGGCATAAGGCGGGACACTTGGACTGAGAGGATTGGTGAGATTGGGTGAACAAATGCAGAACCTTTAAAGCATTAATGCATGGCACCCATTCCATGGCTCCCAACTCTCCAGGTTGAAGGGAATATTACTACAGTTATAACATGTACGGGAAACCTAGAGAACGGACACACTGTGAATACGAAAGGTTTCTAAAACTCAACGAATAGTCCCTCTCCTGGTGCTCTGGTTTGACTTTCCACCTGCTTTACTATCAACCTCCCAACTTGGAGAGACAGCCCCTTTAACCTCCTGGTTCGCACAGGTTGCCAATTTGGCAGAGGATGAAAGGGAAGAGGGAGAACCAATGAGAGAGTAGCTGTTAGGCATTTGGACGGGCACATATCACTCTAATTTCCCGGCAGGAAGAAGAATTAACCAAAGTCTCAGCCCCCCACCGGGAACCAGCATAGATCCTGAACCAAAATTTTGGACCTGCGGTCAGCTCACCAAAAACGAGTTGAAAAATGGAGCTCAGGGGCACAGCAATTCACAAACAGGCCGAGTAATAAAGGACAACTATCGTCCAAAAATCTGTTGAGGGAAGGCAACGAGGTGGACTTGAAAGCGAAGCAGAATAGCAGGAAACAGATTTCAAGAGGTACGTTGGAATCGCCTTTAAAGCACAGGAAGAGGGGCACAACTTCGACAATGATGCACTTGGCCAAAAAGGGCGTATGTGTTTTCTCCTGAATATATTCAGGAGAAAACGCATACGCCCTTTTTGGCCAAGCAAGCAAGCGGGCAATGCAAATCTGCACTACAAAGAAGTATCACTTCCCACCAGTCAAAAGGGACATCCACAAAATGTGTAAAAACCAGAAAGGCAAGACAGGCCCTGGAGAACAGGGTGTCTTGTTATGCTGATGGGCGGGATGTAAATTGCCAACTGCCTCTCTGGAGGAGTGCATTGTGTTCCCTAAAACAAGTAAACAACAGAGCTACAGAGTCAAGGGCGCTTCCAGTCTAGGGAATATACTTTGGGAAAACTGAAAATCAAAAAGACACAGCCACCCCAAAATTTAGGGCTGCACTGCTTACAAGGACCTCAACTTGGGTACACCTTAAATATCCCAGGAAATATAAAAATGGTTCAAAAAATTTTGGTACTTATGTACGATGGAATATCCCTCAGCCATGAAATCAATGTCATAAGACCAGTAGCAGCAAAATGGGTGGATTCAGGTACGATGATTCTAAGTGAAATAAGTCACAGAGAAAAAGAAACTTATCATAAGATATCACTTATGAAGATCCTGTATACATGGCTACACTTGAACTGAGTTAGGAAAGAGAACAGTGTCTCATATTTAGAAAACACTCTTATGCCTGCTTAAGGGGGAAGGAGAGGTGGGGTGATGCATAAAACCAGAGTTTGATATAAGCACAGGTACCGTTCCAAAAACCAACTATGGAATAGACAAGACCTACACCTTCCTCAGTGAAAGGGACTCAAAACACCATATTTCCCGCAGAGGAATATATCTGACTAGTAAGAATCTTAAAACCTATGTATTGATATGTCTCCGTAAGGGAATCAAGTGTGTCTAGACTGGCATAAACATGGCAGCGAGAATCAGCTCAAACCCACTATAAAAAGGAATTTCAAAACCAAAACAAAACAACTGGGAAATTCTTTACATTTCCTTCAGGGTCTCTGATGAAACCTGGAATGACCCTATCTACAACGACAGCTGGATGTGGCATAAGGCTGGACACTTGGGACTGAGAGGATTGGTGAGATTGGGTGAGCAAATGCAGACCCTTTAAAGCAATAATGCATGGCACACATTCCATGGGTCCTAACTCTCCAGGTTGAAGGGAATATTACTACAGATATAACATGTACGGGAAACCTAGAGAACGGACACACAGTGAATACGAAAGGTTTCTAAAACTCAACGAATAGTCCCTCTCTTGGTGCTCCGGTTTGACTTTCCATCTTCTTTACTATCAACCTCCCAACTTGGAGAGACAAACCCTTTAACCTCCTGGGTCACACAGGCTGCCAATTTCGCAGAGGATGAAAGGGAAGAGGGAGAACCAATGAGAGAGTAGCTGTTAGGAATTTGGACGGGCACATATCACTGTAATTTCCCGGCAGGAAGAAGAATTAACCATAGTCTCAGCCACCCACCGGGAACCAGTATAGGTCCTGAACCAAAATTTTGGACTTGCGGTCAGCTCACCAAAAACGAGTTGAAAAATGGAGCTCAGGGGCACAGCAATTCACAAACTGGCCGAGTAATAAAGGACAACTATGGTCCAAAAATCTGTTGAGGGAAGGCAACGAGGCGGACTTGAAAGCGAGGCAGAATAGCAGGAAACAGATTTAAAGATGTACGTTGGATTCGCCTTTAAAGCACAGGCAGAGGGGCACAACTTCGACAATGATGCACTTGGCCAAAAAGGGCGTATGCGTTTTCTCCTGAATATATTCAGGAGAAAACGCATACGCCCTTTTTGGCCAAGCAAGCAAGCGGGCAATGCAAATCTGCACTACAAAGAAGTATCACTTCCCACCGGTCAAAAGGGACATCCACAAAATGTGTAAAAACCAGAAAGGCAAGACAGGCCCTGGAGAACAGGGAGCCTTGTTATGCTGATGGGCGGGATGTAAATTGCCAACTGCCTCTCTGGAGGAGTGCATTGTGTTCCCTAAAACAAGTAAACAACAGAGCTACAGAGCCAAGGGCACTTCCAGTCTAGGGAATATACCTTGGGAAAACTGAAAATCAATAAGACAGAGCCACCCTAAAATTTAGGGCTGCACTGCTTACAAGGACCTCAACTTGGGTACAACTTAAATATCCCAGGAAATATAAAAATGGTTCAAAAAATTGTGGTACTTACGTACGATGGAATATCCCTCAGCCATGAAATCAATGTCATAAGACCAGTAGCAGCAAAATGGGTGGATTCAGGTACGATGATTCTAAGTGAAATAAGTCACACAGAAAAAGAAACTTATCATAAGATATCACTTATGAAGATCCTGTAAACATGGCTACACTTGAACTGAGTTAGGAAAGAGAACAGTGTCTCACATTTAGAAAACACTCTAATGCCTGCTTAAGGGGGAAGGAGAGGTGGGGTGATGCATAAAACCAGAGTTTGATATAAGCAGAGGTACCGTTCCAAAAACCAACTATGGAATAGACAAGACCTACACCTTCCTCAGTGAAAGGGACTCAAAACCCCATATTTCCCTCAGAGGAATATATCTGACTAGTAAGAATCTTAAAACCGATGTATTGATATGTCTCCCTAAGGGAATCAAGTGTGTCTAGACTGGGATAAATATGGCAGCGAGAATCAGCTCAAACCCACTATAAAAAGGAATTTCAAAAATAAAACAAAAAAACTGGGAAATTCTTTACAATTCCTTCAGGGTCTCTGATGAAACCTGAAATGACCCTATCTACAATGACAGCTGTATGTGGCATAAGGCTGGACACTTGGGACTGAGAGGATTGGTGGGATTGGGTGAGCAAATGCAGACCCTTTAAAGCAATAATGCATGGCACACATTCCATGGGTCCCAACTCTCCAGGTTGAAGGGAATATTACTACAGATATAACATGTACGGGAATCCTAGAGAACGGACACACTGTGAATACGAAAGGTTTCTAAAACTCAACGAATAGTCCCTCTCCTGGTGCTCCGGTTTGACTTTCCATCTGCTTTATTATCAACTTCCCAACTTGGAGAGACAGCACCTTTAACCTGCTGGTTCGCACAGGTTGCCAATATGGCAGAGGATGAAAGGGAAGAGTGAGAACCAATGAGAGAGTAGCTGTTAGGCATTTGGACGGGCACATATCACTGTAATTTCCCGGCAGGAAGAAGAATTAACCAAAGTCTCAGCCACCCACCGGGAATCAGTATAGATCCTGAACCAAAATTTTGAAGTTGCGGTCAGCTCACCAAAAACGAGTTGAAAAATGGAGCTCAGGGGCACAGCAATTCACAAACTGGCCGAGTAATAAAGGACAACTATCGTCCAAAAATCTGTTGAGGGAAGGCAACGAGGCGGACTTGAAAGCGAGGCAGAATAGCAGGAAACAGATTTCAAGAGGTACGTTGGAATCGCCTTTAAAGCACAGGAAGAGGGGCACAACTTCGACAATGATGCACTTGGCCAAAAACGGCGTATGCGTTTTCTCCTGAATATATTCAGGAGAAAACGCATACGCCCTTTTTGGCCAAGCAAGCAAGCGGGCAATGCAAATCTCCACTACAAAGAAGTATCACTTCCCACCGGTCAAAAGGGACATCCACAAAATGTGTAAAAACCAGAAAGGCAAGACTGGTCCTGGAGAACAGGGAGCCTTGTTATGCTGATGGACGGGATGTAAATTGCCAACTGCCTCTCTGGAGGAGTGCATTGTGTTCCCTAAAACAAGTAAACAACAGAGCTACAGAGCCAAGGGCACTTCCAGTCTAGGGAATATACCTGGGAAAAACTGAAAATCAATAAGACAGAGCCACCCCAAAATTTAGGGCTGCACTGCTTACAAGGACCTCAACTTGGGTACACCTTAAATATCCCAGGAAATATAAAAATGGTTCAAAAAATTGTGGTACTTACGTACGATGGAATATCCCTCAGCCATGAAATCAATGTCATAAGACCAGTAGCAGCAAAATGGGTGGATTCAGGTATGATGATTCTAAGTGAAATAAGTCACAGAGAAAAAGAAACTTATCATAAGTTATCACTTATGAAGATCCTGTAAACATGGCTACACTTGAACTGAGTTAGGAAAGAGAACAGTGTCTCACATTTAGAAAACACTCTTATGCCTGCTTAAGGGGGAAGGAGAGGTGGGGTGATGCATAAAACCAGAGTTTGATATAAGCACAGGTACCGTTCCAAAAACCAACTATGGAATAGACAAGACCTACACCTTCCTCAGTGAAAGGGACTCAAAACCCCATATTTCCCGCAGAGGAATATATCTGACTCTTAAGAATCTTAAAACCTATGTATTGATATGTCTCCGTAAGGGAATCAAGTGTGTCTAGAATGGCATAAATATGGCAGCGAGAATCAGCTCAAACCCACTATAAAAAAGAATTTCAAAAATAAAACAAAAACACTGGGAAATTCTTTACAATTCCTTCAGGGTCTCTGATGAAACCTGAAATGACCCTATCTACAATGACAGCTGGATGTGGCATAAGGCTGGACACTTGAGACTGAGAGGATTGGTGAGACTGGGTGAGCAAATGCAGACCCTTTAAAGCAATAATGCATGGCACACATTCCATGGGTCCCATCTCTCCAGGTTGAAGGGAATATTACTACAGATATAACATGTACGGGAATCCTAGAGAACGGACACACTGTGAATACGAAAGGTTTCTAAAACTCAACGAATAGTCCCTCTCCTGGTGCTCCAGTTTGACTTTCCATCTGCTTTATTATCAACCTCCCAACTTGGAGAGACAGCCCCTTTAACCTCCTGGTTCGCACAGGTTGCCAATTTGGCAGAGGATGAAAGGGAAGAGGGAGAACCAATGAGAGAGTAGCTGTTAGGCATTTGGACGGGCACATATCACTGTAATTTGCCGGCAGGAAGAAGAATTAACCAAAGTCTCAGCCACCCACCGGGAATCAGTATAGATCCTGAACCAAAATTTTGGACTTGCGGTCAGCTCACCAAAAACGAGTTGAAAAATGGAGCTCAGGGGCACAGCAATTCACAAACTGGCCAAGTAATAAAGGACAACTATCGTCCAAAAATCTGTTGAGGGAAGGCAATGAGGCGGACTTGAAAGCGAGGCAGAATAGCAGGAAACAGATTTCAAGAGGTACGTTGGAATCGCCTTTAAAGCACAGGAAGAGGGGCACAACTTCGACAATGATACACTTGGCCAAAAGGGGCGTATGCGTTTTCCCCTGAATATATTCAGGAGAAAACGCATACGCCCTTTTTGGCCAAGCAAGCAAGCGGGCAATGCAAATCTGCATTACAAAGAAGTATCACTTCCCACCGGTCAAAAGGGCCATCCACAAAATGTGTAAAAACCAGAAAGGCAAGACAGGCCCTGGAGAACAGGGAGCGTTGTTATGCTGATGGGCGGGATGTAAATTGCCAACTGCCTCTCTGGAGGAGTGCATTGTGTTCCCTAAATCAAGTAAACAACAGAGCTACAGAGCCAAGGGCACTTCCAGTCTAGGGAATATACCTTGGGAAAACTGAAAATCAAAAAGACACAGCCACCCCAAAATTTAGGGCTGCACTGCTTACAAGGACCTCAACTTGGGTACACCTTAAATATCCCAGGAAATATAAAAATGGTTCAAAAAATTGTGGTACTTATGTACGATGGAATATCCCTCAGCCATGAAATCAATGTCATAAGACCAGTAGCAGCAAAATGGGTGGATTCAGGTACGATGATTCTAAGTGAAATAAGTCACACAGAAAAAGAAACTTATCATAAGATATCACTTATGAAGATCCTGTATAAATGGCTACACATGAACTGAGTTAGGAAAGAGAACAGTGTCTCACATTTAGAAAACACTCTTATGCCTGCTTAAGGGGGAAGGAGAGGTGGGGTGATGCATAAAACCAGAGTTTGATATAAGCACAGGTACCGTTCCAAAAACCAACTATGCAATAGACAAGACCTACACCTTCCTCAGTGAAAGGGACTCAAAACCCCATATTTCCCGCAGAGGAATATATCTGACTAGTAAGAATCTTAAAACCTATGTATTGATATGTCTCCGTAAGGGAATCAAGTGTGTCTAGACTGGGATAAATATGGCAGCGAGAATCAGCTCAAACCCACTATAAAAAGGAATTTCAAAAATAAAACAAAAAAACTGGGAAATTCTTTACAATTCCTTCAGGGTCTCTGATGAAACCTGAAATGACCCTATCTACAATGACAGCTGGATGTGGCATAAGGCTGGACACTTGAGACTGAGAGGATTGGTGAGACTGGGTGAGCAAATGCAGACCCTTTAAAGCAATAATGCATGGCACACATTCCATGGGTCCCATCTCTCCAGGTTGAAGGGAATATTACTACAGATATAACATGTACGGGAATCCTAGAGAACGGACACACTGTGAATACGAAAGATTTCTAAAACTCAACGAATAGTCCCTCTCCTGGTGCTCCGGTTTGACTTTCCATCTGCTTTATTATCAACCTCCCAACTTGGAGAGACAGCCCCTTTAAACTCCTGGTTCGCACAGGTTGCCAATTTGGCAGAGGATGAAAGGGAAGAGGGAGAACCAATGAGAGAATAGCTGTTAGGCATTTGGACGGGCACATATCACTGTAATTTCCCGGCAAGAAGAAGAATTAACCAAAGTCTCAGCCACCCACCGGGAATCAGTATAGATCCTGAACCAAAATTTTGGACTTGCGGTCAGCTCACCAAAAACGAGTTGAAAAATGGAGCTCAGGGGCACAGCAATTCACAAACTGGCCGAGTAATAAAGGACAACTATCGTCCAAAAATCTGTTGAGGGAAGGCAATGAGGCGGACTTGAAAGCGAGGCAGAATAGCAGGAAACAGATTTCAAGAGGTACGTTGGAATCGCCTTTAAAGCACAGGAAGAGGGGCACAACTTCGACAATGATACACTTGGCCAAAAAGGGCGTATGCGTATTCTCCTGAATATATTCAGGAGAAAACGCATACGCCCTTTTTGGCCAAGCAAGCAAGCGGGCAATGCAAATCTGCACTACAAAGAAGTATCACTTCCCACCGGTCAAAAGAGACATCCACAAAATGTGTAAAAACCAGAAAGGCAAGACAGGCCCTGGAGAACAGGGAGCCTTGTTATGCTGATGGGCAGGATGTAAATTGCCAACTGCCTCTCTGGAGGAGTGCATTGTGTTCCCTAAAACAAGTAAACAACAGAGCTACAGAGCCAAGGGCACTTCCAGTCTAGGGAATATACCTGGGAAAAACTGAAAATCAATAAGACAGAGCCACCCCAAAATTTAGGGCTGCACTGCTTACAAGGACCTCAACTTGGGTACACCTTAAATATCCCAGGAAATATAAAATTGGTTCAAAAAATTGTGGTACTTACGTACGATGGAATATCCCTCAGCCATGAAATCAATGTCATAAGACCAGTAGCAGCAAAATGGGTGGATTCAGGTACGATGATTCTAAGTGAAATAAGTCACAGAGAAAAAGAAACTTATCATAAGTTATCACTTATGAAGATCCTGTAAACATGGCTACACTTGAACTGAGTTAGGAAAGAGAACAGTGTCTCACATTTAGAAAACACTCTTATGCCTGCTTAAGGGGGAAGGAGAGGTGGGGTGATGCATAAAACCAGAGTTTGATATAAGCACAGGTACCGTTCCAAAAACCAACTATGGAATAGACAAGACCTACACCTTCCTCAGTGAAAGGGACTCAAAACCCCATATTTCCCGCAGAGGAATATATCTGACTAGTAAGAATCTTAAAACCTATGAATTGATATGTCTCCGTAAGGGAATCAAGTGTGTCTAGACTGGCAGAAACATGGCAGCGAGAAGCAGCTCAATCCCACTATAAAAATGAATTTCAAAAACAAAACAAAAAAAACTGGGAAATTCTTTACAATTCCTTCAGGGTCTCTGATGAAACCTGAAATGACCCTATCTACAATGACAGCTGGATGTGGCATAAGGCTGGACACTTGGGACTGAGATGATTGGTGAGATTGGGTGAGCAAATTCAGACCCTTTAATGCAATAATGCATGGCACACATTCCATGGGTCCCAACTCTCCAGGTTGAAGGGAATATTACTACAGATATAACATGTACGGGAATCCTAGAGAACGGACACACTGTGAATACGAAAGGTTTCTAAAACTCAACGAATAGTCCCTCTCCTGGTGCTCCGGTTTGACTTTCCATCTGCTTTATTATCAACCTCCCAACTTGGAGAGACAGCCCCTTTAACCTCCTGGTTCGCACAGGTTGCCAATTTGGCAGAGGATGAAAGGGAAGAGGGAGAACCAATGAGAGAGTAGCTGTTAGGCATTTGGACGGGCACATATCACTGTAATTTCCCGGCAGGAAGAAGAATTAACCAAAGTCTCAGCCACCCACCGGGAACCAGTATAGATCCTGAACTAAAATTTTGGACTTGTGGTCAGCTCACCAAAAACGAGTTGAATAATGGAGCTCAGGGGCACAGCAATTCACAAACTGGCCGAGTAATAAAGGACAACTATCGTCCAAAAATCTGTTGAGGGAAGGCAATGAGGCGGAATTGAAATCGTGGCAGAATAGCAGGATACAGATTTCAAGAGGTACGTTGGAATCACCTTTAAAGCACAGGAAGAGGGGCACAACTTCGACAATGATGCACTTGGCCAAAAAGGGCGTATGTGTTTTCTCCTGAATATATTCAGGAGAAAACGCATACGCCCTTTTTGGCCAAGCAAGCAAGCGGGCAATGCAAATCTGCACTACAAAGAAGTATCACTTCCGACCAGTCAAAAGGGACATCCACAAAATGTGTAAAAACCAGAAAGGCAAGACAGGCCCTGGAGAACAGGGTGCCTTGTTATGCTGATGGGCGGGATGTAAATTGCCAACTGCCTCTCTGGAGGAGTGCATTGTGTTCCCTAAAACAAGTAAACAACAGAGCTACAGAGCCAAGGGCACTTCCAGTCTAGGGAATATACCTTGGGAAAACTGAAAATCAAAAAGACACAGCCACCCCAAAATTTAGGGCTGCACTGCTTACAAGGACCTCAACTTGGGTACACCTTAAATATCCCAGGAAATATAAAAATGGTTCAAAAAATTGTGGTACATACGTACAATGGAATATCCCTCAGACATGAAATCAATGTCATAAGACCAGTAGCAGCAAAATGGGTGGATTCAGGTACGATGATTCTAAGTGAAATAAGTCACACAGAAAAAGAAACTTATCATAAGATATCACTTATGAAGATCCTGTAAACATGGCTACACTTGAACTGAGTTAGGAAAGAGAACAGTGTCTCACATTTAGAAAACACTCTTATGCCTGCTTAAGGGGGAAGGAGAGGTGGGGTGATGCATAAAACCAGAGTTTGATATAAGCACAGGTACCGTTCCAAAAACCAACTATGGAATAGACAAGACCTACACCTTCCTCAGTGAAAGGGACTCAAAACCCCATATTTCCCGCAGAGGAATATATCTGACTAGTAAGAATCTTAAAACCTATGTATTGATATTTCTCCGTAAGGGAATCAAGTGTGTCTAGACTGGGATAAATATGGCAGCGAGAATCAGCTCAAACCCACTATAAAAAGGAATTTCAAAAATAAAACAAAAAAACTGGGAAATTCTTTACAATTCCTTCAGGGTCTCTGATGAAACCTGAAATGACCCTATCTACAATGACAGCTGGATGTGGCATAAGGCTGGACACTTGGGACTGAGAGGATTGGTGAGATTGGGTGAGCAAATGCAGACCCTTTAAAGCAATAATGCATGACACACATTCCATGGGTCCCAACTCTCCAGGTTGAAGGGAATATTACTACAGATATAACATGTACGGGAATCCTAGAGAACGGACACACTGTGAATACGAAAGGTTTCTAAAACTCAACGAATAGTCCCTCTCCTGGTGCTCCGGTTTAACTTTCCATCTGCTTTATTATCAACCTCCCAACTTGGAGAGACAGCCCCTTTAACCTCCTGGTTGGCACAGGTTGCCAATTTCGCAGAGCATGAAAGGGAAGAGGGAGAACCAATGAGAGAGTAGCTGTTAGGCATTTGGACGGGCACATATCACTGTAATTTCCCAGCAGGAAGAAGAATTAACCAAAGTCTCAGCCCGCCACCGGGAACCAGCATAGGTCCTGAACCAAAATTTTGGACTTGCGGTCAGCTCACCAAAAACGAGTTGAAAAATGGAGCTCAGGGGCACAGCAATTCACAAACTGGCCGAGTAATAAAGGACAACTATCGTCCAAAAATCTGTTGAGGGAAGGCAACGAGGCGGACTTGAAAGCGAGGCAGAATAGCAGGAAACAGATTTCAAGAGGTACGTTGGAATCACCTTTAAAGCACAGGAAGAGGGGCACAACTTCGACAATGATGCACTTGGCCAAAAAGGGCGTATGCGTTTTCTCCTGAATATATTCAGGAGAAAACGCATACGCCCTTTTTGGCCAAGCAAGCAAGTGGGCAATGCAAATCTGCATTACAAAGAAGTATCACTTCCCACCGGTCAAAAGGGACATCCACAAAATGTGTAAATACCAGAAAGGCAAGACAGGCCCTGGAGAACAGGGAGCCTTGTTATGCTGATGGGCGGGATGTAAATTGCCAACTGCCTCTCTGGATGAGTGCATTGTGTTCCCTAAAACAAGTAAACAACAGAGCTACAGAGCCAAGGGCACTTCCAGTCTAGGGAATATACCTTGGGAAAACTGAAAATCAATAAGACAGAGCCACCCCAAAATTTAGGGCTGCACTGCTTACAAGGACCTCAACTTGGGTACACCTTAAATATCCCAGGAAATATAAAAATGGTTCAAAAAATTGTGGTACTTACGTACGATGGAATATCCCTCACCCATGAAATCAATGTCATAAGACCAGTAGCAGCAAAATGGGTGGATTCAGGTACGATGATTCTAAGTGAAATAAGTCACAGAGAAAAAGAAACTTATCATAAGATATCACTTATGAAGATCCTGTAAACATGGCTACACTTGAACTGAGTTAGGAAAGAGATCAGTGTCTCACATTTAGAAAGTACTCTTATGCCTGCTTAAGGGGGAAGGAGAGGTGGGGTGATGCATAAAAACAGAGTTTGATATAAGCACAGGTACCATTCCAAAAACCAACTATGGAATAGACAAGACCTACACCTTCCTCAGTGAAAGGGACTCAAAACCCCATATTTCCCGCAGAGGAATATATCTGACTAGTAAGAATCTTAAAACCTATGTATTGATATGTCTCCGTAAGGGAATCAAGTGTGTCTAGACTGGGATAAATATGGCAGCGAGAATCAGCTCAAACCCACTATAAAAAGGAATTTCAAAAATAAAACAAAAAAACTGGGAAATTCTTTACAATTCCTTCAGGGTCTCTGATGAAACCTGAAATGACCCTATCTACAATGACAGCTGGATGTGGCATAAGGCTGGACACTTGAGACTGAGAGGATTGGTGAGACTGGGTGAGCAAATGCAGACCCTTTAAAGCAATAATGCATGGCACACATTCCATGGGTCCCATCTCTCCAGGTTGAAGGGAATATTACTACAGATATAACATGTACGGGAATCCTAGAGAACGGACACACTGTGAATACGAAAGGTTTCTAAAACTCAACGAATAGTCCCTCTCCTGGTGCTCCAGTTTGACTTTCCATCTGCTTTATTATCAACCTCCCAACTTGGAGAGACAGCCCCTTTAACCTCCTGGTTCGCACAGGTTGCCAATTTGGCAGAGGATGAAAGGGAAGAGGGAGAACCAATGAGAGAGTAGCTGTTAGGCATTTGGACGGGCACATATTACTGTAATTTGCCGGCAGGAAGAAGAATTAACCAAAGTCTCAGCCACCCACCGGGAATCAGTATAGATCCTGAACCAAAATTTTGGACTTGCGGTCAGCTCACCAAAAACGAGTTGAAAAATGGAGCTCAGGGGCACAGCAATTCACATACTGGCCAAGTAATAAAGGACAACTATCGTCCAAAAATCTGTTGAGGGAAGGCAATGAGGCGGACTTGAAAGCGAGGCAGAATAGCAGGAAACAGATTTCAAGAGGTACGTTGGAATCGCCTTTAAAGCACAGGAAGAGGGGCACAACTTCGACAATGATACACTTGGCCAAAAGGGGCGTATGCGTTTTCCCCTGAATATATTCAGGAGAAAACGCATACGCCCTTTTTGGCCAAGCAAGCAAGCGGGCAATGCAAATCTGCATTACAAAGAAGTATCACTTCCCACCGGTCAAAAGGGCCATCCACAAAATGTGTAAAAACCAGAAAGGCAAGACAGGCCCTGGAGAACAGGGAGCGTTGTTATGCTGATGGGCGGGATGTAAATTGCCAACTGCCTCTCTGGAGGAGTGCATTGTGTTCCCTAAATCAAGTAAACAACAGAGCTACAGAGCCAAGGGCACTTCCAGTCTAGGGAATATACCTTGGGAAAACTGAAAATCAAAAAGACACAGCCACCCCAAAATTTAGGGCTGCACTGCTTACAAGGACCTCAACTTGGGTACACCTTAAATATCCCAGGAAATATAAAAATGGTTCAAAAAATTGTGGTACTTATGTACGATGGAATATCCCTCAGCCATGAAATCAATGTCATAAGACCAGTAGCAGCAAAATGGGTGGATTCAGGTACGATGATTCTAAGTGAAATAAGTCACACAGAAAAAGAAACTTATCATAAGATATCACTTATGAAGATCCTGTATACATGGCTACACATGAACTGAGTTAGGAAAGAGAACAGTGTCTCACATTTAGAAAACACTCTTATGCCTGCTTAAGGGGGAAGGAGAGGTGGGGTGATGCATAAAACCAGAGTTTGATATAAGCACAGGTACCGTTCCAAAAACCAACTATGGAATAGACAAGACCTACACCTTCCTCAGTGAAAGGGACTCAAAACCCCATATTTCCCGCAGAGGAATATATCTGACTAGTAAGAATCTTAAAACCTATGTATTGATATGTCTCCGTAAGGGAATCAAGTGTGTCTAGACTGGGATAAATATGGCAGCGAGAATCAGCTCAAACCCACTATAAAAAGGAATTTCAAAAATAAAACAAAAAAACTGGGAAATTCTTTACAATTCCTTCAGGGTCTCTGATGAAACCTGAAATGACCCTATCTACAATGACAGCTGGATGTGGCATAAGGCTGGACACTTGAGACTGAGAGGATTGGTGAGACTGGGTGAGCAAATGCAGACCATTTAAAGCAATAATGCATGGCACACATTCCATGGGTCCCATCTCTCCAGGTTGAAGGGAATATTACTACAGATATAACATGTACGGGAATCCTAGAGAACGGACACACTGTGAATACGAAAGATTTCTAAAACTCAACGAATAGTCCCTCTCCTGGTGCTCCGGTTTGACTTTCCATCTGCTTTATTATCAACCTCCCAACTTGGAGAGACAGCCCCTTTAAACTCCTGGTTCGCACAGGTTGCCAATTTGGCAGAGGATGAAAGGGAAGAGGGAGAACCAATGAGAGAATAGCTGTTAGGCATTTGGACGGGCACATATCACTGTAATTTCCCGGCAAGAAGAAGAATTAACCAAAGTCTCAGCCACCCACCGGGAATCAGTATAGATCCTGAACCAAAATTTTGGACTTGCGGTCAGCTCACCAAAAACGAGTTGAAAAATGGAGCTCAGGGGCACAGCAATTCACAAACTGGCCGAGTAATAAAGGACAACTATCGTCCAAAAATCTGTTGAGGGAAGGCAATGAGGCGGACTTGAAAGCGAGGCAGAATAGCAGGAAACAGATTTCAAGAGGTACGTTGGAATCGCCTTTAAAGCACAGGAAGAGGGGCACAACTTCGACAATGATACACTTGGCCAAAAAGGGCGTATGCGTATTCTCCTGAATATATTCAGGAGAAAACGCATACGCCCTTTTTGGCCAAGCAAGCAAGCGGGCAATGCAAATCTGCACTACAAAGAAGTATCACTTCCCACCGGTCAAAAGAGACATCCACAAAATGTGTAAAAACCAGAAAGGCAAGACAGGCCCTGGAGAACAGGGAGCCTTGTTATGCTGATGGGCAGGATGTAAATTGCCAACTGCCTCTCTGGAGGAGTGCATTGTGTTCCCTAAAACAAGTAAACAACAGAGCTACAGAGCCAAGGGCACTTCCAGTCTAGGGAATATACCTGGGAAAAAGTGAAAATCAATAAGACAGAGCCACCCCAAAATTTAGGGCTGCACTGCTTACAAGGACCTCAACTTGGGTACACCTTAAATATCCCAGGAAATATAAAATTGGTTCAAAAAATTGTGGTACTTACGTACGATGGAATATCCCTCAGCCATGAAATCAATGTCATAAGACCAGTAGCAGCAAAATGGGTGGATTCAGGTACGATGATTCTAAGTGAAATAAGTCACAGAGAAAAAGAAACTTATCATAAGTTATCACTTATGAAGATCCTGTAAACATGGCTACACTTGAACTGAGATAGGAAAGAGAACAGTGTCTCACATTTAGAAAACACTCTTATGCCTGCTTAAGGGGGAAGGAGAGGTGGGGTGATGCATAAAACCAGAGTTTGATATAAGCACAGGTACCGTTCCAAAAACCAACTATGGAATAGACAAGACCTACACCTTCCTCAGTGAAAGGGACTCAAAACCCCATATTTCCCGCAGAGGAATATATCTGACTAGTAAGAATCTTAAAACCTATGAATTGATATGTCTCCGTAAGGGAATCAAGTGTGTCTAGACTGGCAGAAACATGGCAGCGAGAAGCAGCTCAATCCCACTATAAAAAGGAATTTCAAAAACAAAACAAAAAAAACTGGGAAATTCTTTACAATTCCTTCAGGGTCTCTGATGAAACCTGAAATGACCCTATCTACAATGACAGCTGGATGTGGCATAAGGCTGGACACTTGGGACTGAGATGATTGGTGAGATTGGGTGAGCAAATTCAGACCCTTTAATGCAATAATGCATGGCACACATTCCATGGATCCCAACTCTCCAGGTTGAAGGGAATATTACTACAGATATAACATGTACGGGAATCCTAGAGAACGGACACACTGTGAATACGAAAGGTTTCTAAAACTCAACGAATAGTCCCTCTCCTGGTGCTCCGGTTTGACTTTCCATCTGCTTTATTATCAACCTCCCAACTTGGAGAGACAGCCCCTTTAACCTCCTGGTTCGCACAGGTTGCCAATTTGGCAGAGGATGAAAGGGAAGAGGGAGAACCAATGAGAGAGTAGCTGTTAGGCATTTGGACGGGCACATATCACTGTAATTTCCCGGCAGGAAGAAGAATTAACCAAAGTCTCAGCCACCCACCGGGAACCAGTATAGATCCTGAACTAAAATTTTGGACTTGTGGTCAGCTCACCAAAAACGAGTTGAATAATGGAGCTCAGGGGCACAGCAATTCACAAACTGGCCGAGTAATAAAGGACAACTATCGTCCAAAAATCTGTTGAGGGAAGGCAATGAGGCGGAATTGAAATCGTGGCAGAATAGCAGGATACAGATTTCAAGAGGTACGTTGGAATCACCTTTAAAGCACAGGAAGAGGGGCACAACTTCGACAATGATGCACTTGGCCAAAAAGGGCGTATGTGTTTTCTCCTGAATATATTCAGGAGAAAACGCATACGCCCTTTTTGGCCAAGCAAGCAAGCGGGCAATGCAAATCTGCACTACAAAGAAGTATCACTTCCGACCAGTCAAAAGGGAAATCCACAAAATGTGTAAAAACCAGAAAGGCAAGACAGGCCCTGGAGAACAGGGTGCCTTGTTATGCTGATGGGCGGGATGTAAATTGCCAACTGCCTCTCTGGAGGAGTGCATTGTGTTCCCTAAAACAAGTAAACAACAGAGCTACAGAGCCAAGGGCACTTCCAGTCTAGGGAATATACCTTGGGAAAACTGAAAATCAAAAAGACACAGCCACCCCAAAATTTAGGGCTGCACTGCTTACAAGGACCTCAACTTGGGTACACCTTAAATATCCCAGGAAATATAAAAATGGTTCAAAAAATTGTGGTACTTACGTACAATGGAATATCCCTCAGACATGAAATCAATGTCATAAGACCAGTAGCAGCAAAATGGGTGGATTCAGGTACGATGATTCTAAGTGAAATAAGTCACACAGAAAAAGAAACTTATCATAAGATATCACTTATGAAGATCCTGTAAACATGGCTACACTTGAACTGAGTTAGGAAAGAGAACAGTGTCTCACATTTAGAAAACACTCTTATGCCTGCTTAAGGGGGAAGGAGAGGTGGGGTGATGCATAAAACCAGAGTTTGATATAAGCACAGGTACCGTTCCAAAAACCAACTATGGAATAGACAAGACCTACACCTTCCTCAGTGAAAGGGACTCAAAACCCCATATTTCCCGCAGAGGAATATATCTGACTAGTAAGAATCTTAAAACCTATGTATTGATATGTCTCCGTAAGGGAATCAAGTGTGTCTAGACTGGGATAAATATGGCAGCGAGAATCAGCTCAAACCCACTATAAAAAGGAATTTCAAAAATAAAACAAAAAAACTGGGAAATTCTTTACAATTCCTTCAGGGTCTCTGATGAAACCTGAAATGACCCTATCTACAATGACAGCTGGATGTGGCATAAGGCTGGACACTTGGGACTGAGAGGATTGGTGAGATTGGGTGAGCAAATGCAGACCCTTTAAAGCAATAATGCATGACACACATTCCATGGGTCCCAACTCTCCAGGTTGAAGGGAATATTACTACAGATATAACATGTACGGGAATCCTAGAGAACGGACACACTGTGAATACGAAAGGTTTCTAAAACTCAACGAATAGTCCCTCTCCTGGTGCTCCGGTTTAACTTTCCATCTGCTTTATTATCAACCTCCCAACTTGGAGAGACAGCCCCTTTAACCTCCTGGTTGGCACAGGTTGCCAATTTCGCAGAGCATGAAAGGGAAGAGGGAGAACCAATGAGAGAGTAGCTGTTAGGCATTTGGACGGGCACATATCACTGTAATTTCCCAGCAGGAAGAAGAATTAACCAAAGTCTCAGCCCGCCACCGGGAACCAGCATAGGTCCTGAACCAATATTTTGGACTTGCGGTCAGCTCACCAAAAACGAGTTGAAAAATGGAGCTCAGGGGCACAGCAATTCACAAACTGGCCGAGTAATAAAGGACAACTATCGTCCAAAAATCTGTTGAGGGAAGGCAACGAGGCGGACTTGAAAGCGAGGCAGAATAGCAGGAAACAGATTTCAAGAGGTACGTTGGAATCACCTTTAAAGCACAGGAAGAGGGGCACAACATCGACAATGACGCGCTTGGCCAAAAAGGGCGTATGCGTTTTCTCCTGAATATATTCAGGAGAAAACGCATACGCCCTTTTTGGCCAAGCAAGCAAGTGGGCAATGCAAATCTGCATTACAAAGAAGTATCACTTCCCACCGGTCAAAAGGGACATCCACAAAATGTGTAAATACCAGAAAGGCAAGACAGGCCCTGGAGAACAGGGAGCCTTGTTATGCTGATGGGCGGGATGTAAATTGCCAACTGCCTCTCTGGATGAGTGCATTGTGTTCCCTAAAACAAGTAAACAACAGAGCTACAGAGCCAAGGGCACTTCCAGTCTAGGGAATATACCTTGGGAAAACTGAAAATCAATAAGACAGAGCCACCCCAAAATTTAGGGCTGCACTGCTTACAAGGACCTCAACTTGGGTACACCTTAAATATCCCAGGAAATATAAAAATGGTTCAAAAAATTGTGGTACTTACGTACGATGGAATATCCCTCACCCATGAAATCAATGTCATAAGACCAGTAGCAGCAAAATGGGTGGATTCAGGTACGATGATTCTAAGTGAAATAAGTCACAGAGAAAAAGAAACTTATCATAAGATATCACTTATGAAGATCCTGTAAACATGGCTACACTTGAACTGAGTTAGGAAAGAGATCAGTGTCTCACATTTAGAAAGTACTCTTATGCCTGCTTAAGGGGGAAGGAGAGGTGGGGTGATGCATAAAAACAGAGTTTGATATAAGCACAGGTACCATTCCAAAAACCACCTATGGAATAGACAAGACCTACACCTTCCTCAGTGAAAGGGACTCAAAACCCCATATTTCCCGCAGAGGAATATATCTGAATAGTAAGAATCTTAAAACCTATGTATTGATATGTCTCCGTAAGGGAATCAAGTGTGTCTAGACTGGCATAAACATGGCAGCGAGAATCAGCTCAAACCCACTATAAAAAGGAATTTCAAAAACAAAACAAAAAAACTGGGAAATTCTTTACAATTCCTTCAGGGTCAATGATGAAACCTGGAATGACCCTATCTACAACGACAGCTGGATGTGGCATAAGGCTGGACACTTGGGACTGAGAAGATTGGTGAGATTGGGTGAACAAATGCAGACCATTTAAAGCAATAATGCATGGCACCCATTCCATGGGTCCCAACTCTCCAGGTTGAAGGGAATATTACTACAGTTATAACATGTACGGGAAACCTAGAGAACGGACACACTGTGAATACGAAAGGTTTCTAAAACTCAACGAATAGTCCCTCTCCTGCTTCTCCGGTTTGACTTTCCATCTGCTTTACTATCAACCTCCCAACTTGGAGAGACAGACCCTTTAACCTCCTGGTTCGCACAGGTTGCCAATTTGGCAGAGGATGAAAGGGAAGAGGGAGAACCAATGAGAGAGTACCTGATAGGCATTTGGACGGGCACATATCACTGTAATTTCCCGGCAGGAAGAAGAATTAACCAAAGTCTCAGCCACCTACCGGGAACCAGTATAGGTCCTGAACCAAAATTTTGGACCTGCGGTCAGCTGACCAAAAACGAGTGGAAAAATGGAGCTCAGGGGCACAGCAATTCACAAACTGGCCGAGTAATAAAGGACAACTATCGTCCAAAAATCTGTTTAGGGAAGGCAACGAGGCGGACTTGGAAGCGAGGCAGAATAGCAGGAAACAGATTTCAAGAGGTACGTTGGAATTGCCTTTAAAGCACAGGAAGAGGGGCACAACTTCGACAATGATGCACGTGGCCATAAAGGGCGTATGCGTTTTCTCCTGCATATATTCAAGAGAAAACGCATACGCCCTTTTTGGCCAAGCAAGCAATAGGGCAATGCAAATCTGCACTACAAAGAAGTATCACTTCCCACCGGTCAAAAGGGACATCCACAAAATGTGTAAAAACCAGAAAGGCAAGACAGGCCCTGGAGAACAGGGAGCCTTGTTATGCTGATGGGCGGGATGTAAATTATTAACTGCCTCTCTGGAGGAGTACATTGTGTTCCCCAAAAAAATTAAAGAACAGAGCTACTGATCCAAGGGCACTTCCAGTCTAAGGAATATACCTTGGGACACCTGAAAATCAAAAAGACACAGCCACCCCAAAATTTAGGGCTGCACTGCTTACAAGGACCTCAACTTGGGTACACCTTAAATATCCCAGGAAATATAAAAATGGTTCAAAAAATTGTGGTACTTACGTACGATGGAATATCCCTCACCCATGAAATCAATGTCATAAGACCAGTAGCAGAAAATGGGTGGATTCAGGTACGATGATTCTAAGTGAAATAAGTCACACAGAAAAAGAAACTTATCATAAGATATCACTTATGAAGATCCTGTAAACATGGCTACACTTGAACTGAGTTAGGAAAGAGAACAGTGTCTCACATTTAGAAAACACTCTTATGCCTGCTTAAGGGGGAAGGAGAGGTGGGGTGATGCATAAAACCAGAGTTTGATATAAGCACAGGTACCGTTCCAAAAACCAACTATGGAATAGACAAGACCTACACCTTCCTCAGTGAAAGGGACTCAAAACCCCATATTTCCCGCAGAGGAATATATCTGACTAGTAAGAATCTTAAAACCTATGTATTGATATGTCTCCGTAAGGGAATCAAGTGTGTCTAGACTGGCAGAAACATGGCAGCGAGAATCAGCTCAAACCCACTATAAAAAGGAATTTCAAAAACAAAACAAAAAAACTGGGAAATTCTTTACAATTCCTTCAGGGTCTCTGATGAAACCTGGAATGACCCTATCTACAACGACAGCTGGATGTGGCATAAGGCTGGACACTTGGGACTGAGAGAATTGGTGAGATTGGGTGAACAAATGCAGACCCTTTAAAGCAATAATGCATGGCACCCATTCCATGGGTCCCAACTCTCCAGGTTGAAGGGAATATTACTACAGTTATAACATGTACGGGAAACCTAGAGAACGGACACACTGTGAATACGAAAGGTTTCTAAAACTCAACGAATAGTCCCTCTCCTGGTGCTCCGGTTTGACTTTCCATCTGCTTTACTATCAACCTCCCAACTTGGAGAGACAGCCCCTTTAACCTCCTGGTTCGCACAGGTTGCCAATTTGGCAGAGGATGAAAGGGAAGAGGGAGAACCAATGAGAGAGTAGCTGTTAGGCATTTGGACAGACACATATCACTGTAATTTCCCGGCAGGAAGAAGAATTAACCAAAGTCTCAGGCCCCCACCGGGAACCAGTATAGGTCCTGAACCAAAATTTTGGACTTGCGGTCAGCTCACCAAAAACGAGTTGAAAAATGGAGCTCAGGGGCACAGCATTTCACAAACTGGCCGAGTAATAAAGGACAACTATCGTCCAAAAATCTGTTGAGGAAAGGCAACGAGGCGGACTTGAAAGCGAGGCAGAATAGCAGGAAACAGATTTCAAGAGGTACGTTGGAATCGCCTTTGAAGCACAGGAAGAGGGGCACAACTTCGACAATGATGCACTTGGCCAAAAAGGGCGTATGCGTTTTCTCCTGAATATATTCAGGAGAAAACGCATAAGCCCTTTTTCGCCAAGCAAGCAAGCGGGCAATGCAAATCTCCACTATAAAGAAGTATCACATCCCACTGGTCAAAAGGGACATCCACAAAATGTGTAAAAACCAGAAAGGCAAGACAGGCCCTGGAGAACAGGGAGCCTTGTTATGCTGATGGGCGGGATGTAAATTGCCAACTGCCTCTCTGGAGGAGTGCATTGTGTTCCCTAAAACAAGTAAACAACAGAGCTACAGAGCCAAGGGCACTTCCAGTCTAGGGAATATACCTGGGACAAACTGAAAATCAATAAGACAGAGCCACCCCAAAATTTAGGGCTGCACTGCTTACAAGGACCTCAACTTGGGTACACCTTAAATATCCCAGGAAATATAAAAATGGTTCAAAAAATTGTGGTACTTACATACGATGGAATATCCCTCAGCCATGAAATCAATGTCATAAGACCAGTAGCAGCAAAATGGGTGGATTCAGGTATGATGATTCTAAGTGAAATAAGTCACAGAGAAAAAGAAACTTATCATAAGATATCACTTATGAAGATCCTGTAAACATGGCTACACTTGAACTGAGTTAGGAAAGAGAACAGTGTCTCACATTTAGAAAACACTCTTATGCCTGCTTAAGGGGGAAGGAGAGGTGGGGTGCTGCATAAAACCAGAGTTTGATATAAGCAGAGGTACCGTTCCAAAAACCAACTATGGAATAGGCAAGACCTACACCTTCCTCAGTGAAAGGGACTCAAAACCCAATATTTCCTGCAGAGGAATATATCTGACTAGTAAGAATCTTAAAACCTATGTCTTGATATGTCTCCGTAAGGGAATCAAGTATGTCTAGACTGGCATAAACATGGCAGCGAGAATCAGCTCAAACCCACTATAAAAAGGAATTTCAAAAACAAAACAAAAAAACTGGGAAATTCTTTACAATTCCTTCAGGGTCTCTGATGAAACCTGGAATGACCCTATCTACAACGACAGCTGGATGTGGCATAAGGCTGGACACTTTGGACTGAGAGGATTGGTGAGATTGGGTGAACAAATGCAGACCCTTTAAAGCAATAATGCATGGCACCCATTCCATGGGTCCCAACTCTCCAGGTTGAAGGGAATATTACTACAGTTATAACATGTACGGGAAACCTAGAGAACGGACACACTGTGAATACGAAAGGTTTCTAAAACTCAACGAATAGTCCCTCTCCTGGTGCTCCGGTTTGACTTTCCATCTGCTTTACTATCAACCTCCCAACTTGGAGAGACAGCCCCTTTAACCTCCTGGTTCGCACAGGTTGCCAATTTGGCAGAGGATGAAAGGGAAGAGGGAGAACCAATGAGAGAGTAGCTGATAGGCATTTGGACGGGCACATATCACTTTAATTTCCCGGCAGGAAGAAGAATTAACCAAAGTCTCAGCCCCCCACCGGGAACCAGCATAGGTCCTGAACCAAAATTTTGGACCTGCGGTCAGCTCACCAAAAACGAGTTGAAAAATGGAGCTCAGGGGCACAGCAATTCACAAACTGGCCGAGTAATAAAGGACAACTATCGTCCAAAAATCTGTTGAGGGAAGGCAACGAGGCAGACTTGAAAGCGAGGCAGAATAGCAGGAAACAGATTTCAAGAGGTACGTTGGAATCGCCTTTAAAGCACCGGATGAGGGGCACAACTTCGACAATGATGCACGTGGCCAAAAAGGGCGTATGCGTTTTCTCCTGAATATATTCAGGAGAAAACGCATACGCCCTTTTTGGCCAAGCAAGCAATCGGGCAATGCAAATCTGCACCTACAAAGAAGTATCACTTACCACCGGTCAAAAGGGACATCCACAAAATGTGTAAAAACCAGAAAGGCAAAACAGGCCCTGGAGAACAGGGAGCCTTGTTATGCTGATGGGCAGGATGTAAATTGCCAACTGCCTCTCTGGAGGAGTACACTGTGTTCCCTAAAACAAGTAAAGAACAGAGCTACAGAGCCAAGGGCACTTCCAGTCTAGTGAATATACCTTGAGAAAACTGAAAATCAATAAGACAGAGCCACTCCAAAATTTATGGCTGCACTGCTTATAAGGACCTCAACTTGGGTACACCTTAAATATCCCAGGAAATATAAAAATGGTTCAAAAAATTGTGGTACTTATGTACGATGGAATATCCCTCAGCCATGAAATCAATGTCATAAGACCAGTAGCAGTAAAATGGGTGGATTCAGGTACGATGATTCTAAGTGAAAGAAGTCACAGAGAAAAAGAAACTTATCATAAGATATCACTTATGAAGATCCTGTAAACATGGCTACACTTGAACTGAGTTAGGAAAGAGAACAGTGTCTCACATTTAGAAAACACTCTTATGCCTGCTTAAGGGGGAAGGAGAGGTGGGGTGATGCATAAAACCAGAGTTTGATATAAGCACAGGTACCATTCCAAAAACCAACTATGGAATAGACAAGACCTACACCTTCCTCAGTGAAAGGGACTCAAAACCCCATATTTCCCGCAGAGGAATATATCTGACTAGTAAGAATCTTAAAACCTATGTATTGATATGTCTCCGTAAGGGAATCAAGTGTGTCTAGACTGGCATAAACATGGCAGCGAGAAGCAGCTCAATCCCACTATAAAAAGGAATTTCAAAAACAAAACACAAAAAACTGGGAAATTCTTTACAATTCCTTCAGGGTCTCTGATGAAACCTGAAATGACCCTATCTACAATGACAGCTGGATGTGGCATAAGGCTGGACACTTGGGACTGAGAGGATTGGTGAGATTGGGTGAGCAAATGCAGACCCTTTAATGCAATAATGCATGGCACACATTCCATGGGTCCCAACTCTCCAGGTTGAAGGGAATATTACTACAGATATAACATGTACGGGATTCCTAGAGAACGGACACACTGTGAATACGAAAGGTTTCTAAAACTCAACGAATAGTCCCTCTCCTGGTGCTCCGGTTTGACTTTCCATCTGCTTTATTATCAACCTCCCAACTTGGAGAGACAGCCCCTTTAACCTCCTGGTTCGCACAGGTTGCCAATTTGGCAGAGGATGAAAGGGAAGAGGGAGAACCAATGAGAGAGTAGCTGTTAGGCATTTGGACGGGCACATATCACTGTAATTTCCCGGCAGGAAGAAGAATTAACCAAAGTCTCAGCCACCCACCGGGAATCAGTATAGATCCTGAACCAAAATTTTGGACTTGCGGTCAGCTCATCAAAAACGAGTTGAATAATGGAGCTCAGGGGCACAGCAATTCACAAACTGGCCGAGTAATAAAGGACAACTATCGTCCAAATATCTGTTGAGGGAAGGCAATGAGGCGGAATTGAAAGCGTGGCAGAATAGCAGGAAACAGATTTCAAGAGGTACGTTGGAATCGCCTTTAAAGCACAGGAAGAGGAGCACAACTTCGACAATGATGCACTTGGCCAAAAAGGGCGTATGTGTTTTCTCCTGAATATATTCAGGAGAAAACGCATACGCCCTTTTTGGCCAAGCAAGCAAGCGGGCAATGCAAATCTGCACTACAAAGAAGTATCACTTCCCACCAGTCAAATGGACATCCAGAAAATGTGTAAAAACCAGAAAGGCAAGACAGGCCCTGGAGAACAGGGTGCCTTGTTATGCTGATGGGCGGGATGTAAATTGCCAACTGCCTCTCTGGAGGAGTGCATTGTGTTCCCTAAAACAAGTAAACAACAGAGCTACAGAGCCAAGGGCACTTCCAGTCTAGGGAATATACCTTGGGAAAACTGAAAATCAAAAAGACACAGCCACCCCAAAATTTAGGGCTGCACTGCTTACAAGGACCTCAACTTGGGTACACCTTAAATATCCCAGGAAATATAAAAATGGTTCAAAAAATTGTGGTACTTACGTACGATGGGATATCCCTCAGCCATGAAATCAATGTCATAAGACCAGTAGCAGCAAAATGGGTGGATTCAGGTACGATGATTCTAAGTGAAATAAGTCACACAGAAAAAGAAACTTATCATAAGATATCACTTATGAATATCCTGTAAACATGGCTACACTTGAACTGAGTTAGGAAAGAGAACAGTGTCTCACATTTAGAAAACACTCTTATGCCTGCTTAAGGGGGAAGGAGAGGTGGGGTGATGCATAAAACCAGAGTTTGATATAAGCACAGGTACCGTTCCAAAAACCAACTATGGAATAGACAAGACCTACACCTTCCTCAGTGAAAGGGACTCAAAACCCCATATTTCCCGCAGAGGAATATATCTGACTAGTAAGAATCTTAAAACCTATGTATTGATATGTCTCCGTAAGGGAATCAAGTGTGTCTAGACTGGGATAAATATGGCAGCGAGAATCAGCTCAAACCCACTATAAAAAGGAATTTCAAAAATAAAACAAAAAAACTGGGAAATTCTTTACAATTCCTTCAGGGTCTCTGATGAAACCTGAAATGACCCTATCTACAATGACAGCTGGATGTGGCATAAGGCTGGACACTTGGGACTGAGAGGATTGGTGAGATTGTGAGAGCAAATGCAGACCCTTTAAAGCAATAATGCATGGCACACATTCCATGGGTCCCAACTCTCCAGGTTGAAGGGAATATTACTACAGTTATAACATTTACGGGAAACCTAGAGAACGGACACACTGTGAATACGAAAGGTTTCTAAAACTCAACGAATAGTCCCTCTCCTGGTGCTCCGGTTTGACTTTCCATCTGCTTTACTATCAACCTCCCAACTTGGAGAGACAGCCCCTTTAACCTCCTGGTTCGCACAGGTTGCCAATTTGGCAGAGGATTAAAGGGAAGAGGGAGAACCAATGAGAGAGTAGCTGTTAGGCATTTGGACAGACACATATCACTGTAATTTCCCGGCAGGAAGAAGAATTAACCAAAGTCTCAGGCCCCCACCGGGAACCAGTATAGGTCCTGAACCAAAATTTTGGACTTGCGGTCAGCTCACCAAAAACGAGTTGAAAAATGGAGCTCAGGGGCACAGCATTTCACAAACTGGCCGAGAAATAAAGGACAACTATCGTCCAAAAATCTGTTGAGGAAAGGCAACGAGGCGGACTTGAAAGCGAGGCAGAATAGCAGGAAACAGATTTCAAGAGGTACGTTGGAATCGCCTTTAAAGCACAGGAAGAGGGGCACAACTTCGACAATGATGCACTTGGCCAAAAAGGGCGTATGCGTTTTCTCCTGAATACATTCAGGAGAAAACGCATACGCCCTTTTTGGCCAAGCAAGCAAGCGGGCAATGCAAATCTGCACTACAAAGAAGTATCACTTCCCACCGGTCAAAAGGGACATCCACAAAATGTGTAAAAACCAGAAAGGCAAGACAGGCCCTGGAGAACAGGGAGCCTTGTTATGCTGATGGGCGGGATGTAAATTGCCAACTGCCTCTCTGGAGGAGTGCATTGTGTTCCCTAAAACAAGTAAACAACAGAGCTACAGAGCCAAGGGCACTTCCAGTCTAGGGAATATACCTTGGGAAAACTGAAAATCAAAAAGACACAGCCACCCCAAAATTTAGGGCTGCACTGCTTACAAGGACCTCAACTTGGGTACACCTTAAATATCCCAGGAAATATAAAAATGGTTCAAAAAATTGTGGTACTTACATACGATGGAATATCCCTCAGCCATGAAATCAATGTCATAAGACCAGTAGCAGCAAAATGGGTGGATTCAGGTACGATGATTCTAAGTGAAATAAGTCACAGAGAAAAAGAAACTTATCATAAGATATCACTTATGAAGATCCTGTAAACATGGCTACACTTGAACTGAGTTAGGAAAGAGATCAGTGTCTCACATTTAGAAAGTACTCTAATGCCTGCTTAAGGGGGAAGGAGAGGTGGGGTGATGCATAAAAACAGAGTTTGATATAAGCACAGGTACCATTCCAAAAACCAACTATGGAATAGACAAGACCTACACCTTCCTCAGTGAAAGGGACTCAAAACCCCATATTTCCCGCAGAGGAATATATCTGACTAGTAAGAATCTTAAAACCTATGTATTGATATGTCTCCGTAAGGGAATCAAGTGTGTCTAGACTGGCATAAACATGGCAGCGAGAATCAGCTCAAACCCACTATAAAAAGGAATTTCAAAAACAATACAAAAAAACTGGGAAATTCTTTACATTTCCTTCAGGGTCTCTGATGAAACCTGGAATGACCCTATCTACAACGACAGCTGGATGTGGCATAAGGCTGGACACTTGGGACTGAGAGGATTGGTGAGATTGGGTGAACAAATGCAGACCATTTAAAGCAATAATGCATGGCACACAATCCATGGGTCCCAACTCTCCAGGTTGAAGGGAATATTACTACAGTTATAACATGTACGGGAAACCTAGAGAACGGACACACTGTGAATACGAAAGGTTTCTAAAACTCAACGAATAGTCCCTCTCCTGGTGCTCCGGTTTGACTTTCCATCTGCTTTACTATCAACCTCCCAACTTGGAGAGACAGCCCCTTTAACCTCCTGGTTGGCACAGGTTGCCAAATTGGCAGAGGATGAAAGGGAAGAGGGAGAACCAATGAGAGAGTAGCTGTTAGACATTTGGACGGGCACATATCACTGTAATTTCCCGGCAGGAAGAAGAATTAACCAAAGTCTCAGCCACCCACCGGGAACCAGTATAGGTCCTGAACCAAAATTTTGGACTTGCGGTCAGCTCACCTAAAACGAGTTGAAAAATGGAGCTCAGGGGCACAGCAATTCACAAACTGGCCGAGTAATAAAGGACAACTATCGTCCAAAAATCTGTTGAGGGAAGGCAACGAGGCGGACTTGAAAGCGAGGCAGTATAGCAGGAAACAGATTTCAAGAGGTACGTTGGAATCGCCTTTAAAGCACAGGAAGAGGGGCACAACTTCGACAATGATGCACTTGGCCAAAAAGGGCGTATGCGTTTTCTCCTGAATATATTCAGGAGAAAACGCATACGCCCTTTTTCGCCAAGCAAGCAAGCGGGCAATGCAAATCTCCACTACAAAGAAGTATCACTTCCCACCGGTCAAAAGGGACATCCACAAAATGTGTAAAAACCAGAAAGGCAAGACAGGCCCTGGAGAACAGGGAGCCTTGTTATGCTGATGGGTGGGATGTAAATTGCCAACTGCCTCTCTGGAGGAGTGCATTGTGTTCCCTAAAACAAGTAAACAACAGAGCTACAGAGCCAAGGGCACTTCCAGTCTAGGGAATATACCAGGGAAAAACTGAAAATCAATAAGACAGAGCCACCCCAAAATTTAGGGCTGCACTGCTTACAAGGACCTCAACTTGGGTACACCTTAAATATCCCAGGAAATATAAAAATGGTTCAAAAAATTGTGGTACTTACATACGATGGAATATCCCTCAGCCATGAAATCAATGTCATAAGACCAGTAGCAGCAAAATGGGTGGATTCAGGTATGATGATTCTAAGTGAAATAAGTCACAGAGAAAAAGAAACTTATCATAAGATATCACTTATGAAGATCCTGTAAACATGGCTACACTTGAACTGAGTTAGGAAAGAGAACAGTGTCTCACATTTAGAAAACACTCTTATGCCTGCTTAAGGGGGAAGGAGAGGTGGGGTGCTGCATAAAACCAGAGTTTGATATAAGCAGAGGTACCGTTCCAAAAACCAACTATGGAATAGACAAGACCTACACCTTCCTCAGTGAAAGGGACTCAAAACCCCATATTTCCCGCAGAGGAATATATCTGACTAGTAAGAATCTTAAAACCTATGTATTGATATGTCTCCGTAAGGGAATCAAGTGTGTCTAGACTGGCATAAACATGGCAGCGAGAATCAGCTCAAACCCACTATAAAAAGGAATTTCAAAAACAAAACAAAAAAACTGGGAAATTCTTTACAATTCCTTCAGGGTCTCTGATGAAACCTGGAATGACCCTATCTACAACGACAGCTGGATGTGGCATAAGGAGGGACACTTGGGACTGAGAGGATTGGTGAGAATAGGTGAGCAAATGCAGACACTTTAAAGCACAAATTCCTGGCACCCATTCCATGGGTCCCAACTCTCCAGGTTGAAGGGAATATTACTACAGCTATAACATGTACGGGAAACCTAGAGAACGGACACACTGTGAATACGAAAGGTTTCTAAAACTCAACGAATAGTCCCTCTCCAGGTGCTCCGGTTTGACTTTACATCTGCTTTACTATCAACCTCCCAACTTGGAGAGACAGCCCGCTTAACCTCCTGGTTCGCAGAGGTTGCCAATTTGGCAGAGGATGAAAGGGATGAGGGAGAACCAATGAGAGAGTAGCTGTTAGGCATTTGGACGGGCACATATCACTGTAATTTCCCGGCAGGAAGAAGAATTAACCAAAGTCTCAGCCACCCACCGGGAACCATTATAGGTCCTGAACCAAAATTTTGGACTTGCGGTCAGCTCACCAAAAACGAGTTGAAAAATCGAGCTCAGGGGCACAGCAATTCACAAACTGGCCGAGTAATAAAGGACAACTATCGTCCAAAAATCTGTTGAAGGAAGGCAACGAGGCGGACTTGAATGCGAGGCAGAATAGCAGGAAACAGATTTCAAGAGGTATGTTGGATTCGCCTTTAAATCACAGGAAGAGGGGCACAACTTCGACAATGATGCACTTGGCCAAAAAGGGCGTATGCGTTTTCTCCTGAATATATTCAGGAGAAAATGCATATGCCCTTTTTGGCCAAGCAAGAAAGCGGGCAATGCAAATCTGCACTACAAAGAAGTATCACTTCCCAACGGTCAAAAGGGACATCCACAAAATGTGTAAAAACCAGAAAGGCAAGACAGGCCCTGGAGAACAGGGAGCCTTGTTATGCTGATGGGCGGGATGTAAATTGCCAACTGCCTCTCTGGAGGAGTGGATTGTGTTCCCTAAAACAAGTAAAGAAGAGAGCTACAGAGCCAAGGGCACTTCCAGTCTAGGGAATATACCTTGGGAAAACTGAAAATCAATAAGACAGAGCCACCCCAAAATTTAGGGCTGCACTGCTTACAAGGACCTCAACTTGGATACACGTTAAGTATCCCAGGAAATATAAAAATGGTTCAAAAAATTGTGGTACTTACGTACGATGGAATATCCCTCAGCCATGAAATCAATGTCATAAGACCAGTAGCACCAAAATGGGTGGATTCAGTTACGATGATTCTAAGTGAAATAAGTCACACAGAAAAAGAAACTTATCCTAAGATATCACTTATGAAGATCCTATAAACATGGCTACACTTGAACTGAGTTAGGAAAGAGAACAGTGTCTCATATTTAGAAAACACACTTATGCCTGCTTAAGGGGGAAGGAGAGGTGGGGTGATGCATAAAACCAGAGTTTGATATAAGCACAGGTACCGTTCCAAAAACCAACTATGGAAAAGACAAGACCTACACATTCCTCAGTGAAAGGGACTCAAAACACCATATTTCCCGCAGAGGAATATATCGGACTAGTAAGAATCTTAAAACCTATGTATTGATATGTCTCTGTAAGGGAATCAAGTGTGTCTAGACTGGCATAAACATGGCAGCGGGAATCAGCTCAAGCCCACTATAAAAAGGAATTTCAAAAACAAAGCAAAAAAAACTGGGAAATTCCTTACAATTCCTGCAGGGTCTCTGATGAAACCTGGAATGACCCTATCTACAACGACAGCTGGATGTGGCATAAGGAGGGACACTTGGGACTGAGAGGATTGGTGAGATTGGGTGAGCAAATGCAGACCCTTTAAAGCACAAATGCCTGGCACCCATTACATGGGTCCCAACTCTCCAGGTTGAAGGGAATATTACTACAGCTATAACATGTACGGGAAACCTAGAGAACGGACACACTGTGAATACGAAAGGTTTCTAAACTCAACGAAGAGTCCCTCTCCTGGTGCTCCAGTTTGACTTTCCATCTGCTTTACTATCAACCTCCCAACTTGGAGAGACAGCCCTTTTAACCACCTGGTTCGCACAGGTTGCCAATTTGGCAGAGGATGAAAGGGAAGAGGGAGAACCAATGAGAGAGTAGCTGTTAGGCATTTGGACGGGCACATATCACTGTAATTTCCAGGCAGGAAGAAGAATTAACCAAAGTCTCAGCCACCCACCGGGAACCATTATAGGTCCTGAACCAAAATTTTGGACTTGCGGTCAGCTCACCAAAAACGAGTTGAAAAATGGAGCTCAGGGGCACAGCAATTCACAAACTTGCCGAGTAATAAAGGACAACTATCGTCCAAAAATCTGTTGAGGAAAGGCAAGGAGGCAGACTTGAAATCGAGGCAGAATAGCAGGAAACAGATTTCAAGAGGTACATTGGAATCGCCTTTAAAGCACGGGAAGAGGGGCACAACTTCGACAATGATGCACTTGGCCAAAAAGGGCGTATGCGTTTTCTCCTGAATATATTCAGGAGAAAACGCATATGCCCTTTTTGGCCAAGCAAGCAAGCGGGCAATGCAAATCTGCACTACAAAGAAGTATCACTTCCCACCAGTCAAAAGGGACATCCAAAAAATGTGTAAAAACCAGAAAGGCAAGACAGGCCCTGGATAATAGGGAGCCTTGTTATGCTGATGGGCGGGATGTAAATTGCCAACTGCCTCTCTGGAGGAGTGCATTGTGTTCCCTAAAACAAGTAAACAACAGAGCTACAGAACCGAGGGCACTTCCAGTCTAGGGAATATACCTTGGGAAAACTGAAAATCAATAAGAGAGAGCCACCCCAATATTTAGGGATGCACTGCTTACAAGGACCTCAACTTGGGTTCACCTGAAATATCCCAGGAAATATAAAAATGCTTCAAAAAATTGTGGTACTTACGTACGATGGAATATCCCTCAGCAATGAAATCAATGTCATAAGACCAGTAGCAGCAAAATGGGTGGATTCAGGTACGATGATTCTAAGTGAAATAAGTCACACAGAAAAAGAAACTTATCATAAGATATCACTTATGAAGATCCTGTAAACATGGCTACACTTGAACTGAGTTAGGAAAGAGAAGAGTGTCTCACATTTAGAAAACACTCTTATGCCTGCTTAAGGGGGAAGGAGAGGTGGGGTGATGCATAAAACCAGAGTTTGATATAAGCACAGGTACCGTTCCAAAAACCAACTATGGAATAGACAAGACCTACAACTTCCTCAGTGAAAGGGACTCAAAACCCCATATTTCCCGCAGAGGAATATATCTGACTAGTAAGAATCTTAAAACCTATGGATTGATATGTCTCCGTAAGGGAATCAAGTGTGTCTAGACTGGCATAAACATGGCAGCGAGAATCAGCTCAAACCCACTATCAAAAGGAATTTCAAAAACAAAACAAAAAAACTGGGAAATTCTTTACAATTCCTTCAGGGTCTCTGATGAAACCTGTAATGACGCTATCTACAACGACAGCTGGATATGGCATAAGGCTGGACACTTGGGACTGAGAGGATTGGTGAGATTGTGTGAGCAAATGCAGACCCTTTAAAGCAATAATGCATGGCACACATTCCATGGGTCCCAACTCTCCAGGTTGAAGGGATTATTACTACAGTTATAACATGTACGGGAAACCTAGAGAACGGACACACTGTGAATACGAAAGGTTTCTAAAACTCAACGAATAGTCCCTCTCCTGGTGCTCCGGTTTGTCTTTCAATCTGCTTTACTATCAACCTCCCAACATGAAGAGACAGCCCCTTTAACCTCCTGGTTCGCACAGGTTGCAAATTTGCCAGCGGATGGAAGGGAAGAGGGAGAACCAATGAGAGAGTAGCTGTTAGGCATTTGGACGGGCACATATCACTGTACTTTCCCGGCAGGAAGAAGAATTAACCAAAGTCTCAGCCACCCACCGGGAACCAGTATAGGTCCTGAACCAAAATTTTGGACTTGCGGTCAACTCACCAAAAACGAGTTGAAAAATGGAGCTCAGGGGCACAGCAATTCACAAACTGGCCGAGTAATAAAGGACAACTATCGTCCAAAAATCTGTTGAGGGAAGGCAACGAGGTGGACTTGAAAGCGAGGCAGAATAGCAGGAAACAGATTTCAATAGGTACGTTGGAATCGCCTTTAAAGCACAGGAAGAGGGGCACAACTTCGACAGTGATGCACTTGGCCAAAAAGGGCGTATGTGTTTTCTCCTGAATATATTCAGGAGAAAACTTATACGCCCTTTTTGGCCAAGCAAGCAAGCGGGCAATGCAAATCTGCACTACAAAGAAGTATCACTTCCCACCGGTCAAAAAGGACATCCACAAAATGTGTAAAAACCAGAAAGGCAAGACAGGCCCTGGAGAACAGGGAGCCTTGTTATGCTGATGGGCGGGATGTAAATTGCCAACTGCCTCTCTGGAGGAGTGCATTGTGTTCCCTAAAACAAGTAAACAACAGAGCTACAGAGCCGAGGGCACTTCCAGTCTAGGGAATATACCTGGGGAAAACTGAAAATCAATAAGACAGAGCCACCCTAAAATTTAGGGCTGCACTGCTTACAAGGACCTCAACTTGGGTACACCTTAAATATCCAAGGAAATATAAAACTGGTTCAAAAAATTGTGGTACTTACGTACGATGGAATATCCCTCAGCCATGAAATCAATGTCATAACACCAGTAGCAGGAAAATGGGTGGATTCAGGTACGATGATTCTAAGTGAAATAAGTCACACAGAAAAAGAAACTTATCATAAGATATCACTTATGAAGATCCTGTAAACATGGCTACACTTGAACTGAGTTAGGAAAGAGAGCATTGTCTCACATTTAGAAAACACTCTTATGCCTGCTTAAGGGGGAAGGAGAGGTGGCGTGATGCATAAAACCAGAGTTTGATATAAGCTCAGGTACCGTGCGAAAACCAACTATGGAATAGACAAGACCTACACCTTCCTCAGTGAAAGGGACTCAAAACCCCATATTTCCCGCAGAGGAATATATTTGACTAGTAAGAATCTTAAAACCTATGGATTGATATGTCTCCGTAAGGGAATCAAGTGTGTCTAGACTGGCATAAACATGGCAGCGAGAATCAGCTCAAACCCACTATAAAATGGAATTTCAAAAACAAAACAAAAAAACTTGGAAATTCTTTACAATTCCTTCAGGGTCTCTGATGAAACCTGGAATGACCCTATCTACAACGACAGCTGGATGTGGCATACGGCTAAACACTTGGGACTGAGAGGATTGGTGAGATTGGGTGAGCAAATGCAGACCCTTTAAAGCAAAAATGCCTGGCACCCATTCCATGGGTCCCAACTCTCCAGGTTGAAGGGAATATTACTACAGCTATAACATGTACGGGAAACCTAGAGAATGGACACACTGTGAATACGAAAGGTTTCTAAAACTCAACGAATAGTCCCTCTCCTGGGGCTCTGGTTTGACTTTACATCTGCTTTACTATATACCTCCCAACTTGGAGAGACAGCCCCTTTAACCTCCTGGTTCGCACAGGTTGCCAATTTGGCAGAGGATGAAAGGGAAGAGGGAGAACCAATGAGAGAGTAGCTGTTAGGCATTTGGACGGGCACATATCACTGTAATTTCCCGGCAGGAAGAAGAATTAACAAAAGTCTCAGCCACCCACCGGGAACCATTATAGGTCCTGAACAAAAATTTTGGACTTGCGGTCCGCTCACCAAAAACGAGTTGAAAAATGGAGCTCAGGGGCACAGCAATTCACAAACTGGCTGAGTAATAAAGGACAACTATCGTCCAAAAATCTGTTGAGGGAAGGCAACGAGGCGGACTTGAAAGCGAGGCAGAATAGCAGGAAACAGATTTCAAGAGGTACGTTGGAATCGCCTTTAAAGCACAGGAAGAGGGGCACAACTTCGACAGTGATGCACTTGGCCAAAAAGGGCATATGCGTTTTCTCCTGAATATATTCAGGAGAAAACGCATATGCCCTTTTTGGCCAAGCAAGCAAGTGGGCAATGCAAATCTGCACTACAAAGAAGTATCACTTCCCACCGGTCAAAAGGGACATCCACAAAATGTGTAAAAACCAGAAAGGCAAGACAGGCCCTGGAGAACAGGGATCCTTGTTATGCTCATGGGCGTGATGTAAATTGCCAACTGCCTCTCTGGAAGAGTGCATTGTGTTCCCTAAAAAAGTAAAGAACAGAGCTACAGAGCCAAGGGCACTTCCAGTCTACGGAATATACCTTGGGAAAACTGAAAATCAATAAGACAGAGCCACCCCAAAATTTAGGGCTGCACAGCTTACAAGGACCTCAACTTGGGTACACCTTAAATATCCAAGGAAATATAAAACTGGTTCAAAAAATTGTGGTACTTACGTATGATGGAATATCCCTCAGCCATGAAATCAATGTCATAAGACCAGTAGCAGCAAAATGGGTGGATTCAGGTACGATGATTCTAAGTGAAATAAGTCACGCAGAAAAAGAAACTTATCATAAGATATCACTTATGAAGATCCTGTAAACATGGCTACACTTGAACTGAGTTAGGAAAGAGAACAGTGTCTCACATTTAGAAAACACTCTTATGCCTGCTTAAGGGGGAAGGAGAGGTGGGGTGATGCATAAAACCAGAGTTTGATATAAGCAGAGGTACCGTTCCAAAAACCAACTATGGAATAGACAAGACCTACACCTTCCTCAGTGAAAGGGACTCAAAACCCCATATTTCCCGCAGAGGAATATATCTGACTAGTAAGAATCTTAAAACCTATGTATTCATATGTCTCCGTAAGGGAATAAAGTGTGTCTAGACTGGCATAAACATGGCAGCGAGAATCAGCTCAAACCCACTATAAAAAGGAATTTCAAAAACAAAACAAAAAAACTGGGAACTTCTTTACAATTCCTTCAGGGTCTCTGATGAAACCTGGAATGACCCTATCTACAACGACAGCTGGATGTGGCATACGGCTGGACACTTGGGACTGAGAGTATTGGAGAGTTTGGGTGAGCAAATGCAGACCCTTTAAAGCACAAATGCCTGGCACCCATTCCATGGGTCCCAACTCTCCAGGTTGAAGGGAATATTACTACACCTATAACATGTACGGGAAACCTAGAGAATGGACACACTGTGAATACGAAAGGTTTCTAAAACTCAACGAATAGTCCCTCTCCTGGTGCTCCGGTTTGACTTTCCATCTGCTTTACTATCAACCTCCCAACTTGGAGAGACAGCCCCTTTAACCTCCTGGTTCGCACAGGTTGCCAATTTGGCAGAGGATGAAAGGGAAGAGGGAGAACCAATGAGAGCGTAGCTGTTAGGCATTTGGACGGGCATATATCACTGTAATTTCCCGGCAGGAAGAAGAATTAACCAAAGTCTCAGCCACCCACCGGGAACCAGTATAGGTCCTGAATCAAAATTTTGGACTTGCGGTCAGCTCACCAAAAACGAGTTGAAAAATGGAGCTCAGGGGCACAGCAATTCACAAACTGGCCGAGTAATAAAGGACAACTATCGTCCAAAAATCTGTTGAGGGAAGGCAACGAGGCGGACTTGAAAGCGAGGCAGAATAGCAGGAAACAGTTTTCAAGAGGTACGTTGGAATCGCCTTTAAAGCACAGGAAGAGGGGCACAACTTCAACAGTGATGCACTTGGCCAAAAAGGGCATATGCGTTTTCTCCTGAATATATTCAGCAGAAAACGCATATGCCCTTTTTGGCCAAGCAAGCAAGCGGGCAATGCAAATGTGCAAGACAAAGAAGTATCAGTTCCCACCGGTCAAAAGGGACATCCACAAAATGTGTAAAAACCAGAAAGGCATGACAGGCCCTGGAGAACTGGGAGCCTTGTTATGCTGATGGGCGGGATGTAAATTGCCAACTGCCTCTCTGGAGGAGTGCATTGTGTTCCCTAAAACAAGGAAAGAACAGAGCTACAGAGCCAAGGGCACTTCCAGTCTAGGGAATATACCTTGGGATAACTGAAAATCAATAAGACAGAGCCACCCCAAAATTTAGGGCTGCACTGCTTACAAGGACCTCAACTTGGGTACACCTTAAATATCCAAGGAAATATAAAACTGGTTTAAAAAACTGTGGTATTTACGTACGATGGAATATCCCTCAGCCATGAAATCAATGTCATAAGACCAGTAGCAGCAAAATGGGTGGATTCAGGTACGATGATTCTAAGTGAAATAAGTCACACAGAAAAAGAAACTTATCATAAGATATCACTTATGAAGATCCTGTAAACATGGCTACACTTGAACAGAGTTAGGAAAGAGAAGAGTGTCTCACATTTAGAAAACACTCTTATGCCGGCTTAAGGGGGAAGTAGAGGTGGCGTGATGCATAAAACCAGAGTTTGATATAAGCTCAGGTACCGTGCGAAAACCAACTATGGAATAGACAAGACCTACACCTTCCTCAATGAAAGGGACTCAAAACCCCATATTTCCCGCAGAGGAATATATATGACTAGTAAGAATCTTAAAACCTATGGATTGATATGTCTCCGTAAGGGAATCAAGTGTGTCTAGACTGTCATAAACATGGCAGCGAGAATCAGCTCAAACCCACTATAAAATGGAATTTCAAAAACAAAACAAAAAAACTGGGAAATTCTTTACATTTCCTTCAGGGTCTCTGATGAAACCTGGAATGACCCTATCTGCAACGACAGCTGGATGTGGCATACGGCTGGACACTTGGGACTGAGAGGATTGGTGAGATTGGGAGAGCAAATGCAGACCCTTTAAAGCACAAATGCCTGGCACCCATTCCATGGGTCCCAACTCTCCAGGTTGAAGGGAATATTACTAGAGCTATAACATGTACGGGAAACCTAGAGAATGGACACACTGTGAATACGAAAGGTTTCTAAAACTCAACGAATAGTCCCTCTTCTGGTGCTCCGGTTTGACTTTCCATCTGCTTTACTATCAATCTCCCAACTTGGAGAGACAGCCCCTTTAACCTCCTGGTTCGCACAGGTTTCCAATTTGGCAGAGGATGAAAGGGAATAGGGACCAATGAGAGCGTAGCTGTTAGGCATTTGGATGGGCATATATCACTGTAATTTCCCGGCAGGAAGAAGAATTAACCAAAGTCTCAGCCACCCACCGGGAACCAGTATAGGTCCTGAACCAAAATTTTGGAATTGTGGTCAGCTCACCAAAAACGAGTTGAAAAATGGAGCTCAGGGGCACAGCAATTCACAAACTGGCCCAGTAATAAAGGACAACTATCGTTCAAAAATCTGTTGAGGGAGGAATAAGAACCGGACTTGAAAGCGAGGCAGAATAGGAAGAAACAGATTCAAGAGGTACGTTGGCATCGGCTTTAAAGCACAGAAAGAGGGGCACAACTTCGCCAATGATGCACTTGGCCAAAAAGGGCGTATGCGTTTTCTCCTGAATATATTCAGGAGAAAACGCATACCCCCTTTTTGGCCAAGCAAGAAAGAAGGCAATGCAAATCTGCACTACAGAGAAGTATCACTTCCCACCGGTCAAAAGGGACATCCACAAAATGTGTAAAAACCAGAAAGGCAAGACAGGCACTGGATAACAGGGAGCCTTGTTATGCTAATGGACGGGATGTAAATTGCCAACTGCCTCTCTGGAGGAGTACATTGTGTTCCCTAAAACAGGTAAAGAACAGAGCTACAGAGCCAAGGGCACTTCCAGTCTAGGGAATATACCTTGGGAAATCTGAAAATCAATAAGACAGAGCCACCCCAAAATTTAGGCCTGCAGTGTTTACAAGGACCTCAACTTGGGTACACCTTAAATATCCCAGGAAATATAAAAATGGTTCAAAAAATTGTGGTACTTATGTACGATGGAATATCCCTCAGCCATGAAATCAATGTCATAACACCAGTAGCAGCAAAATGGGTGGATTCAGGTACGATGATTCTAAGTGAAATAAGTCACACAGAAAAAGAAACTTATCATAAGATATCACTTATGAAGATCCTGTAAACATGGCTACACTTGAACTGAGTTAGGAAAGAGTAGAATGTCTCACATTTAGAAAACACTCTTATGCCTGCTTAAGGGGGAAGGAGAGGTGTGGTGATGCATAAAACCAGAGTTTGATATAAGCACAGGTACCGTTCCAAAAACCAACTATGGAATAGACAAGACCTTCACCTTCCTCAGTGAAAAGGACTCAAAACCCCATATTTCCCGCAGAGGAATATATCTGACTAGTAAGAATCTTAAAACCTATGTATTGATATGTCTCCGTAAGGGAATCAAGTGTGTCTAGACTGGCATATACATGGCAGCGAGAATCAGCTCAAACCCACTATAAAAAGGAATTTCAAAAACAAAACAAAAAAAAACTGGGAAATTCTTCACAATTCCTTCAGGGTCTCTGATGAAACCTGGAATGACCGTATCTACAACGACAGCTGGATGTGGCATAAGGCTGGACACTGGGGACTGAGAGGATTGTTGAGATTGGGTGAGCAAATGCAGACCCTTTAAAGGAATAATGCATGGCACCCATTCCATGGGTCCCAACTCTCCAGGTTGAAGGGAATATTACGACACTTATAACATGTACGGGAAGCCTAGAGAACGGACACACTGTGAATACGAAAGGTTTCAAAAACTCAACGAATAGTCCCTCTCCTGGTGCTCCGGTTTGACTTTCCATCTGCTTTACTATCATCCTCCCAACTTTGAGAGACAGCCCCTATAACCTCCTGGTTCGCACAGGTTGCCAATTTGGCAGAGGATGAAAGGGAAGTGGGAGAACCAATGAGAGAGTAGCTGTTAGGCATTTGGTCGGGCACATTTCACTCTAAATTCCCGGCAGGAAGGAGAATTAACCAAAGTCTCAGACACCCACCTGGAAACAGCGTAGGTCCTGAAGCAAAATTTTGGACTTGCGGTCAGCTCACCAAAAACGAGTTGAAAAATTGAGCTCAGGGGCACAGCAATTCGCAAACTGGCTAAGTAATAAAGGACAACTATCGTCCAAAAATCTGTTGAGGGAAGGCAACGAGGCAGACTTGAAAGCGAGGCAGAATAGCAGGAAGCAGATTTCAAGAGGTAGGTTGGAATCACCTTTAAGGCCCAGGAAGAGGGGCCCAACTTCGACAATGATGCACTTGGCCAAAAAGGGCGTATGCGTTTTCTCCTGAATATATTCAGGAGAAAACGCATACGCCCTTTTTGGCCAAGCAAGCAAGCGGGAAATGCAAAGCTGGACTACAAAGAAGTATCACTTCCCACCAGTCAAAAGGGACATCCACAAAATGTGTAAAAGCCAGAAAGGAAGGACAGGCTCTGGAGAACAGGGAGCCTTGTTATGCTGATGGGTGGGATGTAAATTGCCAACTGCCTCTCTGCAGGAGTACATTGTGTTCCCTAAAACAAGTAAAGAACAGAGCTACAGAGCCAAGCTCACTTCCAGTCTAGGGAATATACCTTGGGAAAACTGAAAATCAATAACACAGTGCCACCCCAAAATTTTGGGCTGCACTGCTTACAAGGACCTCAACTTGGGTACACCTTAAATATCCCAGGAAATATAAAAATGGTTCAAAAAATTGTGGTACTTACATACGATGGAATATCCCTCAGCCATGAAATCAATGTCATAAGACCAGTAGCAGCGAAATGGGTGGATTCAGGTACGATGATTCTAAGTGAAATAAGTCACACAGAAAAAGAAACTTATCATAAGATATCACCTATGAAGATCCTGTAAACATGGCTACACTTGAACTTAGTTAGGAAAGAGAACAGAGTCTCACATTTAGAAAACACACTTATGCCTGCTTAAGGGGGAAGGAGAGGTGGGGTGATGAATAAAACCAGAGTTTAATATAAGCACATGTACCGTTCCAAAAACCAACTATGGAATAGACAAGACCTACTCCTTCCTCAGTGAAAGGGACTCAAAACCCCATATTTCCCGCAGATGAATATATCTCACTAGTAAGAATCTTAAAACATATGTATTGATATGTCACCATAAGGGAATCAAGTGTGTCTAGACTGGCATAAACATGGCAGCAAGAATCAGCTCAAACCCACTATAAAAAGGAATTTCAAAACAAAACAAAAAAACTGGGAAATTCTTTACAATTCCTTCAGGGTCTCTGATGAAACCTGGAATGACCCTATCTACAATGACAGCTGGATGTGGCATAATGAGGGACACTTGGGACTGAGAGGATTGGTGAGATTGGGTGAGCAAATGCAGATCCTTTAAAGCAATAATGCATGGCACCCATTCCATGGGTCCCAACTCTCCAGGTTGAAGGGTATATTACTACAGTTATAACATGTACGGGAAGCCTAGAGAACGGACACACTGTGAATACGAAAGGTTTCTAAAACTCAACGAATAGTCCCTCTCCTAGTGCTCTGGTTTGACTTTCCATCTGCTTTACTATCAACCTCCCAACGTTGAGAAACAGCCCCTTTAACCTCCTGGTTCGCACAGGTTTCCAATTTGGCAGAGGATGAAAGGGAAGAGGGAGAACCAATGAGAGAGTAGTTGTTAGGCATTTCGAAAGGCACATATCACTCTAAATTCCCGGCAGGAAGAAGAATTAACCAAAGTGTCAGCCACCCACCTGGAACCAGCATAGGTCCTGAACCAAAATTTTGGACTTGCGGTCAGCTCACCAAAAACGAGTTGAAAAATGGAGCTCAGGGGCACAGCAATTCACAAACTGGCCAAGTAATAAAGGACAACTATCGTCCAAAAATCTGTTGAGGGAAGGCAACGAGGCGGACCTGAAAGCGATGCAGAATAGAAGGAAACAGATTTCAAGAGGTACGTTGGAATCACCTTTAAAGCACAGGAAGAGGGGCCCAACTTCGACAATGATGCACTTGGCCAAAAAGGGCGTATGCGTTTTCTCCTGAATATATTCAGGAGAAAACGCATACGGCCTTTTTGGCCAAGCAAGCAAGGGGGCAATGCAAATCTGCACTACAAAGAAGTATCACTTCCCACCGGTCAAAAGGGACATCCACAAAATGTGTAAAAACCAGAAAGGCAAGACAGGCCCTGGAGAACAGGGAGCCTTGTTATGCTAATGGACGGGATGTAAATTGCCAACTGCCTCTCTGGAGGAGTACATTGTGTTCCCTAAAACAGGTAAAGAACAGAGCTACAGAGCCAAGGGCACTTCCAGTCTAGGGAATATACCTTGGGAAAACTGAAAATCAATAAGACAGAGCCACCCCAAAATTTAGGGCTGCACTGCTTACAAGGACCTCAACTTGGGTACACCTTAAATATCCCAGGAAATATAAAAATGGTTCAAAAAAGTGTGGTACTTACGTACGATGGAATATCCCTCAGCCATGAAATCAATGTCATAAGACCAGTAGCAGCAAAATGGGTGATTTCAGGTACGATGATTCTAAGTGAAATAAGTCACACAGTAAAAGAAACTTATCATAAGATATCACTTATGAAGATCCTGTAAACATGGCTACACTTGAACTGAGTTAGGAAAGAGTAGACGGTCTCACATTTAGAAAACACTCTTATGCCTGCTTAAGGGGGAAGGAGAGGTGGGGTGATGCATAAAACCAGAGTTTGATATAAGCACAGGTACCGTTCCAAAAACCAACTATGGAATAGACAAGACCTTCACCTTCCTCAGTGAAAGGGACTCAAAACCCCATATTTCCCGCAGAGGAATATATCTGACTAGTAAGAATCTTAAAATCTATGTATTGATATGTCTCCTTAAGGGAATCAAGTGTGTCTAGACTGGCATAAACATGGCAGCGAGAATCAGCTCAAACCCACTATAAAAAGGAATTTCAAAAACAAAACAAAAAAAAAAACTGGGAAATTCTTTACAATTCCTTCAGGGTCTCTGATGAAACCTGGAATGACCGTATCTACAATGACAGCTGGATGTGGCATAAGGCTGGACACTTGGGACTGAGAGGATTGGTGAGATTGGGTGAGCAAATGCAGACCCTTTAAAGCACAAATGCCTGGCACCCATTCCATGGGTCCCAACTCTCCAGGTTGAAGGGAATATTACTACAGTTATAACATGTACGGGAAGCCTAGAGAACGGACAGACTGTGAATACGAAAGGTTTCAAAAACTCAACGAATAGTCCCTTTCCTGGTGCTCCGATTTGACTTTCCATCTGCTTTACTATCATCCTCCCAACTTGGAGAGACAGCCCCTATAACCTCCTGGTTCACACAGGTTGCCAATTTGGCAGAGGATGAAAGGGAAGTGGGAGAACCAATGAGAGAGTAGCTGTTAGGCATTTGGACGGGCACATTTCACTCTAAATTCCCGGCAGGAAGGAGAATTAACCAAAGTCTCAGACACCCACCTGGAACCAGCATAGGTCCTGAAGCAAAATTTTGGACTTGCGGTAGCTCACCAAAAACGAGTTGAATAATGGAGCTCAGGGGCACAGCAATTCACAAACTGGCTAAGTAATAAAGGACAACTATCGTCCAAAAATCTGTTGAGGGAAGGCAACGAGGCGGACTTGAAAGCGAGGCAGAATAGCAGGAAGCAGATTACAAGAGGTAGGTTGGAATCACCTTTAAGGCACAGGAAGAGGGGCCCAACTTCGACAATGATGCACTTGGCCAAAAAGGACGTATGCGTTTTCTCCTAAATATATTCAGGAGAAAACGCATAAGCCCTTTTTGGCCAAGCAAGCAAGCGGGAAATGCAAAGCTGGACTACAAAGAAGTATCACTTCCCACCGGTCAAAAGGGACATCCACAAAATGTGTAAAAACCAGAAAGGAAGGACAGGCCCTGGAGAACAGGGAGCCTTGTTATGCTGATGGGCGGGATGTAAATTGCCAACTGCCTCTCTGGAGGAGTACATTGTGCTCCCTAAAACAAGTAAAGAACAGAGCTACAGAGCCAAGCTTGCTTACAGTCTAGGGAATATACCTTGGGAAAACTGAAAATCAATAAGACAGAGCCACCCCAAAATTTAGGGCTGCACTGCTTACAAGGACCTCAACTTGGGTACACCTTAAATATCCCAGGAAATATAAAAATGGTTCAAAAAATTGTGGTACTTACGTACGATGGAATATCCCTCAGCCATGAAATCAATGTCATAAGACCAGTAGCAGCAAAATGGGTGGATTCAGGTACGATGATTCTAAGTGAAATAAGTCACAGAGAAAAAGAAACTTATCCTAAGATATCACTTATGAAGATCCTGTAAACATGGCTACACTTGAACTGAGTTAGGAAAGAGAACAGTGTCTCACATTTAGAAAACACTCTTATGCCTGCTTAAGGTGGAAGGAGAGGTGGGGTGATGCATAAAACCAGAGTTTGATATAAGCACAGGTACCGTTCCAAAAACCAACTATGGAATAGACAACACCTACACCTTCCTCAGTGAAAGGGACTCAAAACGCCATATTTCCCGCAGAGGAATATATCTGACTAGTAAGAATCTTAAAACCTATGTATTGATATGTCTCCATAAGGGAATCAAGTGTGTCTAGACTGGCATAAACATGGCAGCAAGAATCAGCTCAAACCCACTATAAAAAGGAATTTCAAAAACAAAACAAAAAAACTGGGAAATTCTTTACAATTCCTTCAGGGTCTCTGATGAAACCTGGAATGACCCTATTTACAACGACAGCTGGATGTGGCATAAGGCTGGACACTTGGGACTGAGAGGATTGGTGAGATTGGGTGAGCAAATGCAGACCCTTTAAAGCAATAATGCATGGCACCCATTCCATGGGTCCCAACTCTCCAGTTTGAAGGGAATATTATGACACTTATAACATGTACCGGAAACCTAGAGAACGGACACACTGTGAATACGAAAGGTTTCAAAAACTCAACGAATCGTCCCTCTCCTGGTGCTCCGGTTTGACTTTCCATCTGCTTTACTATCAACCTCCCAACTTGGAGAGACAGCACCTTTAACCTCCTGGTTCGCACAGGTTTCCAATTTGGCAGCGGATGAAAGGGAAGAGGGAGAACCAATGAGAGAGTAGCTGTTAGGCATTCGGACGGGCATATATCACTGTAATTTCCCGGCTTGAAGAAGAATTAACCAAAGTCTCAGCACCCAACCGGGAACCAGTATAGGTCCTGAACCAAAATTTTGGACTTGCGGTCAGCTCACCAAAAACGAGTTGAAAAATGGAGCTCAGGGGCACAGCAATTCACAAACTGGCCGAGTAATAAAGGACAACTATCGTAAAAAAAATCTGTTGAGGGAAGCCAAAGAGGCGGACTTGAAAGCGAGGCAGAATAGCAGGAAACAGATTTCAAGAGGTACGTTGGAATCGCCTTTAAAGCACAGGAAGAGGGGCACAACTTCGACAATGATGCACTTGGCCAAAAAGGGCGTATGCGTTTTCTCCTGAATATAATCAGGAGAAAACGCATACGCCCCTTTTGGCGAAGCAAGCAAGCGGGCAATGCAAATCTGCACTACAAAGAAGTATCACTTCCCACCGGTCAAAAGGGACATCCACAAAATGTGTAAATACCAGAAAGGCAAGACAGGCCCTGGAGAATAGGGAGCCTTGTTATGCTGATGGGCGGGATGTAAATTTCCAACTGCCTCTCTGGAGGAGTGCATTGTGTTCCCTAAAACAAGTAAACAACAGAGGTACAGAGCCGAGGGTACTTCCAGTCTAGGGAATATACCTTGGGAAAACTGAAAATCAATAACACAGAGCCACCCCAAAATTTAGTGCTGCACTGCTTACAAGGACCTCAACTTGGGTACACATTAAATATCCCAGGAAATATAAAAATGGTTCAAAAAATTGTGGTACTTATGTTCGATGGAATATCTCTCAGCCATGAAATCAATATCATAAGACCAGTAGCAGCAAAATGGGTGGATTCAGGTACGATGCTTCTATGTGAAATAAGTCACAGAGAAAAAGAAACTTATCATAAGATATCACTTATGAAGATCCTGTAAACATGGCTACACTTGAACTGAGTTAGGAAAGAGAACAGTGTCTCACATTTAGAAAACACTCTTATGCCTGCTTAAGGGGGAAGGAGAGGTGGGGTGATGCATAAAACCAGAGTTTGATATAAGCACAGGTACCGTTCCAAAAACCAACTATGGAATAGACAAGACCTACACCTTCCTCAGTGAAAGGGACTCAAAACGCCATATTTCCCGCAGAGGAATATATCTGACTAGTAAGAATCTTAAAAGCTATGGATTGACATGTCTCCGTAAGGGAATCAAGTGTGTCTAGACTGGCATAAACATGGCAGCGAGAATCAGCTCAAACCCACTATAAAAAGGAATTTCAAAAACAAAACAAAAAAACTGGGAAATTCTTTACAATTCCTTCAGGGTCTCTGATGAAACCTGGAATGACCCTATCTACAACGACAGCTGGATGTGGCATAAGGCTGGACACTTGGGACTGAGAGGATTGGTGAGATTGGGTGAGCAAATGCAGACCCTTTAAAGCAATAATGAATGGCACCCATTCCATGGGTCCCAACTCTCCAGGTTGAAGGGAATATTACTACAGTTATAACATGTACGAGAAACCTAGAGAACGGACACACTGTGAATACGAAAGGTTTCTAAAACTCAACGAATAGTCCCTCTCCTGGTGCTCCAGTTTGACTTTCAATCTGCTTTACTATCAACCTCCCAACTTGAAGAGACAGCCCCTTTAACCTCCTGGTTCGCACTGGTTGCCAATTTGGCAGAGGATGAAAAGGAAGAGGGAGAAACAATGAGAGAGTAGCTGTTAGGCATTTGGACGGGCACATATCACTGTTATTTCCCGGCAGGAAGAAGAATTAACCAAAGTCTCAGCCACCCACCGGGAAACAGTATAGGTCCTGAACCAAAATTTTGGACTTGCGGTCAGCTCACCAAAAACGAGTTGAAAAATGGAGCTCAGGGGCACAGCAATTCTCAAACTGGCCGAGTAATAAAGGACAACTATCGTCCAAAAATCTGTTGATGGAAGGCAACGAGGCGGACTTGAAAGCGAGGCAGAAGAGCAGGAAACAGATTTCAAGAGGTACGTTGGATTCGCCTTTAAAGCACAGGAAGAGGGGCACAACTTCGACAATGATGCACTTGGCCAAAAAGGGCGTATGCGTTTTCCCCTGAATATATTCAGGAGAAAACGCATACGCCCTTTTTGGCCAAGCAAGCAAGCGGGCAATGCAGATCTGCAATACAAAGAAGTATCACTTCCCACCGGTCAAAAGGGACATCCACAAAATGTGTAAAAACCAGAAAGGCAAGACAGGCCCTGGAGAATAGCGAGCCTTGTTATGCTGATGGGCGGGATGTAAATTTCCAACTGCCTCTCTGGTGGACTGCATTGTGTTCCCTAAAACAAGTAAACAACAGAGCTACAGAGCCGAGGGCACTTCCAGTCTAGGGAATATACCTTGGGAAAACTGAAAATCAATAAGACAGAGCCACCCCAAAATTTAGAGCTGCACTGCTTACAAGGACCTCAACTTGGGTACACCTTAAATATCCCAGGAAATATAAAAATGGTTCAAAAATTTGTGGTACTTACGTACGATGGAATATCCCTCAGCCATGAAATCAATGTCATAAGACCAGTAGCAGCAAAATGGGTGGATTCAGGTACGATGATTCTAAGTGAAATAAGTCACAGAGAAAAAGAAACTTATCATAAGATATCACTTATGAAGATCCTGTAAACATGTCTACACTTGAACTGAGTTAGGAAAGAGAACAGTGTCTCACATTTAGAAAACACTCTTATGCCTGCTTAAGGGGGAAGGAGAGGTGGGGTGATGCATAAAACCAGAGTTTGATATAAGCACAGGTACCGTTCCAAAAACCAACTATGGAATAGACAAGACCTACACCTTCCTCAGTGAAAGGGACTCAAAACCCCATATTTCCTGCAGAGGAATATATCTGACTAGTAAGAACCTTAAAACCTATGGATTGATATGTCTCCATAAGGGAATCAAGTGTGTCTAGACTGGCATAAACATGGCAGCGAGAATCAGCTAAAACCCACTATAAAAAGGAGTTTCAAAAACAAAACAAAAAATTGGGAAATTCTTTACAATTCCTTCAGGGTCTCTGATGAAACCTGGAATGACCCTATCTACAACGACAGCTGGATGTGGCATAAGGCTGGACACTTGGGACTGAGACGATTGGTGAGATTGGGTGAGCAAATGCAGACCCTTTAAAGCAATAATGCATGGCACCCATTCCATGGGTCCCAACTCTCCAGGTTGAAGGGAATATTACTACAGTTATAACATGTACGAGAAACCTAGAGAACGGACACACTGTGAATACGAAAGGTTTCTAAAACTCAACGAATAGTCCCTCTCCTGGTGCTCCGGTTTGACTTTCCATCTGCTTTACTATCAATCTCCCAACTTGGAGAGACAGCCCCTTCAACTCCTGGTTCACACAGGTTTCCAATTTGGCAGAGGATGAAAGGGAAGAGGGAGAACCAATGAGAGAGTAGCTGTTAGGCGTTTGAACGGGCATATATCACTCTAACTTCCCGGCAGGAGGAAGAATTAACCAAAGACTCAGCCACCCACCGGGAACCAGCATAGGTCCTGAACCAAAATTTTGGACTTGCGGTCAGCTCACCAAAAACGAGCTGAAAAATGGAGCTCAGGGGCACAGCAATTCACAAACTGGCCGAGTAATAAAGGACAACTACCGTCCAAAAATCTGTTGAGGGAAGGCAACGAGGTGGACTTGAAAGCGAGGCAGAATAGCAGGAAACAGATTTCAATAGGTACGTTGGAATCGCCTTTAAAGCACATGAAGAGGGGCACAACTTCGACAATGATGCACTTGGCCAAAAAGGGCGTATGCGTTTTCTCCTGAATATATTCAGGAGAAAACGCATACGCCCTTTTTGGCCAAGCAAGCAAGCGGGCAATGCAAATCTGCACTACAAAGAAGTATCACTTCCCACCGGTCAAAAGGGACATCCACAAAATGTGTAAAAACCAGAAAGGCAAGACAGGCCCTGGAGAACAGGGAGCCTTGTTATGCTGATGGGCGGGATGTAAATTGCCAACTGCCTCTCTGGAGGAGTGCATTGTGTTCCCTAAAACAAGTAAACAACAGAGGTACAGAGCCGAGGGCACTTCCAGTCTAGGGAATATACCTCGGGAAAACTGAAAATCAATAAGACAGAGCCACCCCAAAATTTAGGGCTGCACTGCTTACAAGGACCTCAACTTGGGTACACCTTAAATATCCCAGGAAATATAAAAATGGTTCAAAAAATTGTGGTACTTACGTACGATGGAATATCCCTCAGCCATGAAATCAATGTCATAAGACCAGTAGCAGCAAAATGGGTGGATTAAGGTACGATGATTCTAAGTGAAATAAGTCACAGAGAAAAAGAAACTTATCATAAGATATCACTTATGAAGATCCTGTAAACATGTCTACACTTGAACTGAGTTAGGAAAGAGAACAGTGTCTCACATTTAGAAAACACTCTTATGCCTGCTTAAGGGGGAAGGAGAGGTGGGGTGATGCATAAAACCAGAGTTTCATATAAGCACGGGTACCGTTCCAAAAACAAACTATGGAATAGACAAGACCTACACCTTCCTCAGTGAAAGGGACTCAAAACCCCATATTTCCCTCAGAGGAATATATCTGACTAGTAAGAATCTTAAAACCTATGTATTGATATGTCTCCATAAGGGAATCAAATGTGTCTAGACTGGCATAAACATGGCAGCGAGAATCAGCTCAAACCCACTATAAAAAGGAATTTCAAAAACAAAACAAAAAAACTGGGAAATTCTTTACAATTCCTTCAGGGTCTCTGATGAAACCTGGAATGACCCTATCTACAACGACAGCTGTATGTGGCATAAGGCTGGACACTTGGGACTGAGACGAATGGTGAGATTGGGTGAGCAAATGCAGACCCTTTAAAGCAATAATGCATGGCACCCATTCCATGGGTCCCAACTCTCCAGGTTGAAGGGAATGTTACTACAGTTATAACATGTACGAGAAACCTAGAGAACGGACACACTGTGAATACGAAAGGTTTCTAAAACTCAACGAATAGTCCCTCTCCTGGTGCTCCGGTTAGACTTTCCATCTGCTTTACTATCAATCTCCCAACTTGGAGAGACAGCCCCTTCAACCTCCTGGTTCACACAGGTTTCCAATTTGGCAGAGGATGAAAGGGAAGAGGGAGAACCAATGAGAGAGTAGCTGTTAGGCATTTGGATGGGCACATATCACTGTAATTTCCCGGCAGGAAGAAGAATTAACCAAAGTCTCAGCCACCCACCGGGAACCAGTATAGGTCCTGAACCAAAATTTTGGACTTGCGGTCAGCTCTCCAAAAACAAGTTGATAAATGGAGCTCAGGGGCACAGCAATTCACAAACTGGCCGAGTAATAAAGGACAACTATCGTCCAAAAATCTGTTGAGGGAAGGCAACGAGGTGGACTTGAAAGCGAGGCAGAATATCAGGAAACAGATTTCAATAGGTACGTTGGAATCGCCTTTAAAGCACATGAAGAGGGGCACAACTTCGACAATGATGCACTTGGCCAAAAAGGGCGTATGCGTTTTCTCCTGAATATATTCAGGAGAAAACGCATACGCCCTTTTTGGCCAAGCAAGGAAGCGGGCAATGCAAATCTGCACTACAAAGAAGTATCACTTCCCACCGGTCAAAAGGGACATCCACAAAATGTGTAAAAACCAGAAAGGCAAGACAGGCCCTGGAGAACAGGGAGCCTTGTTATGCTGATGGGCGGGATGTAAATTGCCAACTGCCTCTCTGGAGGAGTGCATTGTGTTCCCTAAAACAAGTAAACAACAGAGGTACAGAGCCAAGGGCACTTCCAGTCTAGGGAATATACCTCGGGAAAACTGAAAATCAATAAGACAGAGCCACCCCAAAATTTAGGGCTGCACTGCTTACAAGGACCTCAACTTGGGTACACCTTAAATATCCCAGGAAATATAAAAATGGTTCAAAAAATTGTGGTACTTACGTACGATGGAATATCCCTCAGCCATGAAATCAATGTCATAAGACCAGTAGCAGCAAAATGGGTGGATTAAGGTACGATGATTCTAAGTGAAATAAGTCACAGAGAAAAAGAAACTTATCATAAGATATCACTTATGAAGATCCTGTAAACATGTCTACACTTGAACTGAGTTAGGAAAGAGAACAGTGTCTCACATTTAGAAAACACTCTTATGCCTGCTTAAGGGGGAAGGAGAGGTGGGGTGATGCATAAAACCAGAGTTTGATATAAGCACGGGTACCGTTCCAAAAACAAACTATGGAATAGACAAGACCTACACCTTCCTCAGTGAAAGGGACTCAAAACCCCATATTTCCCTCAGAGGAATATATCTGACTAGTAAGAATCTTAAAACCTATGTATTGATATGTCTCCATAAGGGAATCAAGTGTGTCTAGACTGGCATAAACATGGCAGCAAGAATCAGCTCAAACCCACTATAAAAAGGAATTTCAAAAACAAAACAAAAAAACTGGGAAATTCTTTACAATTCCTTCAGGGTCTCTGATGAAACCTGGAATGACCCTATTTACAACGACAGCTGGATGTGGCATAAGGCTGGACACTTGGGACTGAGAGGATTGGTGAGATTGGGTGAGCAAATGCAGACCCTTTAAAGCAATAATGCATGGCACCCATTCCATGGGTCCCAACTCTCCAGTTTGAAGGGAATATTATGACACTTATAACATGTACCGGAAACCTAGAGAACGGACACACTGTGAATACGAAAGGTTTCAAAAACTCAACGAATCGTCCCTCTCCTGGTGCTCCGGTTTGACTTTCCATCTGCTTTACTATCAACCTCCCAACTTGGAGAGACAGCACCTTTAACCTCCTGGTTCGCACAGGTTTCCAATTTGGCAGCGGATGAAAGGGAAGAGGGAGAACCAATGAGAGAGTAGCTGTTAGGCATTCGGACGGGCATATATCACTGTAATTTCCCGGCTTGAAGAAGAATTAACCAAAGTCTCAGCACCCAACCGGGAACCAGTATAGGTCCTGAACCAAAATTTTGGACTTGCGGTCAGCTCACCAAAAACGAGTTGAAAAATGGAGCTCAGGGGCACAGCAATTCACAAACTGGCCGAGTAATAAAGGACAACTATCGTAAAAAAAATCTGTTGAGGGAAGCCAAAGAGGCGGACTTGAAAGCGAGGCAGAATAGCAGGAAACAGATTTCAAGAGGTACGTTGGAATCGCCTTTAAAGCACAGGAAGAGGGGCACAACTTCGACAATGATGCACTTGGCCAAAAAGGGCGTATGCGTTTTCTCCTGAATATAATCAGGAGAAAACGCATACGCCCCTTTTGGCGAAGCAAGCAAGCGGGCAATGCAAATCTGCACTACAAAGAAGTATCACTTCCCACCGGTCAAAAGGGACATCCACAAAATGTGTAAATACCAGAAAGGCAAGACAGGCCCTGGAGAATAGGGAGCCTTGTTATGCTGATGGGCGGGATGTAAATTTCCAACTGCCTCTCTGGAGGAGTGCATTGTGTTCCCTAAAACAAGTAAACAACAGAGGTACAGAGCCGAGGGTACTTCCAGTCTAGGGAATATACCTTGGGAAAACTGAAAATCAATAACACAGAGCCACCCCAAAATTTAGTGCTGCACTGCTTACAAGGACCTCAACTTGGGTACACATTAAATATCCCAGGAAATATAAAAATGGTTCAAAAAATTGTGGTACTTATGTTCGATGGAATATCTCTCAGCCATGAAATCAATATCATAAGACCAGTAGCAGCAAAATGGGTGGATTCAGGTACGATGCTTCTATGTGAAATAAGTCACAGAGAAAAAGAAACTTATCATAAGATATCACTTATGAAGATCCTGTAAACATGGCTACACTTGAACTGAGTTAGGAAAGAGAACAGTGTCTCACATTTAGAAAACACTCTTATGCCTGCTTAAGGGGGAAGGAGAGGTGGGGTGATGCATAAAACCAGAGTTTGATATAAGCACAGGTACCGTTCCAAAAACCAACTATGGAATAGACAAGACCTACACCTTCCTCAGTGAAAGGGACTCAAAACGCCATATTTCCCGCAGAGGAATATATCTGACTAGTAAGAATCTTAAAAGCTATGGATTGACATGTCTCCGTAAGGGAATCAAGTGTGTCTAGACTGGCATAAACATGGCAGCGAGAATCAGCTCAAACCCACTATAAAAAGGAATTTCAAAAACAAAACAAAAAAACTGGGAAATTCTTTACAATTCCTTCAGGGTCTCTGATGAAACCTGGAATGACCCTATCTACAACGACAGCTGGATGTGGCATAAGGCTGGACACTTGGGACTGAGAGGATTGGTGAGATTGGGTGAGCAAATGCAGACCCTTTAAAGCAATAATGAATGGCACCCATTCCATGGGTCCCAACTCTCCAGGTTGAAGGGAATATTACTACAGTTATAACATGTACGAGAAACCTAGAGAACGGACACACTGTGAATACGAAAGGTTTCTAAAACTCAACGAATAGTCCCTCTCCTGGTGCTCCAGTTTGACTTTCAATCTGCTTTACTATCAACCTCCCAACTTGAAGAGACAGCCCCTTTAACCTCCTGGTTCGCACTGGTTGCCAATTTGGCAGAGGATGAAAAGGAAGAGGGAGAAACAATGAGAGAGTAGCTGTTAGGCATTTGGACGGGCACATATCACTGTTATTTCCCGGCAGGAAGAAGAATTAACCAAAGTCTCAGCCACCCACCGGGAAACAGTATAGGTCCTGAACCAAAATTTTGGACTTGCGGTCAGCTCACCAAAAACGAGTTGAAAAATGGAGCTCAGGGGCACAGCAATTCTCAAACTGGCCGAGTAATAAAGGACAACTATCGTCCAAAAATCTGTTGATGGAAGGCAACGAGGCGGACTTGAAAGCGAGGCAGAAGAGCAGGAAACAGATTTCAAGAGGTACGTTGGATTCGCCTTTAAAGCACAGGAAGAGGGGCACAACTTCGACAATGATGCACTTGGCCAAAAAGGGCGTATGCGTTTTCCCCTGAATATATTCAGGAGAAAACGCATACGCCCTTTTTGGCCAAGCAAGCAAGCGGGCAATGCAGATCTGCAATACAAAGAAGTATCACTTCCCACCGGTCAAAAGGGACATCCACAAAATGTGTAAAAACCAGAAAGGCAAGACAGGCCCTGGAGAATAGCGAGCCTTGTTATGCTGATGGGCGGGATGTAAATTTCCAACTGCCTCTCTGGTGGACTGCATTGTGTTCCCTAAAACAAGTAAACAACAGAGCTACAGAGCCGAGGGCACTTCCAGTCTAGGGAATATACCTTGGGAAAACTGAAAATCAATAAGACAGAGCCACCCCAAAATTTAGAGCTGCACTGCTTACAAGGACCTCAACTTGGGTACACCTTAAATATCCCAGGAAATATAAAAATGGTTCAAAAATTTGTGGTACTTACGTACGATGGAATATCCCTCAGCCATGAAATCAATGTCATAAGACCAGTAGCAGCAAAATGGGTGGATTCAGGTACGATGATTCTAAGTGAAATAAGTCACAGAGAAAAAGAAACTTATCATAAGATATCACTTATGAAGATCCTGTAAACATGTCTACACTTGAACGGAGTTAGGAAAGAGAACAGTGTCTCACATTTAGAAAACACTCTTATGCCTGCTTAAGGGGGAAGGAGAGGTGGGGTGATGCATAAAACCAGAGTTTGATATAAGCACAGGTACCGTTCCAAAAACCAACTATGGAATAGACAAGACCTACACCTTCCTCAGTGAAAGGGACTCAAAACCCCATATTTCCTGCAGAGGAATATATCTGACTAGTAAGAACCTTAAAACCTATGGATTGATATGTCTCCATAAGGGAATCAAGTGTGTCTAGACTGGCATAAACATGGCAGCGAGAATCAGCTAAAACCCACTATAAAAAGGAGTTTCAAAAACAAAACAAAAAATTGGGAAATTCTTTACAATTCCTTCAGGGTCTCTGATGAAACCTGGAATGACCCTATCTACAACGACAGCTGGATGTGGCATAAGGCTGGACACTTGGGACTGAGACGATTGGTGAGATTGGGTGAGCAAATGCAGACCCTTTAAAGCAATAATGCATGGCACCCATTCCATGGGTCCCAACTCTCCAGGTTGAAGGGAATATTACTACAGTTATAACATGTACGAGAAACCTAGAGAACGGACACACTGTGAATACGAAAGGTTTCTAAAACTCAACGAATAGTCCCTCTCCTGGTGCTCCGGTTTGACTTTCCATCTGCTTTACTATCAATCTCCCAACTTGGAGAGACAGCCCCTTCAACTCCTGGTTCACACAGGTTTCCAATTTGGCAGAGGATGAAAGGGAAGAGGGAGAACCAATGAGAGAGTAGCTGTTAGGCGTTTGAACGGGCATATATCACTCTAACTTCCCGGCAGGAGGAAGAATTAACCAAAGACTCAGCCACCCACCGGGAACCAGCATAGGTCCTGAACCAAAATTTTGGACTTGCGGTCAGCTCACCAAAAACGAGCTGAAAAATGGAGCTCAGGGGCACAGCAATTCACAAACTGGCCGAGTAATAAAGGACAACTACCGTCCAAAAATCTGTTGAGGGAAGGCAACGAGGTGGACTTGAAAGCGAGGCAGAATAGCAGGAAACAGATTTCAATAGGTACGTTGGAATCGCCTTTAAAGCACATGAAGAGGGGCACAACTTCGACAATGATGCACTTGGCCAAAAAGGGCGTATGCGTTTTCTCCTGAATATATTCAGGAGAAAACGCATACGCCCTTTTTGGCCAAGCAAGCAAGCGGGCAATGCAAATCTGCACTACAAAGAAGTATCACTTCCCACCGGTCAAAAGGGACATCCACAAAATGTGTAAAAACCAGAAAGGCAAGACAGGCCCTGGAGAACAGGGAGCCTTGTTATGCTGATGGGCGGGATGTAAATTGCCAACTGCCTCTCTGGAGGAGTGCATTGTGTTCCCTAAAACAAGTAAACAACAGAGGTACAGAGCCGAGGGCACTTCCAGTCTAGGGAATATACCTCGGGAAAACTGAAAATCAATAAGACAGAGCCACCCCAAAATTTAGGGCTGCACTGCTTACAAGGACCTCAACTTGGGTACACCTTAAATATCCCAGGAAATATAAAAATGGTTCAAAAAATTGTGGTACTTACGTACGATGGAATATCCCTCAGCCATGAAATCAATGTCATAAGACCAGTAGCAGCAAAATGGGTGGATTAAGGTACGATGATTCTAAGTGAAATAAGTCACAGAGAAAAAGAAACTTATCATAAGATATCACTTATGAAGATCCTGTAAACATGTCTACACTTGAACTGAGTTAGGAAAGAGAACAGTGTCTCACATTTAGAAAACACTCTTATGCCTGCTTAAGGGGGAAGGAGAGGTGGGGTGATGCATAAAACCAGAGTTTCATATAAGCACGGGTACCGTTCCAAAAACAAACTATGGAATAGACAAGACCTACACCTTCCTCAGTGAAAGGGACTCAAAACCCCATATTTCCCTCAGAGGAATATATCTGACTAGTAAGAATCTTAAAACCTATGTATTGATATGTCTCCATAAGGGAATCAAATGTGTCTAGACTGGCATAAACATGGCAGCGAGAATCAGCTCAAACCCACTATAAAAAGGAATTTCAAAAACAAAACAAAAAAACTGGGAAATTCTTTACAATTCCTTCAGGGTCTCTGATGAAACCTGGAATGACCCTATCTACAACGACAGCTGTATGTGGCATAAGGCTGGACACTTGGGACTGAGACGAATGGTGAGATTGGGTGAGCAAATGCAGACCCTTTAAAGCAATAATGCATGGCACCCATTCCATGGGTCCCAACTCTCCAGGTTGAAGGGAATGTTACTACAGTTATAACATGTACGAGAAACCTAGAGAACGGACACACTGTGAATACGAAAGGTTTCTAAAACTCAACGAATAGTCCCTCTCCTGGTGCTCCGGTTAGACTTTCCATCTGCTTTACTATCAATCTCCCAACTTGGAGAGACAGCCCCTTCAACCTCCTGGTTCACACAGGTTTCCAATTTGGCAGAGGATGAAAGGGAAGAGGGAGAACCAATGAGAGAGTAGCTGTTAGGCATTTGGATGGGCACATATCACTGTAATTTCCCGGCAGGAAGAAGAATTAACCAAAGTCTCAGCCACCCACCGGGAACCAGTATAGGTCCTGAACCAAAATTTTGGACTTGCGGTCAGCTCTCCAAAAACAAGTTGATAAATGGAGCTCAGGGGCACAGCAATTCACAAACTGGCCGAGTAATAAAGGACAACTATCGTCCAAAAATCTGTTGAGGGAAGGCAACGAGGTGGACTTGAAAGCGAGGCAGAATAGCAGGAAACAGATTTCAATAGGTACGTTGGAATCGCCTTTAAAGCACATGAAGAGGGGCACAACTTCGACAATGATGCACTTGGCCAAAAAGGGCGTATGCGTTTTCTCCTGAATATATTCAGGAGAAAACGCATACGCCCTTTTTGGCCAAGCAAGGAAGCGGGCAATGCAAATCTGCACTACAAAGAAGTATCACTTCCCACCGGTCAAAAGGGACATCCACAAAATGTGTAAAAACCAGAAAGGCAAGACAGGCCCTGGAGAACAGGGAGCCTTGTTATGCTGATGGGCGGGATGTAAATTGCCAACTGCCTCTCTGGAGGAGTGCATTGTGTTCCCTAAAACAAGTAAACAACAGAGGTACAGAGCCAAGGGCACTTCCAGTCTAGGGAATATACCTCGGGAAAACTGAAAATCAATAAGACAGAGCCACCCCAAAATTTAGGGCTGCACTGCTTACAAGGACCTCAACTTGGGTACACCTTAAATATCCCAGGAAATATAAAAATGGTTCAAAAAATTGTGGTACTTACGTACGATGGAATATCCCTCAGCCATGAAATCAATGTCATAAGACCAGTAGCAGCAAAATGGGTGGATTAAGGTACGATGATTCTAAGTGAAATAAGTCACAGAGAAAAAGAAACTTATCATAAGATATCACTTATGAAGATCCTGTAAACATGTCTACACTTGAACTGAGTTAGGAAAGAGAACAGTGTCTCACATTTAGAAAACACTCTTATGCCTGCTTAAGGGGGAAGGAGAGGTGGGGTGATGCATAAAACCAGAGTTTGATATAAGCACGGGTACCGTTCCAAAAACAAACTATGGAATAGACAAGACCTACACCTTCCTCAGTGAAAGGGACTCAAAACCCCATATTTCCCTCAGAGGAATATATCTGACTAGTAAGAATCTTAAAACCTATGTATTGATATGTCTCCATAAGGGAATCAAATGTGTCTAGACTGGCATAAACATGGCAGCGAGAATCAGCTCAAACCCACTATAAAAAGGAATTTCAAAAACAAAACAAAAAAACTGGGAAATTCTTTACAATTCCTTCAGGGTCTCTGATGAAACCTGGAATGACCCTATCTACAACGACAGCTGTATGTGGCATAAGGCTGGACACTTGGGACTGAGACGAATGGTGAGATTGGGTGAGCAAATGCAGACCCTTTAAAGCAATAATGCATGGCACCCATTCCATGGGTCCCAAATCTCCAGGTTGAAGGGAATGTTACTACAGTTATAACATGTACGAGAAACCTAGAGAACGGACACACTGTGAATACGAAAGGTTTCTAAAACTCAACGAATAGTCCCTCTCCTGGTGCTCCGGTTAGACTTTCCATCTGCTTTACTATCAATCTCCCAACTTGGAGAGACAGCCCCTTCAACCTCCTGGTTCACACAGGTTTCCAATTTGGCAGAGGATGAAAGGGAAGAGGGAGAACCAATGAGAGAGTAGCTGTTAGGCATTTGGATGGGCACATATCACTGTAATTTCCCGGCAGGAAGAAGAATTAACCAAAGTCTCAGCCACCCACCGGGAACCAGTATAGGTCCTGAACCAAAATTTTGGACTTGCGGTCAGCTCTCCAAAAACAAGTTGATAAATGGAGCTCAGGGGCACAGCAATTCACAAACTGGCCGAGTAATAAAGGAAAACTATCGTCCAAAAATCTGTTGAGGGAAGGCAACGAGGCGGACTTGAAAGCGAGGCAGAATCGCAGGAAACAGATTTCAAGAGGTACGTTGGAATCGCCTTTAAAGCACAGGAAGAGGGGCACAACTTCGACAATGATGCACTTGGTCAAAAAGGGCGTATGCGTTTTCTCCTGAATATATTCAGGAGGAAACGCATACACCCATTTTGGCCAAGCAAGCAAGCGGGCAAAGCAAATCTGCACTACAAAGAAGTATCACTTCCCACCGGTCAAAAGGGACATCCACAAAATGTGTAAAAACCAGAAAGGCAAGACAGGCCCTCGAGAACAGGGAGCCTTGTTATGCTGATGGGCGGGATGTAAATTGCCAACAGCCTCTCTGGAGGAGTGCATTGTGTTCCCTAAAACAAGTAAACAACAGAGCTACAGAGGCAAGGGCACTTCCAGTCTAGGGAATATACCTTGGGAAAACTGAAAATCAATAAGACAGAGCCACCCCAAAATTTAGGGCTGTACTGCTTACAAGGACCTCAACTTGGGTACACCTTAAATATCCCAGGAAATATAAAAATGGTTCAAAAAATTGTGGTACTTACGTATGATGGAATATCCCTCAGCAAAGAAATCAATGTCATAAGTCCAGTAGAAGCAAAATGGGTGGATTCAGGTACGAACATTCTAAGTGAAATAAGTCACACAGAAAAAGAAACTTATCATAAGATATCACTTATGAAGATCCTGTAAACATGGCTACACTTGAACTGAGTTAGGAAAGAGAAGAATATCTCACATTTAGAAAACACTCTTATGCCTGCTTAAGGGGGAAGGAGAGGTGGGGTGATGCATAAAACCAGAGTTTGATATAAGCACAGGTACCGTTCCAAAAACCAACTATGGAATAGACAAGACGTACACCTTCCTCAGTGAAAGGCACTCAAAACCCCATATTTCCCTCAAAGGAATATATCTGACTAGTAAGAATCTTAAAACCTATGTATTGATATGTCTCCGTAAGGGAATCAAGTGTGTCTAGACTGGCATAAACATGGCAGCGAGAATCAGCTCAAACCCACTATAAAAAGGAATTTCAAAAACAAAACAAAAAATCTGGGAAATTCTTTACAATTCCTTCAGGGTCTCTGATGAAACCTGGAATGACCCTATCTACAACGACAGCTGGATGTGGCATAAGGCTGGACACTTGGGACTGAGACGATTGGTGAGATTGGGTGAGCAAATGCAGACACTTTAAAGCAATAATGCATGGCACCCATTCCATGGGTCCCAACTCTCCAGGTTGAAGGGAATATTACTACAGTTATAACATGTACGAGAAACCTAGAGAACGGAAACACTGTGAATACGAATGGTTTCTAAAACTCAACGAATAGTCCCTCTCCTGGTGCTCCGGTTTGACTTTCCATCTGCTTTACTATCAATCTCCCAACTTGGAGAGACAGCCCCTTCAACCTCCTGGTTCACACAGGTTTCAAATTTGGCAGAGGATGAAAGGGAAGAGGGAGAACCAATGAGAGAGTAGCTGTTAGGCGTTTGAACGGGCATATATCACTCTAACTTCCCGGCAGGAAGAAGAATTAACCAAAGTCTCAGCCACCCACCGGGAACCAGCATAGGTCCTGAACCAAAATTTTGGACTTGCGGTCAGCTCACCAAAAACGAGTTGAAAAATGGAGCTTAGGGGCACAGCAATTCACAAACTGGCCAAGTAATAAAGGACAACTATCGTCCAAAAATCTGTTGAGGGAAGGCAAGGAGGTGGACTTGAAAGCGAGGCAGAATAGCAGGAAACAGATTTCAATAGGTACGTTGGAATCGCCTTTAAAGCACAGGAAGAGGGGCACAACTTCGACAATGTTTCACTTGGCCAAAAAGGGCGTATGTGTTTTCTCCTGAATATATGCAGGAGAAAACGCATACGCCCTTTTTGGCCAAGCAAGCAAGCGGGCAATGCAAATCTGCACTACAAAGAAGTATCACTTCCCACCGGTCAAAAGGGACATCCACAAAATGTGTAAAAACCAGAAAGGCAAGACAGGCCCTGGAGAACAGGGAGCCTTGTTATGCTGATGGGCGGGATGTAAATTGCCAACTGCCTCTCTGGAGGAGTACATTGTGTTCCCTAAAACAAGTAAACAACAGAGCTACAGAGCCAAGGGCACTTCCAGTCTAGGGAATATACCTTGGGTAAACTGAAAATCGATAAGACAGAGCCACCCCAATATTTAGTGCTGCACTGCTTACAAGGACCTCAACTTGGGTACACATTAAATATCCCAGGAAATATAAAAATGGTTCAAAAAATTGCGGTACTTACGTACGATGGAATATCTCTCAGCCATGAAATCAATGTCATAAGACCAGTAGCAGCAAAATGGGTGGATTAAGGTACGATGATTCTATGTGAAATAAGTCACAGAGAAAAAGAAACTTATCATAAGATATCACTTATGAAGATCCTGTAAACATGGCTACACTTGAACTGAGTTAGGAAAGAGAACAGTGTCTCACATTTAGAAAACACTCTTATGCCTGCTTAAGGGGGAAGGAGAGGTGGGGTGATGCATAAAACCAGAGTTTGATATAAGCACAGGTACCGTTCCAAAAACCAACTATGGAATAGACAAGACCTACACCTTCCTCAGTGAAAGGGACTCAAAACACCATATTTCCCGCAGAGGAATATATCTGACTAGTAAGAATCTTAAAAGCTATGGATTGACATGTCTCCGTAAGGGAATCAAGTGTGTCTAGACTGGCATAAACATGGCAGCGAGAATCAGCTCAAACCCACTATAAAAAGGAATTTCAAAAACAAAACAAAAAAACTGGGAAATTCTTTACAATTCCTTCAGGGTCTCTGATGAAACCTGGAATGACCCTATCTACAACGACAGCTGGATGTGGCATAAGGCTGGACACTTGGGACTGAGAGGATTGGTGAGATTGGGTGAGCAAATGCAGACCCTTTAAAGCAATAATGAATGGCACCCATTCCATGGGTCCCAACTCTCCAGGTTGAAGGGAATATTACTACAGTTACAACATGTACGAGAAACCTAGAGAACGGACACACTGTGAATACGAAAGGTTTCTGAAACTCAACGAATAGTCCCTCTCCTGGTGCTCTGGTTTGACTTTCCATCTGCTTTACTATCAACCTCCCAACTTGGAGGGACAGCCCCTTTAACCTCCTGGTTCGCACAGGTTTCCAATTTGGCAGAGGATGAAAGGGAAGAGGGAGAACCAATGAGAGAGTAGCTGTTAGGCATTTGGACGGGCACATATCACTGTAATTTCCCGGGAGGAAGAAGAATTAACCAAAGTCTCAGCCACCCACCGGGAAACAGTATAGGACCTGAACCAAAATTTTGGACTTGCGGTCAGCTCACCAAAAACGAGTTGAATAGTGGTGCTCAGGGGCACAGCAATTCACAAACTGGCCGAGTAATAAAGGACAACTATCGTCCAAAAATCTGTTGAGGGAAGGCAACGAGGCGGACTTGAAAGCGAGGCAGAAGAGCAGGAAACAGATTTCAAGAGGTACGTTGGAATCGCCTTTAAAGCACAGGAAGAGGGGCACAACTTCGACAATGATGGACTTGGCCAAAAAGGGCGTATGCGTTTTCTCCTGAATATATTCAGGAGAAAACGCATACGCCCTTTTTGGCCAAGCAAGCAAACGGGCAATGCAAATCTGCACTACAAAGAAGTATCACTTCCCACCGGTCAAAAGGGACATCCACAAAATGTGTAAAAACCAGAAAGGCAAGACAGGCCCTGGAGAATAGGGAGCCTTGTTATGCTGATGGAGGGGATGTAAATTGCCAACTGCCTCTCTTTAGGAGTACATTGTGTTCCCTAAAACAAGTAAAGAACAGAGCTACAGAGCCAAGGGCACTTGAAGTCTAGGGAATATACCTTGGGAAAACTGAAAATCAATAATACAGAGCCACCCCAAAATTTAGGGCTGCACTGCTTACAAGGACCTCAACTTGGGTCCACTTTAAATATCCCAGGAAATATAAAAATGGTTCAAAAAATTGTGGTACTTACGTGCGATGGAATATCCCTCAGCCATGAAATCAATGTCATAAGACCAGTAGCAGCAAAATGGGTGGATTCAGGTACGATGATTCTAAGTGAAATAAGTCACACAGAAAAAGAAACTTATCATAAGATATCACTTATGAAGATCCTGTAAACATGGCTACACTTGAACTGAGTTAGGAAACAGAACAGTGTCTCACATTTAGAAAACACTCTTATGCCTGCTTAAGGGGGAAGGAGAGGTGGGGTGATGCATAAAACCAGAGTTTGATATAAGCACAGGTACCGTTCCAAAAACCAACTATGTAATAGACAAGACCTACACCTTCCTCAGTGAAAGGGACTCAAAACCCCATATTTCCCGCAGAGGAATATATCTGACTAGTAAGAATCTTAAAACCTATGTATTGATATGTCTCCGTAAGGGAATCAAGTGTGTCTAGACTGGCATAAACATGGCAGCGAGAATCAGCTCAAACCCACTATAAAAAGGAATTTCAAAAACAAAACAAAAAAACTGGGAAATTCTTTACAATTCCTTCAGGGTCTCTGATGAAACCTGGAATGACCCTATCTACAATGACAGCTGGATGCGGCATAAGGAGGGACACTTGGGACTGAGAGGATTGGTGAGATTCGGTGAGCAAATGCAGACCCTTTAAAGCACAAATGCCTGGCACACATTCCATGGGTCCCAACTCTCCAGGTTGAAGGGAACATTACTACAGTTATAACATGTACGGGAAACGTAGAGAACGGACACACTGTGAATTCGAAAGGTTTCTAAAACTCAACGAATAGTCCCTCTCCTGGTGCTCCGGTTTGACTTTCCATCTGCTTTACTATCAACCTCCCAACTTGGAGAGACAGCCCCTTTAACCTCCTGGTTCGCACAGGTTTCCAATTTGGCAGAGGATGAAAGAGAAGAGGGAGAACCAATGAGAGAGTAGCTGTTAGGCATTTGGACGGGCACATATCACTGTAATTTCCCGGCAGGAAGAAGAATTAACCAAAGTCTCAGCCACCCACCGGGAACCAGTATAGGTCCTGAACCAAAATTTTGGACTTGCGGTCAGCTCACCAAAAACGAGTTGAAAAATGGAGCTCAGGGGCACAGCAATTCACAAACTGGCCTAGTAATAAAGGACAACTATCGTCCAAAAATCTGTTGAGGGAAGGCGACGAGGCAGACTTGAAAGCGAGGCAGAAGAGCAGGAAACAGATTTCAAGAGGTACGTTGGAATCGCCTTTAAAGCACAGGAAGAGGGGCACAACTTCGACAATGATGCACTTGGCCAAAAAGGGCGTATGCGTTTTCTCCTGAATATATTCAGGAGAAAACGCCTACGCCCTTTTTGGCCAAGCAAGCAAGCGGGCAATGCAAATCTGCACTACAAAGAAGTATTACTTCCCACCGGTCAAAAGGGACATCCACAAAATGTGTAAAAACCAGAAAGGCAAGACAGGACCTGGAGAACAGGGAGCCTTGTTATGCTGATGGGCGGGATGTAAATTGCCAACTGCCTCTCCGGAGGAGTACATTGTGTTCACTAAAACAAGTAAACAACAGAGCTACAGAGCCAAGGGCACTTCCAGTCTACGGAATATACCTTGGGAAAACTGAAAATCAATAAGACAGAGCCACCCGAAAATTTAGGGCTGCACTGCTTACAAGGACCTCAACTTGGGTACACCTTAAATATCCCAGGAAATATAAAAACGGTTCAAAAAATTGTGGTACTTACGTACGATGAAATATCCCTCAGCAATGAAATCAATGTCATAAGACCAGTAGCAGCAAAATGGGTGGATTCAGGTACGATGATTCTAAGTGAAATAAGTCACAGAGAAAAAGAAACTTATCATAAGATATCACTTATGAAGATCCTGTAAACATGGCTACACTTGAACTGAGTTAGGAAAGAGAACAGTGTCTCACATTTAGAAAACACTCTTATGCCTGCTTAAGGGGGAAGGAGAGGTGGGGTGATGCATAAAACCAGAGTTTGATATAAGCACAGGTACCGTTCCAAAAACCAACTATGGAATAGACAAGACCTACACCTTCCTCAGTGAAAGGGACTCAAAACCCCATATTTCCCGCAGAGGAATATATCTGACTAGTAAGAATCTTAAAACCTATGGATTGATATGTCTCCGTAAGGGAATCAAGTGTGTCTAGACTGGCATAAACATGGCAGCGAGAATCAGCTCAAACCCACTATAAAAAGGAATTTCAAAAACAAAACAAAAAAACTGGGAAATTCTTTACAATTCCTTCAGGGTCTCTGATGAAACCTGGAATGACCGTATCTACAACGACAGCTGGATGTGGCATAAGGCTGGACACTTGGGACTGAGAGGATTGGTGAGATTGGGTGAACAAATGCAGACCCTTTAAAGCAATAATGAATGGCACCCATTCCATGTGTCCCAACTCTCCAGGTTGAAGGGAATATTACTACAGTTATAACATGTACGGGAAACCTAGAGAACGGACACACTGTGAATACGAAAGGTTTCTAAAACTCAACGAATAGTCCCTCTCCTGGTGCTCCGGTTTGACTTTCCATCTGCTTTACTATCAACCTCCCAACCTGAAGAGACAGCCCCTTTAACCTCCTGGTTCGCACAGGTTGCCAATTTGGCAGCGGATGAAAGGGAAGAGGGAGAACCAATGAGAGAGTAGCTGTTAGGCATTTGGACGGGCACATATCACTGTAATTTCCCGTCAGGAAGAAGAATTAACCAAAGTCTCAGCCACCCACCGGGAACCAGTATAGGTCCTGAACCAAAATTTTGGACTTGCGGTCAGCTCACAAAAAACGAGTTGAAAAATGGAGCTCAGGGGCACAGCAATTCACAAACTGGCCGAGTAATAAAGGACAACTATCGTAAAAAAAATCTGTTGAGGGAAGCCAAAGAGGCGGACTTGAAAGCGAGGCAGAATAGCAGGAAACAGATTTCAAGAGGTACGTTGGAATCGCCTTTAAAGCACAGGAAGAGGGGCACAACTTCGAGAATGATGCACTTGGCCAAAAAGGGCGTATGCGTTTTCTCCTGAATATATTCAGGAGAAAACGCATACGCCCCTTTTGGCGAAGCAAACAAGCGGGCAATGCAAATCTGCACTACAAAGAAGTATCACTTCCCACCGGTCAAAAGGGACATCCACAAAATGTGTAAATACCAGAAAGGCAAGACAGGCCCTGGAGAATAGGGAGCATTGTTATGCTGATGGGCGGGATGTAAATTTCCAACTGCCTCTCTGGAGGAGTGCATTGTGTTCCCTAAAACAAGTAAACAACAGAGGTACAGAGCCGAGGGTACTTCCAGTCTAGGGAATATACCTTGGGAAAACTGAAAATCAATAAGACAGAGCCACCCCAAAATTTAGTGCTGCACTGCTTACAAGGACCTCAACTTGGGTACACCTTAAATATCCCAGGAAATATAAAAATGGTTCAAAAAATTGTGGTACTTATGTTCGATGGAATATCTCTCAGCCATGAAATCAATGTCATAAGACCAGTAGCAGCAAAATGGGTGGATTAAGGTACGATGCTTCTATGTGAAATAAGTCACAGAGTAAAAGAAACTTATCATAAGATATCACTTATGAAGATCCTGTAAACATGGCTACACTTGAACTGAGTTAGGAAACAGAACAGTGTCTCACATTTAGAAAACACTCTTATGCCTGCTTAAGGGGGAAGGAGAGGTGGGGTGATGCATAAAACCAGAGTTTGATATAAGCACAGGTACTGTTCCAGAAACCAACTATGGAATAGACAAGACCTACACCTTCCTCAGTGAAAGGGACTCAAAACGCCATATTTCCCGCAGAGGAATATATCTGACGAGTAAGAATCTTAAAAGCTATGGATTGACATGTCTCCGTAAGGGAATAAAGTGTGTCTAGACTGGCATAAACATGGCAGCGAGAATCAGCTCAAACCCACTATAAAAAGGAATTTCAAAAACAAAACAAAAAAACTGGGAAATTCTTTACAATTCCTTCAGGGTCTCTGATGAAACCTGGAATGACCCTATCTACAACGACAGCTGGATGTGGCATAAGGCTGGACACTTGGGACTGAGAGGATTGGTGAGATTGGGTGAGCAAATGCAGACCCTTTAAAGCAATAATGAATGGCACCCATTCCATGGGTCCCAACTCTCCAGGTTGAACGGAATATTACTACAGTTATAACATGTACGAGAAACCTAGAGAACGGACACACTGTGAATACAAAAGGTTTCTAAAATTCAACGAATAGTCCCTCTCCTGGTGCTCCGGTTTGACTTTCCATCTGCTTTACTATCAACCTCCCAACCTGAAGAGACAGCCCCTTTAACCTCCTGGTTCGCACAGGTTGCCAATTTGGCAGCGGATGAAAGGGAAGAGGGAGAACCAATGAGAGAGTAGCTGTTAGGCATTTGGACGGGCACATATCACTGTAATTTCCCGTCAGGAAGAAGAATTAACCAAAGTCTCAGCCACCCACCGGGAACCAGTATAGGTCCTGAACCAAAATTTTGGACTTGCGGTCAGCTCACAAAAAACGAGTTGAAAAATGGAGCTCAGGGGCACAGCAATTCACAAACTGGCCGAGTAATAAAGGACAACTATCGTAAAAAAAATCTGTTGAGGGAAGCCAAAGAGGCGGACTTGAAAGCGAGGCAGAATAGCAGGAAACAGATTTCAAGAGGTACGTTGGAATCGCCTTTAAAGCACAGGAAGAGGGGCACAACTTCGAGAATGATGCACTTGGCCAAAAAGGGCGTATGCGTTTTCTCCTGAATATATTCAGGAGAAAACGCATACGCCCCTTTTGGCGAAGCAAACAAGCGGGCAATGCAAATCTGCACTACAAAGAAGTATCACTTCCCACCGGTCAAAAGGGACATCCACAAAATGTGTAAATACCAGAAAGGCAAGACAGGCCCTGGAGAATAGGGAGCATTGTTATGCTGATGGGCGGGATGTAAATTTCCAACTGCCTCTCTGGAGGAGTGCATTGTGTTCCCTAAAACAAGTAAACAACAGAGGTACAGAGCCGAGGGTACTTCCAGTCTAGGGAATATACCTTGGGAAAACTGAAAATCAATAAGACAGAGCCACCCCAAAATTTAGTGCTGCACTGCTTACAAGGACCTCAACTTGGGTACACCTTAAATATCCCAGGAAATATAAAAATGGTTCAAAAAATTGTGGTACTTATGTTCGATGGAATATCTCTCAGCCATGAAATCAATGTCATAAGACCAGTAGCAGCAAAATGGGTGGATTAAGGTACGATGCTTCTATGTGAAATAAGTCACAGAGTAAAAGAAACTTAACATAAGATATCACTTATGAAGATCCTGTAAACATGGCTACACTTGAACTGAGTTAGGAAACAGAACAGTGTCTCACATTTAGAAAACACTCTTATGCCTGCTTAAGGGGGAAGGAGAGGTGGGGTGATGCATAAAACCAGAGTTTGATATAAGCACAGGTACTGTTCCAGAAACCAACTATGGAATAGACAAGACCTACACCTTCCTCAGTGAAAGGGACTCAAAACGCCATATTTCCCGCAGAGGAATATATCTGACGAGTAAGAATCTTAAAAGCTATGGATTGACATGTCTCCGTAAGGGAATAAAGTGTGTCTAGACTGGCATAAACATGGCAGCGAGAATCAGCTCAAACCCACTATAAAAAGGAATTTCAAAAACAAAACAAAAAAACTGGGAAATTCTTTACAATTCCTTCAGGGTCTCTGATGAAACCTGGAATGACCCTATCTACAACGACAGCTGGATGTGGCATAAGGCTGGACACTTGGGACTGAGAGGATTGGTGAGATTGGGTGAGCAAATGCAGACCCTTTAAAGCAATAATGAATGGCACCCATTCCATGGGTCCCAACTCTCCAGGTTGAACGGAATATTACTACAGTTATAACATGTACGAGAAACCTAGAGAACGGACACACTGTGAATACAAAAGGTTTCTAAAATTCAACGAATAGTCCCTCTCCTGGTGCTCCGGTTTGACTTTTCATCTGCTTTACTATCAACCTCCCACATTTTAGGGACAGCCCCTTTAACCTCCTGGCTCGCACAGGTTTCCAATTTGGCAGAGGATGAAAGGGAAGAGGGAGAACCAATGAGAGAGTAGCTGTTAGGCGTTTGAACGGGCATATATCACTCTAACTTCCCGGCAGGAGGAAGAATTAACCAAAGACTCAGCCACCCACCGGGAACCAGCATAGGTCCTGAACCAAAATTTTGGACTTGCGGTCAGCTCACCAAAAACGAGTTGAAAAATGGAGCTCAGGGGCACAGCAATTCACAAACTGGCCGAGTAATAAAGGACAACTACCGTCCAAAAATCTGTTGAGGGAAGGCAACGAGGTGGACTTGAAAGCGAGGCAGAAGAGCAGGAAACAGATTTCAATAGGTACGTTGGAATCGCCTTTAAAGCACAGGAAGAGGGGCACAACTTCGACAATGATGCACTTGGCCAAAAAGGGCGTATGCGTTTTCTCCTGAATATATTCAGCAGAAAACGCATACGCCCTTTTTGGCCAAGCAAGCAAGCGGGCAATGCAAATCTGCACTACAAAGAAGTATCACTTCCCACCGGTCAAAAGGGACATCCACAAAATGTGTAAAAACCAGAAAGGCAAGACAGGACCAGGAGAACAGGGAGCCTTGTTATGCTGATGGGCGGGATGTAAATTGCCAACTGCCTCTCTGGAGGAGTGCATTGTGTTCCCTAAAACAAGTAAACAACAGAGCTACAGAGCCGAGGGCACTTCCAGTCTAGGGAATATACCTCGTGAAAACTGAAAATCAATAAGACAGAGCCACCCCAAAATTTAGGGCTGCACTGCTTACAAGGACCTCAACTTGGGTACACCTTAAATATCCCAGGAAATATAAAAATGGTTCAAAAAATTGTGGTACTTACGTACGATGGAATATCCCTCAGCCATCAAATCAATGTCATAAAACCAGTAGCAGCAAAATGTGTGGATTCAGGTACGATGATTCTAAGTGAAATAAGCCACAGAGAAAAAGAAACTTATCATAAGATATCACTTATGAAGATCCTGTAAACATGGCTACACTTGAACTGAGTTAGGAAAGAGAACAGTGTCTCACATTTAGAAAACACTCTTATGCCTGCTTAAGTGGGAAGGAGAGGTGGGGTGATGCATAAAACTAGAGTTTGATATGAGCACAGGTACCGTTCCAAAAACCAACTATGGAATAGACAAGACCTACACCTTCCTCAGTGAAAGGGATTCAAAGCCCCATATTTCCCCCAGAGGAATATATCTGACTACTAAGAATCTTAAAACCTATGTATTGATATGTCTCCGTAAGGGAATCAATTGTGTCTAGACTGGCATAAACATGGCAGCGAGAATCAGCTCAAACCCACTATAAAAAGGAATTTCAAAAACAAAACAAAAAAACAGGGAAATTCTTTACAATTCCTTCAGGGTCTCTGACGAAACCTGGAATGACCCTATCTACAATGACAGCTGGATGTGGCATAAGGCTGGACACTTGGGACTGAGAGGATTGGTGAGATTGGGTGAGCAAATGCAGAACCTTTACAGCACAAATGCCTGGCACCCATTCCATGGGTCCCAACTCTCCAGCTTGAAGGGAATATTACTACAGCTATAACATGTACGGGAATCCTAGAGAACGGACACACTGAGAATACGAAAGGTTTCTAAAACTCAACGAATAGTCCCTCTCCTGGTGCTCCGGTTTGACTTTCCATCTGCTTTACTATCAACCTCCCAACTTGGAGGGACAGACCCTTTAACCTCCTGGTTTGCACAGGTTTCTAATTTGGCAGAGGATGAAAGGGAAGAGGGAGAACCAATGAGAGAGTTGCTGTTAGGCATTTGGACGGGCACATATCACTGTAATTTCCCGGCAGGAAGAAGAATTAACCAAAGTCTCAGCCACCCACCGGGAACCAGTATAGGTCCTGAACCAAAATTTTGGACTTGCGGTCAGCTCACCAAAAACGAGTTGAAAAATGGAGCTCAGGGGCACAGCAATTCACAAACTGGCCGAGTAATAAAGGACAACTATCGTCCAAAAATCTGTTGAGGGAAGGCAACGAGGCGGACTTGAAAGCGAGGCAGAATAGCAGGAAACAGATTTCATGAGGCTCGTTGGAATCGCCTTTAAAGCACAGGAAGAGGGGCACAACTTCGAGAATGATGCACTTGGCCAAATAGGGCGTATGCGTTTTCTCCTGAATATATTCAGGAGAAAACGCATACGCCCTTTTTGGCCAAGCAAGCAAGCGGGCAATGCAAATCTGCACTACAAAGAAGTATCACTTCCCACCGGTCAAAAGGGACATCCACAAAATGTGTAAAAACCAGAAAGGCAAGACAGGACCTGGAGAACAGGGAGCCTTGTTATGTTGATGGGCGGGATGTAAATTGCCAACTGCCTCTCCTGAGGAGTACATTGTGTTCGCTAAAACAAGTAAAGAACAGAGCTACAGAGCCAAGGGCATTTCCAGTCTACGGAATATACCTTGGGAAAACTGAAAATCAATATGACAGAGCCACCGCAAAATTAAGGCTGCACTGCTTACAAGGACCTCAACTTGGGTACACCTTAAATATCCCAGGAAATATAAAAATTGTTCAAAAAATTGTGGTACTAATGTACGATGGAATATCCCTCAGCAATTAAATCAATGTCATAAGACCAGTAGCAGCAAAATGGGTGGATTCAGGTACGATGATTCTAAGTGAAATAAGTCACAGAGGAAAAGAAACTTATCATAAGATATCACTTATGAAGATCCTGTAAACATGGCTACACTTGAACTGAGTTAGGAAAGAGAACAGTGTCTCACATTTAGAAAACACTCTTATGCCTGCTTAAGGGGGAAGGAGAGGTGGGGTGATGCATAAAACCAGAGTTTGATATAAGCACAGGTACCGTTCCAAAAACCAACAATGGAATAGACAACACCTACACCTTCCTCAGTGAAAGGGATTCAAAGGCCCATATTTCCCGCAGAGGAATATATCTGACTACTAAGAATCTTAAAACCTATGGATTGATATGTCTCCGTAAGGGAATCAAGTGTGTCTAGACTGGCATAAACATGGCAGCGAGAATCAGCTCAAACCCACTATAAAAAGGAATTTCAAAAACAAAACAAAAAAACTGGGAAATTCTTTACAATTCCTTCAGGGTCTCTGATGAAAACTGGAATGACTCTATCTACAACGACAGCTGGATGTGGCATAAGGCTGGACACTTGGGACTGAGACGATTGGTGAGATTGGGTGAGCAAATGCAGAACCTTTAAAGCACAAATGCCTGGCACCCATTCCATGGGTCCCAACTCTCCAGGTTGAAGGGAATATTACTAGAGCTATAACATGTACGGGAAACCAAGAGAACGGAAACACTGTGAATACGAATGGTTTCTAAAACTCAACGAATAGTCTCTCTCCTGGTGCTCTGGTTTGACTTCCATCTGCTTTACTATCAACCTCCCAACTTGGAGAGACAGCCCCTTTAACCTCCTGGTTCGCACAGGTTGCCAATTTGGCAGAGGATGAAAGGGAAGAGGGAGAACCAATGAGAGAGTAGCTGTTAGGCATTTGGACGGGCACATATCACTGTAATTTCCCGGCAGGACGAAGAATTAACCAAAGTCTCAGCCACCCACCGGGGAACCAGTATAGGACCTGAACCAAAATTTTGGACTTGCGGCCAGCTCACCAAAAACGAGTTGAAAAATGGAGCTCAGGGGCACAGCATTTCACAAACTGGCGAGTAATAAAGGACAACTATCGTCCAAAAATCTGTTGACGGAAGGCAACGAGGTGGACTTGAAGCGAGGAAGAATAGCAGGAAACAGATTTCAAGAGGTACGTTGGAGTGGCCTTTAAAGCACAGGAAGAGGGGCACAACTTCGACAATGATGCACTTGGCCAAAAAGGGCGTATGCGTTTTCTCCTGAATATATTCAGGAGGAAAACGCATACGCCCTTTTTGGCCAAGCAAGCAAGCGGGCAATGCAAATCTGCACTACAAAGAAGTATCACTTCCCACTGTCAAAAGGGACATTCACAAAATGTGTAAAAACCAGAAAGGCAAGACAGGCCCTGGAGAACAGGGAGCCTTGTTATTCTGATGGGCGCGATGTAAATTGCAACTGCCTCTCTGGAGGAGTGCATTGTGTTCCCTAAAACAAGTAAACAAGAGAGCTACAGAGCCAAGGGCACTTCCAGTCTAGGGAATATACCTTGGGAAAACTGAAAATCAATAAGACAGAGCGACCCCAAAATTTACGGCTGCACTGCTTACAAGGACCTCAACTTGGGTACACCTTAAATATGCCAGGAAATATAAAAATGGTTCAAAAAATTGTTGGTACTTACGTACGATGGAATATCCCTCAGCCATGAAATCAATGTCATAAGACCAGTAGCAGCAAAATGGGTGGATTCAGGTACGATGATTCTAAGTGAAATAAGTCACACAGAAAAAGAAACTTATCATAAGATATCACTTATGAAGATCCTGTAAACATGGCTACACTTGAACTGAGTTAGGAAAGAGAACAGTGTCTCACATTTAGAAAACACTCTTATGCCTGCTTAAGTGGGAAGGAGAGGTGGGGTGATGCATAAAACCAGACTTTGATATAATCACAGGTACCGTTCCAAAAACCAACTATGGAATAGACAAGACCTACACTTTCCTCAGTGAAAGGGATTCAAAGCCCCATATTTCCCGCAGAGGAATATATCTGACTACTAAGAATCTTAAAACCTATGGATTGATATGTCTCCATAAGGGAATCAAGTGTGTCTAGACTGGCATAAACATGGCAGCGAGAATCAGCTCAAACCCACTATAAAAGGAATTTCAAAAACAAAACAAAAAAACTGGGAAATTCTTTACAATTCCTTCAGGGTCTCTGATGAAACCTGGAATGACCCTATCTACAATGACAGCTGGATGTGGCATAAGGCTGGACACTTGGGACTGAGACGATTGGTGAGATTGGGTGAGCAAATGCAGAACCTTTACAGCACAAATGCCTGGCACCTATTCCATGAGTCCCAACTCTCCAGGTTGAAGGGAATATTACTACAGCTATAACATGTACGGGAAACCTAGAGAACGGACACACTGTGAATACGAAAGGTTTCTAAAACTCAACGAATAGTCCCTCTCCTGGCGCTCCGGTTTGACTTTCCATCTGCTTTACTATCAACCTCTCAACTTGGAGAGACAGCCCCTTTAACCTCTTGGTTCGCACAGGTTTCCAATTTGGCAGAGGATGAAAGGGAAGAGGGAGAACCAATGAGAGAGTAGGTGTTAGGCATTTGGACGGGCACATATCACTGAAATTTCCCGGCAGGAAGAAGAATTAACCAAAGTCTCAGCCACCCACCGGGAACCAGTATAGGTCCTGAACCAAACTTTTGGACTTGCGGTCATCTCACCAAAAACGAGTTGAAAAATGGAGCTCAGGGGCACAGCAATTCACAAACTGACCGAGTAATAAAGGACAACTATCGTCCAAAAATCTGTTGAGGGAAGGCAACAAGGCGGACTTGAAAGCGAGGCAGAATAGCAGGAAACAGATTTCAAGAGGTACGTTGGAATCGCCTTTAAAGCACAGGAAGAGGGACACAACTTCGAATATGATGCACTTGGCCAAAAAGGGCGTATGCGTTTTCTCCTGGAATATATTCAGGAGAAAACGCATACGCCCTTTTTGGCCAAGCAAGCAAGCGGGCAATGCAAATCTGCACTTCAAAGAAGTATCACTTCCCACCGTCAAAAGGGACATCCACAAAATGTGTAAAAACCAGAAAGGCAAGACAGGCACTGGAGAACAGGGAGCCTTGTTATCGTGATGGGCGGGATGTAAATTGCCAACTGCCTCTCTGGAGGAGTGCATTGTGTTCCCTAAAACAAGTAAAGAACAGAGCTACAGAGCCAAGGGCACTTCCAGTCTAGGGAATATACCTTGGGAAAATTGAAAATCAATAAGACAGAGCCACCCCAAAATTTAGGGCTGCACTGATTACAAGGACCTCAACTTGGGTACACCTTAAATATCCCAGGAAATATAAAAATGGTTCAAAAAATTGTGGTACTTACGTACGATGGAAAATCCCTCAGCCATGAAATCAATGTCATAAGACCAGTAGCAGCAAAATGGGTGGATTCAGGTACGATGATTCTAAGTGAAATAAGTCACAGAGGAAAAGAAACTTATCATAAGATATCACTTATGAAGATCCTGTAAACATGACTACACTTGAACTGAGTTAGGAAAGAGAACAGTGTCTCACATTTAGAAAACACTCTTATGCCTGCTTAAGGGGGAAGGAGAGGTGGGGTGATGCATAAAACCCAGAGTTTGATATAAGCACAGGTACCGTTCCAAAAACCAACTATGGAATAGACAAGACCTACACCTTCCTCAGTGAAAGGGACTCAAAACCCCATATTTCCCGCAGAGGAATATATCTGACTAGTAAGAATCTTAAAACCTATGGATTGATATGTCCCCGTAAGGGAATCAAGTGTGTCTAGACTGTCATAAACATGGCAGCGAGAATCAGCTCAACCCACTATAAAAAGGAATTTCAAAAACAAAACAAAAAAACTGGGAAATTCTTTACAATTCCTTCAGGGTCTCTGATGAAACCTGGAATGACCCTATCTACAATGACAGCTGGATGTGGCATAAGCAGGGACACTTGGGACTGAGACGATTGGTGAGATTGGATGAGCAAATGCAGAACCTTTAAAGCACAAATGCCTGGCACCCATTCCATGGGTCCCAACTCTCCAGCTTGAAGGGAATATTACTACAGCTATAACATGTACGGGAAACCTAGAGAACGGACACACTGTGAATACGAAAGGTTTCTAAAACTCAACGAATAGTCCCTCTCCTGGTGCTCCGGTTTGACTTTCCATCTGCTTTATAATCAATCTCCCAACTTGGAGAGACAGCCCCTTTAACCTCCTGGTTCGCACAGGTTGCCAATTTGGCAGAGGATGAAAGGGAAGAGGGAGAACCAATGAGAGAGTAGCTGTTAGCATTTGGACGGGCACATATCACTGTAATTTCCCGGCAGGGAAGAAGAATTAACCAAAGTCTCAGCCACCCACCGGGAACCAGTATAAGTCCTGAACCAAAATTTTGGACTTGCGGTCAGCTCACCAAAAACGTGTTGAAAAATGGAGCTCAGGGGCACAGCATTTCACAAACTGGCCGAGTAATAAAGGACAACTATCGTCCAAAAATCTTTTGAGGGAAGGCAACGAGGCGGACTTGAAAGCGAGGCAGAATAGCAGGAAACAGATTTTAAGAGGTACGTTGGAATCGCCTTTAAAGCACAGGAAGAGGGGCACAACTTCGACAATGATGCACTTGGTCAAAAAGGGCGTATGCATTTTCTCCTGAATATATTCAGGAGAAAACGCATACGCCCTTTTTGGCCAAGCAAGCAAGCGGGCAATGCAAATCTGCACTACAAAGAAGTATCACTTCCCACCGGTCAAAAGGGACATCCACAAAATGTGTAAAAACCAGAAAGGCAAGACAGGACCTGGAGAATAGGGAGCCTTGTTATGCTGATGGGCGGGATGTAAATTGCCAACTGCCTCTCTGGAGGAGTGCATTGTGTTCCCTAAAACAAGTAAAGAACAGAGCTACAGAGCCAAGGGCACTTCCAGTCTAGGGAATATACCTTGGGAAAACTGAAAATCAATAAGACAGAGCCACCCCAAAATTTAGGGCTGCACTGCTTACAAGGACCTCAACTTGGGTACACCTTAAATATCCAAGGAAATATAAAACTGGTTTAAAAAACTGTGGTATTTACGTACGATGGAATATCCCTCAGCCATGAAATCAATGTCATAAGACCAGTAGCAGCAAAATGGGTGGATTCAGGTACGATGATTCTAAGTGAAATAAGTCACACAGAAAAAGAAACTTATCATAAGATATCACTTATGAAGATCCTGTAAACATGGCTACACTTGAACAGAGTTAGGAAAGAGAAGAGTGTCTCACATTTAGAAAACACTCTTATGCCGGCTTAAGGGGGAAGTAGAGGTGGCGTGATGCATAAAACCAGAGTTTGATATAAGCTCAGGTACCGTGCGAAAACCAACTATGGAATAGACAAGACCTACACCTTCCTCAATGAAAGGGACTCAAAACCCCATATTTCCCGCAGAGGAATATATATGACTAGTAAGAATCTTAAAACCTATGGATTGATATGTCTCCGTAAGGGAATCAAGTGTGTCTAGACTGTCATAAACATGGCAGCGAGAATCAGCTCAAACCCACTATAAAATGGAATTTCAAAAACAAAACAAAAAAACTGGGAAATTCTTTACATTTCCTTCAGGGTCTCTGATGAAACCTGGAATGACCCTATCTGCAACGACAGCTGGATGTGGCATACGGCTGGACACTTGGGACTGAGAGGATTGGTGAGATTGGGAGAGCAAATGCAGACCCTTTAAAGCACAAATGCCTGGCACCCATTCCATGGGTCCCAACTCTCCAGGTTGAAGGGAATATTACTAGAGCTATTACATGTACGGGAAACCTAGAGAATGGACACACTGTGAATACGAAAGGTTTCTAAAACTCAACGAATAGTCCCTCTTCTGGTGCTCCGGTTTGACTTTCCATCTGCTTTACTATCAATCTCCCAACTTGGAGAGACAGCCCCTTTAACCTCCTGGTTCGCACAGGTTTCCAATTTGGCAGAGGATGAAAGGGAATAGGGACCAATGAGAGCGTAGCTGTTAGGCATTTGGATGGGCATATATCACTGTAATTTCCCGGCAGGAAGAAGAATTAACCAAAGTCTCAGCCACCCACCGGGAACCAGTATAGGTCCTGAACCAAAATTTTGGAATTGTGGTCAGCTCACCAAAAACGAGTTGAAAAATGGAGCTCAGGGGCACAGCAATTCACAAACTGGCCGAGTAATAAAGGACAACTATCGTTCAAAAATCTGTTGAGGGAGGAATAAGAACCGGACTTGAAAGCGAGGCAGAATAGGAAGAAACAGATTCAAGAGGTACGTTGGCATCGGCTTTAAAGCACAGAAAGAGGGGCACAACTTCGCCAATGATGCACTTGGCCAAAAAGGGCGTATGCGTTTTCTCCTGAATATATTCAGGAGAAAACGCATACGCCCTTTTTGGCCAAGCAAGAAAGAAGGCAATGCAAATCTGCACTACAGAGAAGTATCACTTCCCACCGGTCAAAAGGGACATCCACAAAATGTGTAAAAACCAGAAAGGCAAGACAGGCACTGGAGAACAGAGAGCCTTGTTATGCTAATGGACGGGATGTAAATTGCCCACTGCCTCTCTGGAGGAGTACATTGTGTTCCCTAAAACAGGTAAAGAACAGAGCTACAGAGCCAAGGGCACTTCCAGTCTAGGGAATATACCTTGGGAAAACTGAAAATCAATAAGACAGAGCCACCCCAAAATTTAGGCCTGCACTGCTTACAAGGACCTCAACTTGGGTACACCTTATATATCCCAGGAAATATAAAAATGGTTCAAAAAATTGTGGTACTTATGTACGATGGAATATCCCTCAGCCATGAAATCAATGTCATAACACCAGTAGCAGCAAAATGGGTGGATTCAGGTACGATGATTCTAAGTGAAATAAGTCACACAGTAAAAGAAACTTATCATAAGATATCACTTATGAAGATCCTGTAAACTTGGCTACACTTGAACTGAGTTAGGAAAGAGTAGAATGTCTCACATTTAGAAAACACTCTTATGCCTGCTTAAGGGGGAAGGAGAGGTGTGGTGATGCATAAAACCAGAGTTTGATATAAGCACAGGTACCGTTCCAAAAACCAACTATGGAATAGACAAGACCTTCACCTTCCTCAGTGAAAAGGACTCAAAACCCCATATTTCCCGCAGAGGAATATATCTGACTAGTAAGAATCTTAAAACCTATGTATTGATATGTCTCCGTAAGGGAATCAAGTGTGTCTAGACTGGCATATACATGGCAGCGAGAATCAGCTCAAACCCACTATAAAAAGGAATTTCAAAAACAAAACAAAAAAAAACTGGGAAATTCTTCACAATTCCTTCAGGGTCTCTGATGAAACCTGGAATGACCGTATCTACCATGACAGCTGAATGTGGCATAAACCTGGACACTTGGGACTGAGAGGATTGTTGAGATTGGGTGAGCAAATGCAGACACTTTAAAGGAATAATGCATGGCACCCATTCCATGGGTCCCAACTCTCCAGGTTGAAGGGAATATTACGACACTTATAACATGTACGGGAAGCCTAGAGAACGGACACACTGTGAATACGAAAGGTTTCAAAAACTCAACGAATAGTCCCTCTCCTGGTGCTCCGGTTTGACTTTCCATCTGCTTTACTATCATCCTCCCAACTTGGAGAGACAGCCCCTATAACCTCCTGGTTCGCACAGGTTGCCAATTTGGCAGAGGATGAAAGGGAAGTGGGAGAACCAATGAGAGAGTAGCTGTTAGGCATTTGGTCGGGCACATTTCACTCTAAATTCCTGGCAGGAAGGAGAATTAACCAAAGTCTCAGACACCCACCTGGAACCAGCGTAGGTCCTGAAGCAAAATTTTGGACTTGCGGTCAGCTCACCAAAAACGAGTTGAAAAATTGAGCTCAGGGTCACAGCAATTCACAAACTGGTTAAGTAATAAAGGACAACTATCATCCAAAAATCTGTTGAGGGAAGGCAACGAGGCAGACTTGAAAGCGAGGCAGAATAGCAGGAAGCAGATTTCAAGAGGTAGGTTGGAATCACCTTTAAGGCACAGGAAGAGGGGCCCAACTTCGACAATGATGCACTTGGCCAAAAAGGGCGTATGCGTTTTCTCCTGAATATATTCAGGAGAAAACGCATACGCCCTTTTTGGCCAAGCAAGCAAGCGGGAAATGCAAAGCTGGACTACAAAGAAGTATCACTTCCCACCGGTCAAAAGGGACATCCACAAAATGTGTAAAAACCAGAAAGGAAGGACAGGCCCTGGAGAACAGGGAGCCTTGTTATGCTGATGGGCGGGATGTAAATTGCCAACTGCCTCTCTGCAGGAGTACATTGTGTTCCCTAAAACAAGTAAAGAACAGAGCTACAGAGCCAAGCTCACTTCCAGTCTAGGGAATATACCTTGGGAAAACTGAAAATCAATAAGACAGAGCCACCCCAAAATTTAGGGCTGCACTGCTTACAAGGACCTCAACTTGGGTACACCTTAAATATCCCAGGAAATATAAAAATGGTTCAAAAAATTGTGGTACTTACGTACGATGGAATATCCCTCAGCCATGAAATCAATGTCATAAGACCAGTAGCAGCAAAATGGGTGGATTCAGGTACGATGATTCTAAGTGAAATAAGTCACACAGAAAAAGAAACTTATCATAAGATATCACTTATGAAGATCCTGTAAACATGGCTACACTTGAACTTAGTTAGGAAAGAGAACAGAGTCTCACATTTAGAAAACACACTTATGCCTGCTTAAGGGGGAAGGAGAGGTTGGGTGATGCATAAAACCAGAGTTTAATATAAGCACATGTACCGTTCCAAAAACCAACTATGGAATAGACAAGACCTACTCCTTCCTCAGTGAAAGGGACTCAAAACCCCATATTTCCCGCAGATGAATATATCTCACTAGTAAGAATCTTAAAACATATGTATTCATATGTCACCATAAGGGAATCAAGTGTGTCTAGACTGGCATAAACATGGCAGCAAGAATCAGCTCAAACCCACTATAAAAAGGAATTTCAAAAACAAATCAAAAAAACTGGGAAATTCTTTACAATTCCTTCAGGGTCTCTGATGAAACCTGGAATGACCCTATCCACAATGACAGCTGGATATGGCATAATGAGGGACACTTGGGACTGAGAGGATTGGTGAGATTGGGTGAGCAAATGCAGATCCTTTAAAGCAATAATGCATGGCACCCATTCCATGGGTCCCAACTCTCCAGGTTGAAGGGTATATTACTACAGTTATAACATGTACGGGAAGCCTAGAGAACGGACACACTGTGAATACGAAAGGTTTCTAAAACTCCACGAATAGTCCCTCTCCTGGTGCTCTGGTTTGACTTTCCATCTGCTTTACTATCAACCTCCCAACGTTGAGAAACAGCCCCTTTAACCTCCTGGTTCGCACAGGTTTCCAATTTGGCAGAGGATGAAAGGGAAGAGGGAGAACCAATGAGAGAGTAGTTGTTAGGCATTTCGAAAGGCACATATCACTCTAAATTCCCGGCAGGAAGAAGAATTAACCAAAGTGTCAGCCACCCACCTGGAACCAGCATAGGTCCTGAACCAAAATTTTGGACTTGCGGTCAGCTCACCAAAAACGAGTTGAAAAATGGAGCTCAGGGGCACAGCAATTCACAAACTGGCCAAGTAATAAAGGACAACTATCGTCCAAAAATCTGTTGAGGGAAGGCAACGAGGCGGACCTGAAAGCGATGCAGAATGGAAGGAAACAGATTTCAAGAGGTACGTTGGAATCACCTTTAAAGCACAGGAAGAGGGGCCCAACTTCGACAATGATGCACTTGGCCAAAAAGGGCGTATGCGTTTTCTCCTGAATATATTCAGGAGAAAACGCATACGGCCTTTTTGGCCAAGCAAGCAAGCGGGCAATGCAAATCTGCACTACAAAGAAATATCACTACCCACCGGTCAAAAGGGACATCCACAAAATGTGTAAAAACCAGAAAGGCAAGACAGGCCCTGGAGAACAGGGAGCCTTGTTATGCTAATGGACGGGATGTAAATTGCCAACTGCCTCTCTGGAGGAGTACATTGTGTTCCCTAAAACAGGTAAAGAACAGAGCTACAGAGCCAAGGGCACTTCCAGTCTAGGGAATATACCTTGGGAAAACTGAAAATCAATAAGACAGAGCCACCCCAAAATTTAGGGCTGCACTGCTTACAAGGACCTCAACTTGGGTACACCTTAAATATCCCAGGAAATATAAAAATGGTTCAAAAAAGTGTGGTACTTACGTACGATGGAATATCCCTCAGCCATGAAATCAATGTCATAAGACCAGTAGCAGCAAAATGGGTGATTTCAGGTACGATGATTCTAAGTGAAATAAGTCACACAGTAAAAGAAACTTATCATAAGATATCACTTATGAAGATCCTGTAAACATGGCTACACTTGAACTGAGTTAGGAAAGAGTAGACTGTCTCACATTTAGAAAACACTCTTATGCCTGCTTAAGGGGGAAGGAGAGGTGGGGTGATGCATAAAACCAGAGTTTGATATAAGCACAGGTACCGTTCCAAAAACCAACTATGGAATAGACAAGACCTTCACCTTCCTCAGTGAAAGGGACTCAAAACCCCATATTTCCCGCAGAGGAATATATCTGACTAGTAAGAATCTTAAAATCTATGTATTGATATGTCTCCGTAAGGGAATCAAGTGTGTCTAGACTGGCATAAACATGGCAGCGAGAATCAGCTCAAACCCACTATAAAAAGGAATTTCAAAAACAAAACAAAAAAAAAACTGGGAAATTCTTTACAATTCCTTCAGGGTCTCTGATGAAACCTGGAATGACCGTATCTACAATGACAGCTGGATGTGGAATAAGGCTGGACACTTGGGACTGAGAGGATTGGTGAGATTGGGTGAGCAAATGCAGACCCTTTAAAGCACAAATGCCTGGCACCCATTCCATGGGTCCCAACTCTCCAGGTTGAAGGGAATATTACTACAGTTATAACATGTACGGGAAGCCTAGAGAATGGACACACTGTGAATACGAAAGGTTTCAAAAACTCAACGAATAGTCCCTTTCCTGGTGCTCCGATTTGACTTTCCATCTGCTTTACTATCATCCTCCCAACTTGGAGAGACAGCCCCTATAACCTCCTGGTTCACACAGGTTGCCAATTTGGCAGAGGATGAAAGGGAAGTGGGAGAACCAATGAGAGAGTAGCTGTTAGGCATTTGGACGGGCACATTTCACTCTAAATTCCCGGCAGGAAGGAGAATTAACCAAAGTCTCAGACACCCACCTGGAACCAGCATAGGTCCTGAAGCAAAATTTTGGACTTGCGGTAGCTCACCAAAAACGAGTTGAATAATGGAGCTCAGGGGCACAGCAATTCACAAACTGGCCTAGTAATAAAGGACAACTATCGTCCAAAAATCTGTTGAGGGAAGGCAACGAGGTGGACTTGAAAGCGAGGCAGAATAGCAGGAAGCAGATTTCAAGAGGTAGGTTGGAATCACCTTTAAGGCACAGGAAGAGGGGCCCAACTTCGACAATGATGCACTTGGCCAAAAAGGGCGTATGCGTTTTCTCCTGAATATATTCAGGAGAAAACGCATACGCCCTTTTTGGCCAAGCAAGCAAGCGGGAAATGCAAAGCTGGACTACAAAGAAGTATCACTTCCCACCGGTCAAAAGGGACATCCACAAAATGTGTAAAAACCAGAAAGGAAGGACAGGCCCTGGAGAACAGGGAGCCTTGTTATGCTGATGGGCGGGATGTAAATTGCCAACTGCCTCTCTGGAGGAGTACATTGTGTTCCCTAAAACAAATAAAGAACAGAGCTACAGAGCCAAGCTTGCTTACAGTCTAGGGAATATACCTTGGGAAAACTGAAAATCAATAAGACAGAGCCACCCCAAAATTTAGGGCTGCACTGCTTACAAGGACCTCAACTTGGGTACACCTTAAATATCCCAGGAAATATAAAAATGGTTCAAAAAATTGTGGTACTTACGTACGATGGAATATCCCTCAGCCATGAAATCAATGTCATAAGACCAGTAGCAGCAAAATGGGTGGATTCAGGTACGATGATTCTAAGTGAAATAAGTCACAGAGAAAAAGAAACTTATCCTAAGATATCACTTATGAAGATCCTGTAAACATGGCTACACTTGAACTGAGTTAGGAAAGAAAACAGTGTCTCACATTTAGAAAACACTCTTATGCCTGCTTAAGGTGGAAGGAGAGGTGGCGTGATGCATAAAACCAGAGTTTGATATAAGCACAGGTACCGTTCCAAAAACCAACTATGGAATAGACAAGACCTACACCTTCCTCAGTGAAAGGGACTCAAAACCCCATATTTCCCGCAGAGGAATATATCTGACTAGTAAGAATCTTAAAACCTATGTATTGATATGTCTCCATAAGGGAATCAAGTGTGTCTAGACTGGCATAAACATGGCAGCAAGAATCAGCTCAAACCGACTATAAAAAGGAATTTCAAAAACAAAACAAAAAAACTGGGAAATTCTTTACAATTCCTTCAGGGTCTCTGATGAAACCTGGAATGACCCTATTTACAACGACAGCTGGATGTGGCATAAGGCTGGACACTTGGGACTGAGAGGATTGGTGAGATTGGGTGAGCAAATGCAGACCCTTTAAAGCAATAATGCATGGCACCCATTCCATGGTTCCAACTCTCCAGTTTGAAGGGAATATTACGACACTTATAACATGTACCGGAAACCTAGAGAACGGACACACTGTGAATACGAAAGGTTTCAAAAACTCAACGAATAGTCCCTCTCCTGGTGCTCCGGTTTGACTTTCCATCTGCTTTACTATCAACCTCCCAACTTGGAGAGACAGCACCTTTAACCTCCTGGTTCGCACAGGTTTCCAATTTGGCAGAGGATGAAAGGGAAGAGGGAGAACCAATGAGAGAGTAGCTGTTAGGCATTTGGACGGGCACATAACACTGTAATTTCCCGGCTGGAAGAAGAATTAACCAAAGTCTCAGCACCCAACCGGGAACCAGTATAGGTCCTGAACCAAAATTTTGGACTTGCGGTCAGCTCACCAAAAACGAGTTGAAAAATGGAGCTCAGGGGCACAGCAATTCACAAACTGGCCGAGTAATAAAGGACAACAATCGTCCAAAAATCTGTTTTGGGAAGGCAACGAGGTGGACTTGAAAGCGAGGCAGAATAGCAGGAAACAGATTTCAAGAGGTACGTTGGAATCGCCTTTAAAGCACAGGAAGAGGGGCACAACTTCGACAATGATGCACTTGGCCAAAAAGGGCGTATGCGTTTTCTCCTGAATATATTCAGGAGAAAACGCATACGCCCTTTTTGGCCAAGCAAGCAAGCGGGCAATGCAAATCTTCACTACAAAGAAGTATCACTTCCCACAGGTCAAAAGGGACATCCACAAAATGTGTAAAAACCAGAAAGGCAAGACAGGCCCTGGAGAACAGGGAGCCTTGTTATGCTGATGGAGGGGATGTATATTGCCAACTGCCTCTCTTTAGGAGTACATTGTGTTCACTAAAACAAGTAAAGAACAGAGCTACAGAGCCAAGGGCACTTGAAGTCTAGGGAATATACCTTGGGAAAACTGAAAATCAATAATACAGAGCCACCCCAAAATTTAGGGCTGCACTGCTTACAAGGACCTCAACTTGGGTCCACTTTAAATATCCCAGGAAATATAAAAATGCTTCAAAAAATTGTGGTACTTACGTACGATGGAATATCCCTCAGCCATGAAATCAATGTCATAAGACCAGTAGCAGCAAAATGGCTTGATTCAGGTATGATGATTCTAAGTGAAATAAGTCACACAGAAAAAGAAACTTATCATAAGATATCACTTATGATGATCCTGTAAACATGGCTACACTTGAACTGAGTTAGGAAAGAGAACAGTGCCTCACATTTAGAAAACACTCTTATGCCTGCTTAAGTTGGAAGGAGAGGTGGGCTGATGCATAAAACCAGAGTTTGATATAAGCACAGGTACCGTTCCAAAAACCAACTATGGAATAGACAAGACCTACACCTTCCTCATTGAAAGGGACTCAAAACCCCATATTTCCCGCAGAGGAATATATCTGACTAGTAAGAATCTTAAAACCTATGTATTGATATGTCTCCGTAAGGGAATCAAGTGTGTCTAGACTGGCATAAACATGGCAGCGAGAATCAGCTCAAACCCACTATAAAAAGGAATTTCAAAAACAAAACAAAAAAACTGGGAAATTCTTTACAATTCCTTCAGGGTCTCTGATGAAACCTGGAATGACCCTATCTACAATGACAGCTGGATGCAGCATAAGGAGGGACACTTGGGACTGAGAGGATTGGTGAGATTCGGTGAGCAAAAGCAAACCCTTTAAAGCACAAATGCCTGGCACCCATTCCATGGGTCCCAACTCTCCAGGTTGAAGGGAACATTACTACAGTTATAACATGTACGGGAAACGTAGAGAACGGACACACTGTGAATACGAAAGGTTTCTAAAACTCAACGAATAGTCCCTCTCTTGGTGCTCCGGTTTGACTTTCCATCTGCTTTACTATCAACCTCCCAACTTGGAGAGACAGCCCCTTTAACCTCCTGGTTCGCACAGGTTTCCAATTTGGCAGAGGATGAAAGGGAAGAGGGAGAACCAATGAGAGAGTAGCTGTTAGGCATTTGGACGGGCACATATCACTGTAATTTCCCGGCAGGAAGAAGAATTAACCAAAGTCTCAGCCACCCACCGGGAACCAGTATAGGTCCTGAACCAAAATTTTGGACTTGCGGTCAGCTCACCAAAAACGAGTTGAAAAATGGAGCTCAGGGGCACAGCAATTCACAAACTGGCCGAGTAATAAAGGACAACTATCGTCCAAAAATCTGTTGAGGGAAGGCGACGAGGCAGACTTGAAAGCGAGGCAGAAGAGCAGGAAACAGATTTCAAGAGGTACGTTGGAATCGCCTTTAAAGCACAGGAAGAGGGGCACAACATCGACAATGATGCACTTGGCCAAAAAGGGCGTATGCGTTTTCTCCTGAATATATTCAGGAGAAAACGCATACGCCCTTTTTGGCCAAGCAAGCAAGCGGGCAATGCAAATCTGCACTACAAAGAAGTATCACTTCCCACCGGTCAAAAGGGAAATCCACAAAATGTGTAAAAACCAGAAAGGCAAGACAGGACCTGGAGAACAGGGAGCCTTGTTATGCTGATGGGAGGGATGTAAATTGCCAACTGCCTCTCCGGAGGAGTACATTGTGTTCACTAAAACAAGTAAACAACAGAGCTACAGAGCCAAGGGCACTTCCAGTCTACGGAATATACCTTGGGAAAACTGAAAATCAATAAGACAGAGCCACACGAAAATTTAGGGCTGCACTGCTTACAAGGACCTCAACTTGGGTACACCTTAAATATCCCAGGAAATATAAAAACGGTTCAAAAAATTGTGGTACTTACGTACGATGAAATATCCCTCAGCAATGAAATCAATGTCATAAGACCAGTAGCAGCAAAATGGGTGGATTCAGGTACGATGATTCTAAGTGAAATAAGTCACAGAGAAAAAGAAACTTATCATAAGATATCACTTATGAAGATCCTGTAAACATGGCTACACTTGAACTGAGTTAGGAAAGAGAACAGTGTCTCACATTTAGAAAACACTCTTATGCCTGCTTAAGGGGGAAGGAGAGGTGGGGTGATGCATAAAACCAGAGTTTGATATAAGCACAGGTACCGTTCCAAAAACCAACTATGGAATAGACAAGACCTACACCTTCCTCAGTGAAAGGGACTCAAAACCCCATATTTCCCGCAGAGGAATATATCTGACTAGTAAGAATCTTAAAACCTATGTATTGATATGTCTCCGTAAGGGAATCAAGTGTGTCTAGACTGGCATAAACATGGCAGCGAGAATCAGCTCAAACCCACTATAAAAAGGAATTTCAAAAACAAAACAAAAAAACTGGGAAATTCTTTACAATTCCTTCAGTGTCTCTGATGAAACCTGGAATGACCCTATCTACAACGACAGCTGGATGTGGCATAAGGCTGGACACTTGGGACTGAGAGGATTGGTGAGATTGGGTGAGCAAATGCAGACCCTTTAAAGCAATAATGAATGGCACCCATTCCATGGGTCCCAACTCAACAGGTTGAAGGGAATATTACTAGAGTTATAACATGTACGGGAAACCTAGAGAACGGACACACTGTGAATACGAAAGGTTTCTAAAACTCAACGAATAGTCCCTCTCCTGTTGCTCCGGTTTGACTTTCCATCTGCTTTACTATCAACCTCACAACCTGAAGAGACAGCCCCTTTAACCTCCTGGTTCGCACAGGTTGCCAATTTGGCAGCGGATGAAAGGGAAGAGGGAGAACCAATGAGAGAGTAGCTGTTAGGCATTCGGACGGGCACATATCACTGTAATTTCCCGTCAGGAAGAAGAATTAACCAAAGTCTCAGCCACCCACCGGGAACCAGTATAGGTCCTGAACCAAAATTTTGGACTTGCGGTCAGCTCACCAAAAACGAGTTGAAAAATGGAGCTCAGGGGCACAGCAATTCACAAACTGGCCGAGTAATAAAGGACAACTATCGTAAAAAAAATCTGTTGAGGGAAGCCAAAGAGGCGGACTTGAAAGCGAGGCAGAATAGCAGGAAACAGATTTCAAGAGGTACGTTGGAATCGCCTTTAAAGCACAGGAAGAGGGGCACAACTTCGACAATGATGCACTTGGCCAAAAAGGGCGTATGCGTTTTCTCCTGAATATAATCAGGAGAAAACGCATACGCCCCTTTTGGCGAAGCAAGCAAGCGGGCAATGCAAATCTGCACTACAAAGAAGTATCACTTCCCACCGGTCAAAAGGGACATCCACAAAATGTGTAAATACCAGAAAGGCAAGACAGGCCCTGGAGAATAGGGAGCCTTGTTATGCTGATGGGCGGGATGTAAATTTCCAACTGCCTCTCTGGAGGAGTGCATTGTGTTCCCTAAAACAAGTAAACAACAGAGGTACAGAGCCGAGGGTACTTCCAGTCTAGGGAATATACCTTGGGAAAACTGAAAATCAATAACACAGAGCCACCCCAAAATTTAGTGCTGCACTGCTTACAAGGACCTCAACTTGGGTACACATTAAATATCCCAGGAAATATAAAAATGGTTCAAAAAATTGTGGTACTTATGTTCGATGGAATATCTCTCAGCCATGAAATCAATGTCATAAGACCAGTAGCAGCAAAATGGGTGGATTAAGGTACGATGCTTCTATGTGAAATAAGTCACAGAGAAAAAGAAACTTATCATAAGATATCACTTATGAAGATCCTGTAAACATGGCTACACTTGAACTGAGTTAGGAAAGAGAACAGTGTCTCACATTTAGAAAACACTCTTATGCCTGCTTAAGGGGGAAGGAGAGGTGGGGTGATGCATAAAACCAGAGTTTGATATAAGCACAGGTACCGTTCCAAAAACCAACTATGGAATAGACAAGACCTACACCTTCCTCAGTGAAAGGGACTCAAAACGCCATATTTCCCGCAGAGGAATATATCTGACTAGTAAGAATCTTAAAAGCTATGGATTGACATGTCTCCGTAAGGGAATCAAGTGTGTCTAGACTGGCATAAACATGGCAGCGAGAATCAGCTCAAACCCACTATAAAAAGGAATTTCAAAAACAAAACAAAAAAACTGGGAAATTCTTTACAATTCCTTCAGGGTCTCTGATGAAACCTGGAATGACCCTATCTACAACGACAGCTGGATGTGGCATAAGGCTGGACACTTGGGACTGAGAGGATTGGTGAGATTGGGTGAGCAAATGCAGACCCTTTAAAGCAATAATGAATGGCACCCATTCCATGGGTCCCAACTCTCCAGGTTGAAGGGAATATTACTACAGTTATAACATGTACGAGAAACCTAGAGAACGGACACACTGTGAATACGAAAGGTTTCTAAAACTCAACGAATAGTCCCTCTCCTGGTGCTCCAGTTTGACTTTCAATCTGCTTTACTATCAACCTCCCAACTTGAAGAGACAGCCCCTTTAACCTCCTGGTTCGCACAGGTTGCCAATTTGGCAGAGGATGAAAAGGAATAGGGAGAAACAATGAGAGAGTAGCTGTTAGGCATTTGGACGGGCACATATCACTGTTATTTCCCGGCAGGAAGAAGAATTAACCAAAGTCTCAGCCACCCACCGGGAAACAGTATAGGTCCTGAACCAAAATTTTGGACTTGCGGTCAGCTCACCAAAAACGAGTTGAAAAATGGAGCTCAGGGGCACAGCAATTCTCAAACTGGCCGAGTAATAAAGGACAACTATCGTCCAAAAATCTGTTGATGGAAGGCAACGAGGCGGACTTGAAAGCGAGGCAGAAGAGCAGGAAACAGATTTCAAGAGGTACGTTGGATTCGCCTTTAAAGCACAGGAAGAGGGGCACAACTTCGACAATGATGCACTTGGCCAAAAAGGGCGTATGCGTTTTCCCCTGAATATATTCAGGAGAAAACGCATACGCCCTTTTTGGCCAAGCAAGCAAGCGGGCAATGCAGATCTGCAATACAAAGAAGTATCACTTCCCACCGGTCAAAAGGGACATCCACAAAATGTGTAAAAACCAGAAAGGCAAGACAGGCCCTGGAGAATAGCGAGCCTTGTTATGCTGATGGGCGGGATGTAAATTTCCAACTGCCTCTCTGGTGGACTGCATTGTGTTCCCTAAAACAAGTAAACAACAGAGCTACAGAGCCGAGGGCACTTCCAGTCTAGGGAATATACCTTGGGAAAACTGAAAATCAATAAGACAGAGCCACCCCAAAATTTAGGGCTGCACTGCTTACAAGGAGCTCAACTTGGGTACACCTTAAATATCCCAGGAAATATAAAAATGGTTCAAAAATTTGTGGTACTTACGTACGATGGAATATCCCTCAGCCATGAAATCAATGTCATAAGACCAGTAGCAGCAAAATGGGTGGATTCAGGTACGATGATTCTAAGTGAAATAAGTTACAGAGAAAAAGAAACTTATCATAAGATATCACTTATGAAGATCCTGTAAACATGTCTACACTTGAACTGAGTTAGGAAAGAGAACAGTGTCTCACATTTAGAAAACACTCTTATGCCTGCTTAAGGGGGAAGGAGAGGTGGGGTGATGCATAAAACCAGAGTTTGATATAAGCACAGGTACCGTTCCAAAAACCAACTATGGAATAGACAAGACCTACACCTTCCTCAGTGAAAGGGACTCAAAACCCCATATTTCCTGCAGAGGAATATATCTGACTAGTAAGAACCTTAAAACCTATGGATTGATATGTCTCCATAAGGGAATCAAGTGTGTCTAGACTGGCATAAACATGGCAGCGAGAATCAGCTAAAACCCACTATAAAAAGGAGTTTCAAAAACAAAACAAAAAAATTGGGAAATTCTTTACAATTCCTTCAGGGTCTCTGATGAAACCTGGAATGACCCTATCTACAACGACAGCTGGATGTGGCATAAGGCTGGACACTTGGGACTGAGACGATTGGTGAGATTGGGTGAGCAAATGCAGACCCTTTAAAGCAATAATGCATGGCACCCATTCCATGGGTCCCAACTCTCCAGGTTGAAGGGAATATTACTACAGTTATAACATGTACGAGAAACCTAGAGAACGGACACACTGTGAATACGAAAGGTTTCTAAAACTCAACGAATAGTCCCTCTCCTGGTGCTCCGGTTTGACTTTCCATCTGCTTTACTATCAATCTCCCAACTTGGAGAGACAGCCCCTTCAACTCCTGGTTCACACAGGTTTCCAATTTGGCAGAGGATGAAAGGGAAGAGGGAGAACCAATGAGAGAGTAGCTGTTAGGCGTTTGAACGGGCATATATCACTCTAACTTCCCGGCAGGAGGAAGAATTAACCAAAGACTCAGCCACCCACCGGGAACCAGCATAGGTCCTGAACCAAAATTTTGGACTTGCGGTCAGCTCACCAAAAACGAGCTGAAAAATGGAGCTCAGGGGCACAGCAATTCACAAACTGGCCGAGTAATAAAGGACAACTACCGTCCAAAAATCTGTTGAGGGAAGGCAACGAGGTGGCCTTGAAAGCGAGGCAGAATAGCAGGAAACAGATTTCAATAGGTACGTTGGAATCGCCTTTAAAGCACATGAAGAGGGGCACAACTTCGACAATGATGCACTTGGCCAAAAAGGGTGTATGCGTTTTCTCCTGAATATATTCAGGAGAAAACGCATACGCCCTTTTTGGCCAAGCAAGCAAGCGGGCAATGCAAATCTGCACTACAAAGAAGTATCACTTCCCACCGGTCAAAAGGGACATCCACAAAATGTGTAAAAACCAGAAAGGCAAGACAGGCCCTGGAGAACAGGGAGCCTTGTTATGCTGATGGGCGGGATGTAAATTGCCAACTGCCTCTCTGGAGGAGTGCATTGTGTTCCCTAAAACAAGTAAACAACAGAGGTACAGAGCCGAGGGCACTTCCAGTCTAGGGAATATACCTCGGGAAAACTGAAAATCAATAAGACAGAGCCACCCCAAAATTTAGGGCTGCACTGCTTACAAGGACCTCAACTTGGGTACACCTTAAATATCCCAGGAAATATAAAAATGGTTCAAAAAATTGTGGTACTTACGTACGATGGAATATCCCTCAGCCATGAAATCAATGTCATAAGACCAGTAGCAGCAAAATGGGTGGATTAAGGTACGATGATTCTAAGTGAAATAAGTCACAGAGAAAAAGAAACTTATCATAAGATATCACTTATGAAGATCCTGTAAACATGTCTACACTTGAACTGAGTTAGGAAAGAGAACAGTGTCTCACATTTAGAAAACACTCTTATGCCTGCTTAAGGGGGAAGGAGAGGTGGGGTGATGCATAAAACCAGAGTTTGATATAAGCACGGGTACCGTTCCAAAAACAAACTATGGAATAGACAAGACCTACACCTTCCTCAGTGAAAGGGACTCAAAACCCCATATTTCCCTCAGAGGAATATATCTGACTAGTAAGAATCTTAAAACCTATGTATTGATATGTCTCCATAAGGGAATCAAATGTGTCTAGACTGGCATAAACATGGCAGCGAGAATCAGCTCAAACCCACTATAAAAAGGAATTTCAAAAACAAAACAAAAAAACTGGGAAATTCTTTACAATTCCTTCAGGGTCTCTGATGAAACCTGGAATGACCCTATCTACAACGACAGCTGTATGTGGCATAAGGCTGGACACTTGGGACTGAGACGAATGGTGAGATTGGGTGAGCAAATGCAGACCCTTTAAAGCAATAATGCATGGCACCCATTCCATGGGTCCCAAATCTCCAGGTTGAAGGGAATATTACTACAGTTATAACATGTACGAGAAACCTAGAGAACGGACACACTGTGAATACGAAAGGTTTCTAAAACTCAACGAATAGTCCCTCTCCTGGTGCTCCGGTTAGACTTTCCATCTGCTTTACTATCAATCTCCCAACTTGGAGAGACAGCCCCTTCAACCTCCTGGTTCACACAGGTTTCCAATTTGGCAGAGGATGAAAGGGAAGAGGGAGAACCAATGAGAGAGTAGCTGTTAGGCATTTGGATGGGCACATATCACTGTAATTTCCCGGCAGGAAGAAGAATTAACCAAAGTCTCAGCCACCCACCGGGAACCAGTATAGGTCCTGAACCAAAATTTTGGACTTGCGGTCAGCTCTCCAAAAACAAGTTGATAAATGGAGCTCAGGGGCACAGCAATTCACAAACTGGCCGAGTAATAAAGGACAACTATCGTCCAAAAATCTGTTGAGGGAAGGCAACGAGGTGGACTTGAAAGCGAGGCAGAATAGCAGGAAACAGATTTCAATAGGTACGTTGGAATCGCCTTTAAAGCACATGAAGAGGGGCACAACTTCGACAATGATGCACTTGGCCAAAAAGGGCGTATGCGTTTTCTCCTGAATATATTCAGGAGAAAACGCATACGCCCTTTTTGGCCAAGCAAGCAAGCGGGCAATGCAAATCTTCACTACAAAGAAGTATCACTTCCCACCGGTCAAAAGGGACATCCACAAAATGTGTAAAAACCAGAAAGGCAAGACAGGCCCTGGAGAACAGGGAGCCTTGTTATGCTGATGGGCGGGATGTAAATTGCCAACTGCCTCTCTGGAGGAGTGCATTGTGTTCCCTAAAACAAGTAAACAACAGAGGTACAGAGCCGAGGGCACTTCCAGTCTAGGGAATATACCTCGGGAAAACTGAAAATCAATAAGACAGAGCCACCCCAAAATTTAGGGCTGCACTGCTTACAAGGACCTCAACTTGGGTACACCTTAAATATCCCAGGAAATATAAAAATGGTTCAAAAAATTGTGGTACTTACGTACGATGGAATATCCCTCAGCCATGAAATCAATGTCATAAGACCAGTAGCAGCAAAATGGGTGGATTAAGGTACGATGATTCTAAGTGAAATAAGTCACAGAGAAAAAGAAACTTATCATAAGATATCACTTATGAAGATCCTGTAAACATGTCTACACTTGAACTGAGTTAGGAAAGAGAACAGTGTCTCACATTTAGAAAACACTCTTATGCCTGCTTAAGGGGGAAGGAGAGGTGGGGTGATGCATAAAACCAGAGTTTCATATAAGCACGGGTACCGTTCCAAAAACAAACTATGGAATAGACAAGACCTACACCTTCCTCAGTGAAAGGGACTCAAAACCCCATATTTCCCTCAGAGGAATATATCTGACTAGTAAGAATCTTAAAACCTATGTATTGATATGTCTCCATAAGGGAATCAAATGTGTCTAGACTGGCATAAACATGGCAGCGAGAATAAGCTCAAACCCACTATAAAAAGGAATTTCAAAAACAAAACAAAAAAACTGGGAAATTCTTTACAATTCCTTCAGGGTCTCTGATGAAACCTGGAATGACCCTATCTACAACGACAGCTGTATGTGGCATAAGGCTGGACACTTGGGACTGAGACGAATGGTGAGATTGGGTGAGCAAATGCAGACCCTTTAAAGCAATAATGCATGGCACCCATTCCATGGGTCCCAAATCTCCAGGTTAAAGGGAATGTTACTACAGTTATAACATGTACGAGAAACCTAGAGAACGGACACACTGTGAATACGAAAGGTTTCTAAAACTCAACGAATAGTCCCTCTCCTGGTGCTCCGGTTAGACTTTCCATCTGCTTTACTATGAATCTCCCAACTTGGAGAGACAGCCCCTTCAACCTCCTGGTTCACACAGGTTTCCAATTTGGCAGAGGATGAAAGGGAAGAGGGAGAACCAATGAGAGAGTAGCTGTTAGGCATTTGGATGGGCACATATCACTGTAATTTCCCGGCAGGAAGAAGAATTAACCAAAGTCTCAGCCACCCACCGGGAACCAGTATAGGTCCTGAACCAAAATTTTGGACTTGCGGTCAGCTCTCCAAAAACAAGTTGATAAATGGAGCTCAGGGGCACAGCAATTCACACACTGGCCGAGTAATAAAGGACAACTATCGTCCAAAAATCTGTTGAGGGAAGGCAACGAGGCAGAATTGAAAGCGAGGCAGAATCGCAGGAAACAGATTTCAAGAGGTACGTTGGAATCGCCTTTAAAGCACAGGAAGAGGGGCACAACTTCGACAATGATGCACTTGGTCAAAAAGGGCGTATGCGTTTTCTCCTGAATATATTCAGGAGGAAACGCATACACCCATTTTGGCCAAGCAAGCAAGCGGGCAAAGCAAATCTACACTACAAAGAAGTATCACTTCCCACCGGTCAAAAGGGACATCCACAAAATGTGTAAAAACCAGAAAGGCAAGACAGGCCCTCGAGAACAGGGAGCCTTGTTATGCTGATGGGCGGGATGTAAATTGCCAACAGCCTCTCTGGAGGAGTGCATTGTGTTCCCTAAAACAAGTAAACAACAGAGCTACAGAGGCAAGGGCACTTCCAGTCTAGGGAATATACCTTGGGAAAACTGAAAATCAATAATACAGAGCCACCCCAAAATTTAGGGCTGCACTGCTTACAAGGACCTCAACTTGGGTCCACTTTAAATATCCCAGGAAATATAAAAATGCTTCAAAAAACTGTGGTACTTACGTGCGATGGAATATCCCTCAGCCATGAAATCAATGTCATAAGACCAGTAGCAGCAAAATGGGTGGATTCAGGTACGATGATTCTAAGTGAAATAAGTCACACAGAAAAAGAAACTTATCATAAGATATCACTTATGAAGATCCTGTAAACATGGCTACACTTGAACTGAGTTAGGAAACAGAACAGTGTCTCACATTTAGAAAACACTCTTATGCCTGCTTAAGGGGGAAGGAGAGGTGGGGTGATGCATAAAACCAGAGTTTGATATAAGCACAGGTACCGTTCCAAAAACCAACTATGTAATAGACAAGACCTACACCTTCCTCAGTGAAAGGGACTCAAAACCCCATATTTCCCGCAGAGGAATATATCTGACTAGTAAGAATCTTAAAACCTATGTATTGATATGTCTCCGTAAGGGAATCAAGTGTGTCTAGACTGGCATAAACATGGCAGCGAGAATCAGCTCAAACCCACTATAAAAAGGAATTTCAAAAACAAAACAAAAAAACTGGGAAATTCTTTACAATTCCTTCAGGGTCTCTGATGAAACCTGGAATGACCCTATCTACAATGACAGCTGGATGCGGCATAAGGAGGGACACTTGGGACTGAGAGGATTGGTGAGATTCGGTGAGCAAATGCAGACCCTTTAAAGCACAAATGCCTGGCACACATTCCATGGGTCCCAACTCTCCAGGTTGAAGGGAACATTACTACAGTTATAACATGTACGGGAAACGTAGAGAACGGACACACTGTGAATTCGAAAGGTTTCTAAAACTCAACGAATAGTCCCTCTCCTGGTGCTCCGGTTTGACTTTCCATCTGCTTTACTATCAACCTCCCAACTTGGAGAGACAGCCCCTTTAACCTCCTGGTTCGCACAGGTTTCCAATTTGGCAGAGGATGAAAGAGAAGAGGGAGAACCAATGAGAGAGTAGCTGTTAGGCATTTGGACGGGCACATATCACTGTAATTTCCCGGCAGGAAGAAGAATTAACCAAAGTCTCAGCCACCCACCGGGAACCAGTATAGGTCCTGAACCAAAATTTTGGACTTGCGGTCAGCTCACCAAAAACGAGTTGAAAAATGGAGCTCAGGGGCACAGCAATTCACAAACTGGCCGAGTAATAAAGGACAACTATCGTCCAAAAATCTGTTGAGGGAAGGCGACGAGGCAGACTTGAAAGCGAGGCAGAAGAGCAGGAAACAGATTTCAAGAGGTACGTTGGAATCGCCTTTAAAGCACAGGAAGAGGGGCACAACTTCGACAATGATGCACTTGGCCAAAAAGGGCGTATGCGTTTTCTCCTGAATATATTCAGGAGAAAACGCCTACGCCCTTTTTGGCCAAGCAAGCAAGCGGGCAATGCAAATCTGCACTACAAAGAAGTATCACTTCCCACTGGTCAAAAGGGACATCCACAAAATGTGTAAAAACCAGAAAGGCAAGACAGGACCTGGAGAACAGGGAGCCTTGTTATGCTGATGGGCGGGATGTAAATTGCCAACTGCCTCTCCGGAGGAGTACATTGTGTTCACTAAAACAAGTAAACAACAGAGCTACAGAGCCAAGGGCACTTCCAGTCTACGGAATATACCTTGGGAAAACTGAAAATCAATAAGACAGAGCCACCCGAAAATTTAGGGCTGCACTGCTTACAAGGACCTCAACTTGGGTACACCTTAAATATCCCAGGAAATATAAAAACGGTTCAAAAAATTGTGGTACTTACGTACGATGAAATATCCCTCAGCAATGAAATCAATGTCATAAGACCAGTAGCAGCAAAATGGGTGGATTCAGGTACGATGATTCTAAGTGAAATAAGTCACAGAGAAAAAGAAACTTATCATAAGATATCACTTATGAAGATCCTGTAAACATGGCTACACTTGAACTGAGTTAGGAAAGAGAACAGTGTCTCACATTTAGAAAACACTCTTATGCCTGCTTAAGGGGGAAGGAGAGGTGGGGTGATGCATAAAACCAGAGTTTGATATAAGCACAGGTACCGTTCCAAAAACCAACTATGGAATAGACAAGACCTACACCTTCCTCAGTGAAAGGGACTCAAAACACCATATTTCCCGCAGAGGGATATATCTGACTAGTAAGAATCTTAAAACCTATGGATTGATATGTCTCCGTAAGGGAATCAAGTGTGTCTAGACTGGCATAAACATGGCAGCGAGAATCAGCTCAAACCCACTATAAAAAGGAATTTCAAAAACAAAACAAAAAAACTGGGAAATTCTTTACAATTCCTTCAGGGTCTCTGATGAAACCTGGAATGACCCTATCTACAACGACAGCTGGATGTGGCATAAGGCTGGACACTTGGGACTGAGAGGATTGGTGAGATTGGGTGAACAAATGCAGACCCTTTAAAGCAATAATGAATGGCACCCATTCCATGTGTCCCAACTCTCCAGGTTGAAGGGAATATTACTACAGTTATAACATGTACGGGAAACCTAGAGAACGGACACACTGTGAATACGAAAGGTTTCTAAAACTCAACGAATAGTCCCTCTCCTGGTGCTCCGGTTTGACTTTCCATCTGCTTTACTATCAACCTCCCAACCTGAAGAGACAGCCCCTTTAACCTCCTGGTTCGCACAGGTTGCCAATTTGGCAGCGGATGAAAGGGAAGAGGGAGAACCAATGAGAGAGTAGCTGTTAGGCATTTGGACGGGCACATATCACTGTAATTTCCCGTCAGGAAGAAGAATTAACCAAAGTCTCAGCCACCCACCGGGAACCAGTATAGGTCCTGAACCAAAATTTTGGACTTGCGGTCAGCTCACAAAAAACGAGTTGAAAAATGGAGCTCAGGGGCACAGCAATTCACAAACTGGCCGAGTGATAAAGGACAACTATCGTAAAAAAAATCTGTTGAGGGAAGCCAAAGAGGCGGACTTGAAAGCGAGGCAGAATAGCAGGAAACAGATTTCAAGAGGTACGTTGGAATCGCCTTTAAAGCACAGGAAGAGGGGCACAACTTCGACAATGATGCACTTGGCCAAAAAGGGCGTATGCGTTTTCTCCTGAATATATTCAGGAGAAAACGCATACGCCCCTTTTGGCGAAGCAAACAAGCGGGCAATGCAAATCTGCACTACAAAGAAGTATCACTTCCCACCGGTCAAAAGGGACATCCACAAAATGTGTAAATACCAGAAAGGCAAGACAGGCACTGGAGAATAGGGAGCATTGTTATGCTGATGGGCGGGATGTAAATTTCCAACTGCCTCTCTGGAGGAGTGCATTGTGTTCACTAAAACAAGTAAACAACAGAGGTACAGAGCCGAGGGTACTTCCAGTCTAGGGAATATACCTTGGGAAAACTGAAAATCAATAAGACAGAGCCACCCCAAAATTTAGTGCTGCACTGCTTACAAGGACCTCAACTTGGGTACACCTTAAATATCCCAGGAAATATAAAAATGGTTCAAAAAATTGTGGTACTTATGTTCGATGGAATATCTCTCAGCCATGAAATCAATGTCATAAGACCAGTAGCAGCAAAATGGGTGGATTAAGGTACGATGCTTCTATGTGAAATAAGTCACAGAGTAAAAGAAACTTATCATAAGATATCACTTATGAAGATCCTGTAAACATGGCTACACTTGAACTGAGTTAGGAAACAGAACAGTGTCTCACATTTAGAAAACACTCTTATGCCTGCTTAAGGGGGAAGGAGAGGTGGGGTGATGCATAAAACCAGAGTTTGATATAAGCACAGGTACTGTTCCAGAAACCAACTATGGAATAGACAAGACCTACACCTTCCTCAGTGAAAGGGACTCAAAACGCCATATTTCCCGCAGAGGAATATATCTGACTAGTAAGAATCTTAAAAGCTATGGATTGACATGTCTCCATAAGGGAATAAAGTGTGTCTAGACTGGCATAAACATGGCAGCGAGAATCAGCTCAAACCCACTATAAAAAGGAATTTCAAAAACAAAACAAAAAAACTGGGAAATTCTTTACAATTCCTTCAGGGTCTCTGATGAAATCTGGAATGACCCTATCTACAACAACAGCTGGATGTGGCATAAGGCTGGACACTTGGGACTGAGAGGATTGGTGAGATTGGGTGAGCAAATGCAGACCCTTTAAAGCAATAATGAATGGCACCCATTCCATGGGTCCCAACTCTCCAGGTTGAAGGGAATAATACTACAGTTATAACATGTACGAGAAACCTAGAGAACGGACACACTGTGAATACGAAAGGTTTCTAAAACTCAACGAATAGTCCCTCTCCTGGTGCTCCGGTTTGACTTTCCATCTGCTTTACTATCAACCTCCCACATTTTAGGGACAGCCCCTTTAACCTCCTGGCTCGCACAGGTTTCCAATTTGGCAGAGGATGAAAGGGAAGAGGGAGAACCAATGAGAGAGTAGCTGTTAGGCATTTGGACGGGCACATATCACTGTAATTTCCCGGCAGGAAGAAGAATTAACCAAAGTCTCAGCCACCCACCGGGAAACAGTATAGGTCCTGAACCAAAATTTTGGAATTGCGGTCAGCTCACCAAAAACGAGTTGAATAATGGAGCTCAGGGGCACAGCAATTCACAAACTGGCCGAGTAATAAAGGACAACTATCATCCAAAAATCTCTTGAGGGAAGGCAACGAGGCGGACTTGAAAGCGAGGCAGAATAGCAGGAAACAGATTTCAAGAGGTACGTTGGAATCGCCTTTAAAGCACAGGAAGAGGGGCACAACTTCGACAATGATGCACTTGGCCAAAAAGGGCGTATGCGTTTTCTCCTGAATATATTCAGGAGAAAACGCATACGCCCTTTTTGGCTAAGCAAGCAAGCGGGCAATGCAGATCTGCACTACAAAGAAGTATCACTTCCCACCGGTCAAAAGGGACATCCACAAAATGTGTAAAAACCAGAAAGGCAAGACAGGCCCTGGAGAATAGGGAGCCTTGTTATGCTGATGGGCGGGATGTAAATTGCCAACTGCCTCTCTGGTGGAGTGCATTGTGTTCCCTAAAACAAGTAAAGAACAGAGCTACAGAGCCGAGGGCACTTCCAGTCTAGGAAATATACCTTGGGAAAACTGAAAATCAATAAGACAGAGCCACCCCAAAATTTAGGGCTGCACTGCTTACAAGGACCTCAACTTGGGTACACCTTAAATATCCCAGGAAATATAAAAATGGTTCAAAAAATTGTGGTACTTACGTACGATGGAATATCCCTCAGCCATCAAATCAATGTCATAAGACCAGTAGCAGCAAAATGGGTGGATTCAGGTACGATGATTCTAAGTGAAATAAGTCACAGAGAAAAAGAAACTTATCATAAGATATCACTTATGAAGATCCTGTAACCATGGCTACACTTGAACTGAGATAGGAAAGAGAACAGTGTCTCACATTTAGAAAACACTCTTATGCCTGCTTAAGGGGGAAGGAGAGGTGGGGTGATGCATAAAACCAGAGTTTGATATAAGCACAGGTACCGTTCCAAAAACCAACTATGGAATAGACAAGACCTACACCTTCCTCAGTGAAAGGGATTCAAAGCCCCATATTTCCCGCAGAGGAATATATCTGACTACTAAGAATCTTAAAACCTATGGATTGATATGTCTCCGTAAGGGAATCAAGTGTGTCTAGACTGGCATAAACATGGCAGCGAGAATCAGCTCAAACCCACTATAAAAAGGAATTTCAAAAACAAAACAAAAAAACTGGGAAATTCTTTACAATTCCTTCATGGTCTCTGATGAAACCTGGAATGACCCTATCTACAACGACAGCTGGATATGGCATAAGGCTGGACACTTGGGACTGAGAGGATTGGTGAGATTGGGTGAGCAAATGCAGAATGTTTACAGCACAAATGCCTTGCTCCCATTCCATGGGTCCCAACTCTCCAGGTTGAAGGGAATATTACTACAGCTATAACATGTACGGGAAACCTAGAGAACGGACACACTGTGAATACGAAAGGTTTCTAAAACTCAACGAATAGTCCCTCTCCTGGTGCTCCAGTTTGACTTTCAATCTGCTTTACTATCAACCTCCCAACTTGAAGAGACAGCCCATTTAACCTCCTGGTTCGCACAGGTTGCCAATTTGGCAGAGGATGAAAAGGAAGAGGGAGAACCAATGAGAGAGTAGCTGTTAGGCATTTGGACGGGCACATATCACTGTTATTTCCCGGCAGGAAGAAGAATTAACCAAAGTCTCAGCCACCCACCGGGAACCAGTATAGGTCCTGAACCAAAATTTTGGACTTGCGGTCAGCTCACCAAAAACGAGTTGAAAAATGGAGCTCAGGGGCACAGCAATTCTCAAACTGGCCGAGTAATAAAGGACAACTATCGTCCAAAAATCTGTTGATGGAAGGCAACGAGGCAGACTTGAAAGCGAGGCAGAAGAGCAGGAAACAGATTTCAAGAGGTACGTTGGATTCGCCTTTAAAGCACAGGAAGAGGGGCACAACTTCGACAATGATGCACTTGGCCAAAAAAGGCGTATGCGTTTTCTCCTGAATATATTCAGGAGAAAACGCATACGCCCTTTTTGGCCAAGCAAGCAAGCGGGCAATGCAGATCTGCACTACAAAGAAGTATCACTTCCCACCGGTCAAAAGGGACATCCACAAAATGTGTAAAAACCAGAAAGGCAAGACAGGCCCTGGAGAATAGCGAGCCTTGTTATGCTGATGGGCGGGATGTAAATTGCCAACTGCCTCTCTGGTGGACTGCATTGTGTTCCCTAAAACAAGTAAACAACAGAGCTACAGAGCCGAGGGCACTTCCAGTCTAGGGAATATACCTTGGGAAAACTGAAAATCAATAAGACAGAGCCACCCCAAAATTTAGGGCTGCACTGCTTACAAGGACCTCAACTTGGGTACACCTTAAATATCCCAGGAAATATAAAAATGGTTCAAAAAATTGTGGTACTTACGTACGATGGAATATCCCTCAGCCATGAAATCAATGTCATAAGATCAGTAGCAGCAAAATGGGTGGATTCAGGTACGATGATTCTAAGTGAAATAAGTCACAGAGAAAAATAAACTTATCATAAGATATCACTTATGAAGATCCTGTAAACATGTCTACACTTGAACTGAGTTAGGAAAGAGAACAGTGTCTCACATTTAGAAAACACTCTTATGCCTGCTTAAGGGGGAAGGAGAGGTGGGGTGATGCATAAAACCAGAGTTTGATATAAGCACAGGTACCGTTCCAAAAACCAACTATGGAATAGACAACACCTACACCTTCCTCAGTGAAAGGGACTCAAAACCCCATATTTCCTGCAGAGGAATATATCTGACTAGTAAGAACCTTAAAACCTATGGATTGATATGTCTCCATAAGGGAATCAAGTGTGTCTAGACTGGCATAAACATGGCAGCGAGAATCAGCTAAAACCCACTATAAAAAGGAGTTTCAAAAACAAAACAAAAAAACTGGGAAATTCTTTACAATTCCTTCAGGGTCTCTGATGAAACCTGGAATGACCCTATCTACAACGACAGCTGGATGTGGCATAAGGCTGGACACTTGGGACTGAGAGGATTGGTGAGATTGGGTGAGCAAATGCAGACCCTTTAAAGCAATAATGCATGGCACACATTCCATGGGTCCCAACTCTCCAGGTTGAAGGGAATATTACTACAGTTATAACATGTACGAGAAACCTAGAGAATGGACACACTGTGAATACGAAAGGTTTCTAAAACTCAACGAATAGTCCCTCTCCTGGTGCTCCGGTTTGACTTTCCATCTGCTTTACTATCAATCTCCCAACTTGGAGAGACAGCCCCTTCAAACTCCTGGTTCACACAGGTTTCCAATTTGGCAGAGGATGAAAGGGAAGAGGGAGAACCAATGAGAGAGTAGCTGTTAGGCGTTTGAACGGGCATATATCACTCTAACTTCCCGGCAGGAGGAAGAATTAACCAAAGACTCAGCCACCCACCGGGAACCAGCATAGGTCCTGAACCAAAATTTTGGACTTGCGGTCAGCTCACCAAAAACGAGTTGAAAAATGGAGCTCAGGGGCACAGCAATTCACAAACTGGCCGAGTAATAAAGGACAACTACCGTCCAAAAATCTGTTGAGGGAAGGCAACGAGGTGGACTTGAAAGCGAGGCAGAATAGCAGGAAACAGATTTCAATAGGTACGTTGGAATCGCCTTTAAAGCACAGGAAGAGGGGCACAACTTCGACAATGATGCACTTGGCCAAAAAGGGCGTATGCGTTTTCTCCTGAATATATTCAGGAGAAAACGCATACGCCCTTTTTGGCCAAGCAAGCAAGCGGGCAATGCAAATCTGCACTACAAAGAAGTATCACTTCCCACCGGTCAAAAGGGACATCCACAAAATGTGTAAAAACCAGAAAGGCAAGACAGGACCAGGAGAACAGGGAGCCTTGTTATGCTGATGGGCGGGATGTAAATTGCCAACTGCCTCTCTGGAGGAGTGCATTGTGTTCCCTAAAACAAGTAAACAACAGAGCTACAGAGCCGAGGGCACTTCCAGTCTAGGGAATATACCTCGTGAAAACTGAAAATCAATAAGACAGAGCCACCCCAAAATTTAGGGCTGCACTGCTTACAAGGACCTCAACTTGGGTACACCTTAAATATCCCAGGAAATATAAAAATGGTTCAAAAAATTGTGGTACTTACGTACGATGGAATATCCCTCAGCCATCAAATCAATGTCATAAGACCAGTAGCAGCAAAATGTGTGGATTCAGGTACGATGATTCTAAGTGAAATAAGCCACAGAGAAAAAGAAACTTATCATAAGATATCACTTATGAAGATCCTGTAAACATGGCTACACTTGAACTGAGTTAGGAAAGAGAACAGTGTCTCACCTTTAGAAAACACTCTTATGCCTGCTTAAGTGGGAAGGAGAGGTGGGGTGATGCATAAAACCAGAGTTTGATATGAGCACAGGTACCGTTCCAAAAACCAACTATGGAATAGACAAGACCTACACCTTCCTCAGTGAAAGGGATTCAAAGCCCCATATTTCCCGCAGAGGAATATATCTGACTACTAAGAATCTTAAAACCTATGTATTGATATGTCTCCGTAAGGGAATCAATTGTGTCTAGACTGGCATAAACATGGCAGCGAGAATCAGCTCAAACCCACTATAAAAAGGAATTTCAAAAACAAAACAAAAAAACAGGGAAATTCTTTACAATTCCTTCAGGGTCTCTGACGAAACCTGGAATGACCCTATCTACAATGACAGCTGGATGTGGCATAAGGCTGGACACTTGGGACTGAGAGGATTGGTGAGATTGGGTGAGCAAATGCAGCACCTTTACAGCACAAATGCCTGGCACCCATTCCATGGGTCCCAACTCTCCAGCTTGAAGGGAATATTACTACAGCTATAACATGTACGGGAATCCTAGAGAACGGACACACTGAGAATACGAAAGGTTTCTAAAACTCAACGAATAGTCCCTCTCCTGGTGCTCCGGTTTGACTTTCCATCTGCTTTACTATCAACCTCCCAACTTGGAGGGACAGACCCTTTAACCTCCTGGTTTCCACAGGTTTCTAATTTGGCAGAGGATGAAAGGGAAGAGGGAGAACCAATGAGAGAGTTGCTGTTAGGCATTTGGACGGGCACATATCACTGTAATTTCCCGGCAGGAAGAAGAATTAACCAAAGTCTCAGCCACCCACCGGGAACCAGTATAGGTCCTGAACCAAAATTTTGGACTTGCGGTCAGCTCACCAAAAACGAGTTGAAAAATGGAGCTCAGGGGCACAGCAATTCACAAACTGGCCGAGTAATAAAGGACAACTATCGTCCAAAAATCTGTTGAGGGAAGGCAACGAGGCGGACTTGAAAGCGAGGCAGAATAGCAGGAAACAGATTTCATGAGGTTCGTTGGAATCGCCTTTAAAGCACAGGAAGAGGGGCACAACTTCGAGAATGATGCACTTGGCCAAATAGGGCGTATGCGTTTTCTCCTGAATATATTCAGGAGAAAACGCATACGCCCTTTTTGGCCAAGCAAGCAAGCGGGCAATGCAAATCTGCACTACAAAGAAGTATCACTTCCCACCGGTCAAAAGGGACATCCACAAAATGTGTAAAAACCAGAAAGGCAAGACAGGACCTGGAGAACAGGGAGCCTTGTTATGTTGATGGGCGGGATGTAAATTGCCAACTGCCTCTCCTGAGGAGTACATTGTGTTCGCTAAAACAAGTAAAGAACAGAGCTACAGAGCCAAGGGCACTTCCAGTCTACGGAATATACCTTGGGAAAACTGAAAATCAATATGACAGAGCCACCGCAAAATTAAGGCTGCACTGCTTACAAGGACCTCAACTTGGGTACACCTTAAATATCCCAGGAAATATAAAAATTGTTCAAAAAATTGTGGTACTAATGTACGATGGAATATCCCTCAGCAATTAAATCAATGTCATAAGACCAGTAGCAGCAAAATGGGTGGATTCAGGTACGATGATTCTAAGTGAAATAAGTCACAGAGGAAAAGAAACTTATCATAAGATATCACTTATGAAGATCCTGTAAACATGGCTACACTTGAACTGAGTTAGGAAAGAGAACAGTGTCTCACATTTAGAAAACACTCTTATGCCTGCATAAGGGGGAAGGAGAGGTGGGGTGATGCATAAAACCAGAGTTTGATATAAGCACAGGTACCGTTCCAAAAACCAACAATGGAATAGACAACACCTACACCTTCCTCAGTGAAAGGGATTCAAAGGCCCATATTTCCCGCAGAGGAATATATCTGACTACTAAGAATCTTAAAACCTATGGATTGATATGTCTACGTAAGGGAATCAAGTGTGTCTAGACTGGCATAAACATGGCAGCGAGAATCAGCTCAAACCCACTATAAAAAGGAATTTCAAAAACAAAACAAAAAAACTGGGAAATTCTTTACAATTCCTTCAGGGTCTCTGATGAAAACTGGAATGACCCTATCTACAACGACAGCTGGATGTGGCATAAGGCTGGACACTTGGGACTGAGACGATTGGTGAGATTGGGTGAGCAAATGCAGAACCTTTAAAGCACAAATGCCTGGCACCCATTCCATGGGTCCCAACTCTCCAGGTTGAAGGGAATATTACTAGAGCTATAACATGTACGGGAAACCTAGAGAACGGAAACACTGTGAATACGAATGGTTTCTAAAACTCAACGAATAGTCTCTCTCCTGGTGCTCTGGTTTGACTTTCCATCTGCTTTACTATCAACCTCTCAACTTGGAGAGACAGCCCCTTTAACCTCCTGGTTCGCACAGGTTTCCAATTTGGCAGAGGATGAAAGGGAAGAGGGAGAACCAATGAGAGAGTAGCTATTAGGCATTTGGACGGGCACATATCACTGAAATTTCCCGGCAGGAAGAAGAATTAACCAAAGTCTCAGCCACCCACCGGGAACCAGTATAGGTCCTGAACCAAACTTTTGGACTTGCGGTCAGCTCACCAAAAACGAGTTGAAAAATGGAGCTCAGGGGCACAGCAATTCACAAACTGGCCGAGTAATAAAGGACAACTATCGTCCAAAAATCTGTTGAGGGAAGGCAATGAGGCGGACTTGAAAGCGAGGCAGAATAGCAGGAAACAGATTTCAAGAGGTACGTTGGAATCGCCTTTAAAGCACAGGAAGAGGGACACAACTTCGAATATGATGCACTTGGCCAAAAAGGGCGTATGCGTTTTCTCCTGAATATATTCAGGAGAAAACGCATACGCCCTTTTTGGCCAAGCAAGCAAGCGGGCAATGCAAATCTGCACTACAAAGAAGTATCACTTCCCACCGGTCAAAAGGGACATCCACAAAATGTGTAAAAACCAGAAAGGCACGACAGGCACTGGAGAACAGGGAGCCTTGTTATGCTGATGGGCGGGATGTAAATTGCCAACTGCCTCTCTGGAGGAGTGCATTGTGTTCCCTAAAACAAGTAAAGAACAGAGCTACAGAGCCAAGGGCACTTCCAGTCTAGGGAATATACCTTGGGAAAACTGAAAATCAATAAGACAGAGCCACCCCAAAATTTAGGGCTGCACTGATTACAAGGACCTCAACTTGGGTACACCTTAAATATCCCAGGAAATATAAAAATGGTTCAAAAAATTGTGGTACTTACGTACGATGGAAAATACCTCAGCCATGAAATCAATGTCATAAGACCAGTAGCAGCAAAATGGGTGGATTCAGGTACGATGATTCTAAGTGAAATAAGTCACAGAGAAAAAGAAACTTATCATAAGATATCACTTATGAAGATCCTGTAAACATGACTACACTTGAACTGAGTTAGGAAAGAGAACAGTGTCTCACATTTAGAAAACACTCTTATGCCTGCTTAAGGGGGAAGGAGAGGTGGGGTGATGCATAAAACCAGAGTTTGATATAAGCACAGGTACCGTTCCAAAAACCAACTATGGAATAGACAAGACCTACACCTTCCTCAGTGAAAGGGACTCAAAACCCCATATTTCCCGCAGAGGAATATATCTGACTAGTAAGAATCTTAAAACCTATGTATTGATATGTCTCCGTAAGGGAATCAAGTGTGTCTAGACTGGCATAAACATGGCAGCGAGAATCAGCTCAAACCCACTATAAAAAGGAATTTCAAAAACAAAACAAAAAAACTGGGAAATTCTTTACAATTCCTTCAGGGTCTCTGATGAAACCTGGAATGACCCTATCTACAATGACAGCTGGATGTGGCATAAGGTGGGACACTTCGGACTGAGACGATTGGTGAGATTGGGTGAGCAAATGCAGAACCTTTAAAGCACAAATGCCTGGCACCCATTCCATGGGTCCCAACTCTCCAGGTTGAAGGGAATATTACTACAGCTATAACATGTACGGGAAACCTAGAGAACGGACACACTGTGAATACGAAAGGTTTCTAAAACTCAACGAATAGTCCCTCTCCTGGTGCTCCGGTTTGACTTTCCATCTGCTTTACTATCAACCTCCCAACTTGGAGAGACAGCCCCTTTAACCTCCTGGTTCGCACAGGTTGCCAATTTGGCAGAGGATGAAAGGGAAGAGGGAGAACCAATGAGAGAGTAGCTGTTAGGCATTTGGACAGGCACATATCACTGTAATTTCCCGGCAGGAAGAAGAATTAACCAAAGTCTCAGCCACCCACCGGGAACCAGTATAAGTCCTGAACCAAAATTTTGGACTTGCGGTCAGCTCACCAAAAACGAGTTGAAAAATGGAGCTCAGGGGCACAGTATTTCACAAACTGGCCGAGTAATAAAGGACAACTATCGTCCAAAAATCTGTTGACGGAAGGCAACGAGGCGGAGTTGAAAGCGAGGCAGAATAGCAGGAAACAGATTTCAAGAGGTACGTTGGAATCGCCTTTAAAGCACAGGAAGAGGGGCACAACTTCGACAATGATGCACTTGGTCAAAAAGGGCGTATGCATTTTCTCCTGAATATATTCAGGAGAAAACGCATACGCCCTTTTTGGCCAAGCAAGCAAGCGGGCAATGCAAATCTGCACTACAAAGAAGTATCACTTCCCACCGGTCAAAAGGGACATCCACAAAATGTGTAAAAACCAGAAAGGCAAGACAGGACCTGGAGAATAGGGAGCCTTGTTATGTTGATGGGCGGGATGTAAATTGCCAACTGCCTCTCCGGAGGAGTACATTGTGTTCCCTAAAACAAGTAAAGAACAGAGTTACAGAGCCAAGGGCACTTCCAGTCTATGGAATATACCTTGGGAAAACTGAAAATCAATAAGACAGAGCCACCCCAAAATTTAGGGCTACACTGCTTACAAGGACCGCAACTTGGGTACACCTTAAATATCCCAGGAAATATAAAAATGGTTCAAAAAATTGTGGTACTTACGTACGATGGAATATCCCTCAGCCATGAAATCAATGTCATAAGACCCGTAGCTGCAAAATGGGTGGATTCAGGTACGATGATTCTAAGTGAAATAAGTCACAGAGAAAAATAAACTTATCATAAGATATCACTTATGAAGATCCTGTAAACATGACTACACTTGAACTGAGTTAGGAAAGAGAACAGTGTCTCACATTTAGAAAACACTCTTATGCCTGCTTAAGGGGGAAGGAGAGGTGGGGTGATGCATAAAACCAGAGTTTGATATAAGCACAAGTACCGTTCCAAAAACCAACTATTGTATAGACAAGACCTATACCTTCCTCAGTGAAAGGGACTCAAAACCCCATATTTCCCGCAGAGGAATATATCTGACTAGTAAGAATCTTAAAACCTATGGATTGATATGTCTCCGTAAGGGAATCAAATGTGTCTAGACTGTCATAAACATGGCAGCGAGAATCAGCTCAAACCCACTATAAAAAGGAATTTCAAAAACAAAACAAAAAAACTGGGAAATTCTTTACAATTCCTTCAGGGTCTCTGATGAAACCTGGAATGACCCTATCTACAATGACAGCTGGATGTGGCATAAGGAGGGACACTTGGGACTGAGACGATTGGTGAGATTGGGTGAGCAAATGCAGAACCTTTAAAGCACAAATGCCTGGCACCCATTCCATGGGTCACAACTCTCCAGGTTGAAGGGAATATTACTACAGCTATAACATGTACGGGAAACCTAGAGAACGGACACACTGTGAATACGAAAGGTTTCTAAAACTCAACGAATAGTCCCTCTCCTGGTGCTCCGGTTTGACTTTCCATCTGCTTTACTATCAATCTCCCAACTTGGAGAGACAGCCCCTTTAACCTCCTGGTTCGCACAGGTTGCCAATTTGGCAGAGGATGAAAGGGAAGAGGGAGAACCAATGAGAGAGTAGCTGTTAGGCATTTGGACGGGCACATATCACTGTAATTTCCCGGCAGGAAGAAGAATTAACCAAAGTCTCAGCCACCCACCGGGAACCAGTATAAGTCCTGAACCAAAATTTTGGACTTGCGGTCAGCTCACCAAAAACGAGTTGAAAAATGGAGCTCAGGGGCACAGCATTTCACAAACTGGCCGAGTAATAAAGGACAACTATCGTCCAAAAATCTGTTGAGGGAAGGCAACGAGGCGGACTTGAAAGCGAGGCAGAATAGCAGGAAACAGATTTTAAGAGGTACGTTGGAATCGCCTTTAAAGCACAGGAAGAGGGGCACAACTTCGACAATGATGCACTTGGCCAAAAAGGGCGTATGCGTTTTCTCCTGAATATATTCAGGAGAAAACGCATACGCCCTTTTTGGCCAAGCAAGCAAGCGGGCAATGCAAATCTGCACTACAAAGAAGTATCACTTCCCACCGGTCAAAAGGGACATCCACAAAATGTGTAAAAACCAGAAAGGCAAGACAGGACCTGGAGAATAGGGAGCCTTGTTATGTTGATGGGCGGGATGTAATTGCCAACTGCCTCTCCAGAGGAGTACATTGTGTTTCCTAAAACAAGTAAAGAACAGAGCGACAGAGCCAAGGGCACTTCCAGTCTACGGAATATACCTTGGGAAAACTGAAAATCAATAAGACAGAGCCACCCCAAAATTTAGGGCTGCACTGATTACAAGGACCGCAACTTGGGTACACCTTAAATATCCCAGGAAATATAAAAATGGTTCAAAAAATTGTGGTACTTACGTACGATGGAATATCCCTCAGCCATGAAATCAATGTCATAAGACCAGTAGCAGCAAAATGGGTGGATTCAGGTACGATGATTCTAAGTGAAATAAGTCACAGAGAAAAAGAAACTTATCATAAGATATCACTTATGAAGATCCTGTAAACATGACTACACTTGAACTGAGTTAGGAAAGAGAACAGTGTCTCACATTTAGAAAACACTCTTATGCCTGCTTAAGGGGGAAGGAGAGGTGGGGTGATGCATAAAACCAGAGTTTGATATAAGCACAAGTACCGTTCCAAAACCCAACTATGGTATAGACAAGACCTACACCTTCCTCAGTGAAAGGGACTCAAAACCCCATATTTCCCGCAGAGGAATATATCTGACTAGTAAGAATCTTAAAACCTATGGATTGATATGTCTCCGTAAGGGAATCAAGTGTGTCTAGACTGTCATAAACATGGCAGCGAGAATCAGCTCAAACCCACTATAAAAAGGAATTTCAAAAACAAAACAAAAAAACTGGGAAATTCTTTACAATTCCTTCAGGGTCTCTGATGAAACCTGGAATGACCCTATCTACAATGACAGCTGGATGTGGCATAAGGAGGGACACTTGGGACTGAGACGATTGGTGAGATTGGGTGAGCAAATGCAGAACCTTTAAAGCACAAATGCCTGGCACCCATTCCATGGGTCCCAACTCTCCAGGTTGAAGGGAATATTACTACAGCTATAACATGTACGGGAAACCTAGAGAACGGACACACTGTGAATACGAAAGGTTTGTAAAACTCAACGAATAGTCCCTCTCCTGGTGCTCCGGTTTGACTTTCCATCTGCTTTACTATCAATCTCCCAACTTGGAGAGACAGCCCCTTTAACCTCCTGGTTCGCACAGGTTGCCAATTTGGCAGAGGATGAAAGGGAAGAGGGAGAACCAATGAGAGAGTAGCTGTTAGGCATTTGGACGGGCACATATCACTGTAATTTCCCGGCAGGAAGAAGAATTAACCAAAGTCTCAGCCACCCACCGGGAACCAGTATAAGTCCTGAACCAAAATTTTGGACTTGCGGTCAGCTCACCAAAAACGAGTTGAAAAATGGAGCTCAGGGGCACAGCATTTCACAAACTGGCCGAGTAATAAAGGACAACTATCGTCCAAAAATCTGTTGAGGGAAGGCAACGAGGCGGACTTGAAAGCGAGGCAGAATAGCAGGAAACAGATTTTAAGAGGTACGTTGGAATCGCCTTTAAAGCACAGGAAGAGGGGCACAACTTCGACAATGATGCACTTGGCCAAAAAGGGCGTATGCGTTTTCTCCTGAATATATTCAGGAGAAAACGCATACGCCCTTTTTGGCCAAGCAAGCAAGCGGGCAATGCAAATCTGCACTACAAAGAAGTATCACTTCCCACCGGTCAAAAGGGACATCCACAAAATGTGTAAAAACCAGAAAGGCAAGACAGGACCTGGAGAATAGGGAGCCTTGTTATGTTGATGGGCGGGATGTAATTGCCAACTGCCTCTCCGGAGGAGTACATTGTGTTTCCTAAAACAAGTAAAGAACAGAGCGACAGAGCCAAGGGCACTTCCAGTCTACGGAATATACCTTGGGAAAACTGAAAATCAATAAGACAGAGCCACCCCAAAATTTAGGGCTGCACTGATTACAAGGACCTCAACTTGGGTACACCTTAAATATCCCAGGAAATATAAAAATGGTTCAAAAAATTGTGGTACTTACGTACGATGGAAAATCCCTCAGCCATGAAATCAATGTCATAAGACCAGTAGCAGCAAAATGGGTGGATTCAGGTACGATGATTCTAAGTGAAATAAGTCACAGAGAAAAAGAAACTTATCATAAGATATCACTTATGAAGATCCTGTAAACATGACTACACTTGAACTGAGTTAGGAAAGAGAACAGTGTCTCACATTTAGAAAACACTCTTATGCCTGCTTAAGGGGGAAGGAGAGGTGGGGTGATGCATAAAACCAGAGTTTGATATAAGCACAGGTACCGTTCCAAAAACCAACTATGGAATAGACAAGACCTACACCTTCCTCAGTGAAAGGGACTCAAAACCCCATATTTCCCGCAGAGGAATATATCTGACTAGTAAGAATCTTAAAACCTATGGATTGATATGTCTCCGTAAGGGAATCAAGTGTGTCTAGACTGGCATAAACATGGCAGCGAGAATCAGCTCAAACCCACTATAAAAAGGAATTTCAAAAACAAAACAAAAAAACTGGGAAATTCTTTACAATTCCTTCAGGGTCTCTGATGAAACCTGGAATGACCCTATCTACAATGACAGCTGGATGTGGCATAAGGTGGGACACTTCGGACTGAGACGATTGGTGAGATTGGGTGAGCAAATGCAGAACCTTTAAAGCACAAATGCCTGGCACCCATTCCATGGGTCCCAACTCTCCAGGTTGAAGGGAATATTACTACAGCTATAACATGTACGGGAAACCTAGAGAACGGACACACTGTGAATACGAAAGGTTTCTAAAACTCAACGAATAGTCCCTCTCCTGGTGCTCCGGTTTGACTTTCCATCTGCTTTACTATCAACCTCCCAACTTGGAGAGACAGCCCCTTTAACCTCCTGGTTCTCACAGTTTGCCAATTTGGCAGAGGATGAAAGGGAAGAGGGAGAACCAATGAGAGAGTAGCTGTTAGGCATTTGGACAGGCACATATCACTGTAATTTCCCGGCAGGAAGAAGAATTAACCAAAGTCTCAGCCACCCACCGGGAACCAGTATAGGTCCTGAACCAAAATTTTGGACTTGCGGTCAGCTCACCAAAAACGAGTTGAAAAATGGAGCTCAGGGGCACAGCAATTCACAAACTGGCCGAGTAATAAAGGACAACTATCGTCCAAAAATCTGTTGAGGGAAGGCAACGAGGCGGACTTGAAAGCGAGGCAGAATAGCAGGAGACAGATTTCAAGAGGTACGTTGGAATCGCCTTTAAAGCACAGGAAGAGGGACACAACTTCGAATATGATGCACTTGGCCAAAAAGGGCGTATACGTTTTCTCCTGAATATATTCAGGAGAAAACGCATACGCCCTTTTTGGCCAAGCAAGCAAGCGGGCAATGCAAATCTGCACTACAAAGAAGTATCACTTCCCACCGGTCAAAAGGGACATCCACAAAATGTGTAAAAACCAGAAAGGCACGACAGGTACTGGAGAACAGGGAGCCTTGTTATGCTGATGGGCGGGATGTAAATTGCCAACTGCCTCTCTGGAGGAGTGCATTGTGTTCCCTAAAACAAGTAAAGAACAGAGCTACAGAGCCAAGGGCACTTCCAGTCTACGGAATATACCTTGGGAAAACTGAAAATCAATAAGACAGAGCCACCCCAAAATTTAGGGCTACACTGCTTACAAGTACCGCAACTTGGGTACACCTTAAATATCCCAGGAAATATAAAAATGGTTCAAAAAATTGTGGTACTTACGTACGATGGAATATCCCTCAGCCATGAAATCAATGTCATAAGACCCGTAGCAGCAAAATGGGTGGATTCAGGTACGATGATTCTAAGTGAAATAAGTCACAGAGAAAAATAAACTTATCATAAGATATCACTTATGAAGATCCTGTAAACATGACTACACTTGAACTGAGTTAGGAAAGAGAACAGTGTCTCACATTTAGAAAACACTCTTATGCCTGCTTAAGGGGGAAGGAGAGGTGGGGTGATGCATAAAACCAGAGTTTGATATAAGCACAAGTACCGTTCCAAAAACCAACTATGGTATAGACAAGACCTACACCTTCCTCAGTGAAAGGGACTCAAAACCCCATATTTCCCGCAGAGGAATATATCTGACTAGTAAGAATCTTAAAACCTATGGGTTGATATGTCTCCGTAAGGGAATCAAGTGTGTCTAGACTGTCATAAACATGGCAGCGAGAATCAGCTCAAACCCACTATAAAAAGGAATTTCAAAAACAAAACAAAAAAACTGGGAAATTCTTTACAATTCCTTCAGGGTCTCTGATGAAACCTGGAATGACCCTATCTACAATGACAGCTGGATGTGGCATAAGGAGGGACACTTGGGACTGAGACGATTGGTGAGATTGGGTGAGCAAATGCAGAACCTTTAAAGCACAAATGCCTGGCACCCATTCCATGGGTCACAACTCTCCAGGTTGAAGGGAATATTACTACAGCTATAACATGTACGGGAAACCTAGAGAACGGACACACTGTGAATACGAAAGGTTTGTAAAACTCAACGAATAGTCCCTCTCCTGGTGCTCCGGTTTGACTTTCCATCTGCTTTACTATCAATCTCCCAACTTGGAGAGACAGCCCCTTTAACCTCCTGGTTCGCACAGGTTGCCAATTTGGCAGAGGATGAAAGGGAAGAGGGAGAACCAATGAGAGAGTAGCTGTTAGGCATTTGGACGGGCACATATCACTGTAATTTCCCGGCAGGAAGAAGAATTAACCAAAGTCTCAGCCACCCACCGGGAACCAGTATAAGTCCTGAACCAAAATTTTGGACTTGCGGTCAGCTCACCAAAAACGAGTTGAAAAATGGAGCTCAGGGGCACAGCATTTCACAAACTGGCCGAGTAATAAAGGACAACTATCGTCCAAAAATCTGTTGAGGGAAGGCAACGAGGCGGACTTGAAAGCGAGGCAGAATAGCAGGAAACAGATTTTAAGAGGTACGTTGGAATCGCATTTAAAGCACAGGAAGAGGGGCACAACTTCGACAATGATGCACTTGGCCAAAAAGGGCGTATGCGTTTTCTCCTGAATATATTCAGGAGAAAACGCATACGCCCTTTTTGGCCAAGCAAGCAAGCGGGCAATGCAAATCTGCACTACAAAGAAGTATCACTTCCCACCGGTCAAAAGGGACATCCACAAAATGTGTAAAAACCAGAAAGGCAAGACAGGACCTGGAGAATAGGGAGCCTTGTTATGTTGATGGGCGGGATGTAATTGCCAACTGCCTCTCCGGAGGAGTACATTGTGTTTCCTAAAACAAGTAAAGAACAGAGCGACAGAGCCAAGGGCACTTCCAGTCTATGGAATATACCTTGGGAAAACTGAAAATCAATAAGACAGAGCCACCCCAAAATTTAGGGCTGCACTGATTACAAGGACCGCAACTTGGGTACACCTTAAATATCCCAGGAAATATAAAAATGGTTCAAAAAATTGTGGTACTTACGTACGATGGAATATCCCTCAGCCATGAAATTAATGTCATAAGACCAGTAGCAGCAAAATGGGTGGATTCAGGTACGATGATTCTAAGTGAAATAAGTCACAGAGAAAAAGAAACTTATCATAAGTTATCACTTATGAAGATCCTGTAAACATGACTACACTTGAACTGAGTTAGGAAAGAGAACAGTGTCTCACATTTAGAAAACACTCTTATGCCTGCTTAAGGGGGAAGGAGAGGTGGGGTGATGCATAAAACCAGAGTTTGATATAAGCACAAGTACCGTTCCAAAAACCAACTATGGTATAGACAAGACCTACACCTTCCTCAGTGAAAGGGACTCAAAACCCCATATTTCCCACAGAGGAATATATCTGACTAGTAAGAATCTTAAAACCTATGGATTGATATGTCTCCGTAAGGGAATCAAGTGTGTCTAGACTGTCATAAACATGGCAGCGAGAATCAGCTCAAACCCACTATAAAAAGGAATTTCAAAAACAAAACAAAAAAACTGGGAAATTCTTTACAATTCCTTCAGGGTCTCTGATGAAACCTGGAATGACCCTATCTACAATGACAGCTGGATGTGGCATAAGGAGGGACACTTGGGACTGAGACGATTGGTGAGATTGGGTGAGCAAATGCAGAACCTTTAAAGCACAAATGCCTGGCACCCATTCCATGGGTCCCAACTCTCCAGGTTGAAGGGAATATTACTACAGCTATAACATGTACGGGAAACCTAGAGAACGGACACACTGTGAATACGAAAGGTTTCTAAAACTCAACGAATAGTCCCTCTCCTGGCGCTCCGGTTTGACTTTCCATCTGCTTTACTATCAACCTCTCAATTTGGAGAGACAGCCCCTTTAACCTCCTGGTTCGCACAGGTTTCCAATTTGGCAGAGGATGAAAGGGAAGAGGGAGAACCAATGAGAGAGTAGCTGTTAGGCATTTGGACGGGCACATATCACTGTAATTTCCCGGCAGGAAGAAGAATTAACCAAAGTCTCAGCCACCCACCGGGAACCAGTATAGGTCCTGAACCAAAATTTTGGACTTGCGGTCAGCTCACCAAAAACGAGTTGAAAAATGGAGCTCAGGGGCACAGCAATTCACAAACTGGCCGAGTAATAAAGGACAACTATCGTCCAAAAATCTGTTGAGGGAAGGCAACGAGGCGGACTTGAAAGCGAGGCAGAATAGCAGGAAACAGATTTCAATAGGTACGTTGGGATCGCCTTTAAAGCACAGGAAGAGGGGCACAACTTCGACAATGATGCACTTGGCCAAAAAGGGCGTATGCGTTTTCTCCTGAATATATTCAGGAGAAAACGCATACGCCCTTTTTGGCCAAGCAAGCAAGCGGGCAATGCAAATCTGCACTACAAAGAAGTATCACTTCCCACCGGTCAAAAGGGACATCCACAAAATGTGTAAAAACCAGAAAGGCAAGACAGGACCAGGAGAACAGGGAGCCTTGTTATGCTGATGGGCGGGATGTAAATTGCCAACTGCCTCTCTGGAGGAGTGCATTGTGTTCCCTAAAACAAGTAAACAACAGAGCTACAGAGCCGAGGGCACTTCCAGTCTAGGGAATATACCTCGTGAAAACTGAAAATCAATAAGACAGAGCCACCCCAAAATTTAGGGCTGCACTGCTTACAAGGACCTCAACTTGGGTACACCTTAAATATCCCAGGAAATATAAAAATGGTTCAAAAAATTGTGGTACTTACGTACGATGGAATATCCCTCAGCCATCAAATCAATGTCATAAGACCAGTAGCAGCAAAATGTGTGGATTCAGGTACGATGATTCTAAGTGAAATAAGCCACAGAGAAAAAGAAACTTATCATAAGATATCACTTATGAAGATCCTGTAAACATGGCTACACTTGAACTGAGTTAGGAAAGAGAACAGTGTCTCACCTTTAGAAAACACTCTTATGCCTGCTTAAGTGGGAAGGAGAGGTGGGGTGATGCATAAAACCAGAGTTTGATATGAGCACAGGTACCGTTCCAAAAACCAACTATGGAATAGACAAGACCTACACCTTCCTCAGTGAAAGGGATTCAAAGCCCCATATTTCCCGCAGAGGAATATATCTGACTACTAAGAATCTTAAAACCTATGTATTGATATGTCTCCGTAAGGGAATCAATTGTGTCTAGACTGGCATAAACATGGCAGCGAGAATCAGCTCAAACCCACTATAAAAAGGAATTTCAAAAACAAAACAAAAAAACTGGGAAATTCTTTACAATTCCTTCAGGGTCTCTGACGAAACCTGGAATGACCCTATCTACAATGACAGCTGGATGTGGCATAAGGCTGGACACTTGGGACTGAGAGGATTGGTGAGATTGGGTGAGCAAATGCAGAACCTTTACAGCACAAATGCCTGGCACCCATTCCATGGGTCCCAACTCTCCAGCTTGAAGGGAATATTACTACAGCTATAACATGTACGGGAATCCTAGAGAACGGACACACTGAGAATACGAAAGGTTTCTAAAACTCAACGAATAGTCCCTCTCCTGGTGCTCCGGTTTGACTTTCCATCTGCTTTACTATCAACCTCCCAACTTGGAGGGACAGACCCTTTAACCTCCTGGTTTCCATAGGTTTCTAATTTGGCAGAGGATGAAAGGGAAGAGGGAGAACCAATGAGAGAGTTGCTGTTAGGCATTTGGACGGGCACATATCACTGTAATTTCCCGGCAGGAAGAAGAATTAACCAAAGTCTCAGCCACCCACCGGGAACCAGTATAGGTCCTGAACCAAAATTTTGGACTTGCGGTCAGCTCACCAAAAACGAGTTGAAAAATGGAGCTCAGGGGCACAGCAATTCACAAACTGGCCGAGTAATAAAGGACAACTATCGTCCAAAAATCTGTTGAGGGAAGGCAACGAGGCGGACTTGAAAGCGAGGCAGAATAGCAGGAAACAGATTTCATGAGGTTCGTTGGAATCGCCTTTAAAGCACAGGAAGAGGGGCATAACTTCGAGAATGATGCACTTGGCCAAATAGGGCGTATGCGTTTTCTCCTGAATATATTCAGGAGAAAACGCATACGCCCTTTTTGGCCAAGCAAGCAAGCGGGCAATGCAAATCTGCACTACAAAGAAGTATCACTTCCCACCGGTCAAAAGGGACATCCACAAAATGTGTAAAAACCAGAAAGGCAAGACAGGACCTGGAGAACAGGGAGCCTTGTTATGTTGATGGGCGGGATGTAAATTGCCAACTGCCTCTCCTGAGGAGTACATTGTGTTCGCTAAAACAAGTAAAGAACAGAGCTACAGAGCCAAGGGCACTTCCAGTCTAGGGAATATACCTTGGGAAAACTGAAAATCAATAAGACAGAGCCACCCCAAAATTTAGGGCTGCACTGCTTACAAGGACCTCAACTTGGGTACACCTTAAATATGCCAGGAAATATAAAAATGGTTCAAAAAATTGTGGTACTTACGTACGATGGAATATCCCTCAGCCATGAAAACAATGTCATAAGACCAGTAGCAGCAAAATGGGTGGATTCAGGTACGATGATTCTAAGTGAAATAAGTCACACAGAAAAAGAAACTTATCATAAGATATCACTTATGAAGATCCTGTAAACATGGCTACACTTGAACTGAGTTAGGAAAGAGAACAGTGTCTCACATTTAGAAAACACTCTTATGCCTGCTTAAGTGGGAAGGAGAGGTGGGGTGATGCATAAAACCAGACTTTGATATAATCACAGGTACCGTTCCAAAAACCAACTATGGAATATACAAGACCTACACTTTCCTCAGTGAAAGGGATTCAAAGCCCCATATTTCCCGCAGAGGAATATATCTGACTACTAAGAATCTTAAAACCTATGGATTGATATGTCTCCATAAGGGAATCAAGTGTGTCTAGACTGGCATAAACATGGCAGCGAGAATCAGCTCAAACCCACTATAAAAAGGAATTTCAAAAACAAAACAAAAAAACTGGGAAATTCTTTACAATTCCTTCAGGGTCTCTGATGAAACCTGGAATGACCCTATCTACAATGACAGCTGGATGTGGCATAAGGCTGGACACTTGGGACTGAGAGGATTGGTGAGATTGGGTGAGCAAATGCAGAACCTTTACAGCACAAATGCCTGGCACCTATTCCATGAGTCCCAACTCTCCAGGTTGAAGGGAATATTACTACAGCTATAACATGTACGGGAAACCTAGAGAACGGACACACTGTGAATACGAAAGGTTTCTAAAACTCAACGAATAGTCCCTCTCCTGGCGCTCCGGTTTGACTTTCCATCTGCTTTACTATCAACCTCTCAACTTGGAGAGACAGCCCCTTTAACCTCCTGGTTCGCACAGGTTTCCAATTTGGCAGAGGATGAAAGGGAAGAGGGAGAACCAATGAGAGAGTAGCTGTTAGGCATTTGGACGGGCACATATCACTGAAATTTCCCGGCAGGAAGAAGAATTAACCAAAGTCTCAGCCACCCACCGGGAACCAGTATAGGTCCTGAACCAAACTTTTGGACTTGCGGTCAGCTCACCAAAAACGAGTTGAAAAATGGAGCTCAGGGGCACAGCAATTCACAAACTGACCGAGTAATAAAGGACAACTATCGTCCAAAAATCTGTTGAGGGAAGGCAACGAGGCGGACTTGAAAGCGAGGCAGAATAGCAGGAAACAGATTTCAAGAGGTACGTTGGAATCGCCTTTAAAGCACAGGAAGAGGGACACAACTTCGAATATGATGCACTTGGCCAAAAAGGGCGTATGCGTTTTCTCCTGAATATATTCAGGAGAAAACGCATACGCCCTTTTTGGCCAAGCAAGCAAGCGGGCAATGCAAATCTGCACTACAAAGAAGTATCACTTCCCACCGGTCAAAAGGGACATCCACAAAATGTGTAAAAACCAGAAAGGCAAGACAGGACCTGGAGAATAGGGAGCCTTGTTATGTTGATGGGCGGGATGTAAATTGCCAACTGCCTCTCCGGAGGAGTACATTGTGTTCCCTAAAACAAGTAAAGAACAGAGCTACAGAGCCAAGGGCACTTCCAGTCTATGGAATATACCTTGGGAAAACTGAAAATCAATAAGACAGAGCCACCCCAAAATTTAGGGCTACACTGCTTACAAGGACCGCAACTTGGGTACACCTTAAATATCCCAGGAAATATAAAAATGGTTCAAAAAATTGTGGTACTTACGTACGATGGAATATCCCTCAGCCATGAAATCAATGTCATAAGACCCGTAGCTGCAAAATGGGTGGATTCAGGTACGATGATTCTAAGTGAAATAAGTCACAGAGAAAAATAAACTTATCATAAGATATCACTTATGAAGATCCTGTAAACATGACTACACTTGAACTGAGTTAGGAAAGAGAACAGTGTCTCACATTTAGAAAACACTCTTATGCCTGCTTAAGGGGGAAGGAGAGGTGGGGTGATGCATAAAACCAGAGTTTGATATAAGCACAAGTACCGTTCCAAAAACCAACTATGGTATAGACAAGACCTACACCTTCCTCAGTGAAAGGGACTCAAAACCCCATATTTCCCGCAGAGGAATATATCTGACTAGTAAGAATCTTAAAACCTATGGATTGATATGTCTCCGTAAGGGAATCAAATGTGTCTAGACTGTCATAAACATGGCAGCGAGAATCAGCTCAAACCCACTATAAAAAGGAATTTCAAAAACAAAACAAAAAAACTGGGAAATTCTTTACAATTCCTTCAGGGTCTCTGATGAAACCTGGAATGACCCTATCTACAATGACAGCTGGATGTGGCATAAGGAGGGACACTTGGGACTGAGACGATTGGTGAGATTGGGTGAGCAAATGCAGAACCTTTAAAGCACAAATGCCTGGCACCCATTCCATGGGTCACAACTCTCCAGGTTGAAGGGAATATTACTACAGCTATAACATGTACGGGAAACCTAGAGAACGGACACAATGTGAATACGAAAGGTTTCTAAAACTCAACGAATAGTCCCTCTCCTGGTGCTCCGGTTTGACTTTCCATCTGCTTTACTATCAATCTCCCAACTTGGAGAGACAGCCCCTTTAACCTCCTGGTTCGCACAGGTTGCCAATTTGGCAGAGGATGAAAGGGAAGAGGGAGAACCAATGAGAGAGTAGCTGTTAGGCATTTGGACGGGCACATATCACTGTAATTTCCCGGCAGGAAGAAGAATTAACCAAAGTCTCAGCCACCCACCGGGAACCAGTATAAGTCCTGAACCAAAATTTTGGACTTGCGGTCAGCTCACCAAAAACGAGTTGAAAAATGGAGCTCAGGGGCACAGCATTTCACAAACTGGCCGAGTAATAAAGGACAACTATCGTCCAAAAATCTGTTGAGGGAAGGCAACGAGGCGGACTTGAAAGCGAGGCAGAATAGCAGGAAACAGATTTTAAGAGGTACGTTGGAATCGCCTTTAAAGCACAGGAAGAGGGGCACAACTTCGAGAATGATGCACTTGGCCAAAAAGGGCGTATGCGTTTTCTCCTGAATATATTCAGGAGAAAACGCATACGCCCTTTTTGGCCAAGCAAGCAAGCGGGCAATGCAAATCTGCACTACAAAGAAGTATCACTTCCCACCGGTCAAAAGGGACATCCACAAAATGTGTAAAAACCAGAAAGGCAAGACAGGACCTGGAGAATAGGGAGCCTTGTTATGTTGATGGGCGGGATGTAATTGCCAACTGCCTCTCCAGAGGAGTACATTGTGTTTCCTAAAACAAGTAAAGAACAGAGCGACAGAGCCAAGGGCACTTCCAGTCTAGGGAATATACCTTGGGAAAACTGAAAATCAATAAGACAGAGCCACCCCAAAATTTAGGGCTGCACTGATTACAAGGACCGCAACTTGGGTACACCTTAAATATCCCAGGAAATATAAAAATGGTTCAAAAAATTGTGGTACTTACGTACGATGGAATATCCCTCAGCCATGAAATCAATGTCATAAGACCAGTAGCAGCAAAATGGGTGGATTCAGGTACGATGATTCTAAGTGAAATAAGTCACAGAGAAAAAGAAACTTATCATAAGATATCACTTATGAAGATCCTGTAAACATGACTACACTTGAACTGAGTTAGGAAAGAGAACAGTGTCTCACATTTAGAAAACACTCTTATGCCTGCTTAAGGGGGAAGGAGAGGTGGGGTGATGCATAAAACCAGAGTTTGATATAAGCACAAGTACCGTTCCAAAAACCAACTATGGTATAGACAAGACCTACACCTTCCTCAGTGAAAGGGACTCAAAACCCCATATTTCCCGCAGAGGAATATATCTGACTAGTAAGAATCTTAAAACCTATGGATTGATATGTCTCCGTAAGGGAATCAAGTGTGTCTAGACTGTCATAAACATGGCAGCGAGAATCAGCTCAAACCCACTATAAAAAGGAATTTCAAAAACAAAACAAAAAAACTGGGAAATTCTTTACAATTCCTTCAGGGTCTCTGATGAAACCTGGAATGACCCTATCTACAATGACAGCTGGATGTGGCATAAGGAGGGACACTTGGGACTGAGACGATTGGTGAGATTGGGTGAGCAAATGCAGAACCTTTAAAGCACAAATGCCTGGCACCCATTCCATGGGTCCCAACTCTCCAGGTTGAAGGGAATATTACTACAGCTATAACATGTACGGGAAACCTAGAGAACGGACACACTGTGAATACGAAAGGTTTCTAAAACTCAACGAATAGTCCCTCTCCTGGTGCTCCGGTTTGACTTTCCATCTGCTTTACTATCAATCTCCCAACTTGGAGAGACAGCCCCTTTAACCTCCTGGTTCGCACAGGTTGCCAATTTGGCAGAGGATGAAAGGGAAGAGGGAGAACCAATGAGAGAGTAGCTGTTAGGCATTTGGACGGGCACATATCACTGTAATTTCCCGGCAGGAAGAAGAATTAACCAAAGTCTCAGCCACCCACCGGGAACCAGTATAAGTCCTGAACCAAAATTTTGGACTTGCGGTCAGCTCACCAAAAACGAGTTGAAAAATGGAGCTCAGGGGCACAGCATTTCACAAACTGGCCGAGTAATAAAGGACAACTATCGTCCAAAAATCTGTTGAGGGAAGGCAACGAGGCGGACTTGAAAGCGAGGCAGAATAGCAGGAAACAGATTTTAAGAGGTACGTTGGAATCGCCTTTAAAGCACAGGAAGAGGGGCACAACTTCGACAATGATGCACTTGGCCAAAAAGGGCGTATGCGTTTTCTCCTGAATATATTCAGGAGAAAACGCATACGCCCTTTTTGGCCAAGCAAGCAAGCGGGCAATGCAAATCTGCACTACAAAGAAGTATCACTTCCCACCGGTCAAAAGGGACATCCACAAAATGTGTAAAAACCAGAAAGGCAAGACAGGACCTGGAGAATAGGGAGCCTTGTTATGTTGATGGGCGGGATGTAATTGCCAACTGCCTCTCCAGAGGAGTACATTGTGTTTCCTAAAACAAGTAAAGAACAGAGCGACAGAGCCAAGGGCACTTCCAGTCTAGGGAATATACCTTGGGAAAACTGAAAATCAATAAGACAGAGCCACCCCAAAATTTAGGGCTGCACTGATTACAAGGACCGCAACTTGGGTACACCTTAAATATCCCAGGAAATATAAAAATGGTTCAAAAAATTGTGGTACTTACGTACGATGGAATATCCCTCAGCCATGAAATCAATGTCATAAGACCAGTAGCAGCAAAATGGGTGGATTCAGGTACGATGATTCTAAGTGAAATAAGTCACAGAGAAAAAGAAACTTATCATAAGATATCACTTATGAAGATCCTGTAAACATGACTACACTTGAACTGAGTTAGGAAAGAGAACAGTGTCTCACATTTAGAAAACACTCTTATGCCTGCTTAAGGGGGAAGGAGAGGTGGGGTGATGCATAAAACCAGAGTTTGATATAAGCACAAGTACCGTTCCAAAAACCAACTATGGTATAGACAAGACCTACACCTTCCTCAGTGAAAGGGACTCAAAACCCCATATTTCCCGCAGAGGAATATATCTGACTAGTAAGAATCTTAAAACCTATGGATTGATATGTCTCCGTAAGGGAATCAAGTGTGTCTAGACTGTCATAAACATGGCAGCGAGAATCAGCTCAAACCCACTATAAAAAGGAATTTCAAAAACAAAACAAAAAAACTGGGAAATTCTTTACAATTCCTTCAGGGTCTCTGATGAAACCTGGAATGACCCTATCTACAATGACAGCTGGATGTGGCATAAGGAGGGACACTTGGGACTGAGACGATTGGTGAGATTGGGTGAGCAAATGCAGAACCTTTAAAGCACAAATGCCTGGCACCCATTCCATGGGTCACAACTCTCCAGGTTGAAGGGAATATTACTACAGCTATAACATGTACGGGAAACCTAGAGAACGGACACACTGTGAATACGAAAGGTTTCTAAAACTCAACGAATAGTCCCTCTCCTGGTGCTCCGGTTTGACTTTCCATCTGCTTTACTATCAATCTCCCAACTTGGAGAGACAGCCCCTTTAACCTCCTGGTTCGCACAGGTTGCCAATTTGGCAGAGGATGAAAGGGAAGAGGGAGAACCAATGAGAGAGTAGCTGTTAGGCATTTGGACGGGCACATATCACTGTAATTTCCCGGCAGGAAGAAGAATTAACCAAAGTCTCAGCCACCCACCGGGAACCAGTATAAGTCCTGAACCAAAATTTTGGACTTGCGGTCAGCTCACCAAAAACGAGTTGAAAAATGGAGCTCAGGGGCACAGCATTTCACAAACTGGCCGAGTAATAAACGACAACTATCGTCCAAAAATCTGTTGAGGGAAGGCAACGAGGCGGACTTGAAAGCGAGGCAGAATAGCAGGAAACAGATTTTAAGAGGTACGTTGGAATCGCCTTTAAAGCACAGGAAGAGGGGCACAACTTCGACAATGATGCACTTGGCCAAAAAGGGCGTATGCGTTTTCTCCTGAATATATTCAGGAGAAAACGCATACGCCCTTTTTGGCCAAGCAAGCAAGCGGGCAATGCAAATCTGCACTACAAAGAAGTATCACTTCCCACCGGTCAAAAGGGACATCCACAAAATGTGTAAAAACCAGAAAGGCAAGACAGGACCAGGAGAACAGGGAGCCTTGTTATGCTGATGGGCGGGATGTAAATTGCCAACTGCCTCTCTGGAGGAGTGCATTGTGTTCCCTAAAACAAGTAAACAACAGAGCTACAGAGCCGAGGGCACTTCCAGTCTAGGGAATATACCTCGTGAAAACTGAAAATCAATAAGACAGAGCCACCCCAAAATTTAGGGCTGCACTGCTTACAAGGACCTCAACTTGGGTACACCTTAAATATCCCAGGAAATATAAAAATGGTTCAAAAAATTGTGGTACTTACGTACGATGGAATATCCCTCAGCCATCAAATCAATGTCATAAGACCAGTAGCAGCAAAATGTGTGGATTCAGGTACGATGATTCTAAGTGAAATAAGCCACAGAGAAAAAGAAACTTATCATAAGATATCACTTATGAAGATCCTGTAAACATGGCTACACTTGAACTGAGTTAGGAAAGAGAACAGTGTCTCACATTTAGAAAACACTCTTATGCCTGCTTAAGGGGGAAGGAGAAGTGGGGTGATGCATAAAACCAGAGTTTGATATAAGCACAAGTACCGTTCCAAAAACCAACTATGGTATAGACAAGACCTACACCTTCCTCAGTGAAAGGGACTCAAAACGCCATATTTCCCGCAGAGGAATATATCTGACTACTAAGAATCTTAAAACCTATGTATTGATATGTCTCCGTAAGGGAATCAATTGTGTCTAGACTGGCATAAACATGGCAGCGAGAATCAGCTCAAACCCACTATAAAAAGGAATTTCAAAAACAAAACAAAAAAACAGGGAAATTCTTTACAATTCCTTCAGGGTCTCTGATGAAACCTGGAATGACCCTATCTACAATGACAGCTGGATGTGGCATAAGGAGGGACACTTGGGACTGAGACGATTGGTGAGATTGGGTGAGCAAATGCAGAACCTTTAAAGCACAAATGCCTGGCACCCATTCCATGGGTCACAACTCTCCAGGTTGAAGGGAATATTACTACAGCTATAACATGTACGGGAAACCTAGAGAACGGACACACTGTGAATACGAAAGGTTTCTAAAACTCAACGAATAGTCCCTCTCCTGGTGCTCCGGTTTGACTTTCCATCTGCTTTACTATCAATCTCCCAACTTGGAGAGACAGCCCCTTTAACCTCCTGGTTCGCACAGGTTGCCAATTTGGCAGAGGATGAAAGGGAAGAGGGAGAACCAATGAGAGAGTAGCTGTTAGGCATTTGGACGGGCACATATCACTGTAATTTCCCGGCAGGAAGAAGAATTAACCAAAGTCTCAGCCACCCACCGGGAACCAGTATAAGTCCTGAACCAAAATTTTGGACTTGCGGTCAGCTCACCAAAAACGAGTTGAAAAATGGAGCTCAGGGGCACAGCATTTCACAAACTGGCCGAGTAATAAACGACAACTATCGTCCAAAAATCTGTTGAGGGAAGGCAACGAGGCGGACTTGAAAGCGAGGCAGAATAGCAGGAAACAGATTTTAAGAGGTACGTTGGAATCGCCTTTAAAGCACAGGAAGAGGGGCACAACTTCGACAATGATGCACTTGGCCAAAAAGGGCGTATGCGTTTTCTCCTGAATATATTCAGGAGAAAACGCATACGCCCTTTTTGGCCAAGCAAGCAAGCGGGCAATGCAAATCTGCACTACAAAGAAGTATCACTTCCCACCGGTCAAAAGGGACATCCACAAAATGTGTAAAAACCAGAAAGGCAAGACAGGACCAGGAGAACAGGGAGCCTTGTTATGCTGATGGGCGGGATGTAAATTGCCAACTGCCTCTCTGGAGGAGTGCATTGTGTTCCCTAAAACAAGTAAACAACAGAGCTACAGAGCCGAGGGCACTTCCAGTCTAGGGAATATACCTCGTGAAAACTGAAAATCAATAAGACAGAGCCACCCCAAAATTTAGGGCTGCACTGCTTACAAGGACCTCAACTTGGGTACACCTTAAATATCCCAGGAAATATAAAAATGGTTCAAAAAATTGTGGTACTTACGTACGATGGAATATCCCTCAGCCATCAAATCAATGTCATAAGACCAGTAGCAGCAAAATGTGTGGATTCAGGTACGATGATTCTAAGTGAAATAAGCCACAGAGAAAAAGAAACTTATCATAAGATATCACTTATGAAGATCCTGTAAACATGGCTACACTTGAACTGAGTTAGGAAAGAGAACAGTGTCTCACATTTAGAAAACACTCTTATGCCTGCTTAAGGGGGAAGGAGAAGTGGGGTGATGCATAAAACCAGAGTTTGATATAAGCACAAGTACCGTTCCAAAAACCAACTATGGTATAGACAAGACCTACACCTTCCTCAGTGAAAGGGACTCAAAACGCCATATTTCCCGCAGAGGAATATATCTGACTACTAAGAATCTTAAAACCTATGTATTGATATGTCTCCGTAAGGGAATCAATTGTGTCTAGACTGGCATAAACATGGCAGCGAGAATCAGCTCAAACCCACTATAAAAAGGAATTTCAAAAACAAAACAAAAAAACAGGGAAATTCTTTACAATTCCTTCAGGGTCTCTGACGAAACCTGGAATGACCCTATCTACAATGACAGCTGGATGTGGCATAAGGCTGGACACTTGGGACTGAGAGGATTGGTGAGATTGGGTGAGCAAATGCAGAACCTTTACAGCACAAATGCCTGGCACCCATTCCATGGGTCCCAACTCTCCAGCTTGAAGGGAATATTACTACAGCTATAACATGTACGGGAATCCTAGAGAACGGACACACTGAGAATACGAAAGGTTTCTAAAACTCAACGAATAGTCCCTCTCCTGGTGCTCCGGTTTGACTTTCCATCTGCTTTACTATCAACCTCCCAACTTGGAGGGACAGACCCTTTAACCTCCTGGTTTCCACAGGTTTCTAATTTGGCAGAGGATGAAAGGGAAGAGGGAGAACCAATGAGAGAGTTGCTGTTAGGCATTTGGACGGGCACATATCACTGTAATTTCCCAGCAGGAAGAAGAATTAACCAAAGTCTCAGCCACCCACCGGGAACCAGTATAGGTCCTGAACCAAAATTTTGGACTTGCGGTCAGCTCACCAAAAACGAGTTGAAAAATGGAGCTCAGGGGCACAGCAATTCACAAACTGGCCGAGTAATAAAGGACAACTATCGTCCAAAAATCTGTTGAGGGAAGGCAACGAGGCGGACTTGAAAGCGAGGCAGAATAGCAGGAAACAGATTTCATGAGGTTCGTTGGAATCGCCTTTAAAGCACAGGAAGAGGGGCATAACTTCGAGAATGATGCACTTGGCCAAATAGGGCGTATGCGTTTTCTCCTGAATATATTCAGGAGAAACGCATATGCCCTTTTTGGCCAAGCAAGCAAGCGGGCAATGCAAATCTGCACTACAAAGAAGTATCACTTCCCACCGGTCAAAAGGGACATCCACAAAATGTGTAAAAACCAGAAAGGCAAGACAGGACCTGGAGAACAGGGAGCCTTGTTATGTTGATGGGCGGGATGTAAATTGCCAACTGCCTCTCCTGAGGAGTACATTGTGTTCGCTAAAACAAGTAAAGAACAGAGCTACAGAGCCAAGGGCACTTCCAGTCTACGGAATATACCTTGGGAAAACTGAAAATCAATATGACAGAGCCACCGCAAAATTAAGGCTGCACTGCTTACAAGGACCTCAACTTGGGTACACCTTAAATATCCCAGGAAATATAAAAATTGTTCAAAAAATTGTGGTACTAATGTACGATGGAATATCCCTCAGCAATTAAATCAATGTCATAAGACCAGTAGCAGCAAAATGGGTGGATTCAGGTACGATGATTCTAAGTGAAATAAGTCACAGAGGAAAAGAAACTTATCATAAGATATCACTTATGAAGATCCTGTAAACATGGCTACACTTGAACTGAGTTAGGAAAGAGAACAGTGTCTCACATTTAGAAAACACTCTTATGCCTGCTTAAGGGGGAAGGAGAGGTGGGGTGATGCATAAAACCAGAGTTTGATATAAGCACAGGTACCGTTCCAAAAACCAACAATGGAATAGACAACACCTACACCTTCCTCAGTGAAAGGGATTCAAAGGCCCATATTTCCCGCAGAGGAATATATCTGACTACTAAGAATCTTAAAACCTATGGATTGATATGTCTCCGTAAGGGAATCAAGTGTGTCTAGACTGGCATAAACATGGCAGCGAGAATCAGCTCAAACCCACTATAAAAAGGAATTTCAAAAACAAAACAAAAAAACTGGGAAATTCTTTACAATTCCTTCAGGGTCTCTGATGAAAACTGGAATGACCCTATCTACAACGACAGCTGGATGTGGCATAAGGCTGGACACTTGGGACTGAGACGATTGGTGAGATTGGGTGAGCAAATGCAGAACCTTTAAAGCACAAATGCCTGGCACCCATTCCATGGGTCCCAACTCTCCAGGTTGAAGGGAATATTACTAGAGCTATAACATGTACGGGAAACCAAGAGAACGGAAACACTGTGAATACGAATGGTTTCTAAAACTCAACGAATAGTCTCTCTCCTGGTGCTCTGGTTTGACTTTCCATCTGCTTTACTATCAACCTCCCAACTTGGAGAGACAGCCCCTTTAACCTCCTGGTTCGCACAGGTTGCCAATTTGGCAGAGGATGAAAGGGAAGAGGGAGAACCAATGAGAGAGTAGCTGTTAGGCATTTGGACGGGCACATATCACTGTAATTTCCCGGCAGGACGAAGAATTAACCAAAGTCTCAGCCACCCACCGGGAACCAGTATAGGACGTGAACCAAAATTTTGGACTTGTGGCCAGCTCACCAAAAACGAGTTGAAAAATGGAGCTCAGGGGCACAGCATTTCACAAACTGGCCGAGTAATAAAGGACAACTATCGTCCAAAAATCTGTTGACGGAAGGCAACGAGGCGGACTTGAAAGCGAGGCAGAATAGCAGGAAACAGATTTCAAGAGGTACGTTGGACTGGCCTTTAAAGCACAGGAAGAGGGGCACAACTTCGACAATGATGCACTTGGCCAAAAAGGGCGTATGCGTTTTCTCCTGAATATATTCAGGAGAAAATGCATACGCCCTTTTTGGCCAAGCAAGCAAGCGGGCAATGCAAATCTGCACTACAAAGAAGTATCACTTCCCACCGGTCAAAAGGGACATCCACAAAATGTGTAAAAACCAGAAAGGCAAGACAGGCCCTGGAGAACAGGGAGCCTTGTTATTCTGATGGGCGCGATGTAAATTGCCAACTGCCTCTCTGGAGGAGTGCATTGTGTTCCCTAAAACAAGTAAACAAGAGAGCTACAGAGCCAAGGGCACTTCCAGTCTAGGGAATATACCTTGGGAAAACTGAAAATCAATAAGACAGAGGGACCCCAAAATTTAGGGCTGCACTGCTTACAAGGACCTCAACTTGGGTACACCTTAAATATGCCAGGAAATATAAAAATGGTTCAAAAAATTGTGGTACTTACGTACGATGGAATATCCCTCAGCCATGAAAACAATGTCATAAGACCAGTAGCAGCAAAATGGGTGGATTCAGGTACGATGATTCTAAGTGAAATAAGTCACAGAGAAAAAGAAACTTATCATAAGATATCACTTATGAAGATCCTGTAAACATGGCTACACTTGAACTGAGTTAGGAAAGAGAACAGTGTCTCACATTTAGAAAACACTCTTATGCCTGCTTAAGTGGGAAGGAGAGGTGGGGTGATGCATAAAACCAGACTTTGATATAATCACAGGTACCGTTCCAAAAACCAACTATGGAATAGACAAGACCTACACTTTCCTCAGTGAAAGGGATTCAAAGCCCCATATTTCCCGCAGAGGAATATATCTGACTACTAAGAATCTTAAAACCTATGGATTGATATGTCTCCATAAGGGAATCAAGTGTGTCTAGACTGGCATAAACATGGCAGCGAGAATCAGCTCAAACCCACTATAAAAAGGAATTTCAAAAACAAAACAAAAAAACTGGGAAATTCTTTACAATTCCTTCAGGGTCTCTGATGAAACCTGGAATGACCCTATCTACAATGACAGCTGGATGTGGCATAAGGCTGGACACTTGGGACTGAGAGGATTGGTGAGATTGGGTGAGCAAATGCAGAACCTTTACAGCACAAATGCCTGGCACCTATTCCATGAGTCCCAACTCTCCAGGTTGAAGGGAATATTACTACAGCTATAACATGTACGGGAAACCTAGAGAACGGACACACTGTGAATACGAAAGGTTTCTAAAACTCAACGAATAGTCCCTCTCCTGGCGCTCCGGTTTGACTTTCCATCTGCTTTACTATCAACCTCTCAACTTGGAGAGACAGCCCCTTTAACCTCCTGGTTCGCACAGGTTTCCAATTTGGCAGAGGATGAAAGGGAAGAGGGAGAACCAATGAGAGAGTAGCTGTTAGGCATTTGGACGGGCACATATCACTGAAATTTCCCGGCAGGAAGAAGAATTAACCAAAGTCTCAGCCACCCACCGGGAACCAGTATAGGTCCTGAACCAAACTTTTGGACTTGCGGTCAGCTCACCAAAAACGAGTTGAAAAATGGAGCTCAGGGGCACAGCAATTCACAAACTGACCGAGTAATAAAGGACAACTATCGTCCAAAAATCTGTTGAGGGAAGGCAACGAGGCGGACTTGAAAGCGAGGCAGAATAGCAGGAAACAGATTTCAAGAGGTACGTTGGAATCGCCTTTAAAGCACAGGATGAGGGACACAACTTCGAATATGATGCACTTGGCCAAAAAGGGCGTATGCGTTTTCTCCTGAATATATTCAGGAGAAAACGCATACGCCCTTTTTGGCCAAGCAAGCAAGCGGGCAATGCAAATCTGCACTACAAAGAAGTATCACTTCCCACCGGTCAAAAGGGACATCCACAAAATGTGTAAAAACCAGAAAGGCACGACAGGCACTGGAGAACAGGGAGCCTTGTTATTCTGATGGGCGGGATGTAAATTGCCAACTGCCTCTCTGGAGGAGTGCATTGTGTTCCCTAAAACAAGTAAAGAACAGAGCTACAGAGCCAAGGGCACTTCCAGTCTAGGTAATATACCTTGGGAAAACTGAAAATCAATAAGACAGAGCCACCCCAAAATTTAGGGCTGCACTGATTACAAGGACCTCAACTTGGGTACACCTTAAATATCCCAGGAAATATAAAAATGGTTCAAAAAATTGTGGTACTTACGTACGATGGAAAATCCCTCAGCCATGAAATCAATGTCATAAGACCAGTAGCAGCAAAATGGGTGGATTCAGGTACGATGATTCTAAGTGAAATAAGTCACAGAGAAAAAGAAACTTATCATAAGATATCACTTATGAAGATCCTGTAAACATGACTACACTTGAACTGAGTTAGGAAAGAGAACAGTGTCTCACATTTAGAAAACACTCTTATGCCTGCTTAAGCGGGAAGGAGAGGTGGGGTGATGCATAAAACCAGAGTTTGATATAAGCACAGGTACCGTTCCAAAAACCAACTATGGAATAGACAAGACCTACACCTTCCTCAGTGAAAGGGACTCAAAACCCCATATTTCCCGCAGAGGAATATATCTGACTAGTAAGAATCTTAAAACCTATGGATTGATATGTCTCCGTAAGGGAATCAAGTGTGTCTAGACTGGCATAAACATGGCAGCGAGAATCAGCTCAAACCCACTATAAAAAGGAATTTCAAAAACAAAACAAAAAAACTGGGAAATTCTTTACAATTCCTTCAGGGTCTCTGATGAAACCTGGAATGACCCTATCTACAATGACAGCTGGATGTGGCATAAGGTGGGACACTTGGGACTGAGAGGATTGGTGAGATTGGGTGAGCAAATGCAGAACCTTTAAAGCACAAATGCCTGGCACCCATTCCATGGGTCCCAACTCTCCAGGTTGAAGGGAATATTACTACAGCTATAACATGTACGGGAAACCTAGAGAACGGACACACTGTGAATACGAAAGGTTTCTAAAACTCAACGAATAGTCCCTCTCCTGGTGCTCCGGTTTGACTTTCCATCTGCTTTACTATCAACCTCCCAACTTGGAGAGACAGCCCCTTTAACCTCCTGGTTCGCACAGGTTGCCAATTTGGCAGAGGATGAAAGGGAAGAGGGAGAACCAATGAGAGAGTAGCTGTTAGGCATTTGGACAGGCACATATCACTGTAATTTCCCGGCAGGAAGAAGAATTAACCAAAGTCTCAGCCACCCACCGGGAACCAGTATAAGTCCTGAACCAAAATTTTGGACTTGCGGTCAGCTCACCAAAAACTAGTTGAAAAATGGAGCTCAGGGGCACAGTATTTCACAAACTGGCCGAGTAATAAAGGACAACTATCGTCCAAAAATCTGTTGACGGAAGGCAACGAGGCGGACTTGAAAGCGAGGCAGAATAGCAGGAAACAGATTTCAAGAGGTACGTTGGAATCGCCTTTAAAGCACAGGAAGAGGGGCACAACTTCGACAATGATGCACTTGGTCAAAAAGGGCGTATGCATTTTCTCCTGAATATATTCAGGAGAAAACGCATACGCCCTTTTTGGCCAAGCAAGCAAGCGGGCAATGCAAATCTGCACTACAAAGAAGTATCACTTCCCACCGGTCAAAAGGGACATCCACAAAATGTGTAAAAACCAGAAAGGCAAGACAGGACCTGGAGAATAGGGAGCCTTGTTATGTTGATGGGCGGGATGTAAATTGCCAACTGCCTCTCCGGAGGAGTACATTGTGTTCCCTAAAACAAGTAAAGAACAGAGCTACAGAGCCAAGGGCACTTCCAGTCTATGGAATATACCTTGGGAAAACTGAAAATCAATAAGACAGAGCCACCCCAAAATTTAGGGCTACACTGCTTACAGGGACCGCAACTTGGGTACACCTTAAATATCCCAGGAAATATAAAAATGGTTCAAAAAATTGTGGTACTTACGTACGATGGAATATCCCTCAGCCATGAAATCAATGTCATAAGACCCGTAGCTGCAAAATGGGTGGATTCAGGTACGATGATTCTAAGTGAAATAAGTCACAGAGAAAAATAAACTTATCATAAGATATCACTTATGAAGATCCTGTAAACATGACTACACTTGAACTGAGTTAGGAAAGAGAACAGTGTCTCACATTTAGAAAACACTCTTATGCCTGCTTAAGGGGGAAGGAGAGGTGGGGTGATGCATAAAACCAGAGTTTGATATAAGCACAAGTACCGTTCCAAAAACCAACTATGGTATAGACAAGACCTACACCTTCCTCAGTGAAAGGGACTCAAAACCCCATATTTCCCGCAGAGGAATATATCTCACTAGTAAGAATCTTAAAACCTATGGATTGATATGTCTCCGTAAGGGAATCAAATGTGTCTAGACTGTCATAAACATGGCAGCGAGAATCAGCTCAAACCCACTATAAAAAGGAATTTCAAAAACAAAACAAAAAAACTGGGAAATTCTTTACAATTCCTTCAGGGTCTCTGATGAAACCTGGAATGACCCTATCTACAATGACAGCTGGATGTGGCATAAGGAGGGACACTTGGGACTGAGACGATTGGTGAGATTGGGTGAGCAAATGCAGAACCTTTAAAGCACAAATGCCTGGCACCCATTCCATGGGTCCCAACTCTCCAGGTTGAAGGGAATATTACTACAGCTATAACATGTACGGGAAACCTAGAGAACGGACACACTGTGAATACGAAAGGTTTCTAAAACTCAACGGATAGTCCCTCTCCTGGTGCTCCGGTTTGACTTTCCATCTGCTTTACTATCAATCTCCCAACTTGGAGAGACAGCCCCTTTAACCTCCTGGTTCGCACAGGTTGCCAATTTGGCAGAGGATGAAAGGGAAGAGGGAGAACCAATGAGAGAGTAGCTGTTAGGCATTTGGACGGGCACATATCACTGTAATTTCCCGGCAGGAAGAAGAATTAACCAAAGTCTCAGCCACCCACCGGGAACCAGTATAAGTCCTGAACCAAAATTTTGGACTTGCGGTCAGCTCACCAAAAACGAGTTGAAAAATGGAGCTCAGGGGCACAGCATTTCACAAACTGGCCGAGTAATAAAGGACAACTATCGTCCAAAAATCTGTTGAGGGAAGGCAACGAGGCGGACTTGAAAGCGAGGCAGAATAGCAGGAAACAGATTTTAAGAGGTACGTTGGAATCGCCTTTAAAGCACAGGAAGAGGGGCACAACTTCGACAATGATGCACTTGGCCAAAAAGGGCGTATGCGTTTTCTCCTGAATATATTCAGGAGAAAACGCATACGCCCTTTTTGGCCAAGCAAGCAAGCGGGCAATGCAAATCTGCACTACAAAGAAGTATCACTTCCCACCGGTCAAAAGGGACATCCACAAAATGTGTAAAACCAGAAAGGCAAGACAGGACCTGGAGAATAGGGAGCCTTGTTATGTTGATGGGCGGGATGTAATTGCCAACTGCCTCTCCAGAGGAGTACATTGTGTTTCCTAAAACAAGTAAAGAACAGAGCGACAGAGCCAAGGGCACTTCCAGTCTACGGAATATACCTTGGGAAAACTGAAAATCAATAAGACAGAGCCACCCCAAAATTTAGGGCTGCACTGATTACAAGGACCGCAACTTGGGTACACCTTAAATATCCCAGGAAATATAAAAATGGTTCAAAAAATTGTGGTACTTACGTACGATGGAATATCCCTCAGCCATGAAATCAATGTCATAAGACCAGTAGCAGCAAAATGGGTGGATTCAGGTACGATGATTCTAAGTGAAATAAGTCACAGAGAAAAAGAAACTTATCATAAGATATCACTTATGAAGATCCTGTAAACATGACTACACTTGAACTGAGTTAGGAAAGAGAACAGTGTCTCACATTTAGAAAACACTCTTATGCCTGCTTAAGGGGGAAGGAGAGGTGGGGTGATGCATAAAACCAGAGTTTGATATAAGCACAAGTACCGTTCCAAAAACCAACTATGGTATAGACAAGACCTACACCTTCCTCAGTGAAAGGGACTCAAAACCCCATATTTCCCGCAGAGGAATATATCTGACTAGTAAGAATCTTAAAACCTATGGATTGATATGTCTCCGTAAGGGAATCAAGTGTGTCTAGACTGTCATAAACATGGCAGCGAGAATCAGCTCAAACCCACTATAAAAAGGAATTTCAAAAACAAAACAAAAAAACTGGGAAATTCTTTACAATTCCTTCAGGGTCTCTGATGAAACCTGGAATGACCCTATCTACAATGACAGCTGGATGTGGCATAAGGAGGGACACTTGGGACTGAGACGATTGGTGAGATTGGGTGAGCAAATGCAGAACCTTTAAAGCACAAATGCCTGGCACCCATTCCATGGGTCACAACTCTCCAGGTTGAAGGGAATATTACTACAGCTATAACATGTACGGGAAACCTAGAGAACGGACACACTGTGAATACGAAAGGTTTGTAAAACTCAACGAATAGTCCCTCTCCTGGTGCTCCGGTTTGACTTTCCATCTGCTTTACTATCAATCTCCCAACTTGGAGAGACAGCCCCTTTAACCTCCTGGTTCGCACAGGTTGCCAATTTGGCAGAGGATGAAAGGGAAGAGGGAGAACCAATGAGAGAGTAGCTGTTAGGCATTTGGACGGGCACATATCACTGTAATTTCCCGGCAGGAAGAAGAATTAACCAAAGTCTCAGCCACCCACCGGGAACCAGTATAAGTCCTGAACCAAAATTTTGGACTTGCGGTCAGCTCACCAAAAACGAGTTGAAAAATGGAGCTCAGGGGCACAGCATTTCACAAACTGGCCGAGTAATAAAGGACAACTATCGTCCAAAAATCTGTTGAGGGAAGGCAACGAGGCGGACTTGAAAGCGAGGCAGAATAGCAGGAAACAGATTTTAAGAGGTACGTTGGAATCGCCTTTAAAGCACAGGAAGAGGGGCACAACTTCGACAATGATGCACTTGGCCAAAAAGGGCGTATGCGTTTTCTCCTGAATATATTCAGGAGAAAACGCATACGCCCTTTTTGGCCAAGCAAGCAAGCGGGCAATGCAAATCTGCACTACAAAGAAGTATCACTTCCCACCGGTCAAAAGGGACATCCACAAAATGTGTAAAAACCAGAAAGGCAAGACAGGACCTGGAGAATAGGGAGCCTTGTTATGTTGATGGGCGGGATGTAATTGCCAACTGCCTCTCCAGAGGAGTACATTGTGTTTCCTAAAACAAGTAAAGAACAGAGCGACAGAGCCAAGGGCACTTCCAGTCTACGGAATATACCTTGGGAAAACTGAAAATCAATAAGACAGAGCCACCCCAAAATTTAGGGCTGCACTGATTACAAGGACCGCAACTTGGGTACACCTTAAATATCCCAGGAAATATAAAAATGGTTCAAAAAATTGTGGTACTTACGTACGATGGAATATCCCTCAGCCATGAAATCAATGTCATAAGACCAGTAGCAGCAAAATGGGTGGATTCAGGTACGATGATTCTAAGTGAAATAAGTCACAGAGAAAAAGAAACTTATCATAAGATATCACTTATGAAGATCCTGTAAACATGACTACACTTGAACTGAGTTAGGAAAGAGAACAGTGTCTCACATTTAGAAAACACTCTTATGCCTGCTTAAGGGGGAAGGAGAGGTGGGGTGATGCATAAAACCAGAGTTTGATATAAGCACAAGTACCGTTCCAAAAACCAACTATGGTATAGACAAGACCTACACCTTCCTCAGTGAAAGGGACTCAAAACCCCATATTTCCCGCAGAGGAATATATCTGACTAGTAAGAATCTTAAAACCTATGGATTGATATGTCTCCGTAAGGGAATCAAGTGTGTCTAGACTGTCATAAACATGGCAGCGAGAATCAGCTCAAACCCACTATAAAAAGGAATTTCAAAAACAAAACAAAAAAACTGGGAAATTCTTTACAATTCCTTCAGGGTCTCTGATGAAACCTGGAATGACCCTATCTACAATGACAGCTGGATGTGGCATAAGGAGGGACACTTGGGACTGAGACGATTGGTGAGATTGGGTGAGCAAATGCAGAACCTTTAAAGCACAAATGCCTGGCACCCATTCCATGGGTCACAACTCTCCAGGTTGAAGGGAATATTACTACAGCTATAACATGTACGGGAAACCTAGAGAACGGACACACTGTGAATACGAAAGGTTTGTAAAACTCAACGAATAGTCCCTCTCCTGGTGCTCCGGTTTGACTTTCCATCTGCTTTACTATCAATCTCCCAACTTGGAGAGACAGCCCCTTTAACCTCCTGGTTCGCACAGGTTGCCAATTTGGCAGAGGATGAAAGGGAAGAGGGAGAACCAATGAGAGAGTAGCTGTTAGGCATTTGGACGGGCACATATCACTGTAATTTCCCGGCAGGAAGAAGAATTAACCAAAGTCTCAGCCACCCACCGGGAACCAGTATAAGTCCTGAACCAAAATTTTGGACTTGCGGTCAGCTCACCAAAAACGAGTTGAAAAATGGAGCTCAGGGGCACAGCATTTCACAAACTGGCCGAGTAATAAAGGACAACTATCGTCCAAAAATCTGTTGAGGGAAGGCAACGAGGCGGACTTGAAAGCGAGGCAGAATAGCAGGAAACAGATTTTAAGAGGTACGTTGGAATCGCCTTTAAAGCACAGGAAGAGGGGCACAACTTCGACAATGATGCACTTGGCCAAAAAGGGCGTATGCGTTTTCTCCTGAATATATTCAGGAGAAAACGCATACGCCCTTTTTGGCCAAGCAAGCAAGCGGGCAATGCAAATCTGCACTACAAAGAAGTATCACTTCCCACCGGTCAAAAGGGACATCCACAAAATGTGTAAAAACCAGAAAGGCAAGACAGGACCTGGAGAATAGGGAGCCTTGTTATGTTGATGGGCGGGATGTAATTGCCAACTGCCTCTCCGGAGGAGTACATTGTGTTTCCTAAAACAAGTAAAGAACAGAGCGACAGAGCCAAGGGCACTACCAGTCTACGGAATATACCTTGGGAAAACTGAAAATCAATAAGACAGAGCCACCCCAAAATTTAGGGCTGCACTGATTACAAGGACCTCAACTTGGGTACACCTTAAATATCCCAGGAAATATAAAAATGGTTCAAAAAATTGTGGTACTTACGTACGATGGAAAATCCCTCAGCCATGAAATCAATGTCATAAGACCAGTAGCAGCAAAATGGGTGGATTCAGGTACGATGATTCTAAGTGAAATAAGTCACAGAGAAAAAGAAACTTATCATAAGATATCACTTATGAAGATCCTGTAAACATGACTACACTTGAACTGAGTTAGGAAAGAGAACAGTGTCTCACATTTAGAAAACACTCTTATGCCTGCTTAAGGGGGAAGGAGAGGTGGGGTGATGCATAAAACCAGAGTTTGATATAAGCACAGGTACCGTTCCAAAAACCAACTATGGAATAGACAAGACCTACACCTTCCTCAGTGAAAGGGACTCAAAACCCCATATTTCCCGCAGAGGAATATATCTGACTAGTAAGAATCTTAAAACCTATGGATTGATATGTCTCCGTAAGGGAATCAAATGTGTCTAGACTGGCATAAACATGGCAGCGAGAATCAGCTCAAACCCACTATAAAAAGGAATTTCAAAAACAAAACAAAAAAACTGGGAAATTCTTTACAATTCCTTCAGGGTCTCTGATGAAACCTGGAATGACCCTATCTACAATGACAGCTGGATGTGGCATAAGGTGGGACACTTCGGACTGAGACGATTGGTGAGATTGGGTGAGCAAATGCAGAACCTTTAAAGCACAAATGCCTGGCACCCATTCCATGGGTCCCAACTCTCCAGGTTGAAGGGAATATTACTACAGCTATAACATGTACGGGAAACCTAGAGAACGGACACACTGTGAATACGAAAGGTTTCTAAAACTCAACGAATAGTCCCTCTCCTGGTGCTCCGGTTTGACTTTCCATCTGCTTTACTATCAACCTCCCAACTTGGAGAGACAGCCCCTTTAACCTCCTGGTTCGCACAGGTTGCCAATTTGGCAGAGGATGAAAGGGAAGAGGGAGAACCAATGAGAGAGTAGCTGTTAGGCATTTGGACAGGCACATATCACTGTAATTTCCCGGCAGGAAGAAGAATTAACCAAAGTCTCAGCCACCCACCGGGAACCAGTATAGGTCCTGAACCAAAATTTTGGACTTGCGGTCAGCTCACCAAAAACGAGTTGAAAAATGGAGCTCAGGGGCACAGCAATTCACAAACTGGCCGAGTAATAAAGGACAACTATCGTCCAAAAATCTGTTGAGGGAAGGCAACGAGGCGGACTTGAAAGCGAGGCAGAATAGCAGGAAACAGATTTCAAGAGGTACGTTGGAATCGCCTTTAAAGCACAGGAAGAGGGACACAACTTCGAATATGATGCACTTGGCCAAAAAGGGCGTATGCGTTTTCTCCTGAATATATTCAGGAGAAAACGCATACGCCCTTTTTGGCCAAGCAAGCAAGCGGGCAATGCAAATCTGCACTACAAAGAAGTATCACTTCCCACCGGTCAAAAGGGACATCCACAAAATGTGTAAAAACCACAAAGGCACGACAGGTACTGGAGAACAGGGAGCCTTGTTATGCTGATGGGCGGGATGTAAATTGCCAACTGCCTCTCTGGAGGAGTGCATTGTGTTCCCTAAAACAAGTAAAGAACAGAGCTACAGAGCCAAGGGCACTTCCAGTCTACGGAATATACCTTGGGAAAACTGAAAATCAATAAGACAGAGCCACCCCAAAATTTAGGGCTACACTGCTTACAAGGACCGCAACTTGGGTACACCTTAAATATCCCAGGAAATATAAAAATGGTTCAAAAAATTGTGGTACTTACGTACGATGGAATATCCCTCAGCCATGAAATCAATGTCATAAGACCCGTAGCAGCAAAATGGGTGGATTCAGGTACAATGATTCTAAGTGAAATAAGTCACAGAGAAAAAGAAACTTATCATAAGATATCACTTATGAAGATCCTGTAAACATGACTACACTTGAACTGAGTTAGGAAAGAGAACAGTGTCTCACATTTAGAAAACACTCTTATGCCTGCTTAAGGGGGAAGGAGAGGTGGGGTGATGCATAAAACCAGAGTTTGATATAAGCACAGGTACCGTTCCAAAAACCAACTATGGAATAGACAAGACCTACACCTTCCTCAGTGAAAGGGACTCAAAACCCCATATTTCCCGCAGAGGAATATATCTGACTAGTAAGAATCTTAAAACCTATGGATTGATATGTCTCCGTAAGGGAATCAAGTGTGTCTAGACTGGCATAAACATGGCAGCGAGAATCAGCTCAAACCCACTATAAAAAGGAATTTCAAAAACAAAACAAAAAAACTGGGAAATTCTTTACAATTCCTTCAGGGTCTCTGATGAAACCTGGAATGACCCTATCTACAATGACAGCTGGATGTGGCATAAGGTGGGACACTTCGGACTGAGACGATTGGTGAGATTGGGTGAGCAAATGCAGAACCTTTAAAGCACAAATGCCTGGCACCCATTCCATGGGTCACAACTCTCCAGGTTGAAGGGAATATTACTACAGCTATAACATGTACGGGAAACCTAGAGAACGGACACACTGTGAATACGAAAGGTTTCTAAAACTCAACGAATAGTCCCTCTCCTGGTGCTCCGGTTTGACTTTCCATCTGCTTTACTATCAACCTCCCAACTTGGAGAGACAGCCCCTTTAACCTCCTGGTTCGCACAGGTTGCCAATTTGGCAGAGGATGAAAGGGAAGAGGGAGAACCAATGAGAGAGTAGCTGTTAGGCATTTGGACAGGCACATATCACTGTAATTTCCCGGCAGGAAGAAGAATTAACCAAAGTCTCAGCCACCCACCGGGAACCAGTATAAGTCCTGAACCAAAATTTTGGACTTGCGGTCAGCTCACCAAAAACGAGTTGAAAAATGGAGCTCAGGGGCACAGTATTTCACAAACTGGCCGAGTAATAAAGGACAACTATCGTCCAAAAATCTGTTGACGGAAGGCAACGAGGCGGAGTTGAAAGCGAGGCAGAATAGCAGGAAACAGATTTCAAGAGGTACGTTGGAATCGCCTTTAAAGCACAGGAAGAGGGGCACAACTTCGACAATGATGCACTTGGTCAAAAAGGGCGTATGCATTTTCTCCTGAATATATTCAGGAGAAAACGCATACGCCCTTTTTGGCCAAGCAAGCAAGCGGGCAATGCAAATCTGCACTACAAAGAAGTATCACTTCCCACCGGTCAAAAGGGACATCCACAAAATGTGTAAAAACCAGAAAGGCAAGACAGGACCTGGAGAATAGGGAGCCTTGTTATGTTGATGGGCGGGATGTAAATTGCCAACTGCCTCTCCGGAGGAGTACATTGTGTTCCCTAAAACAAGTAAAGAACAGAGCTACAGAGCCAAGGGCACTTCCAGTCTATGGAATATACCTTGGGAAAACTGAAAATCAATAAGACAGAGCCACCCCAAAATTTAGGGCTACACTGCTTACAAGGACCGCAACTTGGGTACACCTTAAATATCCCAGGAAATATAAAAATGGTTCAAAAAATTGTGGTACTCACGTACGATGGAATATCCCTCAGCCATGAAATCAATGTCATAAGACCCGTAGCTGCAAAATGGGTGGATTCAGGTACGATGATTCTAAGTGAAATAAGTCACAGAGAAAAATAAACTTATCATAAGATATCACTTATGAAGATCCTGTAAACATGACTACACTTGAACTGAGTTAGGAAAGAGAACAGTGTCTCACATTTAGAAAACACTCTTATGCCTGCTTAAGGGGGAAGGAGAGGTGGGGTGATGCATAAAACCAGAGTTTGATATAAGCACAAGTACCGTTCCAAAAACCAACTATGGTATAGACAAGACCTACACCTTCCTCAGTGAAAGGGACTCAAAACCCCATATTTCCCGCAGAGGAATATATCTCACTAGTAAGAATCTTAAAACCTATGGATTGATATGTCTCCGTAAGGGAATCAAATGTGTCTAGACTGTCATAAACATGGCAGCGAGAATCAGCTCAAACCCACTATAAAAAGGAATTTCAAAAACAAAACAAAAAAACTGGGAAATTCTTTACAATTCCTTCAGGGTCTCTGATGAAACCTGGAATGACCCTATCTACAATGACAGCTGGATGTGGCATAAGGAGGGACACTTGGGACTGAGACGATTGGTGAGATTGGGTGAGCAAATGCAGAACCTTTAAAGCACAAATGCCTGGCACCCATTCCATGGGTCACAACTCTCCAGGTTGAAGGGAATATTACTACAGCTATAACATGTACGGGAAACCTAGAGAACGGACACACTGTGAATACGAAAGGTTTGTACAACTCAACGAATAGTCCCTCTCCTGGTGCTCCGGTTTGACTTTCCATCTGCTTTACTATCAATCTCCCAACTTGGAGAGACAGCCCCTTTAACCTCCTGGTTCGCACAGGTTGCCAATTTGGCAGAGGATGAAAGGGAAGAGGGAGAACCAATGAGAGAGTAGCTGTTAGGCATTTGGACGGGCACATATCACTGTAATTTCCCGGCAGGAAGAAGAATTAACCAAAGTCTCAGCCACCCACCGGGAACCAGTATAAGTCCTGAACCAAAATTTTGGACTTGCGGTCAGCTCACCAAAAACGAGTTGAAAAATGGAGCTCAGGGGCACAGCATTTCACAAACTGGCCGAGTAATAAAGGACAACTATCGTCCAAAAATCTGTTGAGGGAAGGCAACGAGGCGGACTTGAAAGCGAGGCAGAATAGCAGGAAACAGATTTTAAGAGGTACGTTGGAATCGCCTTTAAAGCACAGGAAGAGGGGCACAACTTCGACAATGATGCACTTGGCCAAAAAGGGCGTATGCGTTTTCTCCTGAATATATTCAGGAGAAAACGCATGCGCCCTTTTTGGCCAAGCAAGCAAGCGGGCAATGCAAATCTGCACTACAAAGAAGTATCACTTCCCACCGGTCAAAAGGGACATCCACAAAATGTGTAAAAACCAGAAAGGCAAGACAGGACCTGGAGAATAGGGAGCCTTGTTATGTTGATGGGCGGGATGTAATTGCCAACTGCCTCTCCAGAGGAGTACATTGTGTTTCCTAAAACAAGTAAAGAACAGAGCGACAGAGCCAAGGGCACTTCCAGTCTACGGAATATACCTTGGGAAAACTGAAAATCAATAAGACAGAGCCACCCCAAAATTTAGGGCTGCACTGATTACAAGGACCGCAACTTGGGTACACCTTAAATATCCCAGGAAATATAAAAATGGTTCAAAAAATTGTGGTACTTACGTACGATGGAATATCCCTCAGCCATGAAATCAATGTCATAAGACCAGTAGCAGCAAAATGGGTGGATTCAGGTACGATGATTCTAAGTGAAATAAGTCACAGAGAAAAAGAAACTTATCATAAGATATCACTTATGAAGATCCTGTAAACATGACTACACTTGAACTGAGTTAGGAAAGAGAACAGTGTCTCACATTTAGAAAACACTCTTATGCCTGCTTAAGGGGGAAGGAGAGGTGGGGTGATGCATAAAACCAGAGTTTGATATAAGCACAAGTACCGTTCCAAAAACCAACTATGGTATAGACAAGACCTACACCTTCCTCAGTGAAAGGGACTCAAAACCCCATATTTCCCGCAGAGGAATATATCTGACTAGTAAGAATCTTAAAACCTATGGATTGATATGTCTCCGTAAGGGAATCAAGTGTGTCTAGACTGTCATAAACATGGCAGCGAGAATCAGCTCAAACCCACTATAAAAAGGAATTTCAAAAACAAAACAAAAAAACTGGGAAATTCTTTACAATTCCTTCAGGGTCTCTGATGAAACCTGGAATGACCCTATCTACAATGACAGCTGGATGTGGCATAAGGAGGGACACTTGGGACTGAGACGATTGGTGAGATTGGGTGAGCAAATGCAGAACCTTTAAAGCACAAATGCCTGGCACCCATTCCATGGGTCACAACTCTCCAGGTTGAAGGGAATATTACTACAGCTATAACATGTACGGGAAACCTAGAGAACGGACACACTGTGAATACGAAAGGTTTGTAAAACTCAACGAATAGTCCCTCTCCTGGTGCTCCGGTTTGACTTTCCATCTGCTTTACTATCAATCTCCCAACTTGGAGAGACAGCCCCTTTAACCTCCTGGTTCGCACAGGTTGCCAATTTGGCAGAGGATGAAAGGGAAGAGGGAGAACCAATGAGAGAGTAGCTGTTAGGCATTTGGACGGGCACATATCACTGTAATTTCCCGGCAGGAAGAAGAATTAACCAAAGTCTCAGCCACCCACCGGGAACCAGTATAAGTCCTGAACCAAAATTTTGGACTTGCGGTCAGCTCACCAAAAACGAGTTGAAAAATGGAGCTCAGGGGCACAGCATTTCACAAACTGGCCGAGTAATAAAGGACAACTATCGTCCAAAAATCTGTTGAGGGAAGGCAACGAGGCGGACTTGAAAGCGAGGCAGAATAGCAGGAAACAGATTTTAAGAGGTACGTTGGAATCGCCTTTAAAGCACGGGAAGAGGGGCACAACTTCGACAATGATGCACTTGGCCAAAAAGGGCGTATGCGTTTTCTCCTGAATATATTCAGGAGAAAACGCATACGCCCTTTTTGGCCAAGCAAGCAAGCGGGCAATGCAAATCTGCACTACAAAGAAGTATCACTTCCCACCGGTCAAAAGGGACATCCACAAAATGTGTAAAAACCAGAAAGGCAAGACAGGACCTGGAGAATAGGGAGCCTTGTTATGTTGATGGGCGGGATGTAATTGCCAACTGCCTCTCCAGAGGAGTACATTGTGTTTCCTAAAACAAGTAAAGAACAGAGCGACAGAGCCAAGGGCACTTCCAGTCTACGGAATATACCTTGGGAAAACTGAAAATCAATAAGACAGAGCCACCCCAAAATTTAGGGCTGCACTGATTACAAGGACCGCAACTTGGGTACACCTTAAATATCCCAGGAAATATAAAAATGGTTCAAAAAATTGTGGTACTTACGTACGATGGAATATCCCTCAGCCATGAAATCAATGTCATAAGACCAGTAGCAGCAAAATGGGTGGATTCAGGTACGATGATTCTAAGTGAAATAAGTCACAGAGAAAAAGAAACTTATCATAAGATATCACTTATGAAGATCCTGTAAACATGACTACACTTGAACTGAGTTAGGAAAGAGAACAGTGTCTCACATTTAGAAAACACTCTTATGCCTGCTTAAGGGGGAAGGAGAGGTGGGGTGATGCATAAAACCAGAGTTTGATATAAGCACAAGTACCGTTCCAAAAACCAACTATGGTATAGACAAGACCTACACCTTCCTCAGTGAAAGGGACTCAAAACCCCATATTTCCCGCAGAGGAATATATCTGACTAGTAAGAATCTTAAAACCTATGGATTGATATGTCTCCGTAAGGGAATCAAGTGTGTCTAGACTGTCATAAACATGGCAGCGAGAATCAGCTCAAACCCACTATAAAAAGGAATTTCAAAAACAAAACAAAAAAACTGGGAAATTCTTTACAATTCCTTCAGGGTCTCTGATGAAACCTGGAATGACCCTATCTACAATGACAGCTGGATGTGGCATAAGGAGGGACACTTGGGACTGAGACGATTGGTGAGATTGGGTGAGCAAATGCAGAACCTTTAAAGCACAAATGCCTGGCACCCATTCCATGGGTCACAACTCTCCAGGTTGAAGGGAATATTACTACAGCTATAACATGTACGGGAAACCTAGAGAACGGACACACTGTGAATACGAAAGGTTTGTAAAACTCAACGAATAGTCCCTCTCCTGGTGCTCCGGTTTGACTTTCCATCTGCTTTACTATCAATCTCCCAACTTGGAGAGACAGCCCCTTTAACCTCCTGGTTCGCACAGGTTGCCAATTTGGCAGAGGATGAAAGGGAAGAGGGAGAACCAATGAGAGAGTAGCTGTTAGGCATTTGGACGGGCACATATCACTGTAATTTCCCGGCAGGAAGAAGAATTAACCAAAGTCTCAGCCACCCACCGGGAACCAGTATAAGTCCTGAACCAAAATTTTGGACTTGCGGTCAGCTCACCAAAAACGAGTTGAAAAATGGAGCTCAGGGGCACAGCATTTCACAAACTGGCCGAGTAATAAAGGACAACTATCGTCCAAAAATCTGTTGAGGGAAGGCAACGAGGCGGACTTGAAAGCGAGGCAGAATAGCAGGAAACAGATTTTAAGAGGTACGTTGGAATCGCCTTTAAAGCACAGGAAGAGGGGCACAACTTCGACAATGATGCACTTGGCCAAAAAGGGCGTATGCGTTTTCTCCTGAATATATTCAGGAGAAAACGCATACGCCCTTTTTGGCCAAGCAAGCAAGCGGGCAATGCAAATCTGCACTACAAAGAAGTATCACTTCCCACCGGTCAAAAGGGACATCCACAAAATGTGTAAAAACCAGAAAGGCAAGACAGGACCTGGAGAATAGGGAGCCTTGTTATGTTGATGGGCGGGATGTAATTGCCAACTGCCTCTCCGGAGGAGTACATTGTGTTTCCTAAAACAAGTAAAGAACAGAGCGACAGAGCCAAGGGCACTACCAGTCTACGGAATATACCTTGGGAAAACTGAAAATCAATAAGACAGAGCCACCCCAAAATTTAGGGCTGCACTGATTACAAGGACCTCAACTTGGGTACACCTTAAATATCCCAGGAAATATAAAAATGGTTCAAAAAATTGTGGTACTTACGTACGATGGAAAATCCCTCAGCCATGAAATCAATGTCATAAGACCAGTAGCAGCAAAATGGGTGGATTCAGGTACGATGATTCTAAGTGAAATAAGTCACAGAGAAAAAGAAACTTATCATAAGATATCACTTATGAAGATCCTGTAAACATGACTACACTTGAACTGAGTTAGGAAAGAGAACAGTGTCTCACATTTAGAAAACACTCTTATGCCTGCTTAAGGGGGAAGGAGAGGTGGGGTGATGCATAAAACCAGAGTTTGATATAAGCACAGGTACCGTTCCAAAAACCAACTATGGAATAGACAAGACCTACACCTTCCTCAGTGAAAGGGACTCAAAACCCCATATTTCCCGCAGAGGAATATATCTGACTAGTAAGAATCTTAAAACCTATGGATTGATATGTCTCCGTAAGGGAATCAAGTGTGTCTAGACTGGCATAAACATGGCAGCGAGAATCAGCTCAAACCCACTATAAAAAGGAATTTCAAAAACAAAACAAAAAAACTGGGAAATTCTTTACAATTCCTTCAGGGTCTCTGATGAAACCTGGAATGACCCTATCTACAATGACAGCTGGATGTGGCATAAGGTGGGACACTTCGGACTGAGACGATTGTTGAGATTGGGTGAGCAAATGCAGAACCTTTAAAGCACAAATGCCTGGCACCCATTCCATGGGTCCCAACTCTCCAGGTTGAAGGGAATATTACTACAGCTATAACATGTACGGGAAACCTAGAGAACGGACACACTGTGAATACGAAAGGTTTGTAAAACTCAACGAATAGTCCCTCTCCTGGTGCTCCGGTTTGACTTTCCATCTGCTTTACTATCAATCTCCCAACTTGGAGAGACAGCCCCTTTAACCTCCTGGTTCGCACAGGTTGCCAATTTGGCAGAGGATGAAAGGGAAGAGGGAGAACCAATGAGAGAGTAGCTGTTAGGCATTTGGACGGGCACATATCACTGTAATTTCCCGGCAGGAAGAAGAATTAACCAAAGTCTCAGCCACCCACCGGGAACCAGTATAAGTCCTGAACCAAAATTTTGGACTTGCGGTCAGCTCACCAAAAACGAGTTGAAAAATGGAGCTCAGGGGCACAGCATTTCACAAACTGGCCGAGTAATAAAGGACAACTATCGTCCAAAAATCTGTTGAGGGAAGGCAACGAGGCGGACTTGAAAGCGAGGCAGAATAGCAGGAAACAGATTTTAAGAGGTACGTTGGAATCGCCTTTAAAGCACAGGAAGAGGGGCACAACTTCGACAATGATGCACTTGGCCAAAAAGGGCGTATGCGTTTTCTCCTGAATATATTCAGGAGAAAACGCATACGCCCTTTTTGGCCAAGCAAGCAAGCGGGCAATGCAAATCTGCACTACAAAGAAGTATCACTTCCCACCGGTCAAAAGGGACATCCACAAAATGTGTAAAAACCAGAAAGGCAAGACAGGACCTGGAGAATAGGGAGCCTTGTTATGTTGATGGGCGGGATGTAATTGCCAACTGCCTCTCCAGAGGAGTACATTGTGTTTCCTAAAACAAGTAAAGAACAGAGCGACAGAGCCAAGGGCACTTCCAGTCTACGGAATATACCTTGGGAAAACTGAAAATCAATAAGACAGAGCCACCCCAAAATTTAGGGCTGCACTGATTACAAGGACCGCAACTTGGGTACACCTTAAATATCCCAGGAAATATAAAAATGGTTCAAAAAATTGTGGTACTTACGTACGATGGAATATCCCTCAGCCATGAAATCAATGTCATAAGACCAGTAGCAGCAAAATGGGTGGATTCAGGTACGATGATTCTAAGTGAAATAAGTCACAGAGAAAAAGAAACTTATCATAAGATATCACTTATGAAGATCCTGTAAACATGACTACACTTGAACTGAGTTAGGAAAGAGAACAGTGTCTCACATTTAGAAAACACTCTTATGCCTGCTTAAGGGGGAAGGAGAGGTGGGGTGATGCATAAAACCAGAGTTTGATATAAGCACAAGTACCGTTCCAAAAACCAACTATGGTATAGACAAGACCTACACCTTCCTCAGTGAAAGGGACTCAAAACCCCATATTTCCCGCAGAGGAATATATCTGACTAGTAAGAATCTTAAAACCTATGGATTGATATGTCTCCGTAAGGGAATCAAGTGTGTCTAGACTGTCATAAACATGGCAGCGAGAATCAGCTCAAACCCACTATAAAAAGGAATTTCAAAAACAAAACAAAAAAACTGGGAAATTCTTTACAATTCCTTCAGGGTCTCTGATGAAACCTGGAATGACCCTATCTACAATGACAGCTGGATGTGGCATAAGGAGGGACACTTGGGACTGAGACGATTGGTGAGATTGGGTGAGCAAATGCAGAACCTTTAAAGCACAAATGCCTGGCACCCATTCCATGGGTCACAACTCTCCAGGTTGAAGGGAATATTACTACAGCTATAACATGTGCGGGAAACCTAGAGAACGGACACACTGTGAATACGAAAGGTTTGTAAAACTCAACGAATAGTCCCTCTCCTGGTGCTCCGGTTTGACTTTCCATCTGCTTTACTATCAATCTCCCAACTTGGAGAGACAGCCCCTTTAACCTCCTGGTTCGCACAGGTTGCCAATTTGGCAGAGGATGAAAGGGAAGAGGGAGAACCAATGAGAGAGTAGCTGTTAGGCATTTGGACGGGCACATATCACTGTAATTTCCCGGCAGGAAGAAGAATTAACCAAAGTCTCAGCCACCCACCGGGAACCAGTATAAGTCCTGAACCAAAATTTTGGACTTGCGGTCAGCTCACCAAAAACGAGTTGAAAAATGGAGCTCAGGGGCACAGCATTTCACAAACTGGCCGAGTAATAAAGGACAACTATCGTCCAAAAATCTGTTGAGGGAAGGCAACGAGGCGGACTTGAAAGCGAGGCAGAATAGCAGGAAACAGATTTTAAGAGGTACGTTGGAATCGCCTTTAAAGCACAGGAAGAGGGGCACAACTTCGACAATGATGCACTTGGCCAAAAAGGGCGTATGCGTTTTCTCCTGAATATATTCAGGAGAAAACGCATACGCCCTTTTTGGCCAAGCAAGCAAGCGGGCAATGCAAATCTGCACTACAAAGAAGTATCACTTCCCACCGGTCAAAAGGGACATCCACAAAATGTGTAAAAACCAGAAAGGCAAGACAGGACCTGGAGAATAGGGAGCCTTGTTATGTTGATGGGCGGGATGTAATTGCCAACTGCCTCTCCAGAGGAGTACATTGTGTTTCCTAAAACAAGTAAAGAACAGAGCGACAGAGCCAAGGGCACTTCCAGTCTACGGAATATACCTTGGGAAAACTGAAAATCAATAAGACAGAGCCACCCCAAAATTTAGGGCTGCACTGATTACAAGGACCGCAACTTGGGTACACCTTAAATATCCCAGGAAATATAAAAATGGTTCAAAAAATTGTGGTACTTACGTACGATGGAATATCCCTCAGCCATGAAATCAATGTCATAAGACCAGTAGCAGCAAAATGGGTGGATTCAGGTACGATGATTCTAAGTGAAATAAGTCACAGAGAAAAAGAAACTTATCATAAGATATCACTTATGAAGATCCTGTAAACATGACTACACTTGAACTGAGTTAGGAAAGAGAACAGTGTCTCACATTTAGAAAACACTCTTATGCCTGCTTAAGGGGGAAGGAGAGGTGGGGTGATGCATAAAACCAGAGTTTGATATAAGCACAAGTACCGTTCCAAAAACCAACTATGGTATAGACAAGACCTACACCTTCCTCAGTGAAAGGGACTCAAAACCCCATATTTCCCGCAGAGGAATATATCTGACTAGTAAGAATCTTAAAACCTATGGATTGATATGTCTCCGTAAGGGAATCAAGTGTGTCTAGACTGTCATAAACATGGCAGCGAGAATCAGCTCAAACCCACTATAAAAAGGAATTTCAAAAACAAAACAAAAAAACTGGGAAATTCTTTACAATTCCTTCAGGGTCTCTGATGAAACCTGGAATGACCCTATCTACAATGACAGCTGGATGTGGCATAAGGAGGGACACTTGGGACTGAGACGATTGGTGAGATTGGGTGAGCAAATGCAGAACCTTTAAAGCACAAATGCCTGGCACCCATTCCATGGGTCACAACTCTCCAGGTTGAAGGGAATATTACTACAGCTATAACATGTACGGGAAACCTAGAGAACGGACACACTGTGAATACGAAAGGTTTGTAAAACTCAACGAATAGTCCCTCTCCTGGTGCTCCGGTTTGACTTTCCATCTGCTTTACTATCAATCTCCCAACTTGGAGAGACAGCCCCTTTAACCTCCTGGTTCGCACAGGTTGCCAATTTGGCAGAGGATGAAAGGGAAGAGGGAGAACCAATGAGAGAGTAGCTGTTAGGCATTTGGACGGGCACATATCACTGTAATTTCCCGGCAGGAAGAAGAATTAACCAAAGTCTCAGCCACCCACCGGGAACCAGTATAAGTCCTGAACCAAAATTTTGGACTTGCGGTCAGCTCACCAAAAACGAGTTGAAAAATGGAGCTCAGGGGCACAGCATTTCACAAACTGGCCGAGTAATAAAGGACAACTATCGTCCAAAAATCTGTTGAGGGAAGGCAACGAGGCGGACTTGAAAGCGAGGCAGAATAGCAGGAAACAGATTTTAAGAGGTACGTTGGAATCGCCTTTAAAGCACAGGAAGAGGGGCACAACTTCGACAATGATGCACTTGGCCAAAAAGGGCGTATGCGTTTTCTCCTGAATATATTCAGGAGAAAACTCATACGCCCTTTTTGGCCAAGCAAGCAAGCGGGCAATGCAAATCTGCACTACAAAGAAGTATCACTTCCCACCGGTCAAAAGGGACATCCACAAAATGTGTAAAAACCAGAAAGGCAAGACAGGACCTGGAGAATAGGGAGCCTTGTTATGTTGATGGGCGGGATGTAATTGCCAACTGCCTCTCCGGAGGAGTACATTGTGTTTCCTAAAACAAGTAAAGAACAGAGCGACAGAGCCAAGGGCACTTCCAGTCTACGGAATATACCTTGGGAAAACTGAAAATCAATAAGACAGAGCCACCCCAAAATTTAGGGCTGCACTGATTACAAGGACCTCAACTTGGGTACACCTTAAATATCCCAGGAAATATAAAAATGGTTCAAAAAATTGTGGTACTTACGTACGATGGAAAATCCCTCAGCCATGAAATCAATGTCATAAGACCAGTAGCAGCAAAATGGGTGGATTCAGGTACGATGATTCTAAGTGAAATAAGTCACAGAGAAAAAGAAACTTATCATAAGATATCACTTATGAAGATCCTGTAAACATGACTACACTTGAACTGAGTTAGGAAAGAGAACAGTGTCTCACATTTAGAAAACACTCTTATGCCTGCTTAAGGGGGAAGGAGAGGTGGGGTGATGCATAAAACCAGAGTTTGATATAAGCACAGGTACCGTTCCAAAAACCAACTATGGAATAGACAAGACCTACACCTTCCTCAGTGAAAGGGACTCAAAACCCCATATTTCCCGCAGAGGAATATATCTGACTAGTAAGAATCTTAAAACCTATGGATTGATATGTCTCCGTAAGGGAATCAAGTGTGTCTAGACTGGCATAAACATGGCAGCGAGAATCAGCTCAAACCCACTATAAAAAGGAATTTCAAAAACAAAACAAAAAAACTGGGAAATTCTTTACAATTCCTTCAGGGTCTCTGATGAAACCTGGAATGACCCTATCTACAATGACAGCTGGATGTGGCATAAGGTGGGACACTTGGGACTGAGAGGATTGGTGAGATTGGGTGAGCAAATGCAGAACCTTTAAAGCACAAATGCCTGGCACCCATTCCATGGGTCCCAACTCTCCAGGTTGAAGGGAATATTACTACAGCTATAACATGTACGGGAAACCTAGAGAACGGACACACTGTGAATACGAAAGGTTTCTAAAACTCAACGAATAGTCCCTCTCCTGGTGCTCCGGTTTGACTTTCCATCTGCTTTACTATCAACCTCCCAACTTGGAGAGACAGCCCCTTTAACCTCCTGGTTCGCACAGGTTGCCAATTTGGCAGAGGATGAAAGGGAAGAGGGAGAACCAATGAGAGAGTAGCTGTTAGGCATTTGGACAGGCACATATCACTGTAATTTCCCGGCAGGAAGAAGAATTAACCAAAGTCTCAGCCACCCACCGGGAACCAGTATAGGTCCTGAACCAAAATTTTGGACTTGCGGTCAGCTCACCAAAAACGAGTTGAAAAATGGAGCTCAGGGGCACAGCAATTCACAAACTGGCCGAGTAATAAAGGACAACTATCGTCCAAAAATCTGTTGAGGGAAGGCAACGAGGCGGACTTGAAAGCGAGGCAGAATAGCAGGAAACAGATTTCAAGAGGTACGTTGGAATCGCCTTTAAAGCACAGGAAGAGGGACACAACTTCGAATATGATGCACTTGGCCAAAAAGGGCGTATGCGTTTTCTCCTGAATATATTCAGGAGAAAACGCATACGCCCTTTTTGGCCAAGCAAGCAAGCGGGCAATGCAAATCTGCACTACAAAGAAGTATCACTTCCCACCGGTCAAAAGGGACATCCACAAAATGTGTAAAAACCAGAAAGGCATGACAGGTACTGGAGAACAGGGAGCCTTGTTATGCTGATGGGCGGGATGTAAATTGCCAACTGCCTCTCTGGAGGAGTGCATTGTGTTCCCTAAAACAAGTAAAGAACAGAGCTACAGAGCCAAGGGCACTTCCAGTCTACGGAATATACCTTGGGAAAACTGAAAATCAATAAGACAGAGCCACCCCAAAATTTAGGGCTACACTGCTTACAAGGACCGCAACTTGGGTACACCTTAAATATCCCAGGAAATATAAAAATGGTTCAAAAAATTGTGGTACTTACGTACGATGGAATATCCCTCAGCCATGAAATCAATGTCATAAGACCCGTAGCAGCAAAATGGGTGGATTCAGGTACGATGATTCTAAGTGAAATAAGTCACAGAGAAAAATAAACTTATCATAAGATATCACTTATGAAGCTCCTGTAAACATGACTACACTTGAACTGAGTTAGGAAAGAGAACAGTGTCTCACATTTAGAAAACACTCTTATGCCTGCTTAAGGGGGAAGGAGAGGTGGGGTGATGCATAAAACCAGAGTTTGATATAAGCACAAGTACCGTTCCAAAAACCAACTATGGTATAGACAAGACCTACACCTTCCTCAGTGAAAGGGACTCAAAACCCCATATTTCCCGCAGAGGAATATATCTGACTAGTAAGAATCTTAAAACCTATGGATTGATATGTCTCCGTAAGGGAATCAAGTGTGTCTAGACTGTCATAAACATGGCAGCGAGAATCAGCTCAAACCCACTATAAAAAGGAATTTCAAAAACAAAACAAAAAAACTGGGAAATTCTTTACAATTCCTTCAGGGTCTCTGATGAAACCTGGAATGACCCTATCTACAATGACAGCTGGATGTGGCATAAGGAGGGACACTTGGGACTGAGACGATTGGTGAGATTGGGTGAGCAAATGCAGAACCTTTAAAGCACAAATGCCTGGCACCCATTCCATGGGTCACAACTCTCCAGGTTGAAGGGAATATTACTACAGCTATAACATGTACGGGAAACCTAGAGAACGGACACACTGTGAATACGAAAGGTTTGTAAAACTCAACGAATAGTCCCTCTCCTGGTGCTCCGGTTTGACTTTCCATCTGCTTTACTATCAATCTCCCAACTTGGAGAGAGAGCCCCTTTAACCTCCTGGTTCGCACAGGTTGCCAATTTGGCAGAGGATGAAAGGGAAGAGGGAGAACCAATGAGAGAGTAGCTGTTAGGCATTTGGACAGGCACATATCACTGTAATTTCCCGGCAGGAAGAAGAATTAACCAAAGTCTCAGCCACCCACCGGGAACCAGTATAAGTCCTGAACCAAAATTTTGGACTTGCGGTCAGCTCACCAAAAACGAGTTGAAAAATGGAGCTCAGGGGCACAGCATTTCACAAACTGGCCGAGTAATAAAGGACAACTATCGTCCAAAAATCTGTTGAGGGAAGGCAACGAGGCGGACTTGAAAGCGAGGCAGAATAGCAGGAAACAGATTTTAAGAGGTACGTTGGAATCGCCTTTAAAGCACAGGAAGAGGGGCCCAACTTCGACAATGATGCACTTGGCCAAAAAGGGCGTATGCGTTTTCTCCTGAATATATTCAGGAGAAAACGCATACGCCCTTTTTGGCCAAGCAAGCAAGCGGGCAATGCAAATCTGCACTACAAAGAAGTATCACTTCCCACCGGTCAAAAGGGACATCCACAAAATGTGTAAAAACCAGAAAGGCAAGACAGGACCTGGAGAATAGGGAGCCTTGTTATGTTGATGGTCGGGATGTAATTGCCAACTGCCTCTCCGGAGGAGTACATTGTGTTTCCTAAAACAAGTAAAGAACAGAGCGACAGAGCCAAGGGCACTTCCAGTCTATGGAATATACCTTGGGAAAACTGAAAATCAATAAGACAGAGCCACCCCAAAATTTAGGGCTGCACTGATTACAAGGACCGCAACTTGGGTACACCTTAAATATCCCAGGAAATATAAAAATGGTTCAAAAAATTGTGGTACTTACGTACGATGGAATATCCCTCAGCCATGAAATCAATGTCATAAGACCAGTAGCAGCAAAATGGGTGGATTCAGGTACGATGATTCTAAGTGAAATAAGTCACAGAGAAAAAGAAACTTATCATAAGTTATCACTTATGAAGATCCTGTAAACATGACTACACTTGAACTGAGTTAGGAAAGAGAACAGTGTCTCACATTTAGAAAACACTCTTATGCCTGCTTAAGGGGGAAGGAGAGGTGGGGTGATGCATAAAACCAGAGTTTGATATAAGCACAAGTACCGTTCCAAAAACCAACTATGGTATAGACAAGACCTACACCTTCCTCAGTGAAAGGGACTCAAAACCCCATATTTCCCGCAGAGGAATATATCTGACTAGTAAGAATCTTAAAACCTATGGATTGATATGTCTCCGTAAGGGAATCAAGTGTGTCTAGACTGTCATAAACATGGCAGCGAGAATCAGCTCAAACCCACTATAAAAAGGAATTTCAAAAACAAAACAAAAAAACTGGGAAATTCTTTACAATTCCTTCAGGGTCTCTGATGAAACCTGGAATGACCCTATCTACAATGACAGCTGGATGTGGCATAAGGAGGGACACTTGGGACTGAGACGATTGGTGAGATTGGGTGAGCAAATGCAGAACCTTTAAAGCACAAATGCCTGGCACCCATTCCATGGGTCCCAACTCTCCAGGTTGAAGGGAATATTACTACAGCTATAACATGTACGGGAAACCTAGAGAACGGACACACTGTGAATACGAAAGGTTTCTAAAACTCAACGAATAGTCCCTCTCCTGGCGCTCCGGTTTGACTTTCCATCTGCTTTACTATCAACCTCTCAACTTGGAGAGACAGCCCCTTTAACCTCCTGGTTCGCACAGGTTTCCAATTTGGCAGAGGATGAAAGGGAAGAGGGAGAACCAATGAGAGAGTAGCTGTTAGGCATTTGGACGGGCACATATCACTGTAATTTCCCGGCAGGAAGAAGAATTAACCAAAGTCTCAGCCACCCACCGGGAACCAGTATAGGTCCTGAACCAAAATTTTGGACTTGCGGTCAGCTCACCAAAAACGAGTTGAAAAATGGAGCTCAGGGGCACAGCAATTCACAAACTGGCCGAGTAATAAAGGACAACTATCGTCCAAAAATCTGTTGAGGGAAGGCAACGAGGCGGACTTGAAAGCGAGGCAGAATAGCAGGAAACAGATTTCAAGAGGTACGTTGGAATCGCCTTTAAAGCACAGGAAGAGGGACACAACTTCGAATATGATGCACTTGGCCAAAAAGGGCGTATGCGTTTTCTCCTGAATATATTCAGGAGAAAACGCATACGCCCTTTTTGGCCAAGCAAGCAAGCGGGCAATGCAAATCTGCACTACAAAGAAGTATCACTTCCCACCGGTCAAAAGGGACATCCACAAAATGTGTAAAAACCAGAAAGGCACGACAGGTACTGGAGAACAGGGAGCCTTGTTATGCTGATGGGCGGGATGTAAATTGCCAACTGCCTCTCTGGAGGAGTGCATTGTGTTCCCTAAAACAAGTAAAGAACAGAGCTACAGAGCCAAGGGCACTTCCAGTCTACGGAATATACCTTGGGAAAACTGAAAATCAATAAGACAGAGCCACCCCAAAATTTAGGGCTACACTGCTTACAAGGACCGCAACTTGGGTACACCTTAAATATCCCAGGAAATATAAAAATGGTTCAAAAAATTGTGGTACTTACGTACGATGGAATATCCCTCAGCCATGAAATCAATGTCATAAGACCCGTAGCAGCAAAATGGGTGGATTCAGGTACGATGATTCTAAGTGAAATAAGTCACAGAGAAAAATAAACTTATCATAAGATATCACTTATGAAGATCCTGTAAACATGACTACACTTGAACTGAGTTAGGAAAGAGAACAGTGTCTCACATTTAGAAAACACTCTTATGCCTGCTTAAGGGGGAAGGAGAGGTGGGGTGATGCATAAAACCAGAGTTTGATATAAGCACAAGTACCGTTCCAAAAACCAACTATGGTATAGACAAGACCTACACCTTCCTCAGTGAAAGGGACTCAAAACCCCATATTTCCCGCAGAGGAATATATCTGACTAGTAAGAATCTTAAAACCTATGGATTGATATGTCTCCGTAAGGGAATCAAATGTGTCTAGACTGTCATAAACATGGCAGCGAGAATCAGCTCAAACCCACTATAAAAAGGAATTTCAAAAACAAAACAAAAAAACTGGGAAATTCTTTACAATTCCTTCAGGGTCTCTGATGAAACCTGGAATGACCCTATCTACAATGACAGCTGGATGTGGCATAAGGAGGGACACTTGGGACTGAGACGATTGGTGAGATTGGGTGAGCAAATGCAGAACCTTTAAAGCACAAATGCCTGGCACCCATTCCATGGGTCACAACTCTCCAGGTTGAAGGGAATATTACTACAGCTATAACATGTACGGGAAACCTAGAGAACGGACACACTGTGAATACGAAAGGTTTCTAAAACTCAACGAATAGTCCCTCTCCTGGTGCTCCGGTTTGACTTTCCATCTGCTTTACTATCAATCTCCCAACTTGGAGAGACAGCCCCTTTAACCTCCTGGTTCGCACAGGTTGCCAATTTGGCAGAGGATGAAAGGGAAGAGGGAGAACCAATGAGAGAGTAGCTGTTAGGCATTTGGAGGGGCACATATCACTGTAATTTCCCGGCAGGAAGAAGAATTAACCAAAGTCTCAGCCACCCACCGGGAACCAGTATAAGTCCTGAACCAAAATTTTGGACTTGCGGTCAGCTCACCAAAAACGAGTTGAAAAATGGAGCTCAGGGGCACAGCAATTCACAAACTGGCCGAGTAATAAAGGACAACTATCGTCCAAAAATCTGTTGAGGGAAGGCAACGAGGCGGACTTGAAAGCGAGGCAGAATAGCAGGAAACAGATTTCAGGAGGTACGTTGGAATCGCCTTTAAAGCACAGGAAGAGGGACACAACTTCGAATATGATGCACTTGGCCATAAAGGGCGTATGCGTTTTCTCCTGAATATATTCAGGAGAAAACGCATACGCCCTTTTTGGCCAAGCAAGCAAGCGGGCAATGCAAATCTGCACTACAAAGAAGTATCACTTCCCACCGGTCAAAAGGGACATCCACAAAATGTGTAAAAACCAGAAAGGCAAGACAGGCACTGGAGAACAGGGAGCCTTGTTATGCTGATGGGCGGGATGTTAATTGCCAACTGCCACTCTGGAGGAGTACATTGTGTTCCCTAAAACAAGTAAACAACAGAGCTACAGAGCCAAGGGCACTTCCAGTCTAGGGAATATACCTTGGGAAAACTGAAAATCAATAAGACAGAGCCACGCCAAAATTTAGGGCTGCACTGCTTACAAGGACCTCAACTTGGGTACACCTTAAATATCCCAGGAAATATAAAAATGGTTCAAAAAAGTGTGGTACTTACGTATGATGGAATATCCCTCAGCCATGAAATCAATGTCATAAGACCAGTAGCAGCAAAATGGGTGGATTCAGGTACGATGATTCTAAGTGAAATAAGTTACACAGAAAAAGAAACTTATCATAAGATATCACTTATGAAGATCCTGTAAACATGGCTACACTTGAACTGAGTTAGGAAAGAGAACAGTGTCTCACATTTAGAAAACACTCTTATGCCTGCTTAAGGGGGAAGGAGAGGTGTGGTGACGCATAAAACCAGAGTTTGATATAAGCACAGGTACCGTTCCAAAAACCAACTATGGAATAGACAAGACCTACACCTTCCTCAGTGAAAGGGACTCAAAACGCCACATTTCCCGCAGAGGAATATATCTGACTAGTAAGAATCTTAAAACCTATGGATTGATATGTGTCCGTAAGGGAATCAAGTGTGTCTAGACTGGCATAAACATGGCAGCGAGAATCAGCTCAAACCCACTATAAAAAGGAATTTCAAAAACAAAACAAAAAAACTGGGAAATTCTTTAAAATTCCTTCAGGGTCTCTGATGAAACCTGGAATGACCCTATCTACAATGACAGCTGGATGTGGCATAAGGCTGGACACTTGGGACTGAGAGGGTTGGTGAGATTGGGTGAGCAAATGCAGAATGTTTACAGCACAAATGCCTGGCTCCCATTCCATGGGTCCCAACTCTCCAGGTTGAAGGGAATATTACTACAGCTATAACATGTACGGGAAACTTAGAGAACGGACACACTGTGAATACGAAAGGTTTCTAAAACTCAACGAATAGTCTCTCTCCTGGTGCTCCGGTTTGACTTTCCATCTGCTTTACTATCAACCTCCCAACTTGGAGAGACAGCCCCTTTAACCTCCTGGTTCGCACAGGTTTCCAATTTGGCAGAGGATGAAAGGGAAGAGGGAGAACCAATGAGAGAGTAGCTGTTAGGCATTTGGACGGACACATATCACTGTAATTTCCCGGCAGGAAGAAGAATTAACCAAAGTCTCAGCCACCCACCGGGAACCAGTATAGGTCCTGAACCAAAATTTTGGACTTGCGGTCAACTCACCAAAAACGAGTTGAAAAATGGAGCTCAGGGGCACAGCAATTCACAAACTGGCCGAGTAATAAAGGACAACTATCGTCCAAAAATCTGTTGAGGGAAGGCAACGAGGCGGACTTGAAAGCGAGGCAGAATAGCAGGAAACAGATTTCAAGAGGTACGTTGGAATTGCCTTTAAAGCACAGGAAGAGGGACACAACTTCGAATATGATGCACTTGGCCAAAAAGGGCGTATGCGTTTTCTCCTGAATATATTCAGGAGAAAACGCATACGCCCTTTTTGGCCAAGCAAGCAAGCGGGCAATGCAAATCTGCACTACAAAGAAGTATCACTTCCCACCGGTCAAAAGGGACATCCACAAAATGTGTAAAAACCAGAAAGGCAAGACAGGCACTGGAGAACAGGGAGCCTTGTTATGCTGATGGGCGGGATGTAAATTGCCAACTGCCTCTCTGGAGTAGTGCATTGTGTTCCCTAAAACAAGTAAACAACAGAGCTACAGAGCCAAGGGCACTTCCAGTCTAGGGAATATACCTTGGGAAAACTGAAAATCAATAAGACAGAGCCACCCCAAAATTTAGGGCTGCACTGCTTACAAGGACCTCAAATTGGGTACACCTTAAATATCCCAGGAAATATAAAAATGGTTCAAAAAAGTGTGGTACTTACGTACGATGGAATATCCCTCAGCCATGAAATCAATGTCATAAGACCAGTAGCAGCAAAATGGGTGGATTCAGGTACGATGATTCTAAGTGAAATAAGTTACACAGAAAAAGAAACTTATCATAAGATATCACTTATGAAGATCCTGTAAACATGGCTACACTTGAACTGAGTTAGGAAAGAGAACAGTGTCTCACATTTAGAAAACACTCTTATGCCTGCTTAAGGGGGAAGGAGAGGTGGGGTGATGCATAAAACCAGAGTTTGATATAAGCACAGGTACCGTTCCAAAAACCAACTATGGAATAGACAAGACCTACACCTTCCTCAGTGAAAGGGACTCAAAACCCCATATTTCCCGCAGAGGAATATATCTGACTCGTAAGAATCTTAAAACCTATGGATTGATATGTCTCCGTAAGGAAATCAAGTGTGTTTAGACTGGCATAAACAGGGCAGCGAGAATCAGCTCAAACCCACTATAAAAAGGAATTTCATAAACAAAACAAAAAAACTGGGAAATTCTTTACAATTCCTTCAGGGTCTCTGATGAAACCTGGAATGACCCTATCTACAATGACAGCTGGATGTGGCATAAGGAGGGACACTTGGGACTGAGACGATTGGTGAGATTGGGTGAGCAAATGCAGAACCTTTAAAGCACAAATGCCTGGCACCCATTCCATGGGTCCCAACTCTCCAGGTTGAAGGGAATATTACTACAGCTATAACATATACGGGAAACCTAGAGAACGGACACACTGTGAATACGAAAGGTTTCTAAAAGTCAACGAATAGTCCCTCTCCTGGTGCTCCGGTTTGACTTTCCATCTGCTTTACTATCAACCTCCCAACATGGAGAGACAGCCCATTTAACCTCCTGGTTCGCACAGGTTGCCAATTTGGCAGAGGATGAAAGGGAAGAGGGAGAACCAATGAGAGAGTAGCTGTTAGGCATTTGGACAGGCACATATCACTGTAATTTCCCAACAGGAAGAAGAATTAACCAAAGTCTCAGCCACCCACCGGGAACCAGTATAAGTCCTGAACCAAAATTTTGGACTTGCGGTCAGCTCACCAAAAACGAGTTGAAAAATGGAGCTCAGGGGCACAGCATTTCACAAACTGGCCGAGTAATAAAGGACAACTATCGTCCAAAAATCTGTTGACGGAAGGCAACGAGGCGGAGTTGAAAGCGAGGCAGAATAGCAGGAAACAGATTTCAAGAGGTACGTTGGAATCGCCTTTAAAGCACAGGAAGAGGGGCACAACTTCGACAATGATGCACTTGGTCAAAAAGGGCGTATGCATTTTCTCCTGAATATATTCAGGAGAAAACGCATACGCCCTTTTTGGCCAAGCAAGCAAGCGGGCAATGCAAATCTGCACTACAAAGAAGTATCACTTCCCACCGGTCAAAAGGGACATCCACAAAATGTGTAAAAACCAGAAAGGCAAGACAGGACCTGGAGAATAGGGAGCCTTGTTATGTTGATGGGCGGGATGTAATTGCCAACTGCCTCTCCGGAGGAGTACATTGTGTTTCCTAAAACAAGTAAAGAACAGAGCGACAGAGCCAAGGGCACTTCCAGTCTACGGAATATACCTTGGGAAAACTGAAAATCAATAAGACAGAGCCACCCCAAAATTTAGGGCTGCACTGATTACAAGGACCACAACTTGGGTACACCTTAAATATCCCAGGAAATATAAAAATGGTTCAAAAAATTGTGGTACTTACGTACGATGGAATATCCCTCAGCCATGAAATCAATGTCATAAGACCAGTAGCAGCAAAATGGGTGGATTCAGGTACGATGATTCTAAGTGAAATAAGTCACAGAGAAAAAGAAACTTATCATAAGTTATCACTTATGAAGATCCTGTAAACATGACTACACTTGAACTGAGTTAGGAAAGAGAACAGTGTCTCACATTTAGAAAACACTCTTATGCCTGCTTAAGGGGGAAGGAGAAGTGGGGTGATGCATAAAACCAGAGTTTGATATAAGCACAAGTACCGTTCCAAAAACCAACTATGGTATAGACAAGACCTACACCTTCCTCAGTGAAAGGGACTCAAAACCCCATATTTCCCGCAGAGGAATATATCTGACTAGTAAGAATCTTAAAACCTATGGATTGATATGTCTCCGTAAGGGAATCAAGTGTGTCTAGACTGTCATAAACATGGCAGCGAGAATCAGCTCAAACCCACTATAAAAAGGAATTTCAAAAACAAAACAAAAAAACTGGGAAATTCTTTACAATTCCTTCAGGGTCTCTGATGAAACCTGGAATGACCCTATCTACAATGACAGCTGGATGTGGCATAAGGAGGGACACTTGGGACTGAGACGATTGGTGAGATTGGGTGAGCAAATGCAGAACCTTTAAAGCACAAATGCCTGGCACCCATTCCATGGGTCCCAACTCTCCAGGTTGAAGGGAATATTACTACAGCTATAACATGTACGGGAAACCTAGAGAACGGACACACTGTGAATACGAAAGGTTTCTAAAACTCAACGAATAGTCCCTCTCCTGGCGCTCCGGTTTGACTTTCCATCTGCTTTACTATCAACCTCTCAACTTGGAGAGACAGCCCCTTTAACCTCCTGGTTCGCACAGGTTTCCAATTTGGCAGAGGATGAAAGGGAAGAGGGAGAATCAATGAGAGAGTAGCTGTTAGGCATTTGGACGGGCACATATCACTGTAATTTCCCGGCAGGAAGAAGAATTAACCAAAGTCTCAGCCACCCACCGGGAACCAGTATAGGTCCTGAACCAAAATTTTGGACTTGCGGTCAGCTCACCAAAAACGAGTTGAAAAATGGAGCTCAGGGGCACAGCAATTCACAAACTGGCCGAGTAATAAAGGACAACTATCGTCCAAAAATCTGTTGAGGGAAGGCAACGAGGCGGACTTGAAAGCGAGGCAGAATAGCAGGAAACAGATTTCAAGAGGTACGTTGGAATCGCCTTTAAAGCACAGGAAGAGGGACACAACTTCGAATATGATGCACTTGGCCAAAAAGGGCGTATGCGTTTTCTCCTGAATATATTCAGGAGAAAACGCATACGCCCTTTTTGGCCAAGCAAGCAAGCGGGCAATGCAAATCTGCACTACAAAGAAGTATCACTTCCCACCGGTCAAAAGGGACATCCACAAAATGTGTAAAAACCAGAAAGGCAAGACAGGCCCTGGAGAATAGGGAGCCTTGTTATGTTGATGGGCGGGATGTAATTGCCAACTGCCTCTCCGGAGGAGTACATTGTGTTTCCTAAAAGAAGTAAAGAACAGAGCTACAGAGCCAAGGGCACTTCCAGTCTAGGGAATATACCTTGGGAAAACTGAAAATCAATAAGACAGAGCCACCCCAAAATTTAGGGCTGCACTGCTTACAAGGACCTCAACTTGGGTACACCTTAAATATCCCAGGAAATATAAAAATGGTTCAAAAAATTGTGGTACTTACGTACGATGGAAAATCCCTCAGCCATGAAATCAATGTCATAAGACCAGTAGCAGCAAAATGGGTGGATTCAGGTACGATGATTCTAAGTGAAATAAGTCACAGAGAAAAAGAAACTTATCATAAGATATCACTTATGAAGATCCTGTAAACATGACTACACTTGAACTGAGTTAGGAAAGAGAACAGTGTCTCACATTTAGAAAACACTCTTATGCCTGCTTAAGGGGGAAGGAGAGGTGGGGTGATGCATAAAACCAGAGTTTGATATAAGCACAGGTACCGTTCCAAAAACCAACTATGGAATAGACAAGACCTACACCTTCCTCAGTGAAAGGGACTCAAAACCCCATATTTCCCGCAGAGGAATATATCTGACTAGTAAGAATCTTAAAACCTATGGATTGATATGTCTCCGTAAGGGAATCAAGTGTGTCTAGACTGTCATAAACATGGCAGCGAGAATCAGCTCAAACCCACTATAAAAAGGAATTTCAAAAACAAAACAAAAAAACTGGGAAATTCTTTACAATTCCTTCAGGGTCTCTGATGAAACCTGGAATGACCCTATCTACAATGACAGCTGGATGTGGCATAAGGTGGGACACTTCGGACTGAGACGATTGGTGAGATTGGGTGAGCAAATTCAGAACCTTTAAAGCACAAATGCCTGGCACCCATTCCATGGGTCCCAACTCTCCAGGTTGAAGGGAATATTACTACAGCTATAACATGTACGGGAAACCTAGAGAACGGACACACTGTGAATACGAAAGGTTTCTAAAACTCAACGAATAGTCCCTCTCCTGGTGCTCCGGTTTGACTTTCCATCTGCTTTACTATCAACCTCCCAACATGGAGAGACAGCCCATTTAACCTCCTGGTTCGCACAGGTTGCCAATTTGGCAGAGGATGAAAGGGAAGAGGGAGAACCAATGAGAGAGTAGCTGTTAGGCATTTGGACAGGCACATATCACTGTAATTTCCCAACAGGAAGAAGAATTAACCAAAGTCTCAGCCACCCACCGGGAACCAGTATAAGTCCTGAACCAAAATTTTGGACTTGCGGTCAGCTCACCAAAAACGAGTTGAAAAATGGAGCTCAGGGGCACAGCATTTCACAAACTGGCCGAGTAATAAAGGACAACTATCGTCCAAAAATCTGTTGACGGAAGGCAACGAGGCGGAGTTGAAAGCGAGGCAGAATAGCAGGAAACAGATTTCAAGAGGTACGTTGGAATCGCCTTTAAAGCACAGGAAGAGGGGCACAACTTCGACAATGATGCACTTGGTCAAAAAGGGCGTATGCATTTTCTCCTGAATATATTCAGGAGAAAACGCATACGCCCTTTTTGGCCAAGCAAGCAAGCGGGCAATGCAAATCTGCACTACAAAGAAGTATCACTTCCCACCGGTCAAAAGGGACATCCACAAAATGTGTAAAAACCAGAAAGGCAAGACAGGACCTGGAGAATAGGGAGCCTTGTTATGTTGATGGGCGGGATGTAATTGCCAACTGCCTCTCCGGAGGAGTACATTGTGTTTCCTAAAACAAGTAAAGAACAGAGCAACAGAGCCAAGGGCACTTCCACTCTACGGAATATACCTTGGGAAAACTGAAAATCAATAAGACAGAGCCACCCCAAAATTTAGGGCTGCACTGATTACAAGGACCGCAACTTGGGTACACCTTAAATATCCCAGGAAATATAAAAATGGTTCAAAAAATTGTGGTACTTACGTACGATGGAATATCCCTCAGCCATGAAATCAATGTCATAAGACCAGTAGCAGCAAAATGGGTGGATTCAGGTACGATGATTCTAAGTGAAATAAGTCACAGAGAAAAAGAAACTTATCATAAGTTATCACTTATGAAGATCCTGTAAACATGACTACACTTGAACTGAGTTAGGAAAGAGAACAGTGTCTCACATTTAGAAAACACTCTTATGCCTGCTTAAGGGGGAAGGAGAAGTGGGGTGATGCATAAAACCAGAGTTTGATATAAGCACAAGTACCGTTCCAAAAACCAACTATGGTATAGACAAGACCTACACCTTCCTCAGTGAAAGGGACTCAAAACCCCATATTTCCCGCAGAGGAATATATCTGACTAGTAAGAATCTTAAAACCTATGTATTGATATGTCTCCGTAAGGGAATCAAGTGTGTCTAGACTGTCATAAACATGGCAGCGAGAATCAGCTCAAACCCACTATAAAAAGGAATTTCAAAAACAAAACAAAAAAACTGGGAAATTCTTTACAATTCCTTCAGGGTCTCTGATGAAACCTGGAATGACCCTATCTACAATGACAGCTGGATGTGGCATAAGGAGGGACACTTGGGACTGAGACGATTGGTGAGATTGGGTGAGCAAATGCAGAACCTTTAAAGCACAAATGCCTGGCACCCATTCCATGGGTCCCAACTCTCCAGGTTGAAGGGAATATTACTACAGCTATAACATGTACGGGAAACCTAGAGAACGGACACACTGTGAATACGAAAGGTTTCTAAAACTCAACGAATAGTCCCTCTCCTGGTGCTCCGGTTTGACTTTCCATCTGCTTTACTATCAACCTCTCAACTTGGAGAGACAGCCCCTTTAACCTCCTGGTTCGCACAGGTTTCCAATTTGGCAGAGGATGAAAGGGAAGAGGGAGAACCAATGAGAGAGTAGCTGTTAGGCATTTGGACGGGCACATATCACTGTAATTTCCCGGCAGGAAGAAGAATTAACCAAAGTCTCAGCCACCCACCGGGAACCAGTATAGGTCCTGAACCAAAATTTTGGACTTGCGGTCAGCTCACCAAAAACGAGTTGAAAAATGGAGCTCAGGGGCACAGCAATTCACAAACTGGCCGAGTAATAAAGGACAACTATCGTCCAAAAATCTGTTGAGGGAAGGCAACGAGGCGGACTTGAAAGCGAGGCAGAATAGCAGGAAACAGATTTCAAGAGGTACGTTGGAATCGCCTTTAAAGCACAGGAAGAGGGACACAACTTCGAATATGATGCACTTTGCCAAAAAGGGCGTATGCGTTTTCTCCTGAATATATTCAGGAGAAAACGCATACGCCCTTTTTGGCCAAGCAAGCAAGCGGGCAATGCAAATCTGCACTACAAAGAAGTATCACTTCCCACCGGTCAAAAGGGACATCCACAAAATGTGTAAAAACCAGAAAGGCAAGACAGGCCCTGGAGAATAGGGAGCCTTGTTATGTTGATGGGCGGGATGTAATTGCCAACTGCCTCTCCGGAGGAGTACATTGTGTTTCCTAAAAGAAGTAAAGAACAGAGCTACAGAGCCAAGGGCACTTCCAGTCTAGGGAATATACCTTGGGAAAACTGAAAATCAATAAGACAGAGCCACCCCAAAATTTAGGGCTGCACTGCTTACAAGGACCTCAACTTGGGTACACCTTAAATATCCCAGGAAATATAAAAATGGTTCAAAAAATTGTGGTACTTACGTACGATGGAAAATCCCTCAGCCATGAAATCAATGTCATAAGACCAGTAGCAGCAAAATGGGTGGATTCAGGTACGATGATTCTAAGTGAAATAAGTCACAGAGAAAAAGAAACTTATCATAAGATATCACTTATGAAGATCCTGTAAACATGACTACACTTGAACTGAGTTAGGAAAGAGAACAGTGTCTCACATTTAGAAAACACTCTTATGCCTGCTTAAGGGGGAAGGAGAGGTGGGGTGATGCATAAAACCAGAGTTTGATATAAGCACAGGTACCGTTCCAAAAACCAACTATGGAATAGACAAGACCTACACCTTCCTCAGTGAAAGGGACTCAAAACCCCATATTTCCCGCAGAGGAATATATCTGACTAGTAAGAATCTTAAAACCTATGGATTGATATGTCTCCGTAAGGGAATCAAGTGTGTCTAGACTGGCATAAACATGGCAGCGAGAATCAGCTCAAACCCACTATAAAAAGGAATTTCAAAAACAAAACAAAAAAACTGGGAAATTCTTTACAATTCCTTCAGGGTCTCTGATGAAACCTGGAATGACCCTATCTACAATGACAGCTGGATGTGGCATAAGGTGGGACACTTCGGACTGAGACGATTGGTGAGATTGGGTGAGCAAATGCAGAACCTTTAAAGCACAAATGCCTGGCACCCATTCCATGGGTCCCAACTCTCCAGGTTGAAGGGAATATTACTACAGCTATAACATGTACGGGAAACCTAGAGAACGGACACACTGTGAATATGAAAGGTTTCTAAAACTCAACGAATAGTCCCTCTCCTGGTGCTCCGGTTTGACTTTCCATCTGCTTTACTATCAACCTCCCAACTTGGAGAGACAGCCCCTTTAACCTCCTGGTTCGCACAGGTTGCCAATTTGGCAGCGGATGAAAGGGAAGAGGGAGAACCAATGAGAGAGTAGCTGTTAGGCATTTGGACAGGCACATATCACTGTAATTTCCCGGCAGGAAGAAGAATTAACCAAAGTCTCAGCCACCCACCGGGAACCAGTATAAGTCCTGAACCAAAATTTTGGACTTGCGGTCAGCTCACCAAAAACGAGTTGAAAAATGGAGCTCAGGGGCACAGCATTTCACAAACTGGCCGAGTAATAAAGGACAACTATGGTTCAAAAATCTGTTGAGGGAAGGCAACGAGGCGGAGTTGAAAGCGAGGCAGAATAGCAGGAAACAGATTTCAAGAGGTACTTTGGAATCGCCTTTAAAGCACAGGAAGAGGGGCACAACTTCGACAATGATGCACTTGGCCAAAAAGGGCGTATGCGTTTTCTCCTGAATATATTCAGGAGAAAACGCATACGCCCTTTTTGGCCAAGCAAGCAAGCGGGCAATGCAAATCTGCACTAAAAAGAAGTATCACTCCCCACCGGTCAAAAGGGACATCCACAAAATGTGTAAAAACCAGAAAGGCAAGACAGGACCTGGAGAATAGGGAGCCTTGTTATGTTGATGGGCGGGATGTAAATTGCCAACTGCCTCTCCGGAGGAGTACATTGTGTTCCCTAAAACAAGTAAAGAACAGAGCTACAGAGCCAAGGGCACTTCCAGTCTACGGAATATACCTTGGGAAAACTGAAAATCAATAAGACAGAGCCACCCCAAAATTTAGGGCTGCACTGCTTACAAGGACCGCAACTTGGGTACACCTTAAATATCCCAGGAAATATAAAAATGGTTCAAAAAATTGTGGTACTTACGTACGATGGAATATCCCTCAGCCATGAAATCAATGTCATAAGACCAGTAGCAGCAAAATGGGTGGATTCAGGTACGATGATTCTAAGTGAAATAAGTCACAGAGAAAAATAAACTTATCATAAGATATCACTTATGAAGATCCTGTAAACATGACTACACTTGAACTGAGTTAGGAAAGAGAACAGTGTCTCACATTTAGAAAACACTCTTATGCCTGCTTAAGGGGGAAGGAGAGGTGGGGTGATGCATAAAACCAGAGTTTGATATAAGCACAAGTACCGTTCCAAAAACCAACTATGGTATAGATAAGACCTACACCTTCCTCAGTGAAAGGGACTCAAAACCCCATATTTCCCGCAGACGAATATATCTGACTAGTAAGAATCTTAAAACCTATGGATTGATATGTCTCCGTAAGGGAATCAAATGTGTCTAGACTGTCATAAACATGGCAGCGAGAATCAGCTCAAACCCACTATAAAAAGGAATTTCAAAAACAAAACAAAAAAACTGGGAAATTCTTTACAATTCCTTCAGGGTCTCTGATGAAACCTGGAATGACCCTATCTACAATGACAGCTGGATGTGGCATAAGGAGGGACACTTGGGACTGAGAGGATTGGTGAGATTGGGTGAGCAAATGCAGAACCTTTAAAGCACAAATGCCTGGCACCCATTCCATGGGTCCCAACTCTCCAGCTTGAAGGGAATATTACTACAGCTATAACATGTACGGGAAACCTAGAGAACGGACACACTGTGAATACGAAAGGTTTCTAAAACTCAACGAATAGTCCCTCTCCTGGTGCTCCAGTTTGACTTTCCATCTGCTTTACTATCAATCTCCCAACTTGGAGAGACAGCCCCTTTAACCTCCTGGTTCGCACAGGTTGCCAATTTGGCAGAGGATGAAAGGGAAGAGGGAGAACCAATGAGAGAGTAGCTGTTAGGCATTTGGACGGGCACATATCACTGTAATTTCCCGGCAGGAAGAAGAATTAACCAAAGTCTCAGCCACCCACCGGGAACCAGTATAGGTCCTGAACCAAAATTTTGGACTTGCGGTCAGCTCACCAAAAACGAGTTGAAAAATGGAGCTCAGGGGCACAGCATTTCACAAACTGGCCGAGTAATAAAGGACAACTATCGTCCAAAAATCCTTTGAGGGAAGGCAACGAGGCAGACTTGAAAGCGAGGCAGAATAGCAGGAAACAGATTTCAAGAGGTACTTTGGAATCGCCTTTAAAGCACAGGAAGAGGGGCACAACTTCGACAATGATGCACTTGGCCAAAAAGGGCGTATGCGTTTTCTCCTGAATATATTCAGGAGAAAACGCATACGCCCTTTTTGGCCAAGCAAGCAAACGGGCAATGCAAATCTGCACTACAAAGAAGTATCACTTCCCACCGGTCAAAAGGGACATCCACAAAATGTGTAAAAACCAGAAAGGCAAGACAGGCCCTGGAGAACAGGGAGCCTTGTTATGTTGATGGGCGGGATGTAAATTGCCAACTGCCTCTCTGGAGGAGTATATTGTGTTCCCTAAAACAAGTAAACAACAGAGCTACAGATCCAAGGGCACTTCCAGTCTACGGAATATACCTTGGGAAAACTGAAAATCAATAAGACAGAGCCACCCCAAAATTTAGGGCTGCACTGCTTACAAGGACCGCAACTTGGGTACACCTTAAATATCCCAGGAAATATAAAAATGGTTCAAAAAATTGTGGTACTTACGTACGATGGAATATCCCTCAGCCATGAAATCAATGTCATAAGACCAGTAGCAGCAAAATGGGTGGATTCAGGTACGATGATTCTAAGTGAAATAAGTCACACAGAAAAATAAACTTATCATAAGATATCACTTATGAAGATCCTGTAAACATGACTACACTTGAACTGAGTTAGGAAAGAGAACAGTGTCTCACATTTAGAAAACACTCTTATGCCTGCTTAAGGGGGAAGGAGAGGTGGGGTGATGCATAAAACCAGAGTTTGATATAAGCACAGGTACCGTTCCAAAAACCAACTATGGAATAGACAAGACCTACACCTTCCTCAGTGAAAGGGACTCAAAACGCCATATTTCCCGCAGAGGAATATATCTGACTAGTAAGAATCTTAAAACCTATGGATTGATATGTCTCCGTAAGGGAATCAAGTGTGTCTAGACTGGCATAAACATGGCAGCGAGAATCAGCTCAAACCCACTATAAAAAGGAATTTCAAAAACAAACCAAAAAAACTGGGAAATTCTTTACAATTCCTTCAGGGTCTCTGATGAAACCTGGAATGACCCTATCTACAATGACAGCTGGATGTGGCATAAGGCTGGACACTTGGGACTGAGAGGATTGGTGAGATTGGGTGAGCAAATGCAGAATGTTTACAGCACAAATGCCTGGCTCCCATTCCATGGGTCCCAACTCTCCAGGTTGAAGGGAATATTACTACAGCTATAACATGTACGGGAAACCTAGAGAACGGACACACTGTGAATACGAAAGGTTTCTAAAACTCAACGAATAGTCCCTCTCCTGGTGCTCCGCTTTGACTTTCCATCTGCTTTACTATCAACCTCCCAACTTGGAGAGACAGCCCCTTTAACCTCCTGGTTCGCACAGGTTGCCAATTTGGCAGAGGATGAAAGGGAAGAGGGAGAACCAATGAGAGAGTAGCTGTTAGGCATTTGGACGGACACATATCACTGTAATTTCCCGGCAGGAAGAAGAATTAACCAAAGTCTCAGCCACCCACCGGGAACCAGTATAGGTCATGAACCAAAATTTTGGACTTGCGGTCAGCTCACCAAAAACGAGTTGAAAAATGGAGCTCAGGGGCACAGCAACTCACAAACTGGCCGAGTAATAAAGGACAACTATCGTCCAAAAATCTGTTGAGGGATGGCAACGAGGCGGACTTGAAAGCGAGGCAGAATAGCAGGAAACAGATTTCAACAGGTACGTTGGAATCGCCTTTAAAGCACAGGAAGAGGGACACAACTTAGAATATGATGCTCTTGGCCAAAAAGGGCGTATGCGTTTTCTCCTGAATATATTCAGGAGAAAACGCATACGCCCTTTTTGGCCAAGCAAGCAAGCGGGCAATGCAAATCTGCACTACAAAGAAGTATCACTTCCCACCGGTCAAAAGGGACATCCACAAAATTTCTAAAAACCAGAAAGGCAAGACAGGCCCTGGAGAACAGGCAGCCTTGTTATGCTGATGGGCGGGATGTAAATTGCCAACAGCCTCTCTGGAAGAGTGCATTGTGTTCCCTAAAACAAGTAAACAACAGAGCTACAGATCCAAGGGCACTTCCAGTCTAGGGAATATACCTTGGGAAAACTGAAAATCAATAAGACAGAGCCACCCCAAAATTTAGGGTTGCTCTGCTTACAAGGACCTCAACTTAGGTACACCTTAAATATCCCAGGAAATATAAAAATGGTTCAAAAAAGTGTGGTACTTACGTACGATGGAATATTCCTCAGCCATGAAATCAATGTCATAAGACCAGTAGCAGCAAAATGGGTGGATTCAGGTACGATGATTCTAAGTGAAATAAGTCACAGAGAAAAAGAAACTTATCATAAGATATCACTTATGAAGATCCTGTAAACATGGCTACACTTGAACTGAGATAGGAAAGAGAACAGTGTCTCACATTTAGAAAACACTCTTATGCCTGCTTAAGTGGGAAGGAGAGGTGGGGTGATGCATAAAAACAGAGTTTGATATAAGCACAGGTACCGTTCCAAAAACCAACTATGGAATAGACAAGACCTACACCTTCCTCAGTGAAAGGGATTAGAATCCCCATATTTACCGCAGAGGAATATATCTGACTAGTAAGAATCTTAAAACCTATGGATTGATATGTCTCCGTAAGGGAATCAAGTGTGTCTAGACTGGCATAAACATGGCAGCGAGAATCAGCTCAAACCCACTATAAAAAGGAATTTCAAAAACAAAACAAAAAAACTGGGAAATTCTTTACAATTCCTTCAGGGTCTCTGATGAAACCTGGAATGATTCTATCTACAATGACAGCTGGATGTGGCATAAGGCTGGACACTTGGGACTGAGAGGATTGGTGAGATTGGGTGAGCAAATGCAGACCCTTTAAAGCACAAATGCCTGGCACCCATTCCATGGGTCCCAACTCTCCAGGTTGAAGGGAATATTACTACAGCTATAACATGTACGGGAAACCTAGAGAACGGACACACTGTGAATACGAAAGGTTTCTAAAACTCAACGAATAGTCCCTCTCCTGGTGCTCCGGTTTGACTTTCCATCTGCTTTACTATCAACCTCCCAACTTGGAGAGACAGCCCCTTTAACCTCCTGGTTCGCACAGGTTTCCAATTTGGCAGAGGATGAAAAGGAAAAGGGAGAACCAATGAGAGAGTAGCTGTTAGGCATTTGGACGGGCACATATCACTGTAATTTCCTGGCAGGAAGAAGAATTAACCAAAGTCTCAGCCACCCACCGGGAACCAGTATAGGTCCTGAACCAAAATTTTGGACTTGCGGTCAGCTCACCAAAAACGAGTTGAAAAATGGAGCTCAGGGGCACAGCAATTCACAAACTGGCCGAGTAATAAAGGACAACTATCGTCCAAAAATCTGTTGAGGGAAGGCAACGAGGCGGACTTGAAAGCGAGGCAGAATAGCAGGAAACAGATTTCAGGAGGTACGTTGGAATCGCCTTTAAAGCTCAGGAAGAGGGACACAACTTCGAATATGATGAACTTGGCCATAAAGGGCGTTTGCTTTTTCTCCTGAATATATTCAGGAGAAAACGCATACGCCCTTTTTGGCCAAGAAAGCAAGCGGGCAATGCAAATCTGCACTACAAAGAAGTATCACTTCCCACCGGTCAAAAGGGACATCCAACAAAATGTGTAAAAACCAGAAAGGCAAGACAGGCACTGGAGAACAGGGAGCCTTGTTATGCTGATGGGCGGGATGTTAATTGCCAACTGCCTCTCTGGAGGAGTACATTGTGTTCCCTAAAACAAGTAAACAACAGAGCTACAGAGCCAAGGGCACTTCCAGTCTAGGGAATATACCTTGGGAAAACTGAAAATCAATAAGACAGAGCCACGCCAAAATTTAGGGCTGCACTGCTTACAAGGACCTCAACTTGGGTACACGTTAAATATCCCAGGAAATATAAAAATGGTGCAAAAAAGTGTGGTACTTACGTACGATGGAATATCCCTCAGCCATGAAATCAATGTCATAAGACCAGTAGCAGCAAAATGGGTGGATTCAGGTACGATGATTCTAAGTGAAATAAGTTACACAGAAAAAGAAACTTATCATAAGATATCACTTATGAAGATCCTGTAAACATGGCTACACTTGAACTGAGTTAGGAAAGAGAACAGTGTCTCACATTTAGAAAACACTCTTATGCCTGCTTAAGGGGGAAGGAGAGGTGTGGTGACGCATAAAACCAGAGTTTGATATAAGCACAGGTACCGTTCCAAAAACCAACTATGGAATAGACAAGACCTACACCTTCCTCAGTGAAAGGGACTCAAAACGCCATATTTCCCGCAGAGGAATATATCTGACTAGTAAGAATCTTAAAACCTATGGATTGATATGTCTCCGTAAGGGAATCAAGTGTGTCTAAACTGGCATAAACATGGCAGCGAGAATCAGCTCAAACCCACTATAAAAAGGAATTTCAAAAACAAAACAAAAAAACTGGGAAATTCTTTACAATTCCTTCAGGGTCTCTGATGAAACCTGGAATGACCCTATCTACAATGACAGCTGGATGTGGCATAATGCTGGACACTTGGGACTGAGAGGATTGGTGAGATTGGGTGAGCAAATGCAGAATGTTTACAGCACAAATGCCTGGCTCCCATTCCATGGGTCCCAACTCTCCAGGTTGAAGGGAATATTACTACAGCTATAACATGTACGGGAAACCTAGAGAACGGACACACTGTGAATACGAAAGGTTTCTAAAACTCAACGAATAGTCCCTCTCCTGGTGCTCCGCTTTGACTTTCCATCTGCTTTACTATCAACCTCCCAACTTGGAGAGACAGCCCCTTTAACCTCCTGGTTCGCACAGGTTTCCAATTTGGCAGAGGATGAAAGGGAAGAGGGAGAACCAATGAGAGAGTAGCTGTTAGGCATTTGGACGGACACATATCACTGTAATTTCCCGGCAGGAAGAAGAATTAACCAAAGTCTCAGCCACCCACCGGGAACCAGTATAGGTCCTGAACCAAAATTTTGGACTTGCGGTCAGCTCACCAAAAACGAGTTGAAAAATGGAGCTCAGGGGCACAGCAATTCACAAACTGGCCGAGTAATAAAGGACAACTATCGTCCAAAAATCTGTTGAGGGATGGCAACGAGGCGGACTTGAAAGCGAGGCAGAATAGCAGGAAACAGATTTCAACAGGTACGTTGGAATCGCCTTTAAAGCACAGGAAGAGGGACACAACTTCGAATATGATGCTCTTGGCCAAAAAGGGCGTATGCGTTTTCTCCTGAATATATTCAGGAGAAAACGCATACGCCCTTTTTGGCCAAGCAAGCAAGCGGGCAATGCAAATCTGCACTACAAAGAAGTATCACTTCCCACCGGTCAAAAGGGACATCCACAAAATATGTAAAAACCAGAAAGGCAAGACAGGCCCTGGAGAACAGGGAGCCTTGTTATGCTGATGGGCGGGATGTAAATTGCCAACAGCCTCTCTGGAAGAGTGCATTGTGTTCCCTAAAACAAGTAAACAACAGAGCTACAGATCCAAGGGCACTTCCAGTCTAGGGAATATACATTGGGAAAACTGAAAATCAATAAGACAGAGCCACCCCAAAATTTAGGGTTGCACTGCTTACAAGGACCTCAACTTAGGTACACCTTAAATATCCCAGGAAATATAAAAATGGTTCAAAAAATTGTGGTACTTACGTACGATGGAATATTCCTCAGCCATGAAATCAATGTCATAAGACCAGTAGCAGCAAAATGGGTGGATTCAGGTACGATGATTCTAAGTGAAATAAGTCACAGAGAAAAAGAAACTTATCATAAGATATCACTTATGAAGATCCTGTAAACATGGCTACACTTGAACTGAGTTAGGAAAGAGAACAGTGTCTCACATTTAGAAAACACTCTTATGCCTGCTTAAGGGGGAAGGAGAGGTGTGGTGACGCATAAAACCAGAGTTTGATATAAGCACAGGTACCGTTCCAAAAACCAACTATGGAATAGACAAGACCTACACCTTCCTCAGTGAAAGGGACTCAAAACGCCATATTTCCCGCAGAGGAATATATCTGAATAGTAAGAATCTTAAAACCTATGGATTGATATGTCTCCGTAAGGGAATCAAGTGTGTCTAGACTGGCATAAACATGGCAGCGAGAATCAGCTCAAATCCACTATAAAAAGGAATTTCAAAAACAAAACAAAAAAACTGGGAAATTCTTTACAATTCCTTCAGGGTCTCTGATGAAACCTGGAATGACCCTATCTACAATGACAGCTGGATGTGGCATAAGGCTGGACACTTGGGACTGAGAGGATTGGTGAGATTGGGTGAGCAAATGCAGAATGTTTACAGCACAAATGCCTGGCTCCCATTCCATGGGTCCCAACTCTCCAGGTTGAAGGGAATATTACTACAGCTATAACATGTACGGGAAACCTAGAGAACGGACACACTGTGAATACGAAAGGTTTCTAAAACTCAACGAATAGTCCCTCTCCTGGTGCTCCGGTTTGACTTTCCATCTGCTTTACTATCAACCTCCCAACTTGGAGAGACAGCCCCTTTAACCTCCTGGTTCGCACAGGTTGCCAATTTGGCAGAGGATGAAAGGGAAGAGGGAGAACCAATGAGAGAGTAGCTGTTAGGCATTTGGACGGACACATATCACTGTAATTTCCCGGCAGGAAGAAGAATTAACCAAAGTCTCAGCCACCCACCGGGAACCAGTATAACTCCTGAACCAAAATTTTGGACTTGCGGTCAGCTCACCAAAAACGAGTTGAAAAATGGAGCTCAGGGGCACAGCATTTCACAAACTGGCCGAGTAATAAAGGACAACTATCGTCCAAAAATCTGTTGAGGGAAGGCAACGAGGCGGACTTGAAAGCGAGGCAGAATAGCAGGAAACAGATTTCAAGAAGTACGTTGGAATCGCCTTTAAAGCACAGGAAGAGGGGCACAACTTCGACAATGATGCACTTGGCCAAAAAGGGCGTATGCGTTTTCTCCTGAATATATTCAGGAGAAAACACATACGCCCTTTTTGGCCAAGCAAGCAAGCGGGCAATGCAAATGTGCACTACAAAGAAGTATCACTTCCCACCGGTCAAAAGGGACATCCACAAAATGTGTAAAAACCAGAAAGGCAAGACAGGCACTGGAGAACAGGGAGCCTTGTTATGCTGATGGGCGGGATGTAAATTGCCAACTGCCTCTCTGGAGGAGTGCATTGTGTTCCCTAAAACAAGTAAACAACAGAGCTACAGAGCCAAGGGCACTTCCAGTCTAGGGAATATACCTTGGGAAAACTGAAAATCAATAAGACAGAGCCACCCCAAAATTTAGGGCTGCACTGCTTACAAGGACCTCAACTTGGGTACACCTTAAATATCCCAGGAAATATAAAAATGGTTCAAAAAAGTGTGGTACTTACGTATGATGGAATATCCGTCAGCCATGAAATCAATGTCATAAGACCAGTAGCAGCAAAATGGGTGGATTCAGGTACGATGATTCTAAGTGAAATAAGTTACACAGAAAAAGAAACTTATCATAAGATATCACTTATGAAGATCCTGTAAACATGGCTACACTTGAACTGAGTTAGGAAAGAGAACAGTGTCTCACATTTAGAAAACACTCTTATGCCTGCTTAAGGGGGAAGGAGAGGTGCGGTGACGCATAAAACCAGAGTTTGATATAAGCACAGGTACCGTTCCAAAAACCAACTATGGAATAGACAAGACCTACACCTTCCTCAGTGAAAGGGACTCAAAACGCCATATTTCCCGCAGAGGAATATATCTGAATAGTAAGAATCTTAAAACCTATGGATTGATATGTCTCCGTAAGGGAATCAAGTGTGTCTAGACTGGCATAAACATGGCAGCGAGAAACAGCTCAAACCCACTATAAAAAGGAATTTCAAAAACAAAACAAAAAAACTGGGAAATTCTTTACAATTCCTTCAGGGTCTCTGATGAAACCTGGAAGGACCTTATCTACAATGACAGCTGGATGTGGCATAAGGCTGGACACTTGGGACTGAGAGGATTGGTGAGATTGGGTGAGCAAATGCAGAATGTTTACAGCACAAATGCCTGGCTCCCATTCCATGGGTCCCAACTCTCCAGGTTGAAGGGAATATTACTACAGCTATAACATGTACGGGAAACCTAGAGAACGGACACACTGTGAATACGAAAGGTTTCTAAAACTCAACGAATAGTCCCTCTCCTGGTGCTCCGGTTTGACTTTCCATCTGCTTTACTATCAACCTCCCAACTTGGAGAGACAGCCCCTTTAACCTCCTGGTTCGCACAGGTTTCCAATTTGGCAGAGGATGAAAAGGAAGAGGGAGAACCAATGAGAGAGTAGCTGTTAGGCATTTGGATGGGCACATATCACTGTAATTTCCCGGCAGGAAGAAGAATTAACCAAAGTCTCAGCCACCCACCGGGAACCAGCATAGGTCCTGAACCAAAATTTTGGACTTGCGGTCAGCTCACAAAAAACGAGTTGAAAAATGGAGCTGAGGGGCACAGCAATTCACAAACTGGCCGAGTAATAAAGGACAACTATCGTCCAAAAATCTGTTGAGGGAAGGCAACGAGGCGGAATTGAAAGCGAGGCAGAATAGCAGGAAACAGATTTCAGGAGGTACGTTGGAATCGCCTTTAAAGCACAGGAAGAGGGACACAACTTCGAATATGATGCACTTGGCCATAAAGGGTGTATGCGTTTTCTCCTGAATATATTCAGGAGAAAACGCATACGCCCTTTTTGGCCAAGCAAGCAAGCGGGCAATGCAAATCTGCACTACAAAGAAGTATCACTTCCCACCGGTCAAAAGGGACATCCACAAAATGTGTAAAAACCAGAAAGGCAAGACAGGCACTGGAGAACAGGGAGCCTTGTTATGCTGATGGGCGGGATGTTAATTGCCAACTGCCTCTCTGGAGAAGTACATTGTGTTCCCTAAAACAAGTAAACAACAGAGCTACAGAGCCAAGGGCACTTCCAGTCTAGGGAATATACCTTGGGAAAACTGAAAATCAATAAGACAGAGCCACCCCAAAATTTAGGGCTGCACTGATTACAAGGACCTCAACTTGGGTACACCTTAAATACCCCAGGAAATATAAAAATGGTTCAAAAAATTGTGGTACTTACGTTCGATGGAAAATCCCTCAGCCATGAAATCAATGTCATAAGACCAGTAGCAGCAAAATGGGTGGATTCAGGTACGATGATTCTAAGTGAAATAAGTTACACAGAAAAAGAAACTTATCATAAGATATCACTTATGAAGATCCTGTAAACATGGCTACACTTGAACTGAGTTAGGAAAGAGAACAGTGTCTCACATTTAGAAAACACTCTTATGCCTGCTTAAGGGGGAAGGAGAGGTGTGGTGACGCATAAAACCAGAGTTTGATATAAGCACAGGTACCGTTCCAAAAACCAACTATGGAATAGACAAGACCTACACCTTCCTCAGTGAAAGGGACTCAAAACGCCATATTTCCCGCAGAGGAATATATCTGACTACTAAGAATCTTAAAACCTATGGTTTGATATGTCTCCGTAAGGGAATCAAGTGTGTCTAGACTGGCATAAACATGGCAGCGAGAATCAGCTCAAACCCACTATAAAAAGGAATTTCAAAAACAAACCAAAAAAACTGGGAAATTCTTTACAATTCCTTCAGGGTCTCTGATGAAACCTGGAATGACCCTATCTACAATGACAGCTGGATGTGGCATAAGGCTGGACACTTGGGACTGAGAGGATTGGTGAGATTGGGTGAGCAAATGCAGAATGTTTACAGCACAAATGCCTGGCTCCCATTCCATGGGTCCCAACTCTCCAGGTTGAAGGGAATATTACTACAGCTATAACATGTACGGGAAACCTAGAGAACGGACACACTGTGAATACGAAAGGTTTTTAAAACTCAACGAATAGTCCCTCTCCTGGTGCTCCGCTTTGACTTTCCATCTGCTTTACTATCAACCTCCCAACTTGGAGAGACAGCCCCTTTAACCTCCTGGTTCGCACAGGTTTCCAATTTGGCAGAGGATGAAAGGGAAGAGGGAGAACCAATGAGAGAGTAGCTGTTAGGCATTTGGACGGACACATATCACTGTAATTTCCCGGCAGGAAGAAGAATTAACCAAAGTCCCAGCCACCCACCGGGAACCAGTATAGGTCCTGAACCAAAATTTTGGACGTGCGGTCAGCTCACCAAAAACGAGTTGAAAAATGGAGCTCAGGGGCACAGCAATTCACAAACTGGCCGAGTAATAAAGGATAACTATCGTCCAAAAATCTGTTGAGGGATGGCAACGAGGCGGACTTGAAAGCGAGGCAGAATAGCAGGAAACAGATTTCAACAGGTACGTTGGAATCGCCTTTAAAGCACAGGAAGAGGGACACAACTTCGAATATGATGCACTTGGCCATAAAGGGCGTATGCGTTTTCTCCTGAATATATTCAGGAGAAAACGCATACGCCCTTTTTGGCCAAGCAAGCAAGCGGGCAATGCAAATCTGCACTACAAAGAAGTATCACTTCCCACCGGTCAAAAGGGACATCCACAAAATGTGTAAAAACCAGAAAGGCAAGACAGGCACTAGAGAACAGGGAGCCTTGTTATGCTGATGGGCGGGATGTTAATTGCCAACTGCCTCTCTGGAGGTGTACATTGTGTTCCCTAAAACAAGTAAACAACAGAGCTACAGAGCCAAGGGCACTTCCAGTCTAGGGAATATACCTTGGGAAAACTGAAAATCAATAAGACAGAGCCACCCCAAAATATAGGGCTGCACTGCTTACAAGGACCTCAACTTGGGTACACCTTAAATATCCCAGGAAATATAAAAATGGTTCAAAAAAGTGTGGTACTTACGTACGATGGAATATCCCTCATCCATGAAATCAATGTCATAAGACCAGTAGCAGCAAAATGGGTGGATTCAGGTACGATGATTCTAAGTGAAATAAGTTACACAGAAAAAGAAACTTATCATAAGATATCACTTATGAAGATCCTGTAAACATGGCTACACTTGAACTGAGTTAGGAAAGAGAACAGTGTCTCACATTTAGAAAACACTCTTATGCCTGCTTAAGGGGGAAGGAGAGGTGCGGTGACGCATAAAACCAGAGTTTGATATAAGCACAGGTACCGTTCCAAAAACCAACTATGGAATAGACAAGACCTACACCTTCCTCAGTGAAAGGGACTCAAAACGCCATATTTCCCGCAGAGGAATATATCTGACTAGTAAGAATCTTAAAACCTATGGTTTGATATGTCTCCGTAAGGGAATCAAGTGTGTCTAGACTGGCATAAACATGGCAGCGAGAATCAGCTCAAACCCACTATAAAAAGGAATTTCAAAAACAAACCAAAAAAACTGGGAAATTCTTTACAATTCCTTCAGGGTCTCTGATGAAACCTGGAATGACCCTATCTACAATGACAGCTGGATGTGGCATAAGGCTGGACACTTGGGACTGAGAGGATTGGTGAGATTGGGTGAGCAAATGCAGAATGTTTACAGCACAAATGCCTGGCTCCCATTCCATGGGTCCCAACTCTCCAGGTTGAAGGGAATATTACTACATCTATAACATGTACGGGAAACCTAGAGAACGGACACACTGTGAATACGAAAGGTTTCTAAAACTCAACGAATAGTCCCTCTCCTGGTGCTCCGCTTTGACTTTCCATCTGCTTTACTATCAACCTCCCAACTTGGAGAGACAGCCCCTTTAACCTACTGGTTCGCACAGGTTTCCAATTTGGCAGAGGATGAAAGGGAAGAGGGAGAACCAATGAGAGAGTAGCTGTTAGGCATTTGGACGGACACATATCACTGTAATTTCCCGGCAGGAAGAAGAATTAACCAAAGTCCCAGCCACCCACCGGGAACCAGTATAGGTCCTGAACCAAAATTTTGGACTTGCGGTCAGCTCACCAAAAACGAGTTGAAAAATGGAGCTCAGGGGCACAGCAATTCACAAACTGGCCGAGTAATAAAGGACAACTATCGTCCAAAAATCTGTTGAGGGAAGGCAACGAGGCGGACTTGAAAGCGAGGCAGAATAGCAGGAAACAGATTTCAGGAGGTACGTTGAAATCGCCTTTAAAGCACAGGAAGAGGGACAAAACTTCGAATATGATGCACTTGGCCAAAAAGGGCGTATGCGTTTTCTCCTGAATATATTCAGGAGAAAACGCATACGCCCTTTTTGGCCAAGCAAGCAAGCGGGCAATGCAAATCTGCACTACAAAGTAGTATCACTTCCCACCGGTCAAAAGGGACATCCACAAAATGTGTAAAAACCAGAAAGGCAAGACAGGCACTGGAGAACAGGGAGCCTTGTTATGCTGATGGGCGGGATGTAAACTGCCAACTGCCTCTCTGGAAGAGTGCATTGTGTTCCCTAAAACAAGTAAACAACAGAGCTACAGAGCCAAGGGCACTTCCAGTCTAGGGAATATACCTTGGGAAAACTGAAAATCAATAGGACAGAGCCACCCCAAAATTTAGGGTTGCACTGCTTACAAGGACCGCAACTTGGGTACACCTTAAATATCCCAGGAAATATAAAAATGGTTCAAAAAAGTGTGGTACTTACGTACGATGGAATATCCGTCAGCCATGAAATCAATGTCATAAGACCAGTAGCAGCAAAATGGGTGGATTCAGGTACGATGATTCTAAGTGAAATAAGTTACACAGAAAAAGAAACTTATCATAAGATATCACTTATGAAGATCCTGTAAACTTGGCTACACTTGAACTGAGTTAGGAAAGAGAACACTGTCTCACATTTAGAAAACACTCTTATGCCTGCTTAAGGGGGAAGGAGAGGTGCGGTGACGCATAAAACCAGAGTTTGATATAAGCACAGGTACCGTTCCAAAAACCAACTATGGAATAGACAAGACCTACACCTTCCTCAGTGAAAGGGACTCAAAACGCCATATTTCCCGCAGAGGAATATATCTGACTAGTAAGAATCTTAAAACCTATGGATTGATATGTCTCCGTAAGGGAATCAAGTGTGTCTAGACAGGCATAAACATGGCAGCGAGAATCAGCTCAAACCCACTATAAAAAGGAATTTCAAAAACAAAACAAAAAACTGGGAAATTCTTTACAATTCCTTCAGGGTCTCTGATGAAACCTGGAATGACCCTATCTACAATGATAGCTGGATGTGGCATAAGGCTGGACACTTGGGACTGAGAGGATTGGTGAGATTGGGTGAGCAAAAGCAGAATGTTTACAGCACAAATGCCTGGCTCCCATTCCATGGGTCCCAACTCTCCAGGTTGAAGGGAATATTACTACAGCTATAACATGTACGGGAAACCTAGAGAACGGACACCCTGTGAATACGAAAGGTTTCTAAAACTCAACGAATAGTCCCTCTCCTGGTGCTCCGGTTTGACTTTCCATCTGCTTTACTATCAACCTCCCAAATTGGAGAGACAGCCCCTTTAACCTCCTGGTTCGCACAGGTTTCCAATTTGGCAGAGGATGAAAGGGAAGAGGGAGAACCAATGAGAGAGTAGCTATTAGGCATTTGGACGGACACATATCACTGTAATTTCCCAGCAGGAAGAAGAATTAACCAAAGTCCCAGCCACCCACCGGGAACCAGTATAGGTCCTGAACCAAAATTTTGGACTTGCGGTCAGCTCACCAAAAACGAGTTGAAAAATGGAGCTCAGGGGCACAGCAATTCACAAACTGGCCGAGTAATAAAGGATAACTATCGTCCAAAAATCTGTTGAGGGATGGCAACGAGGCGGACTTGAAAGCGAGGCAGAATAGCAGGAAACAGATTTCAACAGGTACGTTGGAATCGCCTTTAAAGCACAGGAAGAGGGACACAACTTCGAATATGATGCTCTTGGCCAAAAAGGGCGTATGCGTTTTCTCCTGAATATATTCAGGAGAAAACGCATACGCCCTTTTTGGCCAAGCAAGCAAGCCGGCAATGCAAATCTGCACTACAAAGAAGTATCACTTCCCACCGGTCAAAAGGGACATCCACAAAATGTGTAAAAACCAGAAAGGCAAGACAGGCCCTGGAGAACAGGGAGCCTTGTTATGCTGATGGGCGGGATGTAAATTGCCAACAGCCTCTCTGGAAGAGTGCATTGTGTTCCCTAAAACAAGTAAACAACAGAGCTACAGATCCAAGGGCACTTCCAGTCTAGGGAATATACCTTGGGAAAACTGAAAATCTATAAGACAGAGCCACCCCAAAATTTAGGGTTGCACTGCTTAAAAGGACCTCAACTTAGGTACACCTTAAATATCCCAGGAAATATAAAAATGGTTCAAAAAATTGTGGTACTTACGTACGATGGAATATTCCTCAGCCATGAAATCAATGTCATAAGACCAGTAGCAGCAAAATGGGTGGATTCAGGTACGATGATTCTAAGTGAAATAAGTCACAGAGAAAAAGAAACTTATCATAAGATATCACTTATGAAGATCCTGTAAACATGGCTACACTTGAACTGAGATAGGAAAGAGAACAGTGTCTCACCTTTAGAAAACACTCTTATGCCTGCTTAAGGGGGAAGGAGAGGTGGGGTGATGCATAAAACCAGAGTTTGATATAAGCACATGTACCATTCCAAAAACCAACTATGGAATAGACAAGACCTACACCTTCCTCAGTGAAAGGGATTCAAAGCCCCATATTTCCCGCAGAGGAATATATCTGACTAGTAAGAATCTTAAAACCTATGGATTGATATGTCTCCGTAAGGGAATCAAGTGTGTCTAGACTGGCATAAACATGGCAGCGAGAATCAGCTCAAACCCACTATAAAAAGGAATTTCAAAAACAAAACAAATAAACTGGGAAATTCTTTACAATTCCTTCAGGGTCTCTGATGAAACCTGGAATGACCCTATCTACAATGACAGCTGGATGTGGCATAAGGCTGGACACTTGGGACTGAGAGGATTGGTGAGATTGGGTGAGCAAATGCAGACCCTTTAAAGCACAAATGCCTGGCACCCATTCCATGGGTCCCAACTCTCCAGGTTGAAGGGAATATTACTACAGCTATAACATGTACGGGAAACCTAGAGAACGGACACACTGTGAATACGAAAGGTTTCTAAAACTCAACGAATAGTCCCTCTCCTGGTGCTCCGGTTTGACTTTACATCTGCTTTACTATCAATCTCCCAACTTGGAGAGACAGCCCCTTTAACCTCCTGGTTCGCACAGGTTGCCAATTTGGCAGAGGATGAAAGGGAAGAGGGAGAACCAATGAGAGAGTAGCTGTTAGGCATTTGGACGGGCACATATCACTGTAATTTCCCGGCAGGAAGAAGAATTAACCAAAGTCTCAGCCACCCACCGGGAACCAGTATAACTCCTGAACCAAAATTTTGGACTTGCGGTCAGCTCACCAAAAACGAGTTGAAAAATGGAGCTCAGGGGCACAGCATTTCACAAACTGGCCGAGTAATAAAGGACAACTATCGTCCAAAAATCTGTTGAGGGAAGGCAACGAGGCGGACTTGAAAGCGAGGCAGAATAGCAGGAAACAGATTTCAAGAGGTACGTTGGAATCGCCTTTAAAGCACAGGAAGAGGGGCACAACTTCGACAATGATGCACTTGGCCAAAAAGGGCGTATGCGTTTTCTCCTGAATATATTCAGGAGAAAACGCATACGCCCTTTTTGGCCAAGCAAGCAAGCGGGCAATGCAAATCTGCACTACAAAGAAGTATCACTTCCCACCGGTCAAAAGGGACATCCACAAAATGTGTAAAAACCAGAAAGGCAAGACAGGACCTGGAGAATAGGGAGCCTTGTTATGTTGATGGGCGGGATGTAATTGCCAACTGCCTCTCCGGAGGAGTACATTGTGTTCCCTAAAACAAGTAAAGAACAGAGCTACAGAGCCAAGGGCACTTACAGTCTACGGAATATACCTTGGGAAAACTGAAAATCAATAAGACAGAGCCACCCCAAAATTTAGGGCTGCACTAATTACAAGGTCCGCAACTTGGGTACACCTTATATATCCCAGGAAATATAAAAATGGTTCAAAAAATTGTGGTACTAACGTACGATGGAAAATCCCTCAGCCATGAAATCAATGTCATAAGACCAGTAGCAGCAAAATGGGTGGATTCAGGTACGATGATTCTAAGTGAAATAAGTCACAGAGAAAAAGAAACTTATCATAAGATATCACTTATGAAGATCCTGTAAACATGACTACACTTGAACTGAGTTAGGAAAGAGAACAGTGTCTCACATTTAGAAAACACTCTTATGCCTGCTTAAGGGGGAAGGAGAGGTGGGGTGATGCATAAATCCAGAGTTTGATATAAGCACAAGTACCGTTCCAAAAACCAACTATGGTATAGACAAGACCTACACCTTCCTCAGTGAAAGGGACTCAAAACCCCATATTTCCCGCAGAGGAATATATCTGACTAGTAAGAATCTTAAAACCTATGGATTGACATGTCTCCGTAAGGGAATCAAGTGTGTCTAGACTGGCATAAACATGGCAGCGAGAATCAGCTCAAACCCACTATAAAAAGGAATTTCAAAAACAAAACAAAAAAACTGGGAAATTCTTTACAATTCCTTCAGGGTCTCTGATGAAACCTGGAATGACCCTATCTACAATGACAGCTGGATGTGGCATAAGGCTGGACACTTGGGACTGAGACGATTGGTGAGATTGGGTGAGCAAATGCAGAATGTTTACAGCACAAATGCCTGGCTCCCATTCCATGGGTACCAACTCTCCAGGTTGAAGGGAGTATTACTACAGATATAACATGTACGGGAAACCTAGAGAACGGACACACTGTGAATACGAAAGGTTTCTAAAACTCAACGAATAGTCCCTCTCCTGGTGCTCCGGTTTGACTTTCCATCTGCTTTACTATCAACCTCCCAACTTGGAGAGACAGGCCCTTTTACCTCCTGGTTCGCACAGGTTTCCAATTTGGCAGAGGATGAAAGGGAAGAGGGAGAACCAATGAGAGAGTAGCTGTTAGGCATTTGGACGGACACATATCACTGTAATTTCCCGGCAGGAAGAAGAATTAACCAAAGTCTCAGCCACCCACCGGGAACCAGTATAGGTCCTGAACCAAAATTTTGGACTTGCGGTCAGCTCACCAAAAACGAGTTGAAAAATGGAGCTCAGGGGCACAGCAATTCACAAACTGGCCGAGTAATAAAGGACAACTATCGTCCAAAAATCTGTTGAGGGATGGCAACAAGGCGGACTTGAAAGCGAGGCAGAATAGCAGGAAACAGATTTCAACAGGTACGTTGGAATTGCCTTTAAAGCTCAGGAAGAGGGACACAACTTCGAATATGATGCTCTTGGCCAAAAAGGGCGTATGCGTTTTCTCCTGAATATATTGAGGAGAAAACGCATACGCCCTTTTTGGCCAAGCAAGCAAGCGGGCAATGCAAATCTGCACTACAAAGAAGTATCACTTCCCACCGGTCAAAAGGGACATCCACAAAATGTGTAAAAACCAGAAAGGCAAGACATGCCCTGGAGAACAGGGAGCCTTGTTATGCTGATGGGCGGGATGTAAATTGCCAAGAGCCTCTCTGGAAGAGTGCATTGTGTTCCCTAAAACAAGTAAACAACAGAGCTACAGATCCAAGGGCACTTCCAGTCTAGGGAATATACCTTGGGAAAACTGAAAATCAATAAGACAGAGCCACCCCAAAATTTAGGGTTGCACTGCTTACAAGGACCTCAACTTAGGTACACCTTAAATATCCCAGGAAATATAAAAATGGTTCAAAAAATTGTGGTACTTACGTACGATGGAATATTCCTCAGCCATAAAATCAATGTCATAAGACCAGTAGCAGCAAAATGGGTGGATTCAGGTACGATGATTCTAAGTGAAATAAGTCACAGAGAAAAAGAAACTTATCATAAGATATCACTTATGAAGAACCTGTAAACATGGCTACACTTGAACTGAGATAGGAAAGAGAACAGTGTCTCACATTTAGAGAACACTCTTATGCCTGCTTAAGGGGGAAGGAGAGGTGGGGTGATGCATAAAACCAGAGTTTGATATAAGCACAGGTACCGTTCCAAAAACCAACTATGGAATAGACAAGACCTACACCTTCCTCAGTGAAAGGGATTCAAAGCCCCATATTTCCCGCAGAGGAATATATCTGACTAGTAAGAATCTTAAAACCTATGGATTGATATGTCTCCGTAAGGGAATCAAGTGTGTCTAGACTGGCATAAACATGGCAGCGAGAATCAGCTCAAACCCACTATAAAAAGGAATTTCAAAAACAAAACAAAAAAACTGGGAAATTCTTTACAATTCCTTCAGGGTCTCTGATGAAACCTGGAATGACCCTATCTACAATGACAGCTGCATGTGGCATAAGGCTGGACACTTGGGACTGAGAGGATTGGTGAGATTGGGTGAGCAAATGCAGAACCTTTACAGCACAAATGCCTGGCACCCATTCCATGGGTCCCAACTCTCCAGGTTGAAGGGAATATTACTACAGCTATAACATGTATGGGAAACCTAGAGAACGGACACACTGTGAATACGAAAGGTTTCTAAAACTCAACGAATAGTCCCTCTCCTGGTGCTCCGGTTTGACTTTCCATCTGCTTTACTATCAACCTCCCAACTTGGAGAGACAGCCCCTTTAACCTCCTGGTTCGCACAGGTTTCCAATTTTGCAGAGGATGAAAGGGAAGAGGGAGAACCAATGAGAGAGTAGCTGTTAGGCATTTGGACGGCACATATCACTCTAACTTCCCAGCAGGAAGAAGAATTAATCAAAGTCTCAGCCCCCCATTGGGAAGCAGCATAGGTCCTAAACCAAAATTTTGGACTTGCGGTCAGATCACAAAAAACGAGTTGAAAAATGGAGCTCAGGGGCACAGCAATTCAAAAACTGGCAGAGTAATAAAGGACAACTGTCGTCCGAAAATCTGTTAAGGGAAGGCAACGAGGCGGACTTGAAAGCGAGGCAGAATAGCAGGAAACAGATTTCAAGAGGTACGTTGGAATCGCCTTTAAAGAACAGGAAGAGGGACACAACTTCGACAATGATGCACTTGGCAAAAAAGGGCGTATGCGTTTTCTCCTGAATATATTCAGGAGAAAACGCATAAGGCCTTTTAGGCCAAGCATGCAAGCAGGCAATGCAAATCTGCACTACAAAGAAGTATCACATCTCACCGGTCAAAAGGGACATCCACAAAATGTGTAAAAACCAGAAAGGCAAGACAGGCCCTGGAGAACAGGGAGCCTTGTTATGCTGATGGGCGGGATGTAAATTGCCAACTGCCTCTCTGGAGGAGTGCATTGTGTTCCCTAAAACAAGGAAACAACAGAGCTACAAAGCCAAGGGCACTTCCAGTCTAGGGAATATACCTTGGGAAAACTGAAAATCAATAAGACAGTGCCACCCCAAAATTTAGGGCTGTACTGCTTACAAGGACCTCAACTTGGGTACACCTTAAATATCCCAGGAAATATAAAAATGGTTGAAAAAATTGTGGTACTTACGTACGATGGAATATCCCTCAGCCATGAAATCAATGTCATAAGACCAGTAGCAGCAAAATGGGTGGATTCAGGTACGATGATTCTAAGTGAAATAAGTCACACAGAAAAAGAAACTTATCATAAGATATCACTTATGAAGATCCTGTAAACATGGCTACACTTGAACTGAGTTAGGAAAGAGAACAGTGTCCAACATTTAGAAAACACTCTTATGCCTGCTTAAGGGGGAAGGAGAGATGGGGTGATGCATAAAACCAGAGTTTGATATAAGCACAGGTACCGTTCCAAAAACCAACTATGGAATAGACAAGACCTACACCTTCCTCAGTGAAAGGGACTCAAAACCCCATATTTCCCGCAGAGGAATATATCTGACTAGTAAGAATCTTAAAACCTATGTATTGATATGTCTCCGTAAGGAAATCAAGTGTGTCTAGACTGTCATAAACATGGCAGCGAGAATCAGCTCAAACCCACTATAAAAAGGAATTTCAAAAACAAAACAAAAAAACTGGGAAATTCTTTACAATTCCTTCAGGGTCTCTGATGAAACCTGGAATGACCCTATCTACAACAACAGCTGGATGTGGCATAAGGCTGGACACTTGGGACTGAGAGGATTAGTGAGATTGGGTGAGCAAATGCAGACCCTTTAAAGCACAAATGCCTGGCACCCATTCCATGGGTCCCAACTCTCCAGGTTGAAGGGAATATTACTACAGCTATAATATGTACGGGAAACATAGAGTACGGACCCACTGTGAATACGAAAGTTTTCTAAAACTCAACGAATACTCCCTCTCCTGGTGCTCTGGGTTGACTTTCCATCTCCTTTACTATCAACCTCCCAACTTGGAGAGACAGCCCCTTTAACCTCCTGGTTCACACAGGTTTCCAATTTGGCAGAGGATGAAAGGGAAGAGGGAGAACCAATGAGAGAGTAGCTGTTAGGCATTTGGACGGCACATATCACTCTAACTTCCCAGCAGGAAGAAGAATTAATCAAAGTCTCAGCCCCCCATTGGGAAGCAGCATAGGTCCTAAACCAAAATTTTGGACTTGCGGTCAGATCACAAAAAACGAGTTGAAAAATGGAGCTCAGGGGCACAGCAATTCAAAAACTGGCAGAGTAATAAAGGACAACTGTCGTCCGAAAATCTGTTAAGGGAAGGCAACGAGGCGGACTTGAAAGCGAGGCAGAATAGCAGGAAACAGATTTCAAGAGGTACGTTGGAATCGCCTTTAAAGAACAGGAAGAGGGACACAACTTCGACAATGATGCACTTGGCAAAAAAGGGCGTATGCGTTTTCTCCTGAATATATTCAGGAGAAAACGCATAAGGCCTTTTAGGCCAAGCATGCAAGCAGGCAATGCAAATCTGCACTACAAAGAGTATCACATCTCACCGGTCAAAAGGGACATCCACAAAATGTGTAAAAACCAGAAAGGCAAGACAGGCCCTGGAGAACAGGGAGCCTTGTTATGCTGATGGGCGGGATGTAAATTGCCAACTGCCTCTCTGGAGGAGTGCATTGTGTTCCCTAAAACAAGGAAACAACAGAGCTACAAAGCCAAGGGCACTTCCAGTCTAGGGAATATACCTTGGGAAAACTGAAAATCAATAAGACAGTGCCACCCCAAAATTTAGGGCTGTACTGCTTACAAGGACCTCAACTTGGGTACACCTTAAATATCCCAGGAAATATAAAAATGGTTGAAAAAATTGTGGTACTTACGTACGATGGAATATCCCTCAGCCATGAAATCAATGTCATAAGACCAGTAGCAGCAAAATGGGTGGATTCAGGTACGATGATTCTAAGTGAAATAAGTCACACAGAAAAAGAAACTTATCATAAGATATCACTTATGAAGATCCTGTAAACATGGCTACACTTGAACTGAGTTAGGAAAGAGAACAGTGTCCAACATTTAGAAAACACTCTTATGCCTGCTTAAGGGGGAAGGAGAGATGGGGTGATGCATAAAACCAGAGTTTGATATAAGCACAGGTACCGTTCCAAAAACCAACTATGGAATAGACAAGACCTACACCTTCCTCAGTGAAAGGGACTCAAAACCCCATATTTCCCGCAGAGGAATATATCTGACTAGTAAGAATCTTAAAACCTATGTATTGATATGTCTCCGTAAGGAAATCAAGTGTGTCTAGACTGTCATAAACATGGCAGCGAGAATCAGCTCAAACCCACTATAAAAAGGAATTTCAAAAACAAAACAAAAAAACTGGGAAATTCTTTACAATTCCTTCAGGGTCTCTGATGAAACCTGGAATGACCCTATCTACAACAACAGCTGGATGTGGCATAAGGCTGGACACTTGGGACTGAGAGGATTAGTGAGATTGGGTGAGCAAATGCAGACCCTTTAAAGCACAAATGCCTGGCACCCATTCCATGGGTCCCAACTCTCCAGGTTGAAGGGAATATTACTACAGCTATAATATGTACGGGAAACATAGAGTACGGACCCACTGTGAATACGAAAGTTTTCTAAAACTCAACGAATACTCCCTCTCCTGGTGCTCTGGGTTGACTTTCCATCTCCTTTACTATCAACCTCCCAACTTGGAGAGACAGCCCCTTTAACCTCCTGGTTCACACAGGTTTCCAATTTGGCAGAGGATGAAAGGGAAGAGGGAGAACCAATGAGAGAGTAGCTGTTAGGCATTTGGACGGGCACATATCACTCTAACTTCCCAGCAGGAAGAAGAAGTAACCAAAGTCTCAGCCACCAACCGGGATCCAGCATCGGTCCCGAACCATAATTTTGGACTTGCGGTCAGCTCACAAAAAGCGAGTTGAAAAATGAGCTCAAGGGCACAGCAATTCACAATCTGGCAGAGTAATAAAGGACAATATCGTCCAAAAATCTGTTAAGGGAAGACAACGAGGAGGACTTGAAAGCGAGGCAGAAGAGCAGGAAACAGATTTCAAGAGGTACGTTGGAATCGCCTTTAAAGCACAGGAAGAGGGACACAACTTCGACAATGATTCACTTGGCCAAAAAGGGCGTATGCATTTTCTCCTGAATATATTAAGGAGAAAACGCATATGCCCTTTTTGTCCAAGTAAGCAAGCGGGCAATGCAAATCTGCACTACAAAGAAGTATCACTTCCCACCGGTCAAAAGGGACATCCACAATATGTGTAAAAACCAGAAAGGCAAGACAGGCCCTGGAGAACAAAGAGTCTTGTTATTCTGATGGGCAGGATGTAAATTGCCACCTGCATCTCTGGAGGAGTGCATTGTGTTCCCTAAAACAAGTAAACAACAGAACTACGGAGCCAAGGGCACTTCCCGTCTAGGGAATATACCTTCGGAAAACTGAAAATCAATAAGGCAGAGCCACCCCAAAATTTAGGGCTGAACTGATTACAAGAACCTCAACTTGGGTACTCCTTAAATATTCCAGGAAATATGAAAATGGTTCAAAAAATTGTGGTACTTATGTACGATGGAATATCCCTCAGCCATGAAGTCAATGTCATAAGACCAGTAGCAGCAAAATGAGTAGATTAAGTTACGAGGATTCTAAGTGAAATAAGTCACACAGAAAAAGAAACTTATCATAAGATATCACTTATGAAGATCCTGTAAACATGGCTACACTTGAACTGAGTTAGGAAAGAGAACAGAGTCTCACATTTAGAAAGCACTCTTATGCCTGCTTAAGGGGGAAGGAGAGGTGGGGTGATGCATAAAACCGGAGTTTGACATAAGCACAGGTACTGTTCCAAAAACCAACTATGGAATAGACAAGACCTACACCTTCCTCAGTGAAAGGGACTCAAAACCCCATATTTCCCGCAGAGGAATATATCTGACTAGTAAGAATCTTAAAACCTATGTATTGATATGTCTCTATAAGGGAATCAAGTGTGTCTAGACTGGCATAAACATGGCAGCGAAAACCAGATCAAACCCACTATAAAAAGGAATTTCAAAAACAAAAGAAAACAAAAATGGAATTTCTTCACAATTCCTTCAGGGTCTCTGATGAAACCTGGACTGACCCTATCTACAACGACAGCTGGATGTGGCATAAGGATGGACACTTGGGAATGAGAGAATTGGTGAGATTCGGTGAGCAAATTCAGACCTTTTAAAGCAATAATGAATGGCACGCTTTCCATGGCTCCCAACTCTCCAGCTTGAAGGGAATATTACTACAGATATAACATGTAAGGGAAAAATAGAGAATAGACACACTGTGAATACGAAAGGTTGCTAAAACTCAACGAATACTCCCTCTTCTGGTACTCCGGTTTGATTTTCCAAATGCTTTTCTATCAATCTCTCAACTTGGAGAAACAGGCCCTTTAACCTCCTGGTTCGCACAGATTGCCAATTTGGCAGAGGATGAAAGGGAAGAGGGAGAACCAATGAGAGAGTAGCTCTTAGGCATTTGGACGGGCACATGTCACTCTAATTTCCCAGTAGGAAGAAGAATTAACCAAAGTACCTCAGGCACCCACCGGCAACCATTATAGGTCCTGAACCACAATTTGGGACTTTCGGTCAGCTCACAAAAAACAAGTTGAAAAATGGAGCATAGGGGCACAGCAATTCACAAACTGGCAGAGTAATAAAGACAACTGTTGTCCAAAAATCTGTTGAGGGAAGGCAACGAGGTGGACATGAAAGCTAGGCAGAATAGCAGGAAAAAGATTTCAACTGGTACGTTGGAATCGACTTTAAAGCACAGAATGAAGGGCACAACTTCAACAATGATGCACTTGAGCAAAAAGGGCGTATGCGTTTTCTCCTGAATATATTCAGGAGAAAACGCATATGCCCTATTTGGCTGAGCAAGCTAGCGGGAAATGCAAATCTGCACTACAAAGAAGTATCACTTCCCACTGGTCAAAGGGGCATGGACAAACTGTGTAAAATCCAGAAAGGCAAGACAGGCCCTGGAGAACAGGGAGCCTTGTTATGCTGATGGGCGGGATTTAAATTGCCAACTGCCTCTCTGGAGGAGTGCATTGTGTTCCCTAAAACAAGTAAACAACAGAGCTACAGAGCCAAGGGCACTTCCAGTCTACGGAATATACCTTGGGAAAACTGAAAATCAATAAGACAGAGCCACCCCAAAATTTAGGGCTGCACTGCTTACAAGGACCTCAACTTGGGTACACCTTATATATCCCAGGATATATAAAAGTGGTACAAAAAATTGTGGTAATTATGTACGATGTAATATCCCTCAGCCATGCAATCAATGTCATAAGACCAGTAGCAGCAAAATGAGTGGATTCAGGTACAATGATTGTAAGTGAAATATGTCACACAGAAAAAGAAACTTATCATAAGATATCACTTATGAAGATCCTGTAAACATGGCTACACTTGAACTGAGTTAGGAAAGAGAACTGAGTCTCACATTTAGGAAACACTCTTATGGCTGCTTAAGGGGGAAGGAGAGGTGGGGTGATGCATAAAACCACAGTTTGATATAAGCACAGGTACCGTTCCAAAAACCAACTATGGAATAGACAAGACCTACACCTTCCTCAGTGAAAGGGACTCAAAACCCCATATTTCCCTCAGAGGAATATATCTGACTAGTAAGAATCTTAAAACCTATGTATTGATATGTCTCCATAAGGGAATCAAGTGTGTCTAGACTGGCATAAACATGGCAGCGAGAATCAGCTCAAACCCACTATAAAAAGGAATTTCACAAACAAAACAAAAAACAGGGAAATTCTTTACAATTCCTTCAGGGTCTCTGATGAAACCTGGAATGACCTTATCTACAATGACAGCTGGATATGGCATAAGGCTGGACACTTGGGAATGAGAGGATTGGTGAGATTGGGTGAGCAAATGCAGACCCCTTAAAACAATAATGCGTGGCACCCATTCCATGGGTCCCAACTCCCCAGGTTGAAGGGAATATTACTACAGCTATTACATGTACAGGAAACCTAGAGAATGGACACACTGTGAATACGAAAGGTTTCTACAACGCAAGAAATTGTCCCTCTCCTGGTGCTCCAGTTTGACTTTCCAGCTGCTTTACTTTCAATCTCCCAACTTGGAGAGACAGCCCCTTTAACCTCCTGGTTTGCACAGGTTTCCAATTTGGCAGAGGATGAAAGGGAAGAGGGAGAACCATTGAGAGAGTAGCTCCTAGGGATTTGAACGGGCACATGTCACTCTAACTTCCCGGCAGAAAGTAGAATTAACCAAAGTCTCAGCCCCCCACAGGGAACCAGTATAGGTCCTGAACCAAAATTTTGGCCTTGCGGTCAGCTCACAAAAAACAAGTTGAAAAATGGATCTCAGGGGCACAGCAATTCACAAACTGGCCGAGTAATAAAGGAAAACTATCGTCCAAAAATCTGTTGAGGGAAGGCAACGAGACGGAAGTGAAAGCGAGGCAGAAAGGCAGGAAACAGATTTCAAGAGGTACGTTGGAATCGCCTTTAAAGCACATGAAGAGGGGCACAACTTCAACAATGATGCACTAGGCCGAAAAGGGCGTATGCCTTTTCTCCTGAATATATTCAGGAGAAAACGCATACGCCCTTTTTGGCCAAGCAAGCAAGCGGGCAATTCAAATCTGCACCACAAAGAAGTATCACTTCCCACTGTTCAAAAGGGACATCCACAAAATGTGTAAAATCCAGAAAGGCAAGACCAGCCCCGGAGAACAGGGTGGCTTGTTTTGCTGATGGGCGCGATGTAAATTGCCAACTGCCTTTCTGGAGGAGTGCATTGTGTTCCCTAAAACGAGTAAACAACAGAGCTACAGAACCAAGGGCACTTGCAGTCTAGGGAATATACCTTGGGAAACCTGAAAATCAATAGGACAGGGCCACCCCAAAATTTAGGGCTGCACTGATTAAAAGAACCTCAACTTGGGTACAACTTAAATATCCCAGGAAATATAAAAATGGTTCAAAAAATTGTGGTACTTACGTACGATGGAATATCCTCAGCCATGCAATCAATGGCATAAGACGAGTAACAGCAAAATGAGTGGATTGAGGTATGATGCTTCTAAGTGAAATAAGTCACACAGAAAAAGAAACTTATAATAAGATATCACTTATGAAGATCCTGTAAACATGGCTACATTTGAACTGAGTTAGGAAAGAGAACAGTGTCTCACCTTTGGAAAGCACTCTTATGCATGCTTAAGGGGGAAGGAGAGGTGGGGTGATGCATAAAACCAGAGTTTGATATAAGCACAGGTACCGTTCCTAAAACAAACTATGGAATAGACGAGACCTACACCTTCCTCAGTGAAAGGGACCCGAGGAATCTGTGAGTAATCGTGAGCTGAGCCCCAGGCCAGCTGCTGTTGACCTTTTCCCACCCTTCCCTGGTAAAACACCTGAATATATACAAGGGCTTGAAAGCCTAGAGGAAGAGCCCTGGAGCCACACCAGCGACAGCACGCAGGCCAACTTGGTGCCTGCAGGCCAGCCAGGATGGTCCTGGCCCTGGGCGCTCTTCTGGAAGCTTTCCATTGCCCTGCCTGAGATACCCCTCCTGTCCCGGCCCCCACTGCTTTTTTCCTTCCTCACCTCTGTCCGGAGAGAAATTCAAGCAGAAGGTATGGGTGACACACCCTCTTCTGTACAGGTGGCAGCCTGGCAACTCCTGCAGAAAGTCCAGCAGAGACCCACTCACACCGGGCCACCCACAAAGCCGTGGCCCCTCACTCCCTCCCACCAGCACAGACCCGAGACTGCTGACGGGGCAGAGAATATGGAGTCAGGCACAGCTTCAGGGGCTATTGCTGACTGCAGCGCTGTTTATATTGACCTCAACCCAGGCACACCTGGGGAGGGCCGGCCGGCAGGGTCAGGCTACACAGGTCAGTTAATCCTCAGCCCTCAGGGAATCACATTGTTGAAAATGGACCTCGCTAAGGCAGAATAGAAGCCAAGGAATAAAAGGACACAATGCCATTTGCAGCACCGTAGGTGTGTCTAGAGGTAATCACGTGACTTGTAGTAAGTCAGAAAGTGAAAGACACATATCATATCATATCTCTTATAGGTGTGACCGAAAAATGGATACCAGGGCAGATATTTCCACGGAGAAGGGCAATCACAGATTCATTCAACAACTTATGGTTCACCAATGGAAAGGGTGTGAGGATTGGTTTCATTATGATATTGGGGTTAACAGACATATACAAAACACAGGTGACATATATAATCACCAAAGACCCACACAATACCAAGAGAAGACTACTCAACATTCTGTCATAAGGTACATGGGAAAAGGATCCCAGGAAGAACAGACATATGTATATGTGTAAAAGAACCACATCTTCCACACCTACAACAAGCCAAACATTGTAATCAAATTTGCTGTAATAAAAAATAAAAAATTAAATTAAAAACACGAACAAGAAGTAGTGAGACAAACTTGAGGGGCTTTCTCCTGGCACATTCCATTCTAAATTCCAATCTAGAACACGACTTCCATTGAGGCTCTGTTGCACCAGTAACCAGATTTGGTAAGGGAGAACTGCTGCCCACCATGTGGCCGTTTCACAAAACAGCAGCTTTAATCCCAGCTCTAATGGTCAGTTGATATTCAAAATCATTGCAGGCTTGTAAATGACACCTGCCCTAAACCAAATCCTGGGGTCATATATCGACCAAAAAATTCAAACGACGTCCATATTTCAAAACGACAGTTTCAAAAGGCATATTTTACAAACATTATTGTTCTGCTTCTTTTTCTTTCTTTCCTTTTTGGTTAAAAAAACGGGAATGGCAAAAAGCATCCCTCAGAATGGTCGAAAATATTTGCAAACGAATCAATGGACAAAGGTTTAATCTCCAATATATATAAAGAGCTCATGCAGCTTAATATTAAAAAAAAAGCAAACAACCCAATACAAAAATGGGCAGAATATCTAAAGAGACGTTTCTTCAAAGAAGACACAGAGATGGCCAAGACGCACATGAAAAGCTGCTCAACATCACTAATTATTAGAGAAATGCAAATCAAAATTACAATGAGGTATCACCTCACACCTGTTAGAATCGGCATCATCAGAAAATCTACAAACAACGAATTCTGGGGAGGGTGTGGACAACAGGATCCCTCTTCCACTAGTGGTGGAAATGTAAATTGATACAGTCACGATGGAGAACAGTATGGAGTTTCCTTCAAAAAAGTAGAAATAGAATTACCATATGATCCAGCAATCCCACTTCTGGGCATATACCCAGAGAAAACCATAAATCAAAAAGGCACATTCACCACAATGCTCATTTCAGCACTATTTAAAATAGCCAGGTAATGGAAGCAACCTAAATACCCTCAGACAGACGAATGGATAAAGATGTGGTACATATATATAATGGAATATTGCTCAGCCATAAGAAGGAATGAAACTGGGTCATTTGTAGAGACGTCGATGGATCTAGAGACTGTCATACAGAATGAAGTAAGTCAGAAAGAGAAAAACAAATATTGTACATTAAGGCATAGAGGTGGAACCTAGAAAAATGGTACAGATGAACTGGTTTGCATGGAAGAAATAGAGACACAGAGGTAAAGAACACACGTTGGACACCAAGGGTGGGAAGCCATGGGGTGGTGGTGGTGGGATGAGTTGGGAGATTGGGATTGAACTGTATACATGTATATGCCTAAAATACATAACTAATAATAACCTGCTGTATAAAAAAATAAATAAAATTAAATTTCAAAATTTTTTTTAAAAAAATTTAAAAATAAAACAGAAAAAACTTCTTCCCTTCACACAGATGTATTTATATGAATGAATTATTTCCATGCTTATATCTATAAATACATAAAAGAGGAATAAAATCTAACTTGAACCAAAAAAGAAAAAAAAAAAAACCTGAACCCACCAGTTATACAGAGGAAAACCCTATCACGGCACTTGCTCCAGCAGTAAACAATTCTGAAATTGGTCAGAGGTGGGGAATCATCTCCCATAGAGCCAGCAGCCCACTCCTACGGAAGGATCGTCCTCATTGCAAAGCTGGGGGACATGCCGAGGCATCTGTGAGTAACCGTGAGCTGAGCCCCAGGACAGCTGCTGTTGAACTTTTCCCACCCTTCCCAGGTAAAACACCTGAATATGTACAAGGGCTTGAAAGCCTAGAGGAAGGGCCGTGAAGCCACACCAGCGACAGCACGCAGGAAAACTTGGTGCCTGCAGGCCAGCCAGGAAGGTCCTGGTCCTGGGCGCTCTTCTGGAAACTTTCCATTGCCCTGCCTGAGATACCCCTCCTGTCCCGGCACCCACTGCTTTTTTCCTTCCTCACCTCTGTCCGGAGAGAAATTCCAGCGAAAGGTATGGGTGACACATCCTCTTCTTTACAGGTGGCAGCCTGGCAACTCCTGCAGAAAGTCCAGCAGAGACCCACTCACACCGGGCCACCCACAAAGCCGTGGCCCCTCACTCCCTCCCACCACCACAGCCCCGAGACTGCTGACGGGACAGAGAATATGGAGTCAGGCACAGCTTCAGGGGCTATTGCTGCCTGCAGCGCTGTTTATATTGACCTCAACCCAGGCACACCTGGGGAGGGCCGGCAGGCAGGGTCAGGCTACCCAGGTCAGCTAATCCTCAGCCCTCAGGAAATCACATTGTTGAAAATGGACCTCGCTAAGGCAGAATAGAAGCCAAGGAATAAAAGGACACAATGCCATTTGCAGCACCGTAGGTGTGTCTAGAGGTAATCACGTGACTTGTAGTAAGTCAGAAAGTGAAAGATACATATCATATCATATCTCTTATAGGTGTGACCGAAAAATGGATACTAGGGCAGATATTTCCACGGAGAAGGGCAATCACAGATTCATTCAACAAACTTATGGTTCACCAATGGAAAGGTGTGAGGATTGGTTTCATTATGATATTGGGGTTAACAGACATATACAAACACAGGTGACATATATAATCACCAAAGACCTACAGAATACCAAGAGAAGACTACTCAACATTCTGTCATAAGGTACATGGGAAAAGGATCCCAGGAAGAACAGACATATGTATATGTGTAAAAGAACCACATCTTCCACACCTACAACAAGCCAAACATTGAAATCAAATTTGCTGTAATAAAAAATAAAAAATTAAATTAAAAACACGAACAAGAAGTAGTGAGACAAACTTGAGGTGCTTTCTCCTGGCACATTCTATTCTAAATTCCAATCTAGAACACGACTTCCATTGAGGCTCTGTTGCCCTAATAACCAGATTTGGTAAGGGAGAACTGCTGCCACCTTGTGGCCGTTTCACACAACAGCAGCTTTAATCCCAGCGCTAATGGTCAGTTGATATTCAAAATCATTGCAGGCCTGTAAATGACAGCTGCCCTGAACACAAATCCTGGGGTCATATATCGACCAAAAAATTCAAAGGACGTCCATATTTCAAAACGACAGTTTCAAAAGGCATATTTTACACACATTAGTGTTCTGCTTGTTTTTCTTTCTTTCTTTTTTTGTTAAAAAAACGGGAATGGCAAAAGGCTTCCCTCAGAATGGGCGAAAATATTTGCAAACGAATCAATGGACAAAGGTTTAATCTCCAATATATATAAAGAGCTCATGCAGCTTAATATTAAAAAAACAAACAACCCAATAGAAAGATGGGCAGAAGATCTAAAGAGACGTTTCTTCAAAGAAGACACAGAGATGGCCAAGACGCACATGAAAAGCTGCTCAACATCACTAATTATTAGAGAAATGCAAATCAAAACTTCAATGAGGTATCACCTCACACCTGTTAGAATCGGCATCATCAGAAAATCTACAAACAACAAATTCTGGGGAGGGTGTGGACAAAATTATCCCTCTTCCACTAGTGGTGGAAATGTAAATTGATACAGTCAAGATGGAGAACAGTATGGAGTTTCCTTAAAAAAACTAGAAATAGAATTACCATATGATCCAGCAATCCCATTTCTGGGCATATACCCAGAGAAAACCATAATTCAAAAAGGCACATTCACCACAATGCTCATTTCAGCACTATTTACAATAGCCAGGTAATGGAAGCAACCTAAATACCCACAGACAGACGAATGGATAAAGATGTGGTACATATATAAAATGGAATATTACTCAGCCATAAGAAGGAATGACACTGGGTCATTTGTAGAGACGTCGATGGATCTAGAGACTGTCATACAGAATGAAGTAAGTCAGAAAGAGACAAACAAATATTGTATATTAATGCATATATGTGGAACCTAGAAAAATGGTACAGATGAACTGGTTTGCAGGGAAGAAATAGAGACACAGAGGTAGAGAACACACGTATGGACACCAAGTGTGGGAAGCCATGGGGTGGTGATGGTGGGATGAGTTGGGAGATTGGGATTGACCTGTATACATGTATATGAGTAAAATACATAACTAATAATAACCTGCTGTATAAAAAAATAATTTAAATTAAATTTCAAAATTTTAAAAAATAAAATTTAAGAATAAAACAGAAAAAAGTTCTTCCCATTCACACAGATGTATTTATATGTATGAATTATTTCCATGCTTATATCTATAAATACATAAAAGAGGAATAAAATCTAACTTGAACCAAAAAAGAAAAAAAAAACTGAACCCACCAGTTAGACAGAGGAAAAACCTATCAGGGCACTTGCTCCAGCAGTAAACAATTCTGAAATTGGTCAGAGGTGGGGAATCATCTCCCATAGAGCCAGCAGCCCACTCCTATGCAAGGAGCATCCTCATGGAAAAGCTGGGGGCCATGCCGAGGCATCTGTGAGTAACCGTGAGCTGAGCCCCAGGCCAGCTGCTGTTGAACTTTTCCACCATTCCCAGGTAAAACACCTGAATATGTACAAGGGCTTGAAAGCCTAGAGGAAGGGCCGTGGAGCCACACCAGCGACAGCACGCAGGCCAACTTGGTGCCTGCAGGCCAGCCAGGAAGGTCCTGGCCCTGGGCACTCTTCTGGAAGTTTTCCATTGCCCTGCCTGAGATACCCCTCCTGTCCCGGCCCCCACTGCTTTTTTCCTTCCTCACCTCTGTCCGGAGAGAAATTCCAGCGGAAGGTATGGGTGACACATCCTCTTCTTTACAGGTGGAAGCCTGGCAACTCCTGCAGAAAGTCCAACAGAGACCCACTCACACTGGGCCACCCACAAAGCCGTGGCCCCTCACTCCCTCCCACCAGCACAGCCCCGAGACTGCTGACGGGGCAGAGAATATGGAGTCAGGCACAGCTTCAGGGGCTTTTGCTGCCTGCAGCGCTGTTTATATTGACCTCAACCCAGGCACACCTGGGGAGGGCCGGCCGGCAGGGTCAGGCTACCCAGGTCAGCTAATCCTCAGCCCTCAGGGAATCACATTGTTGAAAATGGACCTCGCTAAGGCAGAATAGAAGCCAAGGAATAAAAGGACACAATGCCATTTGCAGCACCGTAGGTGTGTCTAGAGGTAATCACGTGACTTGTAGTAAGTCCGAAAGTGAAAGACACATATCATATCATATCTCTTATAGGTGTGACCGAAAAATGGATACCAGGGCAGATATTTCCACGGAGAAGGGCAATCACAGATTCATTCAACAAACTTATGGTTCACCAATGGAAAGGTGTGAGGATTGGTTTCATTATGATATTGGGGTTAACAGACATATACAAACACAGGTGACATATATAATCACCAAAGACCTACAGAATACCAAGAGAAGACTACTCAACATTCTGTCATAAGGTACATGGGAAAAGGATCCCAGGAAGAACAGACATATGTATATGTGTAAAAGAACCACATCTTCCACACCTACAACAAGCCAAACATTGTAATCAAATTTGCTGTAATAAAAAATAAAAAATTTAATTAAAAACACGAACAAGAAGTAGTGAGACAAACTTGAGGGGCTTTCTCCTGGCACATTCCATTCTAAATTCCAATCTAGAACACGACTTCCATTGAGGCTCTGTTTCCCCAGTAAGCAGATGTGGTAAGGGAGAACTGCTGCCACATTGCGGCCGTTTCACACAAGAGCAGCTTTAATCAGAGCGCTAATGGTCAGTTGATATTCAAAATCATTGCAGGCCTGTAAATGACACATGCCCCTAAAACAAATCCTGGGTTCATATATCGACCAAAAAATTCAAAGGACGCCCATATTTCAAACCGTCAGTTTCAAAAGGCATATTTTACACACATTAGTGTTCTGCTTCTTTTTCTTTCTTTCTTTTTTTGTTAAAAAAACGGGAATGGCAAAAAGCATCTCTCAGAATGGGCGAAAATATTTGCAAACGAATCAATGGACAAAGGTTTAATCTCCAATATATATAAAGAGCTCATGCAGCTTAATATTAAAAAAACAAACAACCCAATACAAAAATGGGCAGAAGATCTAAAGAGACGTTTCTTCAAAGAAGACACAGAGATGGCCAAGACGCACATGAAAAGCTGCTCAACATCACTAAGTATTAGAGAAATGCAAATCAAAACTACAATGAGGTATCACCTCACACCTGTTAGAATCGGCATCATCAGAAAATCTACAAACAACGAATTCTGGGGAGGGTGTGGACAACAGGATCCCTCTTCCACTAGTGGTGGAAATGTAAATTGATACAGTCACGATGGAGAACAGTATGGAGTTTCCTTCAAAAAACTAGAAATAGAATTACCATATGATCCAGCAATCCCACTTCTGGGCATATACCCAGAGAAAACCATAAATCAAAATGGCACATTCACTACAATGCTCATTTCAGCACTATTTACAATAGCCAGGTAATGGAAGCAACCTAAATACCCTCAGACAGACGAATGGATAAAGATGTGGTACATATATATAATGGAATATTACTCAGCCATAAGAAGGAATGAAACTGGGTCATTTGTAGAGACGTCGATGGATCTAGAGACTGTCATACAGAATGAAGTAAGTCAGAAAGAGAAAAACAAATATTGTATATTAAGGCATAGAGGTGGAACCTAGAAAAATGGTACAGATGCACTGGTTTTCATGGAAGAAATAGAGACACAGAGGTAAAGAACACACGTTGGACACCAAGGGTGGGAAACCATGTGGTGGTGGTGGTGGGATGAGTTGGGAGATTGGGATTGAACTGTATACATGTATATGCGTAAAATACATAACTAATAATAACCTGCTGTATAAAAAAATAAATAAAATTAAATTTCAAAATTTTTTTTAAAAAAATTAAAAATAAAACAGAAAAAAGTTCTTCCCTTCACACAGATGTATTTATATGAATGAATTATTTCCATGCTTATATCTATAAATACATAAAAGAGGAATAAAATCTAACTTGAACCAAAAAAGAAAGAAAAAAAAAAACCCTGAACCCACCAGTTATACAGAGGAAAACCCTATCACGGCACTTGCTCCAGCAGTAAACAATTCTGAAATTGGTCAGATGTGGGGAATCATCTCCCATAGAGCCAGCAGCCCACTCCTACGGAAGGATCGTCCTCATTGCAAAGCTGGGGGACATGCCGAGGCATCTGTGAGTAACCGTGAGCTGAGCCCCAGGACAGCTGCTGTTGAACTTTTCCCACCCTTCCCAGGTAAAACACCTGAATATGTACAAGGGCTTGAAAGCCTAGAGGAAGGGCCGTGGAGCCACACCAGCGACAGCACGCAGGCCAACTTGGTGCCTGCAGGCCAGCCAGGAAGGTCCTGGCCCTGGGCGCTCTTCTGGAAGCTTTCCATTGCCCTGCCTGAGATACCCCTCCTGTCCCGGCACCCACTGCTTTTTTCCTTCCTCACCTATTTCCGGAGAGAAATTCCAGCGAAAGGTATGGGTGACACATCCTCTTCTTTACAGGTGGCAGCCTGGCAACTCCTGCAGAAAGTCCAGCAGAGACCCACTCACACCGGGCCACCCACAAAGCCGTGGCCCCTCACTCCCTCCCACCACCACAGCCCCGAGACTGCTGACGGGACAGAGAATATGGAGTCAGGCACAGCTTCAGGGGCTATTGCTGCCTGCAGCGCTGTTTATATTGACCTCAACCCAGGCACACCTGGGGAGGGCCGGCCGGCAGGGTCAGGCTACCCAGGTCAGCTAATCCACAGCCCTCAGGAAACCACATTTTTGAAAATGGACCTCGCTAAGGCAGAATAGAAGCCAAGGAATAAAAGGACACAATGCCATTTGCAGCACCTTAGGTGTGTCTAGAGGTAATCACGTGACTTGTAGTAAGTCCGAAAGTGAAAGACACATATCATATCATATCTCTTATAGGTGTGACCGAAAAATGGATACCAGGGCAGATATTTCCACGCAGAAGGGCAATCACAGATTCATTCAACAAACTTATGGTTCACCAATGGAAACGTGTGAGGATTGGTTTCATTATGATATTGGGGTTAACAGACATATACAAACACAGGTGACATATATAATCACCAAAGACCTACAGAATACCAAGAGAAGACTACTCAACATTCTGTCATAAGGTACATGGGAAAAGGATCCCAGGAAGAACAGACATATGTATATGTGTAAAAGAACCACATCTTCCACACCTACAACAAGCCAAACATTGTAATCAAATTTGCTGTAATAAAAAATAAAAAATTAAATTAAAAACACGAACAAGAAGTAGTGAGACAAACTTGAGGGGCTTTCTCCTGGCACATTCCATTCTAAATTCTAATCTAGAACACGACTTCCATTGAGGCTCTGTTGCCCTAATAACCAGATTTGGTAAGGGAGAACTGCTGCCACCTTGTGGCCGTTTCACACAACAGCAGCTTTAATCCCAGCGCTAGTGGTCAGTTGATATTCAAAATCATTGCAGGCCTGTAAATGACACCTGCCCTGAATACAAATCCTGGGGTCATATATGGACCAAAAAATTCAAAGGACGACCATATTTCAAAACGACAGTTTCAAAAGGCATATTTTACACACATTAGTGTTCTGCTTCTTTTTCTTTCTTTCTTTTTTTGTTAAAAAAACGGGAATGGCAAAAGGCTTCCCTCAGAATGGGCGAAAATATTTGCAAACGAATCAATGGACAAAGGTTTAATCTCCAATATATATAAAGAGCTCATGCAGCTTAATATTAAAAAAACAAACAACCCAATAGAAAAATGGGCAGAAGATCTAAAGAGACGTTTCTTCAAAGAAGACACAGAGATGGCCAAGAGGGCACATGAAAAGCTGCTCAACATCACTAATTATTAGAGAAATGCAAATCAAAACTACAATGAGGTATCACCTCACACCTGTTAGAATCGGCATCATGAGAAAATCTACAAACAACAAATTCTGGGGAGGGTGTGGACAAAAGGATCCCTCTTCCACTAGTGGTGGAAATGTAAATTGATACAGTCAAGATGGAGAACAGTATGGAGTTTCCTTAAAAAAAGCTACAAATAGAATGACCATATGATCCAGCAATCCCACTTCTGGGCATATATCCAGAGAAAACCATAAATCAAAAAGGCACATTCACCACAATGCTCATTTCAGCACTATTTACAATAGCCAGGTAATGGAAGCAACCTAAATACCCACAGACAGACCAATGGATAAAGATGTGGTACATATATAAAATGGAATATTACTCAGCCATAAGAAGGAATGAAACTGGGTCATTTGTAGCGACGTCGATGGATCTAGAGACTGTCATACAGAATGAAGTAAGTCAGAAAGAGAAAAACAAATATTGTATATTAATGCATATATGTGGAACCTAGAGAAATGGTACAGATGAACTGGTTTGCAGGGAAGAAATAGAGACACAGAGGTAGAGAACACACGTATGGACACCAAGTGTGGGAAGCCATGGGGAGGTGGTGTTGGGATGAGTTGGGAGATTGGGATTGACCTGTATACATGTATATGCATAAAATACATAACTAATAATAACCTGCTGTATAATAAATAAATAAAATTAAATTTCAAAATTTTAAAAAATAAAATTTAAAAATAAAACAGAAAAAAGTTCTTCCCTTCACACAGATGTATTTATATGAATGAATTATTTCCATGCTTATATCTATAAATACATAAAAGAGGAATAAAATCTAACTTGAACCAAAAAAGAAAAAAAAAAACCTGAACCCACGAGTTAGACAGAGGACAACCCTATCAGGGCACTTGCTCCAGCGGTAAACAATTCTGAAATTGGTCAAAGGTGGGGAATTATCTCCCATCGAGCCAGCAGCCCACTCCTATGCTAGGAGTGTCCTCATTGCAAAGAAGGGGGCCATGCCGAGGCATCTGTGAGGAAACGTGAGCTGAGCCCCAGTCCTGCTGCAGCTGAACTCTTCCCACCCTTTCCAGTTAAAACACCTGAATATGTACAAGAACTTGCAAGCCTAGAGGAAGGGCTGTGGATCCACACCAGCGACAGCACACAGGCCGACTTGGTGCCTGCAGGCCAGCCAGGATGGTCGTGGCCCTGGGCGCTCTTCTGGAAGCTTTCCATTGCCCTGCCTGAGATACCCCTCCTTTCCCGGCCCCCACTGCTTTTTTCCTTCCTCACCTATTTCCGGAGAGAAATTCCAGCGGAATGTATGGGTGACACATCGTCTTCTTTACAGGTGGAAGCCTGGCAACTCCTGCAGAAAGTCCAGCAGAGACCCACTCACACCGGGCCACCCACAAAGCCATGGCCCCTCACTCCCTCCAACCAGCACAGCCCCGACACTGCTGACGGGGCAGAGAATATGGAGTCAGGCACAGCTTCAGGGGCTATTGCTGCCTGCAGCGCTGTTTATATTGACCTCAACAGAGGCACACCTGGGGAGGGCCGGCCGGCAGGGTCAGGCTACCCAGGTCAGCTAATCCTCAGCCCTCAGGGAATCACATTGTTGAAAATGGACCTCACTAAGGCAGAATAGAAGCCAAGGAATAAAAGGACACAATGCCATTTGCAGCACCTTAGGTGTGTCTAGAGGTAATCACGTGACTTGTAGTAAGTCAGAAAGTGAAAGACACATATCATATCATATCTCTTATAGGTGTGACCGAAAAATGGATACCAGGGCAGATATTTCCACGCAGAAGGGCAATCACAGATTCATTCAACAAACTTATGGTTCACCAATGGAAAGGTGTGAGGATTGGTTTCATTATGATATTGGGGTTAACAGACATATACAAACACAGGTGACATATATAATCACCAAAGACCTACAGAATACCAAGAGAAGACTACTCAACATTCTGTCATAAGGTACATGGGAAAAGGATCCCAGGAAGAAGAGACATATGTATATGTGTAAAAGAACCATATCTTCCACACCTACAACAAGCCAAACATTGTAATCAAATTTGCTGTTATAAAAAATAAAAAAAATTAAATTAAAAACACGAACAAGAAGTAGTGAGACAAACTTGAGGGGCTTTCTCCTGGCACATTCCATTCTAAATTCCAGTCTAGAACATGACTTCCATTGAGGCTCTGTCGCCCCAGTAACCAAATTTGGTAAGGGAGAACTGCTGCCACCTTGTGGCAGTTTCACAAAACAGCAGCTTTATCCCAGCGCTAATGGTCAGTTGATATTCAAAATCATTGCAGGCCTGCAAATGACACCTGCCCTGGAAACAAATCCTGGGTTCATATATCGACCAAAAATTTCAAAGGACATCCATATTTCAAAACGACAGTTTCAAAAGGCATATTTTACACACATTAGTGTTCTGCTTCTTTTTCTTTCTTTCTTTTTTTGTTTAAAAAACGGGAATGGCAAAAAGCATCCCTCAGAATGGGCGAAAATATTTGCAAACGAATCAATGGACAAAGGTTTAATCTCCAATATATATAAAGAGCTCATGCAGCTTAATATTAAAAAAACAAACAACCCAATACAAAAATGGGCAGAAGATCTAAAGAGACGTTTCTTCAAAGAAGACACAGAGATGGCCAAGACGCACATGAAAAGCTGCTCAACATCACTAATTATTAGAGAAATGCAAATCAAAACTACAATGAGGTATCAACTCACACATGTTAGAATCGGCATTATCAGAAAATCTACAAACAACGAATTCTGGGGAGGGTGTGGACAAAAGGATCCCTCTTCCACTAGTGGTGGAAATGTAAATTGATAGAGTCACTATGGAGAACAGTATGGAGTTTTCTTAAAAAAAGCTAGAAATAGAATTACCATATGATCCAGCAATCCCACTTCTGGGCATATATCCAGAGAAAACCATAAATCAAAAAGGCACATTCACCACAATGCTCATTTCAGCACTATTTACAATAGCCAGGTAATGGAAGCAACCTAAATACCCACAGACAGACGAATGGATAAAGATGTGGTACATATATAAAATGGAATATTACTCAGCCATAGGAAGGAATGAAACTGGGTCATTTGTAGCGACGTTGATGGATCTAGAGACTGTCATACAGAATAAAGTTAGTCAGAAAGAGAAAAACAAATATTGTATATTAATGCATATATGTGGAACCTAGAGAAATGGTACAGATGAACTGGTTTGCAGGGAAGAAATAGAGACACAGAGGTAGAGAATACACGTATGGACACCAAGTGTGGGAAGCCATGGGGAGGTGGTGTTGGGATGAGTTGGGAGATTGGGATTGACCTGTATACATGTATATGCATAAAATACATAACTAATAATAACCTGCTGTATAAAAAATAAATAAAATTAAATTTCAAAATTTTTAAAAATCAAATTTAAAAATAAAACAGGAAAAAGTTATTCCCTTCACACAGATGTATTTATATGAATGAATTATTTCCATGCTTATATCTATAAATACATAAAAGAGGAATAAAATCTAACTTGAACCAAAAAAGAAAAAAAAAACTGAACCCACCAGATAGACAGAGGAATACCCTATCAGGGCACTTGTTCCAGCGGTAAACAATTCTGAAATTGGACAGAGGTGGGGAATCATCTCCCATAGAGCCAGCAGCCCACTCCAACGCAAGGAGCGTTCTCATTGCAAAGCTGTGGGCCATGCCGAGGCATCTGTGAGTAACCGTGAGCTGAGCCCCAGGCCAGCTGCTGTTGAACTTTTCCCACCCTTCCCAGGTAAAACACCTGAATATGTACAAGGGCTTGAAAGCCTAGAGGAAGGGCCGTGAAGCCACACAAGTGTCAGCACGCAGGCCAACTTGGTTCCTGCAGGCCAACCAGGATGGTCCTGGCCCTGGGCGTTCTTCTGGAAGCTTTCCATTGCCCTGCCTGAGATACCACTCCTTTCCCGGTCCCCACTGCTTTTTTCCTTCGTCACCTATTTCCGGAGAGAAATTCCAGCGGAAGGTATGGGTGACATATCCTCAATTTTACAGGTGGCAGCCTGGCAACTCCTGCAGAAAGTCCAGCAGAGACCCACTCACACCGGGCCACTCACAAAACCGTGGACCCTCACTCCCTCACACCAGCACAGCCCCAAGACTGCTGACGGGGCAGAGAATATGCTGTCAGGCACAGCTTCAGGGGCTATTGCTGCCTGCAGTGCTGTTTATATTGAACTCAACCCAGGCACACCTGGGGAGGGCCGGCCGGCAGGGTCAGGCTACCCAGGTCAGCTAATCCTCAGCCCTCAGGGAATCACATTGTTGAAAATGGACCGCGCTAAGGCAGAATAGAAGCCAAGGAATAAAAGGACACAATGCCATTTGGAGCACCGTAGGTGTGACTAGAGGTAATCACGTGACTTGTAGTAAGTCAGAAAGTGAAAGACACATATCATATCATATCTCTTATAGGTGTGACCGAAAAATGGATACCAGGGCAGATATTTCCACGCAGAAGGGCAATCACAGATTCATTCAACAAACTTATGGTTCACCAATGGAAAGGTGTGAGGATTGGTTTCATTATGATATTGGGGTTAACAGACATATACAAACACAGGTGACATATATAATCACCAAAGACCTACAGAATACCAAGAGAAGACTACTCAACATTCTGTCATAAGGTACATGGGAAAAGGATCCCAGGAAGAACAGACATATGTATATGTGTAAAAGAACCACATCTTCCACACCTACAACAAGCCAAACATTGTAATCAAATTTGCTGTAATAAAAAATAAAAAATTAAATTAAAAACACGAACAAGAAGTAGTGAGACAAACTTGAGGGGCTTTCTCCTGCCACATTCCAATCTAAATTCCAATCTAGAACACAACTTCCATTGAGGCTCTGTTGCCCCAGTAACCAGATTTGGTAAGGGAGAACTGCTGCCACCTTGTGGCCGTTTCACACAACAGCAGCTTTAATCCCAGCGCTAATGGTCAGTTGATATTCAAAATCATTGCATGCCTGTAAATGACACCTGCCCCTAAAACAAATCCTGGGTTCAGATATCGACCAAAAATTTCAAAGGACGTCCATATTTCAAAAGGACAGTTTCAAAAGGCATATTTTACACACATTAGTGTTCTGCTTCTTTTTCTTTCTTTCTTTTTTTGTTAAAAAAACGGGAATGGCAAAAAGCATCTCTCAGAATGGGCGAAAATATTTGGAAACGAATCAATGGACAAATGTTTAATCTCCAATATATATAAAGAGCTCATGCAGCTTAATATTCAAAAAACAAACAACCCAATACAAAAATGGGCAGAAGACCTAAAGAGACGTTTCTTCAAAGAAGACACAGAGATGGCCAAGACGCACATGAAAAGCTGCTCAACATCACTAATTATTAGAGAAATGCAAATCAAAACTACAATGAGGTATCACTTCACACCTGTTAGAATCGGCATCATCAGAAAATCTACAAAAAACGAATTCTGGGTAGGGTGTGGACAAAAGGAACCCTCTTCCACTAGTGGTGGAAATGTAAATTGATACAGTCACGATGGAGAAAAGTATGGAGTTTCCTTAAAAAAAAACTAGAAATAGAATTACCATATGATCCAGCAATCCCACTTCTGGGCATATACCCAGAGAAAACCATAAATCAAAAAGGCACATTCACCACAATGCTCATTTCAGCACTATTTACAATAGCCAGGTAATGGAAGCAACCTAAATACCCACAGACAGACGAATGGATAAAGATGTGGTACATATATAAAATGGAATATTACTCAGCCATAAGAAGGAATGAAACTGGGCCATTTGTAGAGACGTCAATGGATCTAGAGACTGTCATACAGAATGAAGTAAGTCAGAAAGACAAAAACAAATATTGTATATTAATGAATATATGTGGAACCTAGAAAAATGGTACAGATGAACTGGTTTGCAGGGAAGAAATAGAGACACAGAGGTAGAGAACACACGTATGGACACCAAGTGTGGGAAGCCATGGGGTGGTGGTGGTGGGATGAGTTGGGAGATTGGGATTGACCTGTATACATGTATATGCATAAAATACATAACTAATAATAACAAGCTGTATAAAAAAATAAATAAAATTAAATTTCAAAATTTTTAAAAATAAAATTTAAAAATAAAACAGAAAAAAGTTCTTCCCTTCACACAGAAGTATTTATATGAATGAATTATTTCCATGCTTATATCTATAAATACATAAAAGGAATAAATTCTAACTTGAACCAAAAAAGAAAAAAAAAACCTGAACCCACCAGTTATACATAGGAAAAGCATATCAGGGCACTTGCTCCAGCAGTAAACAATTCTGAAATTGGTCACTGGTGGGGAATCATCTCCCATAGAGCCAGCAGCGCACTCCTACGCAAGGAGCGTCCTCATTGCAAAGCGGGGGGCCATGCCGAGGCATCTGTGAGTAACCGTGAGCTGAGCCCCAGGCCAGCTGCTGTTGAACTTTTCCCACCCTTCCCAGGTAAAACACCTGAATATGTACAAGGGCTTGAAAGCCTAGAGGAAGGGCCGTGGAGCCACACCAGCGACAGCACGCAGGCCAACATGGTGCCTGCAGGCCATCCAGGATGGTCCTGGCCCTGGGCGCTCTTCTGGAAGCTTTCCATTGCCTTGCCTGAGATACCCCTCCTGTCCCGGCACCCACTGCTTTTTTCCTTCCTCACCTCTGTCCGGAGAGAAATTCCAGCGAAAGGTATGGGTGACACATCCTCTTCTTTACAGGTGGCAGCCTGGCAACTCCTGCAGAAAGTCCAGCAGAGACCCACTCACAGCGGGCCACCCACAAAGCCGTTAGCCCTAACTCCCTCCAACCAGCACAGCCCCGAGACTGCTGACGGGGCAGAGAATATGGAGTCAGGAACATCTTCAGGGGCTATTGCTGCCTGCAGCGCTGTTTATATTGACCTCAACCCAGGCGCACCTGGGTAGGGTCGGCCGTCAGGGTCAGGCTACCCAGGTCAGCTAATCCTCAGCCCTCAGGGAATCACATTGTTGAAAATGGACCTCGCTAAGTCAGAATAGAAGCCAAGGAATAAAAGGACACAATGCCTTTTGCAGCACCATAGGTGTGACTAGAGGTAATCACGTGACTTGTAGTAAGTCAGAAAGTGAAAGACATATATCATATCATATCTCTCATAGGTGTGACCGAAAAATGGATACCATGGCAGATATTTCCACGGAGAAGGGCAATCACAGATTCATTAAACAAACTTATGGTTCACCAATGGAAAGGTGTGAGGATTGGTTTCATTATGATATTGGTGTTAACAGACATATACAAACACAGGTGACATATATAATCACCAAAGACCTACAGAATACCAAGAGAAGACTACTCAACATTCTGTCATAAGGTACATGGGAAAAGGATCCCAGGAAGAACAGACATATGTATATGTGTAAAAGAACCACATCTTCCACACATACAGCAAGCCAAACATTGTAATCAAATTTGCTGTAATAAAAAATTAAAAATTAAATTAAAAACACGAACAAGAAGTAGTGAGACAAACTTGAGGGGCTTTCTCCTGGCACATTCCATTCTAAATTCCAATCTAGAACACAACTTCCATTGAGGCTCTGTTGCCCCAGTAACCAGACTTGGTAACGGATAACTGCTGCCACATTGTGGCCGTATCACACAACAGCAGCTTTAATCCCAGCGCTAATGGTCAGTTGATATTCAAAATCATTGCAGGCCTGTAAATGACACCTGACCTGAAAACAAATCCTGGGTTCATATATCGACCAAAAAACTCAAAGGACGTCCATATTTCAGAAGGACAGTTTCAAAAGGCATATTTTACACACATTAGTGTTCTGCTTCTTTTTCTTTCTTTCTTTTTTTGTTAAAAAAACGGGAATGGCAAAAAGCATCCCTCAGAATGGGCGAAAATATTTGCAAACAAATCAATGGACAGAGGTTAAATCTCCAATATATATAAAGAGCTCATGCAGCTTAATATTAAAAAAACAAACAACCCAATACAAAAATGGGCAGAAGATCTAAAGAGATGTTTCTTCAAAGAAGACACAGAGATGGCCAAGACCCACATGAAAAGCTGCTCAACATCACTAATTATTAGACAAATGAAAATCAAAACTACAATGAGGTATCACCTCACACCTGTTGGAATCAGCATCATCAGAAAATCTACAAAGAACAAATTCTGGGGAAGGTCGGACAAAAGGATCCCTCTTCCACTAGTGGTGGAAATGTAAATTGATACAGTCACGATGGAGAAGAGTATGGGCTTTCCTTAAAAAAACTAGAAATAGAATTACCATATGATCCAGCAATCCCAATTCTGGGCATATACCCAGAGAAAACCATAAATCAAAAAGGCACATTCACCACAATGCTCATTTCAGCACTATTTACAATAGCCAGGTAATGGAAGCAACCTAAATACCCACAGACAGACCAATGGATAAAGATGTGGTACATATATAAAATGGAATATTACTCAGCCATAAGAAGGAATGAAACTGGGTCATTTGTAGAGACGTCGATGGATCTAGAGACTGTCATACAGAATGAAGTAAGTCAGAAAGAGAAAAACAAATATTGTATATTAATGCATATATGTGGAACCCAAAAAAATGGTACAGATGAACTGGTTTGCAGGGAAGAAATAGAGACACAGAGGTAGAGAACACACGTATGGACACCAAGTGTGGGAAGCCATGGGGAGGTGGTGGTGGGATGAATTGGGAGATTGGGATTGGCCTGCATACATGTATATGCAGAAAATACATAACTAATAATAACCTGCTGTATAAAAAAATAAATAAAATTATATTTCAAAATTTTTAAAAATAAAATTTAAAAATAAAACAGAAAAAAGTTCTTCCCTTCACACAGATGTATTTATATGAATGAATTATTTCCATGCTTATATCTATAAATGCATAAAAGAGGAAGAAAACCTAACTTGAACAAAAAAAAAAACAAAAAAACTGAACCCACCAGTTAGACAGAGGAAAAGCCTATCAGGGCACTTGCTCCAGCAGTAAACAATTCTGAAATTGGTCAGATGTGGGGAATCATCTCCCATAGAGCCGGCAGCCCAATCCTACGGAAGAATCGTCCTCATTGCAAAGCTGGGGGACATGCCAAGGCATCTGTGCGTAACCGTGAGCTGAGCCCCAGGCCAGCTGCTGTTGAAATTTTCCCACCCTTCCCAGGTAAAACACCTGAATATGTACAAGGGCTTGAAAGCCTAGAGGGAGGGCCGTGGAGCCACACCAGCGACAGCACGGATGCCAACTTGGTGCCTGCAGGCCAGCCAGGATGGTCCTGGCCCTGGGCGCTCTTCTGGAAGCTTTCCATTGCCCTGCCTGAGATACCCCTCCTGTCCCGGCCCCCACTGCTTTTTTCCTTCCTCACCTCTGTCCGGAGAGAAATTCCAGCGAAAGGTATGTGTGACACATCCTCTTCTTTAGAGGTGGCAGCCTGGCAACTCCTGCAGAAAGTCCAGCAGAGACCCACTCACACCGCGCCACCCAAAAAGCCGTGGCCCCTCACTCCCTCCCACCAGCACAGCCCCGAGACTGCTGACGGGACAGAGAATATGGAGTCAGGCACAGCTTCAGGGGCTATTGCTGCCTGCAGCGCTGTTTATATTGACCTCAACCCAGGCACACCTGCGGAGGGCCGGTCGGCAGGGTCAGGCTACCCAGGTCAGCTAATCCTCAGCCCTCAGGGAATCACATTGTTGAAAATGGACCTCGCTAAGGCAGAATAGAAGCCAAGGAATAAAAGGACACAATGCCATTTGCAGCACCGTAGGTGTGACTAGAGGTAATCACGTGACTTGTAGTAAGTCCGAAAGTGAAAGACACATATCATATCATATCTCTTATAGGTGTGACCGAAAAATGGATACCAGGGCAGATATTTCCACGGAGAAGGGCAATCACAGATTCATTCAACAAACTTATGGTTCACCAATGGAAAGGTGTGAGGATTGGTTTCATTATGATATTGGGGTTAACAGACATATACAAACACAGGTGACATATATAATCACCAAAGACCTACAGAATACCAAGAGAAGACTACTCAACATTCTGTCATAAGGTACATGGGAAAAGGATCCCAGGAAGAACAGACATATGTACATGTGTAAAAGAACCACATCTTCCACACCTACAGCAAGCCAAACATTGTAATCAAATTTGCTGTAATAAAAAATAAAAAATTAAATTAAAAACACGAACAAGAAGTAGTGAGACAAACTTGAGGGGCTTTCTCCTGGCACATTCCATTCTAAATTCCAATCTAGAACACGACTTCCATTGAGGCTCTGTTGCCCCAGTAATCAGATTTGGTAGGGGAGAACTGCTGCCACCTTGTGGCTGTTTCACACAACAGCAGCTTTAATCCCAGCGCTAATGGTCAGTTGATATTCAAAATCATTGCAGGCCTGTAAATGACACCTGCCCTGAAAACAAATCCTCGGTTCATATATGGACCAAAAAATTCAATGGACGTCCATATTTCAAAACGACAGTTTCAAAAGGCATATTTTACACACATTAGTGTTCTGCTTGTTTTTCTTTCTTTCTTTTTTTGTTAAAAAAACGGGAATGGCAAAAAATCATCCCTGAGAATAGGCGAAAATATTTGCAAACGAATCAATGGACAAAGGTTTAATCTCCAATATATATAAAGAGCTCATGCAGCTTAATATTAAAAAAACAAACAACCCAATACAAAAATGGGCAGAAGATCTAAAGAGACGTTTCTTCAAAGAAGACACAGAGATGGTCAAGACGCACATGAAAAGCTGCTCAACATCACTAATTATTAGAGAAATGCAAATCAAAACTACAATGAGGTATCACCTCACACCTGTTAGAATCGGCATCATCAGAAAATCTACAAAAAACGAATTCTGGGGAGGGTGTGGACAAAAGGATCCCTCTTCCACTAGTGGTGAAAATGTAAATTGATACAGTCACAATGGAGAAAAGTATGGAGTTTCCTTAAAAAAACTAGAAATAGAATTAGCATATGATCCAGCAATTCCACTTCTGGGCATATACCCAGAGAAAACCATAAATCAAAAAGGCACATTCACCAAAATGCTCATTTCAGCACTATTTACGATAGCCAGGTAATGGAAGCAACCTAAATACGCACAGAGAGACGAATGGATAAATATGTGGTACATATATAAAATGGAATATTACTCAGCCATTAGAAGGAATGAAACTGGGTCATTTGTAGAGACGTCGATGGATCTAGAGACTGTCATACAGAATGAAGTAAGTCAGAAAGAGAAAAACAAATATTGTATATTAATGCATATATGTGGAACCTAGAAAAATGGTACAGATGAACTGGTTTGCAGGGAAGAAATAGAGACACAGAGGTAGAGAAAACACGTATGGACACCAAGTGTGGGAAGCCATGGGGAGGTGGTGGTGGGATGAGTTGGGAGATTGGGATTGACCTGTATACATGTATATGCATAAAATACATAAATAATAATAACCTGCTGTATAAAAAAATAAATAAAATTAAATTTCAAAATTTTAAGAAATAAAATTTAAAAATAAAACAGAAAAAAGTTCTTCCCTTCACACAGATGTATTTATATGAATGAATTATTTCCATGCTTATATCTATAAATACATAAAAGAGGAATAAAACCTAACTTGAACCAAAAAAGAAAAAAAAAAAAAACTTGAACCCACGAGTTAAACAGAGGAAAACCCTATCAGGGCACTTGCTCCGGCGGTAAACAATACTGAAATTGGTCAGAGGTGGGGAATCATCTCCCATACAGGCAGCAGCCCACTCCTACGCAAAGAGCGTCCTCATTGCAAAGCTGGGGGCAATGCCGAGACATCTGTGAGTAACCGTGAGCTGAGCCCCAGGCCAGCTGCTGCTGAACTTTTCCCACCCTTCCCAGGTAAAACACCTGAATATGTACAAGGTGTTGAAAGCCTAGAGGAAGGGGCTTGGAGCCACACCAGCGACAGCACGGATGCCAACTTGGTGCCTGCAGGCCAGCCAGGATGGTCCTGACCTTGGGCACTCTTCTGGAAGCTTTCCATAGCCCTGCCTGAGATACCCCTCCTGTCCCGGCCCCCACTGCTTTTTTCCTTCCTCACCTCTGTCCGGAGAGAAATTCCAGCGGAAGGTATGGGTGACACATCCTCTTCTTTACAGGTGGCAGCCTGGCAACTCCTGCAGAAAGTACAGCAGAGACCCATTCACACCGGGCCACCCACAAAGACGTGGCCCCTCACTCCCTCCCACCAGCACAGCCCCGAGACTGCTGACGGGGCAGAGAATATGGAGTCACGCACAGATTCAGGGGCTATTGCTGCCTGCAGCGCTGTTTATATTGACCTCAACCCAGGCACACCAGGGGAGGCCAGCCGGCAGGGTCAGGCTATCCAGGTCAGCTAACCCTCAGCCCTCAGGGAATCACATTGTTGAAAATGGACCTCGCTAAGGCAGAATAGAAGCCAAGGAATAAAAGGACACAATGCCATTTGCAGCACCGTAGGTGTGTCTAGAGGTAATCACGTGACTTGTAGTAAGTCAGAAAGTGAAAGACACATATCATATCATATCTCTTATAGGTGTGACCGAAAAATGGATACCAGGGCAGATATTTCCACGGAGAAGGGCAATCACAGATTCATTCAACAAACTTATGGTTCACCAATGGAAAGGTGTGAGGATTGGTTTCATTATGATATTGGGGTTAACAGACATATACAAACACAGGTGACATATATAATCACCAAAGACCTACAGAATACCAAGAGAAGACTACTCAACATTCTGTCTTAAGGTACATGGGAAAAGGATCCCAGGAAGAACAGACATATGTGTATGTGTAAAAGAACCACATCTTCCACACCTACAACAAGCCAAACATTGTAATCAAATTTGCTGTAATAAAAAATAAAAAATTAAATTAAAAACACGAACAAGAAGTAGTGAGACAAACTTGAGGGGCTTTCTCCTGGCACATTCCATTCTAAATTCCAATCTAGAACACGACTTCCATTGAGGCTCTGTTGCCCCAGTAACCAGATTTGGTAAGGGAGACCTGCTGCCACCTTGTGGCCGTTTCACACAACAGCAGCTTTAATCCCAGCGCTAATGGTCAGTTGATATTCAAAATCATTGCAGGCCTGTAAATGACACCTGCCCTGAAAACAAATCCTCGGTTCATATATGGACCAAAAAATTCAATGGACGTCCATATTTCAAAACGACAGTTTCAAAAGGCATATTTTACACACATTAGTGTTCTGCTTCTTTTTCTTTCTTAATTTTTTTATTAAAAAAACGGGAATGGCAAAAAGCATCCCTCAGAATGGGCGAAAATATTTGCAAACGAATCAATGGACAAAGGTTTAATCTCCAATATATATAAAGAGCCCATGCAGCTTAATATTAAAAAAAACAAACAACCCAATACAAAAATGGGCAGAAGATCTAAAGAGACGTTTCTTCAAAGAAGACACGGAGATGGCCAAGACGCACATGAAAAGCTGCTCAACATCACTAATTATTAGAGAAATGCAAATCAAAACTACAATGAGGTATCACCTCACACCTGTTAGAATCGGCATCATCAGAGAATATACAAACAACGAATTCTGGGGAGGGTGTGGACAAAAGGATCCCTCTTCCACTAGTGGTGGAAATGTAAATTGATACAGTCACGATGGAGAACATTATGGAGTTTCCTTAAAAAAACAAAAATAGAATTACCATATGATCCAGCAATCCCACTTCTGGGCATATACCCAGAGAAAACCATAAATCAAAAAGGCACATTCATCACAATGCTGATTTCAGCACTATTTACGATAGCCAGGTAATGGAAACAACCTAAATACCCACAGACAGACGAATGGATAAAGATGTGGTACATATATAAAATGGAATATTACTCAGCCATTAGAAGGAATGAAACTGGGTCATTTGTAGAGACGTCGATGGATCTAGAGACTGTTATACAGAATGAAGTAAGTCAGAAAGAGACAAACAAATACTGTATATTAATGCATATATGAGGAACCTAGAAAAATGGTACAGATGAACTGGTTTGCAGGGAAGAAATAGAGACAGAGGTAGAGAACACACGTATGGACACCAAGTGTGGGAAGCCATGGGGTGGTGGTGTTGGGATGAGTTGGGAGATTGGGATTGACCTGTATACATGTATATGCATAAAATACATAACTAATAATAACCTGCTGTATAAAAAATAAATAAAATTAAATTTCAAAATTTAAAAAATTTAAATTTAAAAATAATAGAGGAATAAGTTCTTCCCTTCACACAGATGTATTTATATGAATGAATTATTTCCATGCTTATATCTATAAATACATAAAAGAGGAATAAAATCTAACATGAACCAAAAAAGAAAAAAAAAAAAACTGAACCCACCAGATAGAGGAAAACCCTATCAGGGCACTTGTTCCAGCGGTAAACAATTCTGAAATTGGTCAGAGGTGGGGAATCATCTCCCATACAGCCAGCAGCCCACCCCCCAAGCAAGGAGGGTCCTCATTGCAAAGCTGGGGGACCGTGCCAAGGCATCTGTGAGTAAACGTGAGCTGAGCCCCAGTCCTGCTGCAGCTGAACTCTTCCCACCCTTTCCAGTTAAAACACCTGAATATGTACAAGAACTTGCAAGCCTAGAGGAAGGGCTGTGGAGCCACACCAGCGACAGCACACAGGCCGACTTGGTGCCTGCAGGCCAGTCAGGATGGTCCTGGCCACAGATGCTCTTCTGGAAGCTTTCCATTTCCCTGCCTGAGATACCCCTCCTGCCACGGACCCCACTGCTTTTTTACTTCCTCACCTCTGTCTGGGGAGAAATTCCAGCGGCAGGTATCGGTGACACATCCTCTTCTTTAGCAGGTGGCAGCCTGGCAACTCCTGCAGAAAGACCAGCAGAGCCCCACTCACACTGGGCCACCCACTAAGCCACGGCCCCTCAATCCCTCCCACCAGCACAGCCCCGGCACTGCCTACGGGCCAGAGAATATGGCATCAGTCACAGCTACAAGGGCTGTCGCTCACTGGAGAGCTGTTTATATTGCCCTCAACTCAGGCACACCTGTGGAGGGCTGGCAGGCAGTTTCAGGCTGCCAAAATCAGCCAATTCTCACCCCTCAGGGGCTCACAGTTGCAGAAAATGAAACTTGCTAAATGGGCCAGGCCCTAGGAACAGGTGTGGGCTCTTGAGAGTCAGGATAGACAAGGGGCTGCAGCTGCGGCTTGTTTTCTTATCATTTTATCTGGTCCATGAGTGGAAAACAACTTCAAGAAGACCCTATCCTAATGAGAGGAACCCAGGAGTCAGGGAGAGGAATGATGGTGGGTGGAGACAGAGGCCTGGTGCCCTGGCTGCAGTGGAAGTGTCTGGAAGACCAGGCAGAAAGAGCCTGCAGAGAGTGATAGCCATGGTCACAGACCTGTCAGAGTTGCTGTTTGTTAGTTCAAGTCCTGCTCTGAGGTATTCTGTGTCAGCTGTGAGCGACAGGTGATCTGGGGGTTCTCTGCAAGGTGGGCTATGTGCACAGTTCCTGTGTGTCCAGCCCTGCTGGGGTACCTGCCCAGGGGAGCTCCGTATCCTGTGAAGGACCTGAGTAGGAGAGCCCCATGGGCTGCTGGGTAGCTGCAGAGGTGAGCTCCATACCCTGGGAGGGACTTGACCACGAGAGCCCCGTGGGCTGTGGGGTAGGGGTGAAGCCCAGGTGAGCTCCATATCCTGGGATTGGCCTGACCACGAGAGCCCCATGGGCTGCTGGAGACCTGGTAAAGGATATCAGGACAGTCAGTGAAGCCACTGAGGATATACATCCAGTAGCTCCTCTTTCCTACTCCTTGCTGGTCATTCTACCTTCCACCAGGCCATGGCATTCTGTATCAGACTTCAATGATGCCTTCTTCTATATTCCATTCATCTCAGAGTCACAAGAATTTTTGGCTTGTGAGTGGCAGGACACAACATGCAACAAAAGCAATAATGCTGGGCCGTCCTGCCCCAATGGTTCAAAAATCCCCACACCATCATTGGGGAAATGTCCTCTAAAGACCTAAAAGTTCAACCTCTGTAAAAGGGAACCCTCCTTCAATATGCAGATGACATTCTGATCGCCAGGCCTACTAAAGACGCCTCTGAACTACCTAGCCAAGAAAGGATAGAAGGTGTCCAAGAAAAACGCTCAAATATCCCAGGCTAAGGTGACATGCCTGGGCTTCATTCTCACAGATATTCGGAGAAACGCATCCCAGGATAGGGAAGAAGCCATTTGCAGCCTTACCTCTTCTACAACTAGAAGACAGCTTAGGGGTTCCTGGGGAGGCCAAGGTTTTCTGCATCTGGATCCCTAACTACAGTGTAATAGCTGGGCCTCTACATGAAACACTGACACGAAAAGATGATGATCCTTTTGAATAGAATCCAGAAGCAGCCTTTCAAGAATGGAAAGAGCAGTCAATACAGACCCTTGCCCAGGAACTCCCTAATTTAGCTAAACCCTTTGACCTTTACATACCCGGTCAAAGGTTAATCGCCCTCTGAGCCTTAGTGCAAAAACTGGGACCACTTGAAATGGAGCAACACAAGAATGCTCTTCAGGTATGATAAACTATGGTCACCAAGGGCTTTGCCCACCGACTCATCAGGCCAGGATACTGGGGTATCTAAAAAGCTGGACATCAGCAGCCCACAAGGCCAGCTCCCTCCTAAGGGAAAAGGACCCCACGTGGTGATCCTAACCACCCATCATTCCCTGAAGTTGCAGGGGTCTCTGTGTGGACACACTGACCTCGAGTGAGGAGGCCCTCCAACTCCAACCTCCAGAGAGATAAACGGGGGCAACGGGCCCCCAAGATAACTCGTGTGACCATCACTTGACCTGTAGTTTCTCTCAGAAAACGACAAGACTGTGCCCCGAAAGAGCAGACTACTGCTTGCAGGACTTACTGCACCCAGAGGGGAGCTAATAAGCTTGGTGGGGGAAACGTATATCACGCTTTCACCATAGAAAACCCTACAGACACCGCGGTGATGGTGGCCAATATGACCGGCTGGACTGCTGGCTACTTCTAAAGGCCGTTGACTCAGTGGACGTCATGGTCCTGGATCACCACTGACCCTGGACTGTCTGGGAGTTGCACGGGCAGGGCTCTGACACATGGTGCTGTTTGTACATTAATTCAGGGACCTAATTAAAGAAAGCACAGACTACTCGTCAGAGCATCTAGTCTGACAAAAACTGTCAGCCTAAGGTCGCCGAACATATGTGGGGTGGGGTGAAACCTGCCAATGCAGCATCTCTGCGCCTCTCTTTCCTGGACCCTTAAAGGTCATTAGAATCTGTAACACTTCCAATGCTGGTGCTCAGGCGGACGAGAAGTGAGGCAGGAGGCCTTGGGACAATCAACCTCACCAGGAGGCTGGTGTGGAGACGTTTTGCCCCTCCCCACATGTATCAGGGCTCCCACCACAGCATGAAGCAGTTACAAAAGAGGGGTCTGCACCCTCAACACCCCAAGAATAAGGAACGGAACAAAAAGCAGAGGAGGTGTTCATCTCTGGCAACGTTCATTAAAAATTCCTGGGAGATAAAAAGAGAATCTGGGCAATAAAATAAAGTCTAACCTGTTTTTCCTTTGTGCTTTGTCTAATTTCACGTGCTCCTAGGGTTCCGCATGCAGAGGTCCCACACCCGGCACTTCAGACCCGATTTCCTAGTGCAGAATGGCTGGGTCGACACCTCAGCTAGCGGGGTCCCATGCAGACTCCGCGGCATAGAGCCTGAGCTGCAGCCAACACAGTCCTCGAGAGCTCCATCCCCTCCCTCCCACTGACGCTGCCGGGGACCCTACACAGCAGCCCAGCCCACAGCCCATGGGGGAGTGCACGCTCTCACCTCTCCATTCTGTTTTCAAAATAATGTTTCCTTTGCTTCTGAACCAAACTCAGTCTTGATCTGTTGGCTCCAATAACACTGGGCACGGGGACTCCTGTTGGGGTCCACTCTGGAGGATCAGTAACAGAAATTGAGAACATTGTAACTTCAATGAACAGATGTGTGAGCCAAACTGTAGTTAACATAGAGCAGTGTATAATGCTCGGGTAAAATAAGATGTTTCTAAGACTTACATTTGATATTTCCATCACTTTCCTATAAGCAAGTTCAGTGAAGACGTCTGTCTTATTTGTCAGGTCAACATTAGAGAAATGAAGTGATTTATTTCCATGCATGTACATCGAATACTCTTGGCTGAAGCTTCAATCTTGTTTTGAATGCTTTTCCATTGAAAATGATACCTCTCTTTCAGCTCCCCCATTTCTGAGAAGTATAAAATCTTATAATTTATTATTACCAAAGGGGAAAGGTAGGAGAAGGGATAAATTAACAGTTTGGGATTAACACATACACACTGCTATGTATAAAATAGTTCATCGGGCTTCCCTGGTGGCGCAGTGGTTGAGAGTCCGCCTGCCGATGCTGGGGACATGGGTTCGTGCCCCGGTCCAGGAAGATCCCACATGCCGCGGAGCGGCTGGACCTGTGAGCCAGGGCCGCTGAGCCTCCGCGTCTGGAGCCTGTGCTCTGCAAATGGAGAGGCCACAACAATGAGAGGCCCACATACCACAAAAAAAAAAAAAAAATAGATCATCAACCAGGAACTACTGTATAGCACAGGGAACTACACTGAATATTTTGCAATAACCTATAAGGGGAAATAATCTTAAAAAGAATAGATATTTTTTATTGACATCATCTATCAATGACAGGTAAAATGTAACCTAGGCAAGGCCGATGGTGAGTGCTTCTGACCCTGAAGATTTCAGTCATCTAAAGTTTGGGCTCTGCCTATTTCCCAAGGCCCTTAAAGGACATACGTGTAGCCGTAGCTTAAAAATTCCCCAGTTTGGGGTTCGGGGAGGCACTGATTTGGAAAAATCCCTGGTGTTCTCCTTACATGCACGGGACCCTTCCTACAGCTAAAACATGCCTGTCACACCTAGAGGATGGTACACCGTTTGATCGGAAAGAGTTTGGAAAAGGCACCTCATCACCTCATCGCCTGGTGCTCGGGTTCAACCCTCCAGCATCTTTCCTAACAATCTCCTCACTTGGGGATATCAGCACCGTCAACATCCTGTTGCATACAGTTTGGAATTTGTCCAGAGGATGAAGCGGAAGGATGAGAAAAATTTAGAGACAAGTCTTAGGTGTTCGGACAGGCACATGCCACTCTAATTTCCAATCCAGAAGACAAATTCATCAAAGGCTAGAATTGCCCACGGAAACAGAATAGGGCTAGAGGAAATCCCGCTGTTTTGTGTCCAGTTTCCTAAAACACAAGTTGAAAAATGGAACTCAGGGGCACTAAAATTCATGAAACTGCAGAGTTGAAAATATCTATCGTCGAAAAATGTCTTGAGGTAAGTCACAGAAAAGGACTTGTAAGCAAGGGAGAGTGGCAGGAAACAGATTTGAAGAGGTAGAAAGGACTCCCCATTAAAGCACAAGAAAAGGGGCTGAACATCGCCAATGATGCAGTTGGCCAAAAAGGGTGTATGCATTTTTTCTGAATATATTCAAGTAAAGGCCATACACACTTTTTATCCAACCAAAGAGGTGGGCACTGGAAATCAATATCACAAAATGTATCACTTCACATCAGTCAGAAGGGCCATCCACATAAAGTGTAAACACCAGAAATGCAGGACAGGGCGAGGAGAAAAGGGAGCCCTGTGAGGCTGATAGTGGAAATGTAATTTGCCAACGGCCACTCTGGAGAAGTGTATTGTGTTTGCTAAAACATCTAAAAAATGAGCTACAGAGCATAGGGCACTTGCACTCATGGGCGTGTACCTTGGGAAAAACAAAAATCGACAGAAAACAGGCACCCGAACGTTTACCACCTCTCCGTTAAAAAGGGCCTCAACTTGGATATAACCTAAATGTCCCTGGAAGGATAAAATGGATAAAAGAGATGGGGTACTTATGTAGAGTGGAATATTACTCATCCAGAAATCAATGAAATAAGGCCAGTTGTAACAACTCTGGAGGAGTTACATACGATCATTCTAAGTGACATATGTCAGAAAGAAAAAGACACATATCATAAGATGTCACTTAAAGGTGGAATCAAAAATGGCTACACATGAAATAAATTACAAAACAGAAACATAGTCAAATATGTAGAAAATAGACATAAGGCTGCTAAATGGGAAAGGTGGGGAATGGTGAGGTATTATCCAGGAGGTTGAAATTAGCAAAGATACCATTCCAAGTACCAAATTGAATAACTGACAAGGCCTACACGGTACCTCAAAGAACTGCACTCAGCCCACTCAAGTCACTGGAAAATAATACATATGACTGGTAAGCATCTGAAAAAGAAGTTATTGTTGTCTCACAGTACATGAATCAAGTGGATGTACAGCAGCAAAAAACAGAGCTTTGAAAATCAGCTGTAACCAATATAAAAATAAATTTAAAACTATTTATAAAAACAGTGAGACAGACAAAAATTCTTACAACCTTTGTTGAAGGGCTACGATGTAACATGGATTGAACACATGTAGACCCACAGCAGGATGATTATATAAGGCTGGAAGCTATGCACGCTAAGAGATGTTAGAGAGGCTGGGTGAGGAAATGCAGACCTTTTAAAGTAATACTGCCTGGTACCCATTCCATGGGTCCCAAATCTGCAGGTTCAAGGGAATCTTCTGACAGCGAAAACATGCCCGGGAAACCGAGATGAATGTACACCGTGTGCTCAGGAAAGGTGTCTAAAATGCACCTCATTTTTGATCTCCTGGTGCTGGGGTTCGCCATTCCAGCCACATTACTAACAATCTCCCCACTTGGAGAATCAGCACCTTTAACCTCCTGTTTCACACAGTTTGCAATTTGTGCAGAGGATAAATGGGAAGAGGGGGAACCAATGAGAGATTAGCTGTAGGACTTTTGACAGGCACATGTCACTCTAATTTCCCATTAGGAAGAAGAATTAACCAAAGGCTCAGCCTGCCTCCCCAGAACCAGAATAGGGCCAGAAGTAATCCAATGGTTTGGCGGCCAGCTCACAAAAAAAGCGAGTTGCAAAATGGAGCTCAGGAGCAGACAATTCAAAGACCTGCAAAGATATAAATGATAACCAACGTCCAAAAATATATTCAGGTAAGGCAACGAAGAGGATCTGAATGAGAGGCAGAATTGCAGGAAACAGATTTCAAAAGGTAGATTGTACTCACATTTAAAGCATATGAAAAGCAGCAGAATTTCTAAAATGATGCGGTTGGGCAAAAGGGTGTATGCGTTTTTTTCGTGAATATCTTCAGGAAAAAAACACATGCAGAGTTCTTGGCCAACCAAGCAAGAGGGAAATGCAAATCCGCACAACAAAGAAGTCTCAATTTCCACTGCTCAGAAAGGCCATCCAAAAAATGTGTACAAACCAGAAATGCAGGAGAGGCCATGGAAAACAGGGAGCCTAGTCACGCTGATGGGTGGGGTATAAATATCCAAGAGGCACTCTGAAGAAGTGTATGCTGCTTTTAAAACAACTAAAATACAAAGCCCCGGAGCAAGGGGACTTCAACTCATGGACATATAACTTGGGAAGACTAAATGTGAATAAGACACAGGCACCCCAAAGTTTAGGGCTGCTCTGCATACAAGAACCTCAACTTTGGTACACCTAAAATATCCCAGGAAAAAGAGAAATGCATAAAGAACTTGTGGTAATTTTGTACAACGGAATATCACTCAGACATGAAATCAATGTATATAAGGCCAGTAGCAGCATAATGAGTGGATTTACGTATGATGATTTTAAGGGAAATTAGTCACGCAGAAAAAGAATCTTATCATAAGGTATGACTTATAGAGGGAATGTCAATATCACAACACATGAACTGAATTAGGAAAGAGAACAGAGTCTCACATTTAGCAAAAATCTCTTATGCCTGCTTCAGGGGTAAGGAGAGGTGGGGTGATGCATAAAACCAGAGTTTGATATTAGCACAGGTACCATTCCATAAACCAAATACAGAATAGACAAGACCTACACCTTCCTCAGTGAACGGGACTCAACACCCCTATGCCCCACAGAGGAATATATCTGAGTACTAAGAATCTTAAAACCTATGTATTGATATGTCTCCGTAAGGGAATCAATTGTGTCTAGACTGGCATAAACACGTCAGTGAAAATCAGCTCAACCCCATTATAAAAATGAATTTCAAAAAAAACCCCAAAAACAGCGAAATTCTTACACAATTCCTTCAGGGGTTTTGATGAAACCTGGAATGACCCTATCTGCAAAGACAGCTGGATGAGACATAAGGCTGGACACTTGGGACTGAGAGGACTGGTGAGATTGGGAGAGAAAATGCAGACCTTTTAAAGTAGTAATGCATGCCACCATTCCATGTGTCCGAAATCTCCAGGTAGAAGGGAATATCACTACAATTATAACATGTATGGGAAACCTAGAAAATGGACACCCTGTGATGGCGAAAGGTTTCTAAAACTCTCCTAATTTTTCCTCTCCTTGTGCTCCACTTTGGCATTCCAACTGCTTTACTATCAATGTCCCAACTTAGGAGAGTCAGCCCCTATAACCTCCTTGTTCGCACAGTTTGCTAATTGTGCAGAGGATGAAAGGGAAGAGGGAGAACCAATCAGAGAGTAGATGTAGGCATTTGGACGGGCACATGTCACTCTAATTTCCCGGCAGGAAGAAGAATTAACCAAAGCCTCAGCCACCCACAGGGAACCAATATAGCCACCCCTGGAACCTGTATAGGTCCTGAAGCAAAATTGTGGATTTGCGGCCAGCTCACAAAGATGGGATTTGAAAATTGGAGCTCAGGGGCACAGCAATTCACAAACCTGCAGACTTATAAAGGACTACTCACTTCCAAAAACCTGTTGAGGGAAGGAAATGAAGCGGCCTTGAAAATGACGCAGAATTGCACAAAACATATTTCAAGAGGTAAATTGGAATCGCCTTTAAAGCACAGGAAAAGCATCCCAACTTGGACAGAGATGCACTTGGCCAAAAAGGGAGTATGCCTTTTCTCCTGAATATATTCAGAAGAAAATGAATACACCCTTTTTGGCCAATCAAGCAAGCGCGCAATACAAATCCACACAACAAAGAATTGTCACTTACCACCGGTCAAAAGGGACATCCGAATATCTGTAAAAACCAGAAAGGCAAGAGAGAGATGGCAAGGGCATGAAGCAATGTGATCCCAATGGTCATGGAGGATTGTGATGACAAGTGCATGGAGAATTGTGATGACAAGATTATGTACCATTTTGTTGACAAAGGCAAGGAGCATTATGATGACAAGGTTCATGGAGCACTGTGATGACAAGCATCACGGAGCATAGTGATTACACGGGTCATGGAGCATTGGGATGACAAGCGCATGGATCATTGTGATGACAATGGTCATGGAGCATTTTAATGACAAGAGTCCCGGATCATTGTGTTGTCAGGGTTCATGGAGCGTTGTGATGACAGTGGTCATGGAGCATTGTGATGACAGGGGTCATGGCGCATTGTGATGAGAAGGTCATGGAGCATTGGGCTGAAAATGTCCATGGAGTACTGTGATGACAGGGGTCATGGAGCATTGTGATGACAAGGTACTGGAGCACTGTGATGAGAAGACCATGGAGCCTTGTGATGACAAGTCTCATGGAGCATTCTGATGAAAAGTGCCATGGAGCATTGTGATTACAGGGGTCTTGGAGCATTGTGATGACAAGGGCATGGAGCATTGGGATGAGATGGCCATGGAGCGTTCTGATGACATGCATCATGGAGCTTTGTGATGACAAGGGCATGGAGCATTGTGATTACAGCGGTCTTGGAGCAGTGTGATGAAAAGGGCATGGATCATTGTGATGAAAAAGGCATGGAGCCTTGTCATGACAGGGTTCAAGGAGAAAACTGACAACAAGTGTCAGGGAGCATTGTGATGACAAGGGTATTGAGTATTGTGATGACAAAGGTCATGGAGCATTGTGATGAGAAGACCATGGATAATTGTGATGACGAGCGTCATGGGGCGTTGTGATGATAAGTGTTATGGAACATATTGATCACAAGGATTTGGAGCATTGTGATGACAGAGGTCATGGAGCATTTTGGTTTCATTGTGATGACAATAGCCTGAAGCATTATGATGATGGGCATGGTGCATTGTGATGACAGGGTTCATGGAGCATTGAGATGAAAAGGGGCATGGAGCATTGTGATTACAGGAGTCTTGGAGCATTGTGATGACAAAGGCATGGAACATCGTGAATGAGAAGGCCATGGAGCATTCTGTTGACATGCGTCATGGAGCTTTGTGATGACAAGGGCATGGAGCATTGTGATTACAGGGGTCTTGGAGCATTGTGATGACAAGGGTCATGGAGCCTTGTGATGACAAGGCTGTGGAACATTGTGATGGCAGGGGTCATGGAGCATTGTTATGACAGGGCTAATGGAGCATTGTGATGACAAGGGCATGGAGCATTGGTCTGAAAAGTTTCATGGATTATTGTGATGAGAGGGGGCAAGGAGCATTGTGATGACAAGGGCATGGAACACTGTGATACATGGGTCATGGAGGATTGTAATGACAAGCGCATGGAGCATTGTGATAAGAATGGCATCGAGCATTGTGATGAAAAGCATCATGGAGCCTGTGATGACAAGGGCATGGAACAATGTGATGAGAGGGTTCATGGAGCATTGTGATGACAATGGCATGCAGCATTGTGATGACAAGGGTCATTGAGCTTTGTGATGACAAAGGTCATGGAGCATTTTGATGACAAGGGTGTGGTGCATTCTGTTGTGAAGGGCAGGGAGCATTGTGATGACAGGGGTTATGGAACATTGTGATTTCAGGGGAATGGAGCATTGTGATGATAAAGGCATGTAGCATTGTTGTGACAAGGGTCATGGAATATTGTGATGACAGGGGTGAGGGAGTATTGTGTTGACTAGTGATGGAACATTGTGATATCAGTGGTGAGAGAGAATTTTGATGAGAAGTGCATGGAGCAGTGTGATGACAAGGTTTATGGGGCATTGTGATGACAAAGATGTGGAGCATTGTGATGACAAGCGCATGGCACATTGTGATGCCATGGGTCATGGAGTATTGTGCTAACAAAGGCATTGATCATTGGGAGGACAAGGGTCACCGAGCATTGTGATGAAATGTTCATGGAGCGCTGTGGTGACAAAGGTCACAGAGCCTTGTGATGACGAGGGCATGGACCATTGTGATGACAAAGGTCATGAAGCATTGTGATGACTGGAGTCACGGAGCATTGTGATGACAGGGGTCATAGAGCATTGTGATGAAAGGGCATGGAGCATTGTGAGGACAGGGGCATGTTGCATTGGTTTGACAAGTTTCAGGGATTATTGTGATGACAGTGGGCATGGCGCATTGTGATGACAAGGGCATGGAGCATTGTGATGAGAAGGTCATGGAGTATTGTGAAGAAGGGTGTCAGGGAGCATTGTGATGACATATGTCATGGTCCATTGCGATGACAATGGAATGGAGCATTGTGATGCCAAGTGTCATGGAGGATTGTGATGACAAAGGTAATGGAGCATTTTGATGACAAGCGCTTGGGGCATTGTGATGACAAGGGTCAGGGAGCATTGTGATAACAAGGGCCATTGAGAATTTTGATGACATGTTCATGAAGCATTGTGATGACAATCACATGGAGCTTGCTGTGACAGGGATCATGGAGCATTGCGATGACAAGTGCATAGAGAATTGTGATGACAAAGCATGTAACACTGTGATGAAAAGCATCATGGAGCACAGTGATGCCAAGAACGTGGAGAATTGTGATGACAGGGGACATGGAGCATTGTGATGACCAGGGCATGGAGTATTGTGATGGCAAGACCGTGGAGCATTGTGATGAGAAGACCATGGATAATTGTGATGATGAGCGTCATGGAGCACTGTAATGACAAGGTGTATGGAGCATTGTGATAACAGGGGTCATGGAGCATTGTGATGACAAGGTTCATGGAGCATTCTGATGACAAGCTTGTGGAGTATTTTGATGACAATGACATGGAGCATTTTGATGAAAATGGCATGGGGCATTGTGATGAAAAAGACATGGAGCCTTTTCATGACAATTTTCAGGGAGCATTCTGACGACAAGTGTCAGGGAGCATTGTGATGACAAAGGTCATGGAGAATTTGGACGACAAGGGCATGGAGTATTGTGATGACAAGCACATGGAGCTTGCTATGACGGGGTCATGGAGCATTGCGATGACAAGTGCATAGAGAATTGTGATGACAAAGCATGTAACACTGTGATGAGAAGTGTCATGGAGCATAGTGATGCCAAGATCGTGGAGAATTGTGATGACAGAGGACATGGAGCATTGTGATGACCAGGTCATGGAGCATTGCGATGGCAAGATCGTGGAGCATTGTGATGAGAAGACCATGGATAATTGTGATGACGAGGGTCATGGAGCACTGTAATGACAAGGGGTATAGAGCACTGTGATGACAGTGGTCATGGAGCATTGTGATGACCGGGGACATGGAGCATTGTGATGCCCAAGGCATGGAGCACTGTGATGGCAAGACCGTGGAGCATTGTGATGAGAAGACCATGGATAATTGTGATGAGGAGCGTCATGGAGCACTGTAATGACAAGTGGTATGGAGCCTTGTGATGACAGGGGTCATGGAGCATTGTTATGACAGTGGTCATGGAGCATTGTGATGACAAGTGTCATGGAGCATTTTGATGACAAGGGCGTGGAGCATTGTGATGAGAAGACCATGGACAATTGTGATTACGAGTGTCATGGAGCACTGTAATGACAAGCAGTATGCAGCATTGTGATGACAGGGGTCATGGAGCATTGTGATGACTGGGGATATGGAGCATTGTGATGACCAGAGCATGGAGCATTGTGATGGCAAGACCGTGGAGCACTGTGATGAGAAGACCATGGATAATTGTGATGATGAACATCATGGAGCACTGTAATGACAAGGGGCATGGAGCATTGTGATGACAGGTGTCATGGAGCATTGTGATGACAGGGGTCATGGATCATTGAGATGACAAGGGTCAGGGAGCATTCTGATGACAAGCTTGTGGAGTATTGTGATGACAATGGCATGAAGCATTGTGATGAAAAGGGCATGGATCATTGTGATGAAAAAGGCATGGAGACTTGTCATGACAGGGTTCAATGAGCATACTGATGACAAGTGTCAGGGAGCATTGTGATGACAAGTGTATTGAGAATTGTGATGACAAAGGTCATGGAGCATTGTGATGAGAAGTCCATGGATAATTGTGATGACCAGCGTCATGGGGCGTTGTGATGACAAGTGTTATGGAACATTGTGATCACAAGGGTTTGGAGCATTGTGATGAGAGAGGTCATGGAGAATTTTGATTTCATTGTGATGACAATAGCATGAAGCATTATGATGACAGGGTTCATGGAGCATTGAGATGAAAAGAGGCATGGATCATTGTAATAACAAGGGTCTTGGAGCATTGTGATGACAAGGGCATGGAGTATTGTGATGAGAAGGCCATGGAGCATTCTGATGACATGCGTCAGGGAGCTTTGTGATGACATGGGCATGGAGCATTGTGATTACAGGGGTCTTGGAGCATTGTGATGACAAGGGCCATGGAGTCTTGTGATGACAAGGCCGTAGAACATTGTGATGGCAGGGGTCATGGAGCATTGTTATGACAGGTGTAATGGAGCATTGTGATGACAAGGGCATGGAGCATTGGTCTGAAAAGTTTCATGGATTATTGTGATGAGAGTGAGCATGGAGCATTGTGATGGCAAGGGCACGGAACACTGTGATACATGTGTCATGGAGGATTGCAATGACAAGGGCATGGAACATTGTGATGACAAGCGTCATGGAGCTTTGTGATGACAACGGCATGGAGCAATGTGATGAGAGGTTTCATGGAGGTTTGTGATGACAATGGCATGGAGCATTGTGATTCCAAGGGTCATGGAGCTTTGTGATGACAGGGTCATGGAGCAATTGGATGAAAAGGGTCATGGAACATTTTGATGACAGTGTTTATGGAACATTGTGATGTTAGGGGTCATGGAGCATTGTGATGAAAAGGGTCATGGAGCGTTGTGATGACAGGGGTTATGGAACATTGTGATGTCAGGGGTCATGGAGCATTGTGATGATAAGAGCATGTAGCATTGTTGTGACAAGGGTCATGGAACATTGGGATGACAGGGTGGAGGGAGCATTGTGTTGACTAGTGATGGAACATTGTGATATCAGTGGTGAGAGAGCATTTTGATGAGAGGTGCATGGAGCATTGTGATGACAAGGCTGTGGAGCATTGTGATGAGAAACGCAGGGCACATTGTGATGACATGGGTCATGGAACATTGTGCTGACAAACGCATGGAGCATTGTGATGACAAGGTTTATGGAGCATTGTGATGACAACGATGTGGAGCATTGTGATGACAAGTGCATGGCACATTTGATGCCATGTGTCATGGAGTAATGTGCTGACAAAGGCATGGAGCATTGTGATGACAAGGGTCACCGAGCATTGTGATGAAATGTTCATGGAGTGTTGTGGTCACAAAGGTCACAGAGCCTTGTGATGACGAGGGCATGGACCATTGTGATGACAAAGGTCATGAAGCATTGTGATGACTGTAGTCACGGAGCATTGTGATGACAGGGGTCATAGAGCATTGTGATGAAAGGGCATGGAGCATTGTGATGACAGGGGCATGTTGCATTGGTTTGACAAGTTTCAGGGATTATTGTGATGACAGTGGGCATGGCGCATTGTGATGACAAGGGCATGGAGCATTGTGATGAGAAGGTCATGGAGTATTGTGAAGAAGGGTGTCAGGGAGCATTGTGATGACATATGTCATGGTCTATTGCAATGACAATGGAATGTAGCATTGTGATGCCAAGTGTGATGGAGGATTGTGATGACAAACGTAATGGAGCATTTTGATGACAAGGGCTTGGAGCATTGTGAGGACAAGGGTCATGGAGCATTGTGATAACAAGGGCCATTGAGAATTTTGATGACATGTTCATGAAGCATTGTGATGACAATCACATGGAGCTTGCTATGACAGGGGTCATGGAGCATTGCGATGACAAGTGCATAGAGAATTGTGATGACAAAATATGTAACACTGTGATGAGAAGTATCATGGAGCATAGTGATGCCAAGAACGTGGAGAATTGTGATGACAGGGGACATGGAGCATTGTGATGACCAGGGCATGGAGCATTGTGATGGCAAGACCGTGGAGTACTGTGATGAGAAGACCATGGATAATTGTGATGACGAGCGTCATGGAGCACTGTAATGACAAGGGGTATGGAGCATTGTGATGAGAGGGGTCATGGAGCATTGTGATGACTGGGGACATGGAGCATTGTGATGACCAGGGCATGGAGCCTTGTGATGGCAAGAACGTGGAGCACTGTGATGAGAAGATCATGGATAATTGTGATGACGAGTGTCATGGAGCACTGTAATGACAGGGGGTATAGAGCACTGTGATGACAGTGGTCATGGAGCATTGTGATGACCGGGGACATGGAGCATTGTGATGCCCAAGGCATGGAGCACTGTGATGGCAAGACCGTGGAGCATTGTGATGAGAAGACCATGGATAATTGTGATTAGGAGCGTCATGGAGCACTGTAATGACAAGTGGTATGGAGCCTTGTGATGACAGGGGTCATGGAGCATTGTTATGACAGTGGTCATGGAGCATTGTGATGACAAGTGTCATGGAGCATTTTGATGAGAAGGGCGTGGAGCACTGTGATGAGAAGACCATGGACAATTGTGATTACGAGTGTCATGGAGCACTGTAATGACAAGCGGTATGGAGCATAGTGATGACAGGGTCAAGGAGCATTGTGATGACTGGGGACATGGATCATTGTGATGACCAGGGCATGGAGCATTGTGATGGCAAGAGCGTGGAGCACTGTGATGAGAAGACCATGGATAATTGTGATGACGAACATCATGGAGCACTGTAAGGACAAGGGGCATGGAGCATTGTGTTGACAGGTGTCATGGAGCATTGTGATGACAGGGGTCATGGATCATTGAGATGACAAGGGTCAGGGAGCATTCTGATGACAAGCTTGTGGAGTATTGTGATGACAATGGCATGGAGCATTGTGATGAAAAGGGCATGGATCATTGTGATGAAAAAGGCATGGAGACTTGTCATGACAGGGTTCAATGAGCATACTGATGACAAGTGTCAGGGAGCATTGTGATGACAAGTGTATTGAGAATTGTGATGACAAAGGTCATGGAGCATTGTGATGAGAAGTCCATGGATAATTGTGATGACCAACGTCATGGGGCGTTGTGATGACAAGTGTTATGGAACATTGTGATCACAAGGGTTTGGAGCATTGTGATGAGAGAGGTCATGGAGAATTTTGATTTCATTGTGATGACAATAGCATGAAGCATTATGATGATGGGCATGGTGCATTGTGATGACAGGGTTCATGGAGCATTGAGATGAAAAGAGGCATGGATCATTGTAATAACAAGGGTCTTGGAGCATTGTGATGACAAGGGCATGGAGTATTGTGATGAGAAGGCCATGGAGCATTCTGATGACATGCGTCAGGGAGCTTTGTGATGACATGGGCATGGAGCATTGTGATTACAGGGGTCTTGGAGCATTGTGATGACAAGGGCCATGGAGTCTTGTGATGACAAGGCCGTAGAACATTGTGATGGCAGGGGTCATGGAGCATTGTTATGACAGGTGTAATGGAGCATTGTGATGACAAGGGCATGGAGCATTGGTCTGAAAAGTTTCATGGATTATTGTGATGAGAGTGAGCATGGAGCATTGTGAAGGCAAGGGCACGGAACACAGTGATACATGTGTCATGGAGGATTGCAATGACAAGGGCATGGAGCATTGTGATGACAAGCGTCATGGAGCTTTGTGATGACAACGGCATGGAGCAATGTGATGAGAGGTTTCATGGAGGTTTGTGATGACAATGGCATGGAGCATTGTGATTCCAAGGGTCATGGAGCTTTGTGATGACATAGGCCATGGAGCATTTTGATGACAAGGGCGTGGTGCATTGTGATGAGAAGGGCAGGGAGCATTGTGATGACAGTGTCATGGAGCAATTGGATGAAAAGGGTCATGGAACATTTTGATGACAGTGTTTATGGAACATTGTGATGTTAGGGGTCATGGAGCATTGTGATGAAAAGGGTCATGGAGCATTGTGATGACAGGGGTTATGGAACATTGTGATGTCAGGGGTCATGGAGCATTGTGATGATAAGAGCATGTAGCATTGTTGTGACAAGGGTCATGGAACATTGGGATGACAGGGTGGAGGGAGTATTGTGTTGACTAGTGATGGAACATTGTGATATCAGTGGTGAGAGAGCATTTTGATGAGAGGTGCATGGAGCATTGTGATGACAAGGCTGTGGAGCATTGTGATGAGAAACACAGGGCACATTGTGATGACATGGGTCATGGAACATTGTGCTGACAAACGCATGGAGCATTGTGATGACAAGGTTTATGGAGCATTGTGATGACAACGATGTGGAGCATTGTGATGACAAGTGCATGGCACATTTGATGCCATGTGTCATGGAGTAATGTGCTGACAAAGGCATGGAGCATTGTGATGACAAGGGTCACCGAGCATTGTGATGAAATGTTCATGGAGTGTTGTGGTCACAAAGGTCACAGAGCCTTGTGATGACGAGGGCATGGACCATTGTGATGACAAAGGTCATGAAGCATTGTGATGACTGTAGTCACGGAGCATTGTGATGACAGGGGTCATAGAGAATTGTGATGAAAGGGCATGGATCATTGTGATGACAGGGTCATGGAGCATTTTTCTGACAAGTTTCATGGATTATTGTGATGACAGTGGGCATGGCGCATTGTGATGACAAGGGCATGGAGCACTGTGATGAGAAGGTCATGGAGTATTGTGAAGAAGGGTGTCAGGGAGCATTGTGATGACATATGTCATGGTCTATTGCAATGACAATGGAATGTAGCATTGTGATGCCAAGTGTCATGGAGGATTGTGATGACAAAGGTAATGGAGCATTTTGATGACAAGGGCTTGGAGCATTGTGATGACAAGGGTCATGGCGCATTGTGATAACAAGGGCCATTGAGAATTTTGATGACATGTTCATGAAGCATTGTGATGACAATCACATGGAGCTTGCTATGACAGGGGTCATGGAGCATTACGATGACAAGTGCATAGAGAATTGTGATGACAAAACATGTAACACTGTGATGAGAAGTATCATGGAGCATAGTGATGCCAAGAACGTGGAGAATTGTGATGACAGGGGACATGGAGCATTGTGATGACCAGGGCATAGAGCATTGTGATGGCAAGACCGTGGAGCATTGTGATGAGAAGACCATGGATAATTGTGATGACGAGCGTCATGGAGCACTGTAATTACAAGGGGTATGGAGCATTGTGATGACAGGGGTCATGGAACATTGTGATGACTGAGGACATGGAGCATCGTGATGACCAAGGCATGGAGCATTGTGATGGCAGGACCGTGGAGCATTGTGATGAGAAGACCATGGATAATTGTGATGACGAGCGTCATGGAACACTGTAATGACAAGGGGTATGGAGCATTTTGATGACAGGGGTCATGGAGCATTCTGAAGACAATGATCAGGGAGCATTCTGATGACAAGCTTGTGGAGTATTGTGATGACAATGACATGGAGCGTTATGATGAAAAGGGCATGGAGCATTCTTATGAAAAAGGCATGGAGCATTTTCATGACAGTGTTCAAGGAGTATTCTGACGACAAGTGTCAGGGAGCATTGTGATGACAAGTGTATTGAAAATTGTGATGACAAAGGTCATGGAGCATTGTGACGACAAGTGCATGGAGTATTGTCATGACAGTCATCATGGAGTGTTGTGATGACAAGTGTTATGGAACATTGTGATCACAAGGGGTTGGAGCATTGTGATGAGAGAGGTCATGGACCATTTTGATTTCAAGGAGCATGGAGCATTGTGATGACAAGGGCATGGAGCAATGTGATCCCAAGGTTCATGGAGGATTGTGATGAAAATGGTAATGGAGTATTGTGATGACAAGCTCATGGAGCATTGTGATGACAAGGTCATGTAGGATTTTGATGACACAGGCATGGAGAATTGTGATGATAAGGGTCATGGAGCACTGTGATGATAAGCGTCACGGAGCATTGTGATTACAGGGGTCATGGAGCATTGGGATGACAAGGACATGCATCATTGTGATGACAAGTGTCATGGAGCATTGGGCTGAAAATGTTCATGGAGTATTGTGATGACAGGGGTCATGGAGCATTGTGATGACTAGGGAATGGAGCATTGTGATGACAAGAGTCCCGGATCATTGTGTTGTCAGGGGTCATGGAGTGTTGTGATGACAGTGGTCATGGAGGATTGTGATGATATGGGTCATGGAGCATTGTGATGAGAAGGTCATGAAGCATTGGGCTGAAAATGTTCATGGAGTATTGTGATGACAGGGGTCATGGAGCATTGTAATGAGAAGGGAATTGAGCACTGTGATGACAAGGTCCTGGAGCATTGTGGTGGGAAGTCCATGGAGCCTTGTGATGACAATTCTCATGGAGCATTCTGATGAAAAGTGGCATGGAGCATTGTGATTACAGGGGTCTTGGAGCATTGTGATGACAAGGGCATGGAGTATTGTGATGAGAAGACCATGGAGCATTCTGATGACATGCGTCATGGAGATTTGTGCTGACAAGGGCATGGAGTATTGTGATGAAAATGGCATGGATCATTGTTATGAAAAAGGCATGAAGCCTTGTCATGACAGGGTTCTAGGAGCATACTGACGACAAGTGTCATGGAGCATTGTGATGACAAGTGTATTGAGCATTGTGATGACAAAGTTCATGGAGCATTGTGATGAGAAGACCATGGATAATTTTGATGATGAGCGTCATGGGGTGCTGTGATGATAAGTTTTATGGAACATTGTGATCACAAGGGTTTGGAGCATTGTGATGACAGAGGTCATGGAGCATTTTGATTTCATTGTGATGACAATAGCCTGAAGCATTATGGTGATGGGCATGGTGCATTGTGATGACAGCGTTCATGGAGCATTGTGATGACAAGGGCACGGAACACAGTGATACATGGGTCATGGAGGTTTGTAATGACAAGGGCATGGAGCATTGTGATGAGAAGGGCATCGAGCAATGTGATGACAAGCACCATGGAGCTTTTTGATGACAATTGCATGGAACAATGTGATGAGAGGTTTCATGGAGTATTGTGATGACAATGGCATGGAGCATTGTGATGCCAAGGGTCATGGAGCTTTGTGATGACAAAGATCATGGAGCATTTTGATGACAAGGGCGTGGTGCATTGTGATAAGAAGGGCAGGGAACATTGTGATGACATTGTCATGGACCAATTTAATGAAAAGTGTCATGGAACATTTTGATGAGAGGCGTTATGTAACATTGTGATGTTAGGGGTCATGGAGCATTTTGATGAAAAGGCTCATGGAGCATTTTGATGACAGGGGTTATGGAACATTGTGATGTCAGGGATCATCAAACATTGTGATGATAAGTGCATGTAGCATTGTGATGACAGGAGTCATGGAACATTGTGATGACAGGGTTGAGGGAGTATTGTGATGAATAGTGATGTAACATTGTGATATCAGTGGTGAGAGAGCATTTTGATTTGAAGTGCATGGAGCATTGTGATGACAAGGTTTATGGAGCATTGTGATGACAAGATTGTGGAGCACTGTGACGACAAGCGCATGGTGCATTGTGATGACATGGGTCATGGAGCATTGTGCTGAGAAAGGCATAGAGCATTGTGATGACAAGGGTCAAAGAGCATTGTGATGAAATGTTCATGAAGCATTGTGGTTAAAAAGGTCACAGAGACTGTTGATGACAAGGGCATGGACCATTGTGATGACAAAGGTCATGAAGCCTTGTGATGACTGGAGTCACGGAGCATTGTCATGACAGGGGTCATGGAGCATTGTGATAACAAGGGCATGGGGCATTGTGATGACAAGGGCATGGAGCATTGGTCTAATAAGTTTCATGGCTTATTGCGATGACAGTTGGAATGGCGCATTGTGATGACAAGGCCATGGAGCATTGTGATGACCAGGTCATTCATTATTGTGAAGCCAGGTGTCAGGGAGCATTGTGATGACATATGTAATGGCCCATTGTGATGACAATGCCATGGAGCATTGTGATGCCAAGTGTCATGGAGGATTCTGATGACAAAGGTAATGGAGCATTGTGATGACAATGGCTTGGAGCATTGTGATGACAAGGGTCAGGGAGCATTGTGCTGACAAGTGCATGGAAAATTGTGATGACAAGGGACATGGAGCATTCTGATGACAAGCTTGTGGAGTATTTTGATGACAATGGCATGGAGCATTGGGATGAAAACGGCATGGTGCATTTTGATGAAAAAGGCATGGAGCCTTTTTGTGACAGGGTTCAAGGAGCATTCTGACGACAAGTGTCAGGGAGCATTGTGATGACAAGTGTATCGAGAATTGTGATGACAAAGGTCATGGAGCATTGTGATGAAAAGGGCATGGAGTATTGTGATGACAGGCATCATGGAGCATTGTGATGACAAGTGTTATGGAACATTGTGATCACAAGGGTTTGGAGCATTGTGATGACAGAGGTCATGGATCATTTTGATTTCAAGGAGCATGGAGCATTGTGATGACAAGGGCATGGAGCAATGTGATCCCAAGGTTCATGGAGGATTGTGATGGCAATGGTAATGGAGTATTGTGATGACAAGTGCATAGAACATTGTAATGACAAGGTCATGTAGCATTTTGCTGACAAAGGCATGGAGCATTGTGATGACAGGTGTCATGGAGCACTGTGATGACAAGCGTCACAGAGCATTGTGATTACAGGGGTCATGGAGCATTGGGATGACAAGGGCATGCATCATTGTGATGACAAGTGTCATGGAGCATTGGGCTGAAAATGTTCATGGAGTATTGTGATGACAGGGGTCATGGAGCATTATGATGACTAGGGAATGGAGCATTGTGATGACAAGAGTCCCGGATCATTGTGTTGTCAGGTGATATTGAGCGTTGTGATGACTGTGGTCATGGAGCATTGTGATGATATTGGTCATGGAGCATTGTGATGAGAAGGTCATGGAGCATTGGGCTGAAAATGTTCATGGAGTATTGTGATGACAGGGGTCATGGAGCATTGTGATGATAAGGGAATGGGGCATTTTGATGACAATGTCCTGGAGCATTGTGATGAGAAGACCATGGAGCCTTGTGATGACAAGTCTCATGGAGCATTCTGATGAAAAGGGGCATGGACCATTGTGATTACAGGGGTCTTGGAGCATTGTGATCACAAGGGCATGGAGCATTGTGATGAGAAGGCCATGGAGCATTCTGATGACATGCATCATGGAACTTTGTGATGACAAGGGCATGGAGCATTGTGATTACAGGGGTCTTGGAGCATTGTGATGAAAATGGCATGGATCATTGTGATGAAAAAGGCATGGAGCCTTGTCATGAAAGGGTTCAGGGAGCATACTGATGGCAAGAGTCAGGGAGCATTGTGATGACATGTGTATTGCGCATTGTGATGACAAATGTCATGGGGCATTGTGATGAGAAGTCCATGGATAATTGTGATGAATAGCGTCATGGGGTATTGTGATGACAAGTGTTATGGAACATTGTGATCACAAGGGTTTGGAGCATTGTGATGACAGAGGTCATGGAGCATTTTGATTTCATTGTGATGACAAGAGCATGAAGCATTATGATGATGGGCATGGTGCATTGAGATGACAGGGTTCATGGAGCATTGTGATGAAAGGTGGCATGGAGCTTTGGTCTGACAAGTTTCATGGATTATTTTGATGACAGTGGGCATGGCACTTTGTGATGACAAGGGCATGGAGCATTTTGATGACAAGGTCATGGAGTATTGTGAAGACAGGTGTCAGGGAGCATTGTGATGACATATGTCATGTTCCACTGTGATGACAATAGCACGGAGCATTGTGATGCCAAGTGTCATGGAGGATTGTTGTGACAAAGGTAAAGGAGCATTGTGATGATAAGCGCATGGAGCATTGAGATAACAAGGGCCATTGATAATTTTAATGTCCATGTCGTGAAACATTTTGATGACAAGCACATGGAGCTTCCTATGACAGGGGTCATGGAGCATTGCGATGACAAGTGCATGGAGTATTGTTATGACAAGAGCATATAACTTTGTGATGAGAAGTGCCATGGAGCATTGTGATGACAAGGAAGTGGAGAATTGTGAGGACAAGGGACATTGAGCTTTGAGATGACCAGGGCATGGAGCATTGTGATGGCAAAGCCGTGGAGCATTGTGATGAGAAGACCTTGGGTAATTGTGATGACGAGCATCATGGAGCACTGTAATGACAAGGGGCATGAAGCATTGTGATGACAGGGGTCATGGTGCATTGTGATGACAAGGGCAAGGAGCATTGTGATGACAAGGGTACGGAACATTGTGATGAAAAGTGCCATTGAGAATTTTGATGATAAAGTCGTGAAGCATTGTGATGACAAACACTTGGAGCTTCCTATGACAGGGGTCATGGAACATTGCAATGACAAGTGCATGGAGAATTGTGATGAAACGAGCATGTAACTTTGTGATGAGAAGTGTCATGTAGCATTGTGATGACAAGTACGTGGAGAATTGTTATGACAAGGGACATGGAGCATTGTGATAACCAGGGAATGGAGCATTGTGATGACAGGGGTCATGGAGCATTATTATGACAAGGGCCATGGTGCATTCTGATATAAGATATCACTTATGAAGGGAATGTAAACCTGGCTACATATGAACTGAATTAGGAAAGAGAACAGAGTCTCAGATTTAGAAAACACTCTTATGCTTGCTTAAGGGGGAAGGAGAGGTGGGGAGACACACAAAACCAGAGTTTGATATTAACACAGGTACCGTTCCATAATCCAAATACAGAAGAGACAAGCCCAACTCCTTCCTCAGTGAATGGGACTCAACACCCCTATTCCCCACAGAGAAATATATCTGACTAGTAAGGATCTTAAAACCTATGTATTGATATGTCTCCATAAGGGAACCAAGTGTGTCTAGAATGACATAAACACGGCAGTGAGAATGAGCTCAAACCCACTATAAAAATGAATTTCAAAACAAAACAAAGAAACAGTGAAATTCTTACACAATACCTTCAGGGGTTCTGATGAAACTTGGAATGACCCTATCTACAACGACAGCTGGATGTGGCATAAGGCTGTTCACTTGGGACTGAGAGGATTGGTGAGATTGGGTGAGAAAATGCAGACCGTTTAAAGCAATAATACCTGGCACCCATTCCATGGTTCCCAACTCTCCAGGTAGAAGGGAATATCACTACAGTTATAACATGTATGGGAAACCTAGAGAATGGACACCCTCTGATGGTGAAAGGTTTCTAAAACTCTACTAATTTTTTTCTCTCCATGTGCTCCAGCTTGACATTCCAACTGCTTTAATATCAATCTCCCGACTTGGAGAGTCAGCCCCTATAACCTCCTGGGTCGCAAAGTTGGCACATTGTGCAGAGGATATAAGGGAAGAGGGAGAACCAATGAGAGAGTAGCTGTAGGCATTTGGACGGCCACATGTCACTCTAATTTCCCGTCACGAAGAAGAATTAACCAAACTCTCAGCCTGCCCCACCCGCATAACTAGTATAGGTCCTGAAGCAAAATTGTGGGTTTGCGGTCAGCTCACAAAAACACAAGATGAAAAATGGAGCTCAGGGGCACAGCAATTCACGAACTTGCAGAGTTATACAGGACTACTCTCTTCCAAAAATCTGTTGAGGAAAAGCCATGAGGCGGACTTGAAAATGAGGGAGATTTGCACGAAACAGATTTCCAGAAGTACATTGGAATCGCCTTTAAACACAGGAAAAGCATCACAACTTCGACAATTATGGAATTGTCCATAAAGGGCGCATGCGTTTTCTCCTGAATATATTCAGGAGAAAACACATACAACCATTTTGGCCACCCAAGCAACCGCACAATGCAAATCTGCACTACAAAGAAGTATCACTTCCCACCAGTCAAAAGGGATATCCGTAAAATGTGTAAAAACCAGAAAAGCAAGAGGGTCTCGGGAGAACAGGGAGCCTTGTTATGCTGATGGGTGGGATGTAGATTGCCAACAGCCACTCTGGAGGAGTGCACTGTGTTCCCTAAAAGAATTTAACAACAGAGCTTCACAACCTAAGGCACTTCCAGTCATGGGAATATACCTTGGGAGAATTGAAAATCAATAAGACACAGCCAACCCAAAATATAGTGCAGCACTGCTTACAAGAACATCGACTTCGAGACACCTTAAATATCCCAGGAAAGACAAAAAAAGTAAAGAAATTGTGGTACATACGTACGATGGAATATCCCTCAGCCATGAAATCAATGTCATAAGGCCAGTAGCAGCATAGTGAGTGGATTCATGTACGATGATTCTAACTGAAATAAGTCACACAGAAAAAGAAACTTATCATAAGATATCACTAATGAAGGTCTTGTAAACATGGCTACACATGAACTGAATTAGGAAAGAGAAGAGTCTCACATTTAGAAAACACTCTTATGCCTGCTCAAGAGGAAAGGAGAGGTGGGGTGATGCATAAAACCAGAGTTTGATATTAGCACAGGTACGGTTGCATAATCCAAATACAGAATAGACAAGACCTACTCTTTCCTCAGTGAATGGGGCTCAACACCCCTATTCCCCGCAGAGTAGTATATCTGACTAGTAAGAATCTTAAAACCTATGTATTGATATGTCTCCTTAAGGTAACCAAGTGTGTCTAGAACGACATAAACACGGCAGTGAGAATCAGCTCAAACCCACTATAAAAATGAATTTCAAAACGAAACAAATAAACAGTGAAATTCTTACACAATACCTTCAGGGGTTCTGATGAAACTTAGAATGACCCTATCTACAACGACAGCTGGATGTGGCATAAGGCTGGTCACTTGGGACTGAGAGGATTCGTGAGATTGAGTGAGAAAATGCAGACCATTTAAAGCAATAATACCTTGCACCCATTCCATGGTTCCCAACTCTCCAGGTAGAAGGGAATATCACTACAGTTATAACATGTATGGGAAACCTAGAGAATGGACACCATCTGATGGTGAAAGGTTTCTAAAACTCTACTAATTTTTTTCTCTCCTTGTGCACCAGTTTGACATTCCAACTGCTTTAGTATCAATCTCCCAAATTGGAGAGTCAGCACCTTTAACCTCCTGGTTCAGACAGTTGGCACGTTGTGCAGAGGATATAAGGGAAGAGGGAGAAACAATTAGAGAGTAGCTGTAGGCATTTGGATGGCCACATGTCACTCTAAATTCCCGTCACGAAGAAGAATTAACAAACTCTGAGCCAGCCCCCCCAATGGAACCAGTATAGGTCCTGAAGCAAAGTTGTGGATTGGCAGTCAGCTCACAAAAACGCGAGTTGAAAAATGGAACTCAGGGGCACAGAAATTCACTAACTTGCAGAGTTATAAAGGACTACTCTCTTCCAAAAATCTGTTGAGAGAAAGCCATGAGGCGGTCTTGAAAATGAGGCAGAAGTGCACGAAACAGATTTCCAGAAGTACATTGGAATCGCCTTTAAACACAGGAAAAGCATCACAACTTCGACAATTATGGAATTGTCCATAAAGGGTGCATGCGTTTTCTCCTGAATATATTCAGGACAAAACGCATACGCCCATTTTGGCCAACCAAGCAACCGCACAATGCAAATCTGCACTACAAAGAAGTATCACTTCCAACCGGTCAAAAGGGACATCCGTAAAATGTGTAAAAACAAGAAAGGCAAGACAGGATCTGGAGAAGAGGGAGCCTTGTTATGCGGATGGGTGGGATGTAAATTGCCAACAGCCACTCTGGAGGAGTGCATTGTGTTCCCAAAAAGAAGAAAACAACAGTGCTTCACAACCTAAGGCACTTCCAGTCACGGGCATATACCTTGGGAAAATTGAAAATCAATAAGACACAGCCACCCGAAAATTTATGGCAGCACTGCTTACAAGAACCTCGACTTCGGGACACCTTATATATCCCAGGAAAGACAAAAATGGTAAAGAAATTGTGGTACATACGTATGATGGAATATCCCTCAGCCATGAAGTCAATGTCATAAGGCCAGTAGCAGCATAATGACGGGATTCATGTACGATGATTCTAACTGAAAAAAATCACACAGAAAAAGAAATTTATCATAAGATATCACTTATGAAGGGTATATAAACATGGCTACACATGGAATGAATTAGGAAAGGGAACAGAGTCTCATATTTAGAAAACACTCTTATGCATGCTTAAGGGGAAAACAGAGGTGGGGTGATGAATAAAACCAGAGTTTGATATTAGCACAGGTACGGTTCCATAATCCAAATACAGAATAGACAGGACCTACTACTTCCTCTGTGAACGGAACTCAAAACCCCATATTTCCCGCAAGGAATATATCTTACTAGTAAGAATCTTAAAACCTATGTATTGATATGTCTCCGTAAGGGAATCAAGTGTGTCTAGACTGGCATAAACATGGCAGCGAGAATCAGCTCAAACCCACTAGAAAAGGAAATTCAAAAACAAAACAAAAGACAGGGAAATTCTTTAGAATTCCTTCAGGGTCTCTGATGAAACCTGGAATGACACTATAAACAACGACAGCTGGATGTGGCATAAGGCTGGACACTTGGGACTGAGGGGATTGGTGAGATTGGGTGAGCAAATGCAGACAATTTAAAACAATAATATGTGGCACCCATTCCATGAGTCCCAGCTCTCCAGGTTGAAGGAACTATTTCTACAGCTATAACATGTACGGGAAACCTAGAGAACGGACACACTGTGTATACAAAAGGTTTCTAAAACTCAAAGAATAGTCCCTATCCTTGTGCTCCAGTTTGATTTTCCATCTGCTTTACTATCAATCTCCCAACTTGGAGAGACAGCCCCTTTAACCTCCTGGTTCGCACACCTTTCCAATTTGGCAGAGGATGAAAGAGAAGAGGGAGAACCAATGAGAGCGTAGCTGTTAGGCATTTGGACGGGCACATTTCACTCTAATTTCCTGGCAGGAAGAAGAATTTACCAAATTCTCAGCCACATTCCGGGAACCAGTATAGGTCCTGAACCAAAATTTTGGACTTGCGGTCAGCTCACAAAAAACGAGTTGAAAAATGGAGCTCAGGGGCACAGCAATTCACAAACTGGCCGAGTAATAAAGGACAACTATCGTCCAAAAATCTGTTGAGGGAAGGCAACGAGGCGGACTTAGAAAGCGAGGCAGAATAGCAGGAAACAGATTTAAAGAGGTACGTTGGAATCGCCTTTAAAGCACAGGAAGAGGGGCACAACTTCGACAATGATGCACTTGGCCAAAAAGGGCGTATGCGTTTTCTCCTGAATATACTCAGGAGAAAACGCATACGCACATTTTGGCCAAGCAAGCAAGCGGGCAATGCAAATCTGCACTACAGAGAAGTAGCACTTCCCACAGGTCAAAAGGGATATCCACAAAATGTGTAAAAACCAGAAAGGCAAGACAGGCCCTGGAGAACAGGGAGCCTTGTTATGCTGATGGGCGGGATGTAAATTGCCAACTGCCTCTCTGGAGGAGTACATTGTGTTCCCTAAAACAAGTGAAGAACAGAGCTACAGAGCCAAGGGCACTTCCAGTCTAGGGAATATAGCTTGGGTAAACCGAAAATCAATAAGACAGAGCCACCCCAAAATTTAGGGCTGCACTGCTTACAAGGACCTCAACTTGGGAACACCTTAAATATCCCAGGAAATATAAAAATGGTTCAAAAAATTGTGGAACTTACGTACGATGGAATATCCCTCAGCCATGAAATCAATGTCATAAGACGAGTAGCAGCAAAATGGGTGGATTCAGGTACGATGATTCTAAGTGAAATAAGTCACACAGAAAAAGAAACTTTTCATAATATATCACTTATGAAGATACTGTAAACATGGCTAAATTTGAACTGAGTTAGGAAAGAGAACAGTGTCTCACATTTAGAAAACATTCTTATGCCTGGTTAAGGGGGAAGGAGAGGTTGGGTGATGCATAAAACCAGAGTTTGATATAAGCACAGGTACCGTTCCAAAAACCAACTATGGAATAGACAAGACCTACACCTTCCTCAGTGAAAGGGACTCAAAACCCCATATTTCCCGCAGAGGAATATATCTGACTAGTAAGGATCTTAAAACCTATGTATTGATATGTCTCCATAAGGGAATCAAGTGTGTCTACACTGGCATAAACATGGCAGCGAGAATCAGCTCAAACCCACAATAAAAAGGAATTTCAAAAACATAACAAAAAAACTGGGAAATTCTTTACAATTCCTTCAGGGTCTCTGATGAAACCTGGAATGACCCTATCTACAATGACAGCTGGATGTGGCATAAGGAGGGACACTTGGGACTGAGAGGATTTGTGAGATTGGGTGAGCAAATGCAGACCCTTTAAAGCACAAATGCCTGGCACCCATTCCATGGGTCCCAACTCTCGAGGTTGAAGGGAATATTACTACAGCTATAACATGTACGGGAAACCTAGAGAACGGACACACTGTGAATACGAAAGGTTTCTAAAACTCAACGAATAGTCCCTCTCCTGGTGCTCCGGTTTGACTTTCCATCTGCTTTACTATCAACCTCCCAACTTGGAGAGACAGCCCCTTTAACCTCCTGGTTCGCACAGGTTGTCAATTTGGCAGAGGATGAAAGGGAAGAGGGAGAACCAATGAGAGAGTAGCTGTTAGGCACTTGGACGGGCACATATCACTGTAATTTCCCAGCAGGAAGAAGAATTATCCAAAGTCTCAGCCCCCCACCGGGAACCAGCATAGATCCTGAACCAAAATTTTGGACTTGCGGTCAGCTCACCAAAAACGAGTTGAAAAATGGAGCTCAGGGGCACAGCAATTCACAAACTGGCCGAGTAATAAAGGACAACTATCGTCCAAAAATCTGTTGAGGGAAGGCAACGAGGCGGACTTAAATCGAGGCAGAATAGCAGGAAACAGATTTCAAGAGGTACGTTGGAATCGCCTTTAAAGCACAGGAAGAGGGGCACAACTTCGACAATGATGCACTTGGCCAAAAAGGGCGTATGCGTTTTGTCCTGAATATATTCAGGAGAAAACGCATACGCCCTTTTTGGCCAAGCAAGCAAGCGGGCAATGCAAATCTGCACTACAAAGAAGTATCACTTCCCACCGGTCAAAAGGGACATCCACAAAATGTGTAAAAACCAGAAAGGCAAGACAGGCCCTGGAGAACAGGGAGCCTTGTTATGCTGATGGGCGGGATGTAAATTGCCAACTGCCTCTCTGGAGGAGTACATTGTGTTCCCTAAAACAAGTAAAGAACAGAGCTACAGAGCCAAGGGCACTTCCAGTCTAGGGAATATACCTTGGGAAAACTGAAAATCAATAAGACAGAGCCACCCCAAAATTTAGGGCTGCACTGCTTACAAGGACCTCAACTTGGGTACACATTAAATATCCCAGGAAATATAAAAATGGTTCAAAAAATTGTGGTACTTACATACGATGGAATATCCCTCAGCCATGAAATCAATGTCATAAGACCAGTAGCAGCAAAATGGGTGGATTCAGGTACGATGATTCTAAGTGAAATAAGTCACACATAAAAAGAAACTTATCATAAGATATCACTTATGAAGATCCTGTAAACATGGCTACACTTGAACTGAGTTAGGAAAGAGAACAGTGTCTCACATTTAGAAAACACTCTTATGCCTGCTTAAGGGGGAAGGAGAGGTGGGGTGATGCATAAAACCAGAGTTTGATATAAGCACAGGTACCGTTCCAAAAACCAACTATGGAATAGACAAGACCTACACCTTCCTCAATGAAAGGGACTAAAAACCCCATATTTCCCGCAGAGGAATATATCTGACTAGTAAGGATCTTAAAACCTATGTATTGATATGTCTCCGTAAGGGAATCAAGTGTGTCTACACTGGCATAAACATGTCAGCGAGAATCAGCTCAAACCCACTATAAAAAGGAATTTCAAAAACAAAACAAAAAAACTGGGAAATTCTTTACAATTCCTTCAGGGTCTCTGATGAAACCTGGAATGACCCTATCTACAATGACAGCTGGATGTGGCATAAGTAGGGACACTTGGGACTGAGACGATTGGTGAGATTGGGTGAGCAAATGCAGACCCATTAAAGTACAAATGCCTGGCACCCATTCCATGGGTCCCAAGTCTCCAGGTTGAAGGGAATATTACTACAGCTATAACATGTACGGGAAACCTAGAGAATGGACACACTGTGAATATGGATGGTTTCTAAAACTCAACGAATAGTCCCTCTCCTGGTGCTCCAGTTTGACTTTCCATCTGCTTTACTATCAACCTCCCAACTTGGAGAGACAGCCCCTTTAACCTCCTGGTTCGCACAGGTTTCCAATTTGGCAGAGGATGAAAGGGAAGAGGGAGAACCAATGAGAGAGTAGCTGTTAGGCATTTGGACGGGCACATATCACTGTAATTTCCCGACAGGAAGAAGAATTAACCAAAGTCTCAACCCCCACTGGGGACCAGCAGAGGTCCTGAACCAAAATGTTGGACTTGCGGTCAGCTCACCAAAAACGAGTTGAATAATGGAGCTCAGGGGCACAGCAATTCACAAACTGGCCGAGTAATAAAGGACAACTATAGTCCAAAATCTGTTGAGGGAAGGCAACGAGGCGGACTTGAAAGCGAGGCAGAATAGCAGGAAACAGATTTCAAGAGGTACGTTGGAATCGCCTTTAAAGCACAGGAAGAGGGGCACAACTTCGACAATGATGCACTTGGCCAAAAAGGGCGTATGCGTTTTCTCCTGAATATATTCAGGAGAAAACGCATACGCCCTTTTTGGCCAAGCAAGCAAGCGGGCAATGCAAATCCGCACTACAAAGAAGTATCACTTCCCACTGGTCAAAAGGGACATCCACAAAATGTGTAAAAACCAGAAAGGCAAGACAGGCCCTGGAGAACAGGGAGCCTTGTTATGCTGATGGGCGGGATGTAAATTGCCAACTGCCTCTCTGGAGGAGTACCTTGTGTTCCCTAAAACAAGTAAAGAACAGAGCTACAGAGCCAAGTGCACTTCCAGTCTAGGGAATATACCTTGGGAAAACTGAAAATCAATAAGACAGAGCCACCCCAAAATTTAGGGCTGTACTGCTTAAAAGGACCTCAACTTGGGTACACCTTAAATATCCCAGGAAATATAAAAATGGTTCAAAAAATTGTGGTACTTACGTACGATGGAATATCCCTCAGCCATGAAATCAATGTCATAAGACCAGTAGCAGCAAAATGGGTGGATTCAGGTACGATGATTCTAAGTGCAATAAGTCACACATAAAAAGAAACTTATCATAAGATATCACTTATGAAGATCCTGTAAACATGGCTACACTTGAACTGAGTTAGGAAAGAGAACAGAGTCTCACATTTAGAAAACACTCTTATGCCTGCTTAAGGGGGAAGGAGAGGTTGGGTGATGCATAAAACCAGAGTTTGATATGAGCACAGGTACCGTTCCAAAAACCAACTATGGAATAGACAAGACCTACACCTTCCTCAGTGAAAGGGACTCAAAACTCCATATTTCCCGCAGAGGAATATATCTGACTAGTAAGGATCTTAAAACCTATGTATTGATATGTCTCCGTAAGGGAATCAAGTGTGTCTACACTGGCATAAACATGGCAGCGAGAATCAGCTCAAACCCAGTATAAAAAGGAATTTCAAAAACAAAACAAAAAACTGGGAAATTCTTTACAATTCCTTCAGGGTCTCTGATGAAACCTGGAATGACCCTATCTACAATGACAGCTGGATGTGGCATAAGGAGGGACACTTGGGACTGAGACGATTGGTGAGATTGGGTGAGCAAATGCAGACCCATTAAAGCACAAATGCCTGGCACCCATTCCATGGGTCCCAACTCTCCAGGTTGAAGGGAATATTACTACAGCTATAACATGCACGGGAAACCTAGAGAACGGACACACTGTGAATACGAAAGGTTTCTAAAACTCAACGAATAGTCCCTCTCCTGGTGCTCCAGTTTGACTTTCCATCTGCTTTACTATCAACCTCCCAACTTGGAGAGACAGCCCCTTTAACCTCCTGGTTCGCACAGGTTTCCAATTTGGCAGAGGATGAAAGGGAAGAGGGAGAACCAATGAGAGAGTAGCTGTTAGGCATTTGGACGGGCACATATCACTGTAATTTCCCGGCAGGAAGAAGAATTAACCAAAGTCTCAACCCCCACTGGGGACCAGCAGAGGTCCTGAACCAAAATGTTGGACTTGCGGTCAGCTCACCAAAAACGAGTTGAAAAATGGAGCTCAGGGGCACAGCAATTCACAAACTGGCCGAGTAATAAAGGACAACTATCGTCCAAAAATCTGTTGAGGGAAGGCAACGAGGCGGACTTGAAAGCGAGGCAGAATAGCAGGAAACAGATTTCAAGAGGTACGTTGGAATCGCCTTCAAAGCACAGGAAGAGGGGCACAACTTCGACAATGATGCACTTGGCCAAAAAGGGCGTATGTGTTTTCTCCTGAATATATTCAGGAGAAAACACATACGCCCTTTTTGGCCAAGCAAGCAAGCGGGCAATGCAAATCCACACTACAAAGAAGTATCACTTCCCACTGGTCAAAAGGGACATCCACAAAATGTGTAAAAACCAGAAAGGCAAGACAGGCCCTGGAGAACAGGGAGCCTTGTTATGCTGATGGGCGGGATGTAAATTGCCAACTGCCTCTCTGGAGGAGTACATTGTGTTCCCTAAAACAAGTAAAGAACAGAGCTACAGAGCCAAGGGCACTTCCAGTCTAGGGAATATACCTTGGGAAAATTGAAAATCAATAAGACAGAGCCACCCCAAAATTTAGGGCTGCACTGCTTACAAGGACCTCAACTTGGGTACACCTTAAATATCCCAGGAAATATAAAAATGGTTCAAAAAATTGTGGTACTTACGTACGATGGAATATCCCTCAGCCATGAAATCAATGTCATAAGACCAGTAGCAGCAAAATGGGTGCATTCAGGTACGATGATTCTAAGTGAAATAAGTCACACAGAAAAAGAAACTTATCATAAGATATCACTTACGAAGATCCTGTAAACATGGCTACATTTGAACTGAGTTAGGAAAGAGAACAGTGTCTCACATTTAGAAAACACTCTTATGCCTGCTTAAGGGGGAAGGAGAGGTGGGGTGATGCATAAAACCAGAGTTTGATATAAGCACAGGTACCGTTCCAAAAACCAACTATGGAATAGACAAGACCTACACCTTCCTCAGTGAAAGGGACTCAAAACCCCATATTTCCCACAGAAGAATATATCTGACTAGTAAGAATCTTAAAACCTATGGATTGACATGTCTCCGTGGGGGAATCAATTGTGTCTAGACTGGCATAAACATGGCAGCGAGAATCAGCTCAAACCCACTATAAAAAGGAATTTCAAAAACAAAACAAAAAAACTGGGAAATTCTTTAAAATTCCTTCAGGGTCTCTGATGAAACCTGGAATGACCCTATCTACAATGACAGCTGGATGTGGCATAAGGAGGGACACTTGGGACTGAGACGATTGGTGAGATTGGGTCAGCAAATTCAGACCCTTTAAAGCAATAATGCCTGGCACCCATTCCATGGGTCCCAACTCTCCAGGTTGAAGGGAATATTACTACAGCTATAACATGTACGGGAATCCTAGAGAACGGACACACTGTGAATACGAAAGGTTTCTTAAACTCAACGAATAGTCTCTCTCCTGGTGCTCCGGTTTGACTTTCCATCTGCTTTACTATCAACCTCCCAACTTGGAGAGACAGCCCCTTTAACCTTCTGGTTCGCACAGGTTGCCAATTTGGCAGAGGATGAAAGGGAAGCGGGAGAACCAATGAGAGAGTAGCTGTTAGGCATTTGGACGGGCACATATCACTGTAATTTCCCGGCAGGAAGAAGAATTAAACAAAGTCTCAGCCCCCCACCGGGAACCAGCATAGGTCCTGAACCAAAATGTTGGACTTTCGGTCAGCTCACCAAAAACGAGTTGAAAAATGGAGCTCAGGGGCACAGCAATTCACAAACTGGCCGAGTAATAAAGGACAACTATCGTCCAAAAATCTGTTGAGGGAAGGCAACGAGGCGGACTTGAGAGCGAGACAGAATAGCAGGAAACAGATTTCAAGAGGTACGTTGGAATCGCCTTTAAAGCACAGGAAGAGGGGCACAACTTCGACAATGATGCACTTGGCCAAAAAGGGCGTATGCGTTTTCTCCTGAAATGCATACGCCCTTTTTGGCCAAGCAAGCAAACGGGCAATGCAAATCTGCACTACAAAGAAGTATCACTTCCCACCGGTCAAAAGGGACATCCACAAAATGTGTAAAAACCAGAAAGGCAAGACAGGCCCTGGAGAACAGGGAGCCTTGTTATGCTGATGGGCGGGATGTAAATTGCCAACTGCCTCTCTGGAGGAGTGTATTGTGTTCCCTAAAACAAGTAAAGAAGAGAGCTACAGAGCCAAGGGCACTTCCAGTCTAGGGAATATACCTTGGGAAAACTGAAAATGAATAAGACAGAGCCACCCCAAAATTTAGGGCTGCACTGCTTACAAGGACCTCAACTTGGGTACACCTTAAATATCCCAGGAAATATAAAAATGGTTCAAAAAATTGTGGTACTTATGTACGATGGAATATCCCTCAGCCATGAAATCAATGTCACAAGACCAGTTGCAGCAAAATGGGTGGATTCAGGTACGATGATTCTAAGTGAAATAAGTCACACAGAAAAAGAAACTTATCATAAGAAATCACTTATGAAGATCCTGTAAACATGGCTACACTTGAACTGAGTTAGGAAAGAGAACAGTGTCTCACATTTAGAAAACACTCTTATGCCTGCTTAAGTGGGAAGGAGAGTTGGGGTGATGCATAAAAACAGAGTTTGCTATAAGCACAGGTACCGTTCCAAAAACCAACTATGGAATAGACAAGACCTACACCTTCCTCAGTGAAAGGGACTCAAAACCCCATATTTCCCGCAGAGGAATATATCTGACTAGTAAGAATCTTAAAACCTATGTATTGATATGTGTCCGTGAGGGAATCAATTGTGTCTAGACTGGCATAAACATGGCAGCGAGAATCAGCTCAAACCCACTATAAAAACGAATTTCAAAAATAAAACAAAAAAACTGGGAAATTCTTTACAATTCCTTCAGGGTCTCTGATGAAACCTGGAATGACCCTATCTACAATGACAGCTGGATGTGGCATAAGGAGGGACACTTGGGACTGAGACGATTGGTGAGATTGGGTGAGCAAATGCAGACCCTTTAAAGCACAAATGCCTGGCACCCATTCCATGGGTCCCAACTCTCCAGGTTGAAGGGAATATTACTACAGCTATAACATGTACGGGAATCCTAGAGAACGGACACACTGTGAATACGAAAGGTTTCTAAAACTCAACGAATAGTCCCTCTCCTGGTGCTCCGGTTTGACATTACATCTGCTTTACTATTAACCTCCCAACTTGGAGAGACAGCCCCTTTAACCTCCTGGTTCGCACAGATTTCCAATTTGGCATAGGATGAAAGGGAAGAGGGAGAACCAATGAGAGAGTAGCTGTTAGGCATTTGGACGGGTATATATCACTGTAATTTCCCGGCAGGAAGGAGAATTAACCAAAGTCTCAGTCCACCATCGGGAACCAGCATAGGTCCTGAACCAAAATTTTGGACTTGCGGTCAGCTCACCAAAAACGAGTTGAAAAATGGAGCTCAGGGGCACAGCAATTCACAAACTGGCCGAGTAATAAAGGACAACTATCGTCCAAAAATCTGTTGAGGGAAGGCAACGAGGCAGACTTGAAAGCGAGGCAGAATAGCAGGAAACAGATTTCACGAGGTACGTTGGAATCGCCTTTAAAGCACAGGAAGAGGGGCACAACTTCGACAATGATGCACTTGGCCAAAAAGGGCGTATGTGTTTTCTCCTGAATATATTCAGGAGAAAACGCATACGCCCTTTTTGGCCAAGCAAGCAAGCGGGCAATGCAAATCCGCACTACAAAGAAGTATCACTTCCCACTGGTCAAAAGGGACATCCACAAAATGTGTAAAAACCAGAAAGGCAAGACAGGCCCTGGAGAACAGGGAGCCTTGTTATGCTGATGGGCGGGATGTAAATTGCCAACTGCCTCTCTGGAGGAGTACATTGTGTTCCCTCAAACAAGTAAACAACAGAGCTACAGAGCCAAGGGCACTTCCAGTCTAGGGAATATACCTTGGGAAAACTGAAAATCAATAAGACAGAGCCACCTCAAAATTTAGGGCTGCTCTGCTTACAAGGACCTCAACTTGGGTACACCTTAAATATCCCAGGAAATATAAAAATGGTTCAAAAAATTGTGGTACTTACGTACGATGGAATATCCCTCAGCCATGAAATCAATGTCATAAGACCAGTAGCAGCAAAATGGGTGGATTCAGGTACGATGATTCTAAGTGAAATAAGTCACACAGAAAAAGAAACTTATCATAAGATATCACTTATGAAGATACTCTAAACATGGTTACATTTGAACTGAGTTAGGAAAGCGAACAGTGTCTCACATTTAGAAAACACTCTTATGCCTGCTTAAGGGGGAAGGAGAGGTGGGGTGATGCATAAAACCAGAGTTTGATATAAGCACAGGTACCGTTCCAAAAACCAACTATGGAATAGACAAGACCTACACCTTCCTCAGTGAAAGGGACTCAAAACCCCATATTTCCCGCAGAAGAATATATCTGACTAGTAAGAATTTTAAAACCTAAGGATTGATATGTCTCCGTGAGGGAATCAAGTGTGTCTAGACTGGCATAAACATGGCAGCGAGAATCAGCTCAAACCCACTATAAAAAGGAATTTCAAAAACAAAACAAAAAAACTGGGAAATTCTTTACAATTCCTTCAGGGTCTCTGATGAAACCTGGAATGACCCTATCTACAATGACAGCTGGATGTGGCATAAGGAGGGTCACTTGGGACTGAGAGGATTTGTGAGATTGTGTGAGCAAATGCAGACACTTTAAAGCACAAATACCTGGCACCCATTCCATGGGTCACAACTCTCCAGGTTGAAGGGAATATTACTACAGCTATAACATGTACGGGAAACCTAGAGAACGGACACACTGTGAATACGAAAGGTTTCTAAAACTCAACGAATAGTCCCTCTCCTGGTGCTCCGGTTTGACTTTCCATCTGCTTTACTATCAACCTCCCAACTTGGAGAGACAGCCCCTTTAACCTCCTGGTTCGCACAGGTTGCCAATTTGGCAGAGGATGAAAGGGAAGAGGGAGAACCAATGAGAGAGTAGCTGTTAGGCACTTGGACGGGCACATATCACTGTAATTTTCCGGCAGGAAGAAGAATTATCCAAAGTCTCAGCCCCCCACCGGGAACCAGCATAGGTCCTGACCCAAAATTTTGGTCTTGCGGTCAGCTCACCAAAAACGAGTTGAAAAATGGAGCTCAGGGGCACAGCAATTCACAAACTTGCTGAGTAATAAAGGAGAACTATCGTCCGAAAATCTGTTGAGGGAATGCAACGAGGCGGACTTGAAAGCGAGGCAGAATAGCAGGAAACAGATTTCAAGAGGTATGTTGGAATCGCCTTTAAAGCACAGGAAGAGGGGCACAACTTCGACAATGATGCACTTGGCCAAAAAGGGCGTATGCGTTTTCTCCTGAATATATTCAGGAGAAAACGCATACGCCCTTTTTGGCCAAGCAAGCAAGCGGGCAATGCAAATCTGCACTACAAAGAAGTATCAATTCCCACCGGTCAAAAGGGACATCCACAAAATGTGTAAAAACCAGGAAGGCAAGACAGGCCCTGGAGAACAGGGAGCCTTGTTATGCTGATGGGCAGGATGTAAATTGCCAACTGCCTCTCTGGAGGAGTGTATTGTGTTCCCTAAAACAAGTAAAGAAGAGACCTACAGAGCCAAGGGCACTTCCAGTCTAGGGAATATACCTTGGGAAAACTGAAAATGAATAAGACAGAGCCACCCCAAAATTTAGGGCTGCACTGCTTACAAGGACCTCAACTTGGGTACACCTTAAATATCCCAGGAAATATAAAAATGGTTCAAAAAATTGTGGTACTTACGTACGATGGAATATCCCTCAGCCATGAAATCAATGTCATAAGACCAGTAGCAGCAAAATGGGTGGATTCAGGTACGATGATTCTAAGTGAAATAAGTCACACAGAAAAAGAAACTTATCATAAGATATCACTTATGAAGATCCTGTAAACATGGCTACACTTGAACTGAGTTAGGAAAGAGAACAGTGTCTCACATTTAGAAAACACTCTTATGCCTGCTTAATGGGGAAAGTGAGGTGGGGTGATGCATAAAACCAGAGTTTGCTATAAGCAGAGGTACCGTTCCAAAAACCAACTATGGAATAGACAAGACCTACACCTTCCTCAGTGAAAGGGACTCAAAACCCCATATTTCCCGCAGAGGAATATATCTGGCTAGTAAGAATCTTAAAACCTATGTATTGATATGTCTCCGTGAGGGAATCAAGTGTGTCTAGACTGGCATAAATATGGCAGCGAGAATCAGCTCAAACCCACTATAAAAAGGAATTTCAAAAACAAAACAAAAAAACTGGGAAAATCTTTACAATTCCTTCAGGGTCTCTGATGAAACCTGGAATGACCCTATCTACAATGACAGCTGGATGTGGCATAAGGAGGGACACTTGGGACTGAGAGGATTGGTGAGATTGGGTGAGCAAATGCAGACACTTTAAAGCACAAATACCTGGCACCCATTCCATGGGTCCAAACTCTCCAGGTTTAAGGGAATATTACAACAGCTATAACATGTATGGGAAACCTAGAGAACGGACACACTGTGAATACGAAAGGTTTCTAAAACACAACGAATAGTCCCTCTCCTGGTGCTCCGGTTTGACTTTCCATCTGCTTTACTATCAACCTCCCAACTTGGAGAGACAGCCCCTTTAACCTCCTGGTTCTCACAGGTTTCCAATTGGGCAGAGGATGAAACGGAAGAGGGAGAACCAATGAGAGAGTAGCTGTTAGGCATTTGGACGGGCACATATAAATGTAATTTCCCGGCAGGAAGAAGTTAACCAAAGTCTCAGACCCCCACCGGGAACCAGCATAAGTCCTGAACCAAAATTTTGGACTTGCGGTCAGCTCACAAAAAACGAGTTGAAAAATGGAGCTCAGGGTCACAGCAATTCACAAACTGGCCGAGTAATAAAGGACAACTATCGTCCAAAAATCTGTTGAGGGAAGGCAATGAGGTGGACTTGAAAGCGAGGCAGAATAGCAGGAAACAGATTTCAAGAGGTACGTTGGAATCGCCTTTAAAGCACAGGAAGAGGGGCACAACTTCGACAATGATGCACTTGGCCAAAAAGGGCGTATGTGTTTTCTCCTGAATATATTCAGTAGAAAACGCATACGCCCTTTTTGGCCAAGCAAGCAAGCGGGCAATGCAAATCTGCACTACAAAGAAGTATCACTTCCCACCGGTCAAAAGGGACATCCACAAAATGTGTAAAAACCAGGCAAGACAGGCCCTGGAGAACAGGGAGCCTTGTTATGCTGATGGGCGGGATGTAAATTGCCAACTGCCTCTCTGGAGGAGTGTATTGTGTTCCCTAAAACAAATAAACAACAGAGCTACAGAGTCAAGGGCACTTCCAGTCTAGGGAATATACCTTGGGAAAACTGAAAATCAATAAGACAGAGCCACCCCAAAATTTAGGGCTGCACTACTTACAAGGACCTCAACTTGGGTACACCTTAAATATCCCAGGAAATATAAAAATGGTTCAAAAAATTGTGGTACTTACATACGATGGAATATCCCTCAGCCATGAAATCAATGTCATAAGACCAGTAGCAGCAAAATGGGTGGATTCAGGTACGATGATTCTAAGTGAAATAAGTCACACAGAAAAAGAAACTTATCATAAGATATCACTTATGAAGATCCTGTAAACATGGCTACATTTAAACTGAGTTAGGAAAGTGAACAGTGTCTCACATTTAGAAAACACTCTTATGCCTGCTTAATGGGGAAGGTGAGGTGGGATGATGCATAAAACCAGAGTTTGATATAAGCTCAGGTACCGTTCCAAAAACCAACTATGGAATAGACAAGACCTACACCTTCCTCAGTGAAAGGGACTCAAAACCCCATATTTCCCGCAGAGGAATATATCTGACTAGTAAGAATCTTAAAACCTATGTATTGATATGTCTCCGTAAGGGAATCAAGAGTGTCTAGACTGGCATAAACATGGCAGCGAGAATCAGCTCAAACCCACTATAAAAAGGAATTTCAAAAACAAAACAAAAAAACTGGGAAATTCTTTACAATTCCTTCAGGGTCTCTGATGAAACCTGGAATGACCCTATCTACAATGACAGCTGGATGTGGCATAAGGAGGGACACTTGGGACTGAGAGGATTTGTGAGATTGGGTGAGCAAATGCAGACACTATAAAGCACAAATACCTGGCACCCATTCCATGGGTCCCAACTCTCGTTGTTCAAGGGAATATTACTACAGCTATAACATGTATGGGAAACCTAGAGAACGGACACACTGTGAATACGAAAGGTTTCTAAAACACAACGAATAGTCCCTCTCCTGGTGCTCCGGTTTGACTTTCCATCTGCTTTACTATCAACCTCCCAACTCGGAGAGACAGCCCCTTTAACCTCCTGGTTCTCACAGGTTTCCAATTGGGCAGAGGATGAAACGGAAGAGGGAGAACCAATGAGAGAGTAGCTGTTAGGCATTTGGACGGGCACATATAAATGTAATTTCCCGGCAGGAAGAAGTTAACCAAAGTCTCAGACCCCCACCGGGAACCAGCATAAGTCCTGAACCAAAATTTTGGACTTGCGGTCAGCTCACAAAAAACGAGTTGAAAAATGGAGCTCAGGGTCACAGCAATTCACAAACTGGCCGAGTAATAAAGGACAACTATCGTCCAAAAATCTGTTGAGGGAAGGCAACGAGGTGGACTTGAAAGCGAGGCAGAATAGCAGGAAACAGATTTCAAGAGGTACGTTGGAATCGCCTTTAAAGCACAGGAAGAGGGGCACAACTTCGACAATGATGCACTTGGCCAAAAAGGGCGTATGTGTTTTCTCCTGAATATATTCAGTAGAAAACGCATACGCCCTTTTTGGCCAAGCAAGCAAGCGGGCAATGCAAATCTGCACTACAAAGAAGTATCACTTCCCACCGGTCAAAAGGGACATCCACAAAATGTGTAAAAACCAGGCAAGACAGGCCCTGGAGAACAGGGAGCCTTGTTATGCTGATGGGCGGGATGTAAATTGCCAACTGCCTCTCTGGAGGAGTGTATTGTGTTCCCTAAAACAAATAAACAACAGAGCTACAGAGTCAAGGGCACTTCCAGTCTAGGGAATATACCTTGGGAAAACTGAAAATCAATAAGACAGAGCCACCCCAAAATTTAGGGCTGCACTACTTACAAGGACCTCAACTTGGGTACACCTTAAATATCCCAGGAAATATAAAAATGGTTCAAAAAATTGTGGTACTTACATACGATGGAATATCCCTCAGCCATGAAATCAATGTCATAAGACCAGTAGCAGCAAAATGGGTGGATTCAGGTACGATGATTCTAAGTGAAATAAGTCACACAGAAAAAGAAACTTATCATAAGATATCACTTATGAAGATCCTGTAAACATGGCTACATTTAAACTGAGTTAGGAAAGTGAACAGTGTCTCACATTTAGAAAACACACTTATGCCTGCTTAATGGGGAAGGTGAGGTGGGATGATGCATAAAACCAGAGTTTGATATAAGCTCAGGTACCGTTCCAAAAACCAACTATGGAATAGACAAGACCTACACCTTCCTCAGTGAAAGGGACTCAAAACCCCATATTTCCCGCAGAGGAATATATCTGACTAGTAAGAATCTTAAAACCTATGTATTGATATGTCTCCGTAAGGGAATCAAGAGTGTCTAGACTGGCATAAACATGGCAGCGAGAATCAGCTCAAACCCACTATAAAAAGGAATTTCAAAAACAAAACAAAAAAACTGGGAAATTCTTTACAATTCCTTCAGGGTCTCTGATGAAACCTGGAATGACCCTATCTACAATGACAGCTGGATGTGGCATAAGGAGGGACACTTGGGACTGAGAGGATTTGTGAGATTGGGTGAGCAAATGCAGACACTTTAAAGCACAAATACCTGGCACCCATTCCATGGGTCCCAACTCTCGTTGTTCAAGGGAATATTACTACAGCTATAACATGTACGGGAAACCTAGAGAACGGACACACTGTGAATACGAAAGGTTTCTAAAACTCAACGAATAGTCCCTCTCCTGGTGCTCCGGTTTGACTTTCCATCTGCTTTACTATCAACCTCCCAACTTGGAGAGACAGCCCCTTTAACCTCCTGGTTCGCACAGGTTGCCAATTTGGCAGAGGATGAAAGGGAAGAGGGAGAACCAATGAGAGAGTAGCTGTTAGGCACTTGGACGGGCACATATCACTGTAATTTCCCGGCAGGAAGAAGAATTATCCAAAGTCTCAGCCCCCCACCGGGAACCAGCATAGGTCCTGAACCAAAATTTTGGACTTGCGGTCAGCTCACAAAAAACGAGTTGAGAAATGGAGCTCAGGAGCACAGCAATTCACAAACTGGCCAAGTAATAAAGGACAACTATCGTCCAAAAATCTGTTGAGGGAAGGCAACGAGGCGGACTTGAAAGCGAGGCAGAATAGCAGGAAACAGATTTGAAGAGGTACGTTGGAATCACATTTAAAGCACAGGAAGAGGGGCACAACTTCGACAATGATGCACTTTGCCAAAAAGGGCGTATGCGTTTTCTCCTGAATATATTCAGGAGAAATGGCATACGCCCTTTTTGGCCAAGCAAGCAAGCGGGCAATGCAAATCTGCACTACAAAGAAGTATCACTTCCTACCGGTCAAAAGGGACATCCACAAAATGTGTAAAAACCAGAAAGGCAAGACAGGCCATGGAGAACAGGGAGCCTTGTTATGCTGATGGGCGGGATGTAAATTGCCAACTGCCGCTCTGGAGGAGTACATTGTGTTCCCTAAAACAAGTTAAGAACAGAGCTACAGAGCCAAGGGCACTTCCAGTCTAGGGAATATACCTTGGGAAAACTGAAAATGAATAAGACAGAGCCACCCCAAAATTTAGGGCTGCACTGCTTACACGGACCTCAACTTGGGTACACATTAAATATCCCAGGAAATATAAAAATGGTTCAAAAAATTGTGGTACTTACGTACGATGGAATATCCCTCAGCCATGAAATCAATGTCATAAGACCAGTAGCAGCAAAATGGGTGGATTCAGGTACGATGATTCTAAGTGAAATAAGTCACACAGAAAAAGAAACTTATCATAAGATATCACTTATGAAGATCCTGTAAACATGGCTACACTTGAACTGAGTTAGGAAAGAGAACAGAGTCTCACATTTAGAAAACACTCTTATGCCTGCTTAAGGGGGAAGGAGAGGTGGGGTGATGCATAAAACCAAAGTTTGATATAAGCACAGGTACCGTTCCAAAAACCAACTATGGAATAGACAAGACCTACACCTTCCTCAGTGAAAGGGTCTCAAAACCCCATATTTCCCACAGAGGAATATATCTGACTTGTAAGGATCTTAAAACTTATGTATTGATATGTCTCCATAAGGGAATCAAGTGTGTCTACACTGGCATAAACATGGCAGCGAGAATCAGCTCAAACCCACTATAAAAAGGAATTTGAAAAACAAAACATAAAAACTGGGAAATTCTTTACAATTCCTTCAGGGTCTCTGATGAAACCTGGAATGACCCTATCTACAATGACAGCTGGATGTGGCATAAGGAGGGACACTTGGGACTGAGACGATTGGTGAGATTGGGTGAGCAAATGCAGACCCATTAAAGCACAAATGCCTGGCACCCATTTCATGGGTCCCAACTCTACAGGTTGAAGGGAATATTACTACAGCTATAACATATACGGGAAACCTAGAGAACGGACACACTGTGAATACGAAAGGTTTCTAAAACTCAACGAATAGTCCCTCTCCTGGTGCTCCGGTTTGACTTTCCATCTGCTTTACTATCAACCTCCCAACTTGGAGAGACAGCCCGTTTAACCTCCTGGTTCGCACAGGTTTCCAATTGGGCAGAGGATGAAAGGGAAGAGGGAGAACCAATGAGAGAGTAGCTGTTAGGCATTTGGACGGGCACATATCACTGTAATTTCCCAGCAGAAACAAGTTAACCAAAGTCTCAGACCCCCACCGGGAACCAGCATAAGTCCTGAACCAAATTTTGGACTTGCGGTCAGCTCACAAAAAACGAGTTGAAAAATGGAGCTCAGGGGCACTGCAATTCACAAACTGGCCGAGTAATAAAGGACAACTATCGTCCAAAAATCTGTTGAGGGAAGGCAACGAGGCGGACTTGAAAGCGAGGCAGAATAGCAGGAAACAGATTTCAAGAGGTACGTTGGAATCGGCTTTAAAGCACAGGAAGAGGGGCACAACTTCGACAATGATGCACTTGGCCAAAAAGGGCGTATGTGTTTTCTCCTGAATATATTCAGGAGAAAACGCATACGCCCTTTTTGGCCAAGCAAGCAAGCGGGCAATGCAAATCTGCACTACAAAGAAGTATCACTTCCCACCGGTCAAAAGGGACATCCACAAAATGTGTAAAAACCAGAAAGGCAAGACAGGCCCTGGAGAACAGGGAGCCTTGTTATGCTGATGGGCGGGATGTAAATTGCCAACTGCCTCTCTGGAGGAGTGTATTGTGTTCCCTAAAACAAGTAAACAACAGAGCTACAGAGCCAAGGGCACTTCCAGTCTAGGGAATATACCTTGGGAAAACTGAAAATCAATAAGACAGAGCCACCCCAAAATTTAGGGCTGCACTACTTACAAGGACCTCAACTTGGGTACACCTTAAATATCCCAGGAAATATAAAAATGGTTCAAAAAATTGAGGTAATTACGTACGATGGAATATCCCTCAGCCATGAAATCAATGTCATAAGACCAGTAGCAGCAAAATGGGTGGATTCAGGTACGATGATTCTAAGTGAAATAAGTCACACAGAAAAAGAAACTTATCATAAGATATCACTTATGAAGATCCTGTAAACATGGCTACACTTGAACTGAGTTAGGAAAGTGAACAGTGTCTCACATTTAGAAAACACTCTTATGCCTGCTTAATGGGGAAGGTGAGGTGGGATGATGCATAAAACAAGAGTTTGATATAAGCACAGGTACCGTTCCAAAAACCAAGTATGGAATAGACAAGACCTACACCTTCCTCAGTGAAAGGGACTCAAAACCCCATATTTCCCGCAGAGGAATATATCTGACTAGTAAGAATCTTAAAACCTATGTATTGATATGTCTCCGTAAGGGAATCAAGTGTGTCTAGACTGGCATAAACATGGCAGCGAGAATCAGCTCAAACCCACTATAAAAACGAATTTCAAAAATAAAACAAAAAAACTGGGAAATTCTTTACAATTCCTTCAGGGTCTCTGATGAAACCTGGAATGACCCTATCTACAATGACAGCTGGATGTGGCATAAGGAGGGACACTTGGGACTGAGAGGATTGGTGAGATTGGGTGAGCAAATGCAGACCCTTTAAAGCACAAATGCCTGGCACCCATTCCATGGGTCCCAACTCTCCAGGTTGAAGGGAATATTACTACAGCTATAACATATACGGGAATCCTAGAGAACGGACACACTGTGAATATGAAAGGTTTCTAAAACTCAACGAATAGTCCCTCTCCTGGTGCTCCGGTTTGACTTTCCATCTGCTTTACTATCAACCTCCCAACTTGGAGAGACAGCCCCTTTAACCTCCTGGTTCGCACAGATTTCCAATTTGGCAGAGGATGAAAGGGAAGAGGGAGAACCAATGAGAGAGTAGCTGTTAGGCATTTGGACGGGCACATATCACTCTAACTTCCCGGCAGGAAGAAGAATTAACCAAAGTCTCAGCCCCCCACCGGGAACCAGCATAGGTCCTGAACCAAAATGTTGGACTTTCGGTCAGCTCAACAAAAAGGAGTTGAAAAATGGAGCTCAGGGGCACAGCAATTCACAAACTGGCCGAGTAATAAAGGACAACTATCGTCCAAAAATCTGTTGAGGGAAGGCAACGAGGCGGACTTGAAAGCGAGGCAGAATAGCAGGAAACAGATTTCAAGGGGTACGTTGGAATCGCCTTTAAAGCACAGGAAGAGGGGCACAACTTCGACAATGATGCACTTGGCCAAAAAGGGCGTATGTGTTTTCTCCTGAATATATTCAGGAGACAACGCATACGCCCTTTTTGGGCAAGCAAGCAAGCGGGCAATGCAAATCCGCACTACAAAGAAGTATCACTTCCCACCGGTCAAAAGGGACATCCACAAAATGTGTAAAAACCAGAAAGGCAAGACAGGCCCTGGAGAACAGGGAGCCTTGTTATGCTGATGGGCGGGATGTAAATTGCCAACTGCCTCTCTGGAGTAGTGTATTGTGTTCCCTAAAACAAGTAAACAACAGAGCTACAGAGCCAAGGGCACTTCCAGTCTAGGGAATATACCTTGGGAAAACTGAAAATCAATAAGACAGAACTACCCCAAAATTTAGGGCTGCACTGCTTACAAGGACCTCAACTTGGTTACACCTTAAATATCCCAGGAAATATAAAAATGGTTCAAAAAACTGTGGTACTTACGTACGATGGAATATCCCTCAGCCATGAAATCAATGTCATAAGACCAGTAGCAGCAAAATGGGTGGATTCAGGTACGATGATTCTAAGTGAAATAAGTCACACAGAAAAAGAAACTTATAATAAGATATCACTTATGAAGATCCTGTAAACATGGCTACACTTGAACTGAGTTAGGAAAGAGAACAGTGTCTCACATTTAGAAAACACTCTTATGCCTGCTTAAGGGGGAAGGAGAGGTGGGGTGATGCATAAAACCAGAGTTTGCTATAAGCACAGGTACCGTTCCAAAAACCAACTATGGAATAGACAAGACCTACACCTTCCTCAGTGAAAAGGACTCAAAACCCCATATTTCCCGCAGAGGAATATATCTGACTAGTAAGGATCTTAAACCTATGTATTGATATGTCTCCGTAAGGGAATCAAGTGTGTCTAGACAGGCATAAACATGGCAGCGAGAATCAGCTCAAACCCACTATAAAAAGGAATTTCAAAAACAAAACAAAAAAACTGGGAAATTCTTTACAATTCCTTCAGGGTCTCTGATGAAACCTGGAATGACCCTATCTACAATGACAGCTGGATGTGGCATAAGGAGGGAAACTTGGGACTGAGACGATTGGTGAGATTGGGTGAGCAAATGCAGACCCATTAAAGCACAAATGCCTGGCACCCATTCCATGGGTCCCAACTCTCCAGGTTGAAGGGAATATTACTACAGCTATAACATGTACGGGAAACCTAGAGAACGGACACACTGTGAATACGAAAGGTTTCTAAAACTCAACGAATAGTCCCTCTCCTGGTGCTCTGGTTTGACTTTCCATCTGCTTTACTATCAACCTCCCAACTTGGAGAGACAGCCCCTTTAACCTCCTGGTTCGCACATGTTTCCAATTTGGCAGAGGATGAAAGGGAAGAGGGAGAACCAATGAGAGAGTAGCTGTTAGGCATTTGGATGGGCACATATTACTGTAATTTCCCAGCAGGAAGAAGAATTAACCAAAGTCTCAACCCCCACCGGGAACCAGCAGAGGTCCTGAACCAAAATGTTGGACTTGCGGTCAGCTCACCAAAAACGAGTTGAAAAATGGAGCTCAGGGGCACAGCAATTCACAAACTGGCCGAGTAATAAAGGACAACTATAGTCCAAAAATCTGTTGAGGGAAGGCAACGAGGCGGACTTGAAAGCGAGGCAGAGTAGCAGGAAACAGATTTCAAGAGGTACGTTGGAATCGCCTTTAAAGCACAGGAAGAGGGGCACAACTTCGACAATGATGCACTTGGCTAAAAAGGGCGTATGCGTTTTCTCCTGAATATATTCAGGAGAAAACGCATACGCCCTTTTTGGCAAAGCAAGCAAGCGGGCAATGCAAATCTGCACTACAAAGAAGTATCACTTCCCACTGGTCAAAAGGGACATCCACAAAATGTGTAAAAACCAGAAAGGCAAGACAGGCCCTGGAGAACAGGGAGCCTTGTTATGCTGATGGGCGGGATGTAAATTGCCAACTGCCTCTCTGGGGGAGTACATTGTGTTCCCTAAAACAAGTAAAGAACAGAGCTACAGAGCCAAGGGCACTTCCAGTTTAGGGAATATTCCTTGGGAAAACTGAAAATCAATAAGACAGAGCCACCCCAAAATTTAGGGCTGCACTGCTTACAAGGACCTCAACTTGGGTACACCTAAAATATCCCAGGAAATATAAAAATGGTTCAGAAAATTGTGGTACTTACGTACGATGGAATATCCCTCAGCCATGAAATCAATGACATAAGACCAGTACCAGCAAAATGGGTGGATTCAGGTAAGATGATTCTAAGTGAAATAAGTCACAGAGAAAAAGAAACTTATCATAAGATATCACTTATGAAGATCCTGTAAACATGGCTACACTTGAACTGAGTTAGGAAAGAGAACAGTGTCTCACATTTAGAAAACACTCTTATGCCTGCTTAAGGGGGAAAGAGAGGTGGGGTTATGCATAAACCCAGAGTTTGATATAAGCACAGGTACCGTTCCAAAAACCAACTATGGAATAGACAAGAACTACACCTTCCTCAGTGAAAGGGACTCAAAACCCCATATTTCCCGCAGAGGAATATATCTGACTAGTAAGAATCTTAAAACCTATGTATTGATATGTCTCCGTAAGGGAATCAAGTGTGTCTACACTGGCATAAACATGGCAGCGAGAATCAGCTCAAACACACTATAAAAAGGAATTTCAAAAACAAAACAAAAAAACTGGGAAATTCTTTACAATTCCTTCAGGGTCTCTGATGAAACCTGGAATGACCCTATCTACAATGACAGCTGGATGTGGCATAAGGAGGGACACTTGGGACTGAGACGATTGGTGAGATTGGGTGAGCAAATGCAGACCCATTAAAGCACAAATGCCTGGCACCCATTCCATGGGTCCCAACTCTCCAGGTTGAAGGGAATATTACTACAGCTATAACATGTACGGGAAACCTAGAGAACGGACACACTGTGAATACGAAAGGTTTCTAAAACTCAACGAATAATCCCTCTAGTCGTGCTCCGGTTTGACTTTCCATCTGCTTTACTCTCAACCTCCCAACTTGGAGAGACAGCCCCTTTAACCTCCTGGTTCGCACAGGTTGCCAATTTGGCAGAGGATGAAAGGTAAGAGGGAGAACCAATGAGAGAGTAGCTGTTAGGAATTTGGACGGGCACATATCACTGTAATTTCCTGGCAGGAAGATGAATTAACCAAAGTCTCAGCCACCCACCTGGAACCAGCATAGGTCCTGAACAAAAATGTTGGACTTGCGGTCAGCTCACCAAAAACGAGTTGACAAATGGAGCTCAGGGGCACAGCAATTCACAAACTGGCCGAGTAATAAAGGACAACTATCGTCCAAAAATCTGTTGAGGGAAGGCAACGAGGCGGACTTGAAAGCGAGGCAGAATAGCAGGAAACAGATTTCAAGAGGTACGTTGGAATCGCCTTTAAAGCACAGGAAGAGGGGCACAACTTCGACAACGATGCACTTGGCCAAAAAGGGCGTATGTGTTTTCTCCTGAATATATACAGGAGAAAACGCATACGCACTTTTTGGCAAAGCAAGCAAGCGGGCAATGTAAATCTGCACTACAAATAAGTATCACTTCCCACCGGTCAAAAGGGACATCCACAAAATGTGTAAAAACCAGAAAGGCCAGACAGGCCCTGGAGAACAGGGAGCCTTGTTATGGTGATGGGCGGGATGTAAATTGCCAACTGCCTCTCTGGAGGAGTACATTGTGTTCCCTAAAACAAGTAAAGAACAGAGCTACAGAGCCAAGGGCATTTCCTGTCTAGGGAATATACCTTGGGAAAACTGAAAATCAATAAGACAGAGCCACCCCAAAATTTAAGGCTGCACTGCTTACAAGGACCTCAACTTGGGTACACCTTAAATATCCCAGGAAATATAAAAATGGTTCAAAAAATTGTGGTACTTACGTACGATGGAATATCCCTCAGCCATGAAATCAATGTCATAAGACCAGTAGCAGCAAAATTGGTGGATTCAGGTACGATAATTCTAAGTGAAATAAGTCACACAGAAAAAGAAACTTATCATAAGATATCACTTATGAAGATCCTGTAAACATGGCTACACTTGAACTGAGTTAGGAAAGAGAACAGTGTCTCACATTTAGAAAACACTCTTATGCCTGCTTAAGGCGGAAGGAGAGGTGGGGTGATGCATAAACCCAGAGTTTGATATAAGCACAGGTACCGTTCCAAAAACCAACTATGGAATAGACAAGAACTACACCTTCCTCAGTGAAAGGGACTCAAAACCCCATATTTCCCACAGAGGAATATATCTGACTAGTAAGAATCTTAAAACCTATGTATTGATATGTCTCCGTAAGGGAATCAAGTGTGTATACACTGGCATAAACATGGCAGCGAGAATCAGCTCAAACACACTATAAAAAGGAATTTCAAAAACAAAACAAAAAAACTGGGAAATTCTTTACAATTCCTTCAGGGTCTCTGATGAAACCTGGAATGACCCTATCTACAATGACAGCTGGATGTGGCATAAGGAGGGACACTTGGGACTGAGAGGATTGGTGAGATTGGGTGAGCAAATGCAGACCCATTAAAGCACAAATGCCTGGCACCCATTCCATGGGTCCCAACTCTCCAGGTTGAAGGGAATATTACTACAGCTATAACATGTACGGGAAACCTAGAGAACGGACACACTGTGAATACGAAAGGTTTCTAAAACTCAACGAATAATCCCTCTAGTCGTGCTCCGGTTTGACTTTCCATCTGCTTTACTCTCAACCTCCCAACATGGAGAGACAGCCCCTTTAACCTCCTGGTTCGCACAGGTTGCCAATTTGGCAGAGGATGAAAGGGAAAAGGGAGAACCAATGAGAGAGTAGCTGTTAGGCATTTGGACGGGCACATATCACTGTAATTTCCCGGCAGGAAGAAGAATTAACCAAAGTCTCAGCCCCCCACCAGGAAATAGCATAGGTCCTGAACAAAAATTTTGGACTTGCGGTCAGCTCACCAAAAACGAGTTGAAAAATGGAGCTCAGGGGCACAGCAATTCACAAACTGGCCGAGTAATAAAGGACAACTATCGTCCAAAAATCTGTTGAGGGAAGGCAACGAGGCGGACTTGAAAGCGACGCAGAAGAGCAGGAAACAGATTTCAAGAGGTACGTTGGAATCGCCTTTAAAGCACAGGAAGAGGGGCACAACTTCGACAATGATGCACTTGGCCAAAAAGGGCGTATGTGTTTTCTCCTGAATATATACAGGAGAAAACGCATACGCCCTTTTTGGCCAAGCAAGCAAGCGGGCAATGCAAATCTGCACTACAAAGAAGTATCACTTCCCACCGGTCAAAAGGGATATCCACAAAATGTGTAAAAACCGGAAAGGCAAGACAGGCCCTGGAGAACAGGGAGCCTTGTTATGGTGATGGGCGGGATGTAAATTGCCAACTGCCTCTCTGGAGGAGCGTATTGTGTTCCCTAAAACAAGTAAACAACAGAGCTACAGAGCCAAGGTCACTTCCAGTCTAGGGAATATACCTTGGGAAAACTGAAAATCAATAAGGCAGAGCCACCCCAAAATTTAGGGCTGCACTGCTTACAAGGACCTCAACTTGGGTACACCTTAAATATCCCAGGAAATATAAAAATGGTTCAAAAAATTGTGGTACTTACGTACGATGGAATATCCCTCAGCCATGAAATCAATGTCATAAGACCAGTAGCAGCAAACTGGGTGGATTCAGGTACGATGATTCTAAGTGAAATAAGTCACAGAGAAAAAGAAACTTATCATAAGATATCACTTATGAAGATCCTGTAAACATGGCTACACTTGAACTGAGTTAGGAAAGAGAACAGTGTCTCACATTTAGAAAACACTCTTATGCCTGCTTAAGGGGGAAGGAGAGGTGGGGTGATGCATAAACCCAGAGTTTGATATAAGCACAGGTACCGTTCCAAAAACCAACTATGGAATAGACAAGACCTGCACCTTCCTCAGTGAAAGGGACTCAAAACCCATATTTCCCACAGAGGAATATATCTGACTAGTAAGAATCTTAAAACCTATGTATTGATATGTCTCCGTAAGGGAATCAAGTGTGTCTAGACTGGCATAAACATGGCAGCGAGAATCAGCTCAAACCCACTATAAAAAGGAATTTCAAAAACAAAACAAAAAAACTGGGAAATTCTTTACAATTCCTTCAGGGTCTCTGGTGAACCCTGGAATGACCTTATCTACAACGACAGCTGGATGTGGCATAAGGATGGACACTTGGGACTGAGACGATTGGTGAGATTTGGTGAGCAAATGCAGACCCTTTAAAGCAATAATGCATGGCACCCATTCCATGGGTCCCAACTCTCCAGGTTGAAGGGAATATTACTACAGTTATAACATGTACCGGAAACCTAGAGAACGGACACATGTGAACACGAAAGGTTTCTAAAACTCAACGAATAGTCCCTCTCCTGGTGCTCCGGTTTGACTTTCCATCTGCTTTACTATCAACCTCCCAACTTGGGGAGACAGCCCCTTTAACCTACTGGTTCGCACAGGTTGCCAATTTGGCAGAGGTTGAAAGGGAAGAGGAAGAACTAATGAGAGAGTAGCTGTTAGGCATTTGGACGGGCACATATCACTGTAATTTCCCGTCAGGAAGAAGAATTAACCAAAGTCTCAGCCACCCACTGGGAACCAGTATAGGTCCTGAACCAAAATTTTGGACTTGCGGTCAGCTCACCAAAAACGAGTTGAAAAATGGAGCTCAGCGGCACAGAAATTCACAAACTGGCCGAGTAATAAAGGACAACTATTGTCCAAAAATCTGTTGAGGGAAGGCAACGAGGCGGACTTGAAAGCGAGGCAGAATAGCAGGAAACAGATTTCAAGAGGTACGTTGGAATCGCCTTTAAAGCACAGGAAGAGGGGCACAACTTCGACAATGATGCACTTGGCTAAAAAGGGCGTATGCGTTTTCTCCTGAATATATTCAGAAGAAAACGCATACGCCCTTTTTGGCCAAGCAAGCAAGCGGGCAATGCAAATCTGCACTACAAAGAAGTATCACTTCCCACCGGTCAAAAGGGACATCCACAATATGTGTAAAAACCAGAAAGGCAAGACAGGCCCTGGAGAACAGGGAGCCTTGTTATGCTGATGGGCGGGATATAAATTGCCAACTGCCTTTCTGGAGGAGTACATTGTGTTCCCTAAAACAAGTAAAGAACAGAGCTACAGAGCCAAGGGCACTTCCAGTCTAGGGAATATACCTTGGGAAAACTGAAAATCAATAAGCCAGAGCCACCCCAAAATTTAGGGCTGCACTGCTTACAAGGACCTCAACTTGGGTACACCTTAAATATCCCAGGAAATATAAAAATGGTTCAAAAAATTGTGGTACTTACGTATGATGGAATATCCCTCAGCCATGAAATCAATGTCATAAGACCAGTAGCAGCAACATGGGTGGATTCAGGTACGATGATTCTAAGTGAAATAAGTCACACAGTAAAAGAAACTTATCATAAGATATCACTTATGAAGATCCTGTAAACAAGGCTACACTTGAACTGAGTTAGGAAAGAGAACAGTGTCTCACATTTAGAAAACAGTCTTATGCCTGCTTAAGGGGGAAGGAGAGGTGGGGTGATGCATAAAACCAGAGTTTGATATAAGCACAGGTACCGTTCCAAAAACCAACTATGGAATAGACAAGACCTACACCTTCCTCAGTGAAAGGGACTCAAAACCCCATATTTCCCGCAGAGGAATATATCTGACTAGTAAGAATCTTAAAACCTATGTATTGATATGTCTCCGTAAGGGAATCAAGTGTGTCTACACTGGCATAAACATGGCAGCGAGAATCAGCTCAAACCCACTATAAAAAGGAATTTCAAAAACAAAACAAAAAAACTGGGAATTTCTTTACAATTCCTTCAGGGTCTCTGATGAAACCTGGAATGACCCTATCTACAATGACAGCTGGATGTGGCATAAGGAGGGACACTTGGGACTGAGACGTTTGGTGAGATTAGGTGAGCAAATTCAGACCCTTTAAAGCAATAATGCCTGGCACCCATTCCATGGGTCCCAACTCTCCAGGTTGAAGGGAATATTACTACAGCTATAACATGTACGGGAATCCTAGAGAACGGACACACTGTGAATACGAAAGGTTTCTAAAACTCAACGAATAGTCCCTCTCCTGGTGCTCCGGTTTGACTTTCCATCTGCTTTACTATCAACCTCCCAACTTGGAGAGACAGCCCCTTTAACCTGCTGGTTCGCACAGGTTGCCAATTTGGCAGAAGATGAAAGGGAAGAGGGAGAACCAATGAGAGAGTAGCTGTTAGGCATTTGGACGGGCACATATCACTGTAATTTTCCGGCAGGAAGAAGAATTAACCAAAGTCTCAGCCCCCCACCGGGAACCAGCATAGGTCCTGAACCAAAATGTTGGACTTTCGGTCAGCTCACCAAAAACGAGTTGAAAAATGGAGCTCAGGGGCACAGCAATTCACAAACTGGCCGAGTAATACAGGACAACTATCGTCCAAAAATCTGTTGAGGGAAGGCAACGTGGCGGACTTGAGAGCGAGGCAGAAGAGCAGGAAACAGATTTCAAGAGGTACGTTGGAATCGCCTTTAAAGCACAGGAAGAGGGGCACAACTTCGACAATGATGCACTTGGCCAAAAAGGGCGTATGCGTTTTCTCCTGAATATATTCAGAAGAAAACGCATACGCCCTTTTTGGCCAAGCAAGCAAGCGGGCAATGCAAATCTGCACTACAAAAAAGTATCACTTCCCACCGGTCAAAAGGGACATCCACAAAATGTGTAAAAACCAGAAAGGCAAGACAGGCTCTGGAGAACAGGGAGCCTTGTTATGCTGATGAGTGGGATGTAAATTGCCAACTGCCTCTCTGGAGGAGTACATTGTGTTCCCTAAAACAAGTAAAGAACAGAGCTACAGAGCCAAGGGCACTTCCAGTCTAGGGAATATACCTTGGGAAAACTGAACATCAATAAGACAGAGCCACCCCAAAATTTAGGGCTGCACTGCTTACAAGGACCTCAACTTGGGTACACCTTAAATATCCCAGGAAATATAAAAATGGTTCAAAAAATTGTGGTACTTACGTATGATGGAATATCCCTCAGCCATGAAATCAATGTCATAAGACCAGTAGCAGCAAAATGGGTGGATTCAGGTACGATGATTCTAAGTGAAATAAGTCACACAGTAAAAGAAACTTATCATAAGATATCACTTATGAAGATCCTGTAAACAAGGCTACACTTGAACTGAGTTAGGAAAGAGAAGAGTGTCTCACATTTAGAAAACACTCTTATGCCTGCTTAAGGCGGAAGGAGAGGTGGGGTGATGCATAAAACCAGAGTTTGATATAAGCACAGGTACCGTTCCAAAAACCAATTATGGAATAGACAAGACCTACACCTTCCTCAGTGAAAGGGACTCAAAACCCCATATTTCCCACAGAGGAATATATCTGACTAGTAAGAATCTTAAAACCTATGTATTGATATGTCTCCGTAAGGGAATCAAGTGTGTCTACACTGGCATAAACATGGCAGTGAGAATCAGCTCAAACCCACAATAAAAAGGAATTTCAAAAACAAAACAAAAAAACTGGGAATTTCTTTACAATTCCTTCAGGGTCTCTGATGCAACCTGGAATGACCCTATCTACAATGACAGCTGGATGTGGCATAAGGAGGGACACTTGGGACTGAGACGATTGGTGAGATTAGGTGAGCAAATGCAGACCCTTTAAAGCAATAATGCCTGGCACCCATTCCAAGGGTCCCAACTCTCCAGGTTGAAGGGAATATTACTACAGCTATAACATGTACGGGAATCCTAGAGAACGGACACACTGTGAATATGAAAGGTTTCTAAAACTAAACGAATAGTCCCTCTCCTGGTGCTCCGGTTTGACTTTCCATCTGCTTTACTATCAACCTCCCAACTTGGAGAGACAGCCCCTTTAACCTCCTGGTTCGCACAGGTTTCCAATTTGGCAGAGGATGAAAGGGAAGAGGGAGAACCAATGAGAGAGTAGCTGTTAGGCATTTGGATGGGCACATATCACTGTAATTTCCCGGCAGGAAGAAGAATTAACCAAAGTCTCAGCCACCCACCGGGAACCAGTATAGGTCCTGAACCAAAATTTTGGACTTGCGGTCAGCTCACCAAAAACGAGTTGAAAAATGGAGCTCAGGGGCACAGCAATTCACAAACTGGCCGAGTAATAAAGGACAACTATCGTCCAAAAATCTGTTGAGGGAAGGCAACGAGGCGGACTTGAAAGCGAGGCAGAATAGCAGGAAACAGATTTCAAAAGGTACGTTGGAATGGCCTTTAAAGCACAGGAAGAGGGGCACAACTTCGACAATGATGCACTTGGCCAAAAAGGGCGTATGTGTTTTCTCCTGAATATATTCAGGAGAAAACGCATACGCCCTTTTTGGCCAAGCAAGCAAGCGGGCAATGCAAATCTGCACTACAAAGAAGTATCACTTCCCACCGGTCAAAAGGGACATCCACAAAATGTGTAAAAACCAGAAAGGCAAGACAGGCCCTGGAGAACAGGGAGCCTTGTTATGCTGATGGGCGGGATGTAAATTGCCAACTGCCTCTCTGGAGGAGTGCATTGTGTTCCCTAAAACAAGTAAACAACAGAGCTACAGAGCCAAGGGCACTTCCAGTCTAGGGAATATACCTTGGGAAAACTGAAAATCAATAAGACAGAGCCACCCCAATATTTAGGGCTGCACTGCTTACAAGGACCTCAACTTGGGTACACCTTAAATATCCCAGGAAATATAAACATGGTTCAAAAAATTGTGGTACTTACCTACGATGGAATATCCCTCAGCCATGAAATCAATGTCATAAGACCAGTAGCAGCAAAATGGTTAGATTCAGGTACGATGATTCTAAGTGAAATAAGTCACAGAGAAAGAAACTTATCATAAGATATCACTTATGAAGATCCTGTAAACATGGCTACACTTGAACTGAGTTAGGAAAGAGAACAGTGTCTCACATTTAGAAAACACTCTTATGCCTGCTTAAGGGGGAAGGAGAGGTGGGGTGATGCATAAACCCAGAGTTTGATATAAGCACAGGTACCGTTCCAAAAACCAACTATGGAATAGACAAGACCTACACCTTCCTCAGTGAAAGGGACTCAAAACCCCATATTTCCCGCAGAGGAATATATCTGACTAGTAAGAATATTAAAACCTATGTATTGATATGTCTCTGAAAGGGAATCAAGTGTGTCTAGACTGACATAAACATGGCAGCGAGAATCAGCTCAAACAGACGATAAAAAGGAATTTCAAAAACAAAACAAAAAAACTGGGAAAATCTTTACAATTCCTTCAGGGTCTCTGATGAACCCTGGAATGACCCTATCTACAACGACAGCTGGATGTGGCATAAGGCTGGACACTTGGGACTGAGACGATTGGTGAGATTTGGTGAGCAAATGCAGACCCTTTAAAGTAATAATTAATGGCACCCATTCCATGGGTCCCAACACTCCAGGTTGAAGGGAATATTACTACAGTTATAACATGTACCGGAAACCTAGAGAAAGGACACACTGTGAATACGAAAGGTTTCTAAAACTCAACGAATACTCCCTATCCTGGTGCTCCGGTTTGACTTTCCATCTGCTTTACTATCAACCTCCCAACTTGGAGAGACAGCCCCTTTAACCTACTGGTTCGCACAGGTTGCCAATTTGGCAGAGGATGAAAGGGAAGAGGGAGAACCAATGAGAGAGTGGCTGTTAGGTATTTGGTCAGGCACATATCACTCTAACTTCCCGGCAGGAAGAAGTATTAACCAAAGTCTCAGCCACCCACCGGGAACCAGTATAGGTCCTGAACCAAAATGTTGGACTTGCGGTCAGCTCACCAAAAACGAGTTGAAAAATGGAGCTCAGGGGCAGAGCAATTCACAAACTGGCCAAGTAATAAAGGACAACTATCATCCAAAAATCTGTTGAGGGAAGGCAACGAGGCGGACTTGAAAGCGAGGCAGAATAGCAGGAAACAGATTTCAAGAGGTACGTTGGAATCGCCTTTAAAGCACAGGAAGAGGGGCACAACTTCGACAATGATGCACTTGGCCAAAAAGGGCATATGCGTTTTCTACTGAATATATTCAGGAGAAAACGCATACGCCGTTTTTGGCCAAGCAAGCAAGCGAGCAATGCAAATCTGCACTACAAAGAAGTATCAATTCCCACCGGTCAAAAGGGACATCCACAAAATGTGTAAAAACCAGAAAGGCAAGACAGGCCCTGGAGAACAGGGAGCCTTGTTATGCTGATTGGTGGGATGTAAATTGCCAACTGCCTCTCTGGAGGAGTGCATTGTGTTCCCTAAAACAAGTAAAGAACAGAGCTACAGAGCCAAGGGCACTTCCAGTCTAGGGAATATACCTTGGGAAAACTGAAAATCAATAAGACAGAGCCACCCCAAAATTTAGGGCTGCACTGCTTACAAGGACCTCACTTGGGTACACCTTAAATATCCCAGGAAATATAAAAATGGTTCAAAAAATTGTGGTACTTACGTATGATGGAATATCCCTCAGCCATGAAATCAATGTCATAAGACCAGTAGCAGCAAAATGGGTAGATTCAGGTACGATGATTCTAAGTGAAATAAGTCACAGAGAAAGAAACTTATCATAATATATCACTTATGAAGATCCTGTAAACATGTCTACACTTGAACTGAGTTAGGAAAGAGAACAGTGTCTCACATTTAGAAAACACTCTTATGCCTGCTTAAGGGGGAAGGAGAGGTGGGGTGATGCATAAACCCAGAGTTTGATATAAGCACAGGTACCGTTCCAAAAACCAACTATGGAATAGAGAAGACCTACACCTTCCTCAGTGAAAGGGACTCAAAACCACATATTTCCCGCAGAGGAATATATATGACTAGTAAGAATCTTAAAACCTATGTATTGATATGTGTCCGTAAGGGAATCAAGTGTGTCTAGACTGGCATAAACATGGCAGCGAGAATCAGCTCAAACCCACTATAAAAAGGAATTTCAAAAACAAAACAAAAAAACTGGGAAATTCTTTACAATTCCTTCAGGGTCTCTGATGAAACCTGGAATGACCCTATCTACAACGACAGCTGGATGTGGCATAAGGCTGGACACTTGGGACTGAGGCGATTGGTGAGATTGGGTGAGCAAATGCAGACCCTTTAAAGCAATAATGCATGGCACCCATTCCATGGGCCCAACTCTCCAGGTTGAAGGGAATATTACTACAGTTATAACATGTACCGGAAAACTAGAGAATGGACACACTGTGAATACGAAAGGTTTCTAAAACTCAACGAATAGTCCCTCTCCTGGTTCTCCGGTTTAACTTTCCATCTGCTTTACTATCAACCTCCCAACTTGGAGAGACAGCCCCTTTAACCTCCTGGTTCGCACAGGTTGCCAATTTGGCAGAGGATGAAAGGGAAGAGGGAGAACCAATGAGAGAGTAGCTGTTAGGCATTTGGACGGGCACATATCACTGTAATTTCCCGGCAGGAAGAAGAATTAACCAAAATCTCAGCCACCCACCGGGAACCAGTATAGGTCCTGAACCAAAATTTTGGACTGTCGGTCAGCTCACCAAAAACGAGTTGAAAAATGGAGCTCAGGGGCACAGCAATTCACAAACTGGCCGAGTAATAAAGGACAACTATCATCCAAAAATCTGTTGAGGGAAGGCAACGAGGCGGACTTGAAAGCGAGGCAGAATAGCAGGAAACAGATTTCAAGAGGTACGTTGGAATCGCCTTTAAAGCACAGGAAGAGGGGCACAACTTCGACAATGATGCACTTGGCCAAAAAGGGCGTATGCGTTTTCTCCTGAATATATTCAGGAGAAAACGCATACGCCCTTTATGGCCAAGCAAGCAAGCGGGCAATGCAAATCTGCACTACAAAGAAGTATCACTTCCCACCGGTCAAAAGGGACATCCACAAAATGTGTAAAAACCAGAAAGGCAAGACAGGCCCTGGAGAACAGGGAGCCTTGTTATGCTGATGGGCGGGATGTAAATTGCCAACTGCCTCTCTGGAGGAGTGCATTGTGTTCCCTAAAACAAGTAAAGAACAGAGCTACCGAGCCAAGGGCACTTCCAGTCTAGGGAATATACCTTGGGAAAACTGAAAATCAATAAGACAGAGCCACCCCAAAATTTAGGGCTGCACTGCTTACAAGGACCTCAAATTGGGTACACCTTAAATATCCCAGGAAATATAAAAATGGTTCAAAAAATTGTGGTACTTACGTACGATGGAATATCCCTCAGCCATGAAATCAATGTCATAAGACCAGTAGCAGCAAAATGGGTAGATTCAGGTACGATGATTCTAAGTGAAATAAGTCACAGAGAAAGAAACTTATCATAAGATATCACTTATGAAGATCCTGTAAACATGGCTACACTTGAACTGAGTTAGGAAAGAGAACAGTGTCTCACATTTAGAAAACACTCTTATGCCTGCTTAAGGGGGAAGGAGAGGTGGGGTGATGCATAAACCCAGAGTTTGATATAAGCACAGGTACCGTTCCAAAAACCAACTATGGAATAGACAAGACCTACACCTTCCTCAGTGAAAGGGACTCAAAACCCCATATTTCCCTCAGAGGAATATATCTGACTAGTAAGAATCTTAAAACCTATGTATTGATATGTCTCCGTAAGGGAATCAAGTGTGTCTAGACTGGCATAAACATGGCAGCGAGAATCAGCTCAAACCCACTATAAAAAGGAATTTCAAAAACAAAACAAAAAAACTGGGAAATTCTTTACAATTCCTTCAGGGTCTCTGATGAAACCTGGAATGACACTATGTACAACGACAGCTGGATGTGGCATAAGGCTGGACACTTGGGACTGAGGCGATTGGTGAGATTGGGTGAGCAAATGCAGACCCTTTAAAGCAATAATGCATGGCACCCATTCCATGGGTCCCAACTCTCCAGGTTGAAGGGAATATTACTACAGTTATAACATGTACGAGAAACCTAGAGAACGGACACACTGTGAATATGAAAGGTTTCTAAAACTCAACTAATAGTCCCTCTCCTGGTGCTCCGGTTTGACTTTCCATCTGCTTTACTATCAATCTCCTAACTTGGAGAGACAGCCCCTTCAACCTCCTGGTTCACACAGGTTTCCAATTTGGCAGAGGATGAAAGGGAAGAGGGAGAACCAATGAGAGAGTAGCTGTTAGGTATTTGGTCGGGCACATATCACTCTAACTTCCCGGCAGGAAGAAGAATTAACCAAAGTCTCAGCCCCCAACCGGGAACCAGTATAGGTCCTGAACCAAAATTTTGGACTTGCGGTCAGCTCACCAAAAACGAGTTGAAAAATGGAGCTCAGGGGCCCAGCAATTCACAAACTGGCCGAGTAATAAAGGACAACTATCGTCCAAAAATCTGTTGAGGGAAGGCAACGAGGCGGACTTGAAAGCGAGGCAGAATAGCAGGAAACAGATTACAAAAGGTACGTTGGAATGGCCTTTAAAGCACAGGAAGAGGGGCACAACTTCGACAATGATGCACTTGGCCAAAAAGGGCGTATGTGTTTTCTCCTGAATATATTCAGGAGAAAACGCATACGCCCTTTATGGCCAAGCAAGCAAGCGGGCAATGCAAATCTGCACTACAAAGAAGTATCACTTCCCACCGGTCAAAAGGGACATCCACAAAATGTGTAAAAACCAGAAAGGCAAGACAGGCCCTGGAGAACAGGGAGCCTTGTTATGCTGATGGGCGGGATGTAAATTGCCAACTGCCTCTCTGGAGGAGTGCATTGTGTTCCCTAAAACAAGTAAAGAACAGAGCTACCGAGCCAAGGGCACTTCCAGTCTAGGGAATATACCTTGGGAAAACTGAAAATCAATAAGACAGAGCCACCCCAAAATTTAGGGCTGCACTGCTTACAAGGACCTCAAATTGGGTACACCTTAAATATCCCAGGAAATATAAAAATGGTTCAAAAAATTGTGGTACTTACGTACGATGGAATATCCCTCAGCCATGAAATCAATGTCATAAGACCAGTAGCAGCAAAATGGGTAGATTCAGGTACGATGATTCTAAGTGAAATAAGTCACAGAGAAAGAAACTTATCATAAGATATCACTTATGAAGATCCTGTAAACATGGCTACACTTGAACTGAGTTAGGAAAGAGAACAGTGTCTCACATTTAGAAAACACTCTTATGCCTGCTTAAGGGGGAAGGAGAGGTGGGGTGATGCATAAACCCAGAGTTTGATATAAGCACAGGTACCGTTCCAAAAACCAACTATGGAATAGACAAGACCTACACCTTCCTCAGTGAAAGGGACTCAAAACCCCATATTTCCCTCAGAGGAATATATCTGACTAGTAAGAATCTTAAAACCTATGTATTGATATGTCTCCGTAAGGGAATCAAGTGTGTCTAGACTGGCATAAACATGGCAGCGAGAATCAGCTCAAACCCACTATAAAAAGGAATTTCAAAAACAAAACAAAAAAACTGGGAAATTCTTTACAATTCCTTCAGGGTCTCTGATGAAACCTGGAATGACACTATGTACAACGACAGCTGGATGTGGCATAAGGCTGGACACTTGGGACTGAGGCGATTGGTGAGATTGGGTGAGCAAATGCAGACCCTTTAAAGCAATAATGCATGGCACCCATTCCATGGGTCCCAACTCTCCAGGTTGAAGGGAATATTACTACAGTTATAACATGTACGAGAAACCTAGAGAACGGACACACTGTGAATATGAAAGGTTTCTAAAACTCAACTAATAGTCCCTCTCCTGGTGCTCCGGTTTGACTTTCCATCTGCTTTACTATCAATCTCCTAACTTGGAGAGACAGCCCCTTCAACCTCCTGGTTCACACAGGTTTCCAATTTGGCAGAGGATGAAAGGGAAGAGGGAGAACCAATGAGAGAGTAGCTGTTAGGTATTTGGTCGGGCACATATCACTCTAACTTCCCGGCAGGAAGAAGAATTAACCAAAGTCTCAGCCCCCAACCGGGAACCAGTATAGGTCCTGAACCAAAATTTTGGACTTGCGGTCAGCTCACCAAAAACGAGTTGAAAAATGGAGCTCAGGGGCACAGCAATTCACAAACTGGCCGAGTAATAAAGGACAACTATCGTCCAAAAATCTGTTGAGGGAAGGCAACGAGGCGGACTTGAAAGCGAGGCAGAATAGCAGGAAACAGATTACAAAAGGTACGTTGGAATGGCCTTTAAAGCACAGGAAGAGGGGCACAACTTCGACAATGATGCACTTGGCCAAAAAGGGCGTATGTGTTTTGTCCTGAATATATTCAGGAGAAAACGCATACGCCCTTTTTGGCCAAGCAAGCAAGCGGGCAATGCAAATCTGCACTACAAAGAAGTATCACTTCCCACCGGTCAAAAGGGACATCCACAAAATGTGTAAAAACCAGAAAGGCAAGACAGGCCCTGGAGAACAGGGAGCCTTGTTATGCTGATGGGCGGGATGTAAATTGCCAACTGCCTCTCTGGAGGAGTGCATTGTGTTCCCTAAAACAAGTAAACAACAGAGCTACAGAGCCAAGGGCACTTCCAGTCTAGGGAATATACCTTGGGAAAACTGAAAATCAATAAGACAGAGCCACCCCAAAATTTAGGGCTGCACTGCTTACAAGGACCTCAACTTGGGTACACCTTAAATATCCCAGGAAATATAAACATAGTTCAAAAAACTGTGGTACTTACCTACGATGGAATATCCCTCAGCCATGAAATCAATGTCATAAGACCAGTAGCAGCAAAATGGGTAGATTCAGGTACGATGATTCTAAGTGAAATAAGTCACAGAGAAAGAAACTTATCATAAGATATCACTTATGAAGATCCTGTAAACATGGCTACACTTGAACTGAGTTAGGAAAGAGAACAGTGTCTCACATTTAGAAAACACTCTTATGCATGCTTAAGGGGGAAGGAGAGGTGGGGTGATGCATAAACCCAGAGTTTGATATAAGCACAGGTACCGTTCCAAAAACCAACTATGGAATAGACAAGACCTACACCTTCCTCAGTGAAAGGGACTCAAAACCCCATATTTCCCGCAGAGGAATATATCTGACTAGTAAGAATATTAAAACCTATGTATTGATATGTCTCTGAAAGGGAATCAAGTGTGTCTAGACTGACATAAACATGGCAGCGAGAATCAGCTCAAACAGACGATAAAAAGGAATTTCAAAAACAAAACAAAAAAACTGGGAAAATCTTTACAATTCCTTCAGGGTCTCTGATGAACCCTGGAATGACCCTATCTACAACGACAGCTGGATGTGGCATAAGGCTGGACACTTGGGACTGAGACGATTGGTGAGATTTGGTGAGCAAATGCAGACCCTTTAAAGTAATAATTAATGGCACCCATTCCATGGGTCCCAACTCTCCAGGTTGAAGGGAATATTACTACAGTTATAACATGTACCGGAAACCTAGAGAAAGGACACACTGTGAATACGAAAGGTTTCTAAAACTCAACGAATACTCCCTATCCTGGTGCTCCAGTTTGACTTTCCATCTGCTTTACTATCAACCTCCCAACTTGGAGAGACAGCCCCTTTAACCTCCTGGTTCGCACAGGTTGCCAATTTGGCAGAGGATGAAAGGGAAGAGGGAGAACCAATGAGAGAGTAGCTGTTAGGTATTTGGTCAGGCACATATCACTCTAACTTCCCGGCAGGAAGAAGTATTAACCAAAGTCTCAGCCACCCACCGGGAACCAGTATAGGTCCTGAACCAAAATGTTGGACTTGCGGTCAGCTCACCAAAAACGAGTTGAAAAATGGAGCTCAGGGGCACAGCAATTCACAAACTGGCCAAGTAATAAAGGACAACTATCATCCAAAAATCTGTTGAGGGAAGGCAACGAGGCGGACTTGAAAGCGAGGCAGAATAGCAGGAAACAGATTTCAAGAGGTACGTTGGAATCGCCTTTAAAGCACAGGAAGAGGGGCACAACTTCGACAATGATGCACTTGGCCAAAAAGGGCATATGCGTTTTCTACTGAATATATTCAGGAGAAAACGCATACGCCGTTTTTGGCCAAGCAAGCAAGCGAGCAATGCAAATCTGCACTACAAAGAAGTATCAATTCCCACCGGTCAAAAGGGACATCCACAAATGTGTAAAAATCAGAAAGGCAAGACAGGCCCTGGAGAACAGGGAGCCTTGTTATGCTGATGGGTGGGATGTAAATTGCCAACTGCCTCTCTGGAGGAGTGCATTGTGTTCCCTAAAACAAGTAAAGAACAGAGCTACAGAGCCAAGGGCACTTCCAGTCTAGGGAATATACCTTGGGAAAACTGAAAATCAATAAGACAGAGCCACCCCAAAATTTAGAGCTGCACTGCTTACAAGGACCTCACTTGGGTACACCTTAAATATCCCAGGAAATATAAAAATGGTTCAAAAAATTGTGGTACTTACGTATGATGGAATATCCCTCAGCCATGAAATCAATGACATAAGACCAGTAGCAGCAAAATGGGTAGATTCAGGTACGATGATTCTAAGTGAAATAAGTCACAGAGAAAGAAACTTATCATAATATATCACTTATGAAGATCCTGTAAACATGGCTACACTTGAACTGAGTTAGGAAAGAGAACAGTGTCTCACATTTAGAAAACACTCTTATGCCTGCTTAAGGGGGAAGGAGAGGTGGGGTGATGCATAAACCCAGAGTTTGATATAAGCACAGGTACCGTTCCAAAAACCAACTATGGAATAGACAAGACCTACACCTTCCTCAGTGAAAGGGACTCAAAACCCCATATTTCCCGCAGAGGAATATATCTGACTAGTAAGAATCTTAAAACCTATGTATTGATATGTGTCCGTAAGGGAAACAAGTGTGTCTAGACTGGCATAAACATGGCAGCGAGAATCAACTCAAACCCACTATAAAAAGGAATTTCAAAAACAAAACAAAAAAACTGGGAAATTCTTTACAATTCCTTCAGGGTCTCTGATGAAACCTGGAATGAACCTATCTACAACGACAGCTGGATGTGGCATAAGGCTGGACACTTGGGACTGAGGCGATTGGTGAGATTGGGTGAGCAAATGCAGACCCTTTAAAGCAATAATGCATGGCACCCATTCCATGGGTCCCAACTCTCCAGGTTGAAGGGAATATTACTACAGTTATAACATGTACCGGAAAACTAGAGAATGGACACACTGTGAATACGAAAGGTTTCTAAAACTCAACGAATAGTCCCTCTCCTGGTGCTCCGGTTTAACTTTCCATCTGCTTTACTATCAACCTCCCAACTTGGAGAGACAGCCCCTTTAACCTCCTGGTTCGCACAGGTTGCCAATTTGGCAGAGGATGAAAGGGAAGAGGGAGAACCAATGAGAGAGTAGCTGTTAGGCATTTGGACGGGCACATATCACTGTAATTTCCCGGCAGGAAGAAGAATTAACCAAAATCTCAGCCACCCACCGGGAACCAGTATAGGTCCTGAACCAAAATTTTGGACTTTCGGTCAGCTCACCAAAAACGAGTTGAAAAATGGAGCTCAGGGGCACAGCAATTCACAAACTGGCCGAGTAATAAAGGACAACTATCATCCAAAAATCTGTTGAGGGAAGGCAACGAGGCGGACTTGAAAGCGAGGCAGAATAGCAGGAAACAGATTTCAAGAGGTACGTTGGAATCGCCTTTAAAGCACAGGAAGAGGGGCACAACTTCGACAATGATGCACTTGGCCAAAAAGGGCGTATGCGTTTTCTCCTGAATATATTCAGGAGAAAACGCATACGCCCTTTTTGGCCAAGCAAGCAAGCGGGCAATGCAAATCTGCACTACAAAGAAGTATCACTTCCCACCGGTCAAAAGGGACATCCACAAAATGTGTAAAAACCAGAAAGGCAAGACAGGCCCTGGAGAACAGGGAGCCTTGTTATGCTGATGGGCGGGATGTAAATTGCCAACTGCCTCTCTGGAGGAGTGCATTGTGTTCCCTAAAACAAGTAAAGAACAGAGCTACCGAGCCAAGGGCACTTCCAGTCTAGGGAATATACCTTGGGAAAACTGAAAATCAATAAGACAGAGCGACCCCAAAATTTAGGGCTGCACTGCTTACAAGGACCTCAAATTGGGTACACCTTAAATATCCCAGGAAATATAAAAATGGTTCAAAAAATTGTGGTACTTACGTACGATGGAATATCCCTCAGCCATGAAATCAATGTCATAAGACCAGTAGCAGCAAAATGGGTAGATTCAGGTACGATGATTCTAAGTGAAATAAGTCACAGAGAAAGAAACTTATCATAAGATATCACTTATGAAGATCCTGTAAACATGGCTACACTTGAACTGAGTTAGGAAAGAGAACAGTGTCTCACATTTAGAAAACACTCTTATGCATGCTTAAGGGGGAAGGAGAGGTGGGGTGATGCATAAACCCAGAGTTTGATATAAGCACAGGTACTGTTCCAAAGACCAACTATGGAATAGACAAGACCTACACCTTCCTCAGTGAAAGGGACTCAAAACCCCATATTTCCCGCAGAGGAATATATCTGACTAGTAAGTATCTTAAATCCTATGTATTGATATGTCTCCGTAAGGGAATCAAGTGTGTCTAGACTGGCATAAACATGGCAGCGAGAATCAGCTCAAACCCACTATAAAAAGGAATTTCAAAAACAAAACAAAAAAACTGGGAAATTCTTTACAATTCCTTCAGGGTTTCTGATGAAGCCTGGAAGGACCCTATCTACAATGACAGCTGGATGTGGCATAAGGCTGGACACTTGGGTCTGAGAGGATTGGTGAGATGGGGTGAGCAAATGCAGACCCTTTAAAGCACAAATGCCTGGCACCCATTCCATGGGTCCCAACTCTCCAGGTTGAAGGGAATATTACTACAGCTATAACATGTACGGGAAACCTAGAGAACGGAAAAACTGTGAATACGAAAGGTTTCTAAAACTCAACAAATTGTCCCTCTCCTGCTGCTCCGGTTAGACTTTCCATCTGGTTTACTATCAACCTCCCAACTTGGAGAGACAGCCCGTTTATCCTCCTGGTTCGCACAGTTTGCCACTTTGGCAGAGGATGAAAGGGAAGAGGGAGAACCAATGAGAGAGTAGCTGTTAGGCATTTCGACGGGCACATACCACTCTAATTTCTCGGCTGGAAGAAGAATAAACCAAAGTCTCAGCCCCCTAACGGGAACCAGCATAGGTCCTGAACCAAGATTTTGGACATGCGGTCAGCTCACAAAAAACGAGTTGTAAAATGGAGCTCAGGGGCACAGCAATGCACAAACTGGCAGAGTAATAAAGGACAACTATCGTCCAAAAATCTGTTCAGAGAAGGCAACGAGGCGGACTTGAAAGCGAGGCAGAATAGCAGGAAACAGATTTCAAGAGGTACGTTGGAATCGTCTTTCAAGCACAGGAAGAGGGGCACAACTTCGACAATGATGCACTTGGCCAAAAAGGGCGTATGCGTTTTCTCCTGAATATATTCAGGAGAAAACGCATACGCCCTTTTTGGCCAAGCAAGCAAGCGGGCAATGCAAATCTGCACTACAAAGAAGTATCACTTCCCACCGGTCAAAAGGGACATCCACAAAATGTGTAAAAACCAGAAAGGCAAGACAGGCCCTGGAGAACAGGGAGCCTTGTTATGCTGATGGGCGGGATGTAAATTGCCAACTGCCTCTCTGGAGGAGTGCATTGTGTTCCCTAAAACAAGTAAACAACAGAGATACAGAGCCAAGGTCACTTCCAGTCTAGGGAATATACCTTGGGAAAACTGAAAATCAATAAGACAGAGCCACCCCAAAATTTAGGGCTGCACTGCTTACAAGGACCTCAACTTGGGTACACCTTAAATATCCCAGGAAATATAAAATTGGTTCAAAAAATTGTGGTACTTACGTACGATGGGATATCCCTCAGCCACGAAATCAATGTCGTGAGACCAGTAGCAGCAAAATGGGTGGATTCAGGTTCGATGATTCTAAGTGAAATAAGTCACACAGAAAAAGAAACTTATCATAACATATAACTTATGAAGATCCTGTAAACATGGCTACACTTTAACTGAGTTAGGAAAGTCAACAGTGTCTCTCATTTAGAAAACACTCTTATGCCTGCTTAAGGGGGAAGGAGAGGTGGGGTGATGCATAAAACCAGAGTTTGATATAAGCACAGGTACCGTTCCAAAAACCAACTATGGAATAGACAAGACCTACACCTTCCTCAGTGATAGGGACTCAAAACCCCATATTTCCCACAGAGGAATATATCTGACTAATAAGAATCTTAAAACCTATGTATTGATAGGTCTCCATAAGGGAATCAAGTGTGTCTAGACTGGCATAAACATGGCAGCGAGAATCAGCTCAAACCCACTATAAAAAGCAATTTCAAAAACAAAACAAAAAAACTGGGAAATTATTTACAATTCCTTCAGGGTCTCTGATGAAACCTGGAATGACCCTATCTACAACAACAGCTGGATGTGGCATAAGGAGGGACACTTGGGACCGAGAGGATTGGTGAGATTCGGTGAGCAAATGCAGACCGTTTAAATCACAAATGCGTGGCACCCATTCCATGGTTCCCAACTCTCCAGGTTAAAGGGAATATTACTACAGCTATAACATGTACAGGAAACCTAGAGAACGGACACACTGTGAATACGAAAGATATCTAAAACTCAACGAATAGTCCCTCTCCTGGGGCTCCGGTTTCACTTTCCATCTTCTTTACCATCAACCTCCCAACTTGGAGAGACATCCCCTTTAACATCCTGGTTCGCACAGGTTGCCAATTTGGCAGAGGATGAAAGGGAAGAGGGAGAACCAATGAGAGAGTAGCTGTAAGGCATTTGGACGGGCACATATCACTCTAATTTCCCGGCAGGAAGAAGAATTAACCAAAGTCTCAGCACCCAACCGGAACCAGCATAGGTCCTGAACCAAAATTTTGGAAATGTGGTCAGCTCACAAAAAATGAGTTGAAAAATGGAGCTCAGGGGCACAGCAATTCACAAACTGGCAGAGTAAAAAATGACAACTATCATCCAAAAATCTGTTGAGGGAAGGAAACGAGGCGGACTTGAAAGTGAGGCAGAATAGCAGGAAACAGATTTCAAGAGGTACGTTCGAATCACCTATAAAGCACAGGATGAGGGGCACAACTTCGACAATGATGCACTTGGCCAAAAAGGGCGCATGCATTTTCTCCTGAATATATTCAGGAGAAAACGCATACGCCCTTTTTGGCCAAGCAAGCAACGGGCAATGCAAATCTGCACTACAAAGAGGTATCACTTCCCAGCCGTCAAAAGGGACATCCACAAAATGTGTAAGAACAAGAAAGGCAAGACAGGCCCTGGAGAACAGGGAGCCTTGATATGCTGATGGGCGGGATGTAAATTGCCAACTGCCTCTCTGGAGGAGTGCATTGTGTTCCCTAAAACAAGTAAACAACAGAGCTACAGAGACAAGGGCACTTCCAGTCTAGGGAATATACCTTGGGAAAACTGAAAATCAATAAGAAAGAGCCACCCCAAAATTTAGGGCTGCACTGCTTACAAGGACCTCAACTTGGGAACACCTCAAATATCCCAGGAAATATAAAAATGGTTCAAAAAATTGTGTTACTTACGTACGATGGAATATCCCTCAGCCATGAAATCAATATCATAAGACCAGTAGCAGCAAAATGGGTGGATTCAGGTACGATGATTCTAAGTGAAATAAGTCACACAGAAAAAGAAACATATCATAAGATATCACTTATGAAGATCTTGTAAACATGGCTACACTTGAACTGAGTTAGGAAAGAGAACAGAGTCTCACATTTAGAAAACACTCTTATGGCTGCTGAAGGGGGAAGGAGAGGTGGGGTGATGCATAAAACCAGAGTTTGATATAAGAACAGGTACTGTTCCAAAAACCAACTATGGAATAGACAAGACCTACACCTTCCTCAGTGAAAGGGACTCAAAACCCCATATTTCCCGCAGAGGAATATATCTGAGTAGTAAGAATCTTAAAACCTATGTATTGATATGTCTCCGTAAGGGAATCAAGTGTGTCTAGACTGGCATAAACATGCCATGAGAATCAGCTCAAACCCACTATAAAAAGGAATTTCAAAAACAAAACAAAAAAACTGGGAAATTCTTTACAATTCCTTCAGGGTCTCTGATGAAACCTGGAATGACCCTATCTACAACGACAGCTGGATGTGGCATAAGGCTGGACACTTGGGACTGAGGCGATTGGTGAGATTGGGTGAGCAAATGCAGACCCTTTAAAGCACAAATGCCTGGCACCCATTCCATGGGTCCCAACTCTCCATGTTGAAGGGAATATTACTACAGCTATAACATGTACACAAAACCTAGAGAACGGACACACTGTGAATACGAAAGATTTCTAAAACTCAACGAATAGTCCCTCTCCTGGTGCTCCGGTTTCACTTTCCATCTGCTTTACCATCAACCTCCCAACTTGGAGAGACAGCCCCTTTAACATCCTGGTTCGCACAGGTTGCCAATTTGGCAGAGGATGAAAGGGAAGAGGTAGAACCAATGAGAGAGTAGCTGTTAGGCATTTGGACGGGCACATATCACTGTAATTTCCCGGCAGGAAGAAGAATTAACCAAAGTCTCAGCCACCCACCGGGAACCAGTATAGGTCCTGAAGCAAAATTTTGGACTTGCGGTCAGCTCACAAAAAACGAGGTGAAAAATGGAGCTCAGGGGCACAGCAATTCACAAACTGCCCGAGTAATAAAGGAAAACAATCGTCCAAAAATCTGTTGAGTGAGGACAACGAGTCTGACTTGAAAGTGAGGCAACATAGCAGGAAACAGATTTCAAGAGGTACGTTGGAATCGCCTTTAAAGCACAGGAAGAGGGGCACAATTTCGACAATGATGCACTTGGCCAAAAAGGGCGTATGCGTTTTCTCCTGAATATATTCAGGAGAAAACGCATACGCCCTTTTTGGCCAAGCAAGCAAGCGGGCAATGCAAATCTGCACTACAAAGAAGTGTCACTTCCCACCGGTCAAAAGGGACATCCACAAAATGTGTAAAAACCAGAAAGGCAAGACAGGCCCTGGAGAACAGGGACCCTTCTTATGCTGATGGGCGGGATGTAAATTGCCAACTGCCTCTCTGGAGGAGTGCATTGTGTTCCCTAAAACAAGTAAACAACAGAGCTACAGAGCCAAGGGCACTTCCAGTCTAGGGAATATACCTTGGGAAAACTGAAAATCAATAAGACAGAGCCACCCCAAAATTTAGGGCTGCACTGCTTACAAGGACCTCAACTTGGGTACACCTTAAATATCCCAGGAAATATAAAAATGGTTCAAAAAATTGTGGTACTTACGTACGATAAAATATCCCTCAGCCATGAAATCAATGTCATAAGACCAGTAGCAGCAAAATGGGTGCATTCAGGTACGATGATTCTAAGTGAAATAAGTCACACAGAAAAAGAAACTTATCATAAGATATCACTTATGAAGATCCTGTAAACATGGCTACACTTGAACTGAGTTAGGAAAGAGAACAGTGTCTCACATTTAGAAAACACTCTTATGCCTGCTTAAGGGGGAAGGAGAGGTGGGGTGATGCATAAAACCAGAGTTTGATATAAGCACAGGTACCATTCCAAAAACCAACTATGGAATAGACAAGACCTACACCTTCCTCAGTGAAAGGGACTCAAAACACCATATTTCCTGCAGAGGAATATAGCTGACTAGTAACAATCTTAAAACCTATGTATTGATATGTCTCCGTAAGGGAATCAAGAGTGTCTAGACAGGCATAAACATGGCAGCGAGAATCAGCTCAAACCCACTATAAAAAGGAATTGCAAAAACAAAACAAAAGAACAGGGAAATTGTTTTCAATTCCTTCAGGGTCTCTGATGAAACCTGGAATGTCCCTATCTACAATGACAGCTGGATGTGGCATAAGGCTGGACACTTGGGACTGAGAGGATTGGTGAGATTGGGTGAGCAAATGCAGACCCTTTAAAGCACAAATGCCTGGCACCCATTCCATTGGTCCCAACTCTCCAGGTTGAAGGGAATATTACTACAGCTATAACATGTACGGGAAACCTAGAAAATGCACCCACTGTGAATAAGAAAGGTTTCTAAAACTCAACGAATAGTCCCTCTCCTGGTGCTAAGGTTTGACTTTCCATCTGCTTTACTATCAATCTCCCAACTTGGAGAGACAGCCCCTTTAACCTCCTGGTTCGCACAGGTTTCCAATTTGGCAGAGGATGAAAGGGAAGAGGGAGAACCAATGAGAGAGTAGCTGTTAGGCATTTGGCCGGACACATATCACACAAATTTCCCAGCAGGAAGAAGAATTAACCAAAGTCTCAGCCCCCCACCGGGAACCAGCATAGGTCCTGAACCAAAATTTTGGACTTGCGGTCAGCTCACAAAAAACGAGTTGAAAAATGGAGCTCAGGGGCACAGCAATTCACAAACTGGCCGAGTAATAATGGACAACTATCGTCCAAAAATCTGTTAAGGGAAAGCAACGAGGCGGACTTGAAAGCGAGGCAGAATAGCAGGAAACAGATTTCAAGAGGTACGTTGGAATCGCCTTTAAAGCACAGGAAGAGGGGCACAACTTCGACAATGATGCACTTGGCCACAAAGGGCGTATGCGATTTCTCCTGTATATATTCCAGAGAAAACGCATACACCCTTTTTGGCCAAGCAAGCAAGCGGGCAATGCAAATCTGCACTACAAAGAAGTATCACTTCCCACTGGTCAAAAGGGACATCCACAAAATGTGTAAAAACCAGAAAGGCAAGACAGGCCCTGGAGAACAGGGAGCCTTGTTATGCTGATGGGAGGGATGTAAATTGCCAACCTTCTCTCTGGAGGAGTGCATTGTGTTCCCTAAAACAAGTAAACAACAGAGCTACAGAGCAAAGGACACTTCCAGTCTAGGGAATATACCTTGGAAAAACTGAAAATCAATAAGACAAAGCCACCCCAAAATTTAGGGCTGCACTGCTTACAAGGACCTCAACTTGGGTACACCTTAAATATCCCAGGAAATATAAAAATGGTTCAAAAAATTGCGGTACTTACGTACGATGGGATATCCCTCAGCCACGAAATCAATGCCATGAGACCAGTAGCAGCAAAATGGGTGGATTCAGGTACGATGATTTTAAGTGAAATAAGTCACAGAGAAAAAGAAACTTATCATAAGATATCACTTATGAAGATCCGGTAAACATGGCTACACTTGAACTGAGTTAGGAAAGTGAACAGTGTCTCTCATTTAGAAATCACTCTTAACCATGCTAAAGGGGGAAGGAGAGGTGGGGTGATGCGTAAAACCAGAGTTTGATATAAGCACAGGTACTGTTCCAAAAACCAACTATGGAATAGACAAGACTTACACCTTCCTCAGTGAAAGGGACTCAAAACCCCATATTTCCAGCAGAGGAATATATCTGACTAGTAAGAATCTTAAAACCTATGTATTGATATGTCTCCGTAAGGGAATCAAGTGTGTCTAGATTGGCATAAACATGGCAGCGAGAATCAGCTCAAACTCACTATAAAAAGGAATTTCAAAAACAAAACAAAAAAACTGGGAAATTCTTTACAATTCTTTAAGGGTCTCTGATGAAACCTGGAATGACCCTATCTACAACGACAGCTGGATGTGGCATAGGGCTGGACACTTGTGACTGAGACGATTGGTGAGATTGGGTGAGCAAATGCAGAACCTTTAAAGCACAAATGCCTGGAACCCATTCCATGGGTCCCAACTCTCCACGTTGAAGGGAATATTACTACAGCTATAACATGTACGGGAAACCTAGAGAATGGACCCACTGTGAATACGAAAGGTTTCGAAAACTCAACGAATTGTCCCTCTCCTGGTGCTCCGGTTGGACTTTCCATCTGCTTTACTATCAACCTCCCAACTTGGAGAGACAGCCCCTTTAACCTCCTGGTTCGCACAGGTTGCCAATTTGGCAGAGGATGAAAGGGAAGAGGGAGAACCAATGAGAGAGTAGCTGTTAGGCATTTGGACGGGCACATATCACTGTAATTTCCCGGCAGGAAGAAGAATTAACCAAAGTCTCAGCCACCCACCGGGAACCTGTATAGGTCCTGAACCAAAAGTTTGGACTTGCGGTCAGCTCACAAAAAACGAGGTGAAAAATGGAGCTCAGGGGAACAGCAATTCACAAACTGGCCGTGTAATAAAGGAAAACTATCGTCCAAAAATCTGTTCAGAGAAGACAACGAGTCAGACTTGAAAGTGAGGCAGAATAGCAGGAAACAGATTTCAAGACGTATGTTGGAATCGCTTTTAAAGCACAGGAAGAGGGGCACAATTTCGACAATGATGCACTTGGCCAAAAAGTGCGTATGCGTTTTCTCCTGAATATATTCAGGAGAAAACGCATACGCCCTTTTTGGCCAAGCAAGCAAGCGGGCAATGCAAATCTGCACTACAAAGAAGTATCACTTCCCACCGGTCAAAAGGGACATCCACAAAATGTGTAAAAACCAGAAAGGCAAGACAGGCCCTGGAGAACAGGGAGCCTTTTTATGCTGATGGGCGGGATGTAAATTGCCAACTGCCTCTCTGGAGGAGTACATTGTGTTCCCTAAAACAAGTAAAGAACAGAGCTACAGAGCCAAGGGCACTTCCAGTATAGGGAATATACCTTGGGGAAACTGAAAATCAATAAGACAGAGCCACCCCTAAATTTAGGGCTGCACTGCTTACAAGGACCTCAACTTGGGTACACCTTAAATATCCCAGGAAATATAAAAATGGTTCAAAAAATTGTGGTACTTACGTACGATAGAATATCCCTCAGCCATGAAATCAATGTCATAAGACCAGTAGCAGCAAAATGGGTGGATTCAGGTACGATGATTCTAAGTGAAATAAGTCACACAGAAAAAGAAACTTATCATAAGATATCACTTATGAAGATCCTGTAAACATGGCTACACTTGAACTGAGTTAGGAAAGACAACAGTGTCTCACATTTAGAAAACACTCTTATGCCTACTTAAAGGGGAAATAGAGGTGGGGTGATGCATAAAACCAGAGTTTGATATTAGCACAGGTACCGTTCCAAAAACCAACTATGGAATAGAAAAGACCTACACCTTCCTCAGTGAAAGGGACTCAAAACGCCATATTTCCTGCAGAGGAATATATCTGACTAGTAAGAATCTTAAAACCTATGTATTGATATGTCTCCGTAAGGGAATCAAGTGTGTCTAGACTGGCATAAACATGGCAGCGAGAATCAGCTCAAACCCACTATAAAAAGGAATTTCAAAAACAAAACAAAAAAACTGGGAAATTCTTTACAATTCCTTCAGGGTCTCTGGTGAAACCTGGAATGACCCTATCTACAACGACAGCTGGAAGTGGCATAAAGCTGGACCCTTGGGACTGAGATGATTGGTGAGATTGGGTGAGCAAATGCAGACCCTTTAAAGCACAAATTCCTGGCACCCATTCCATGGGTCCCAACTCTCCAGGTTGAAGGGAATATTACTACAGCTATAACATGTATGGGAAACCTAGAGAACGGACACACTGTGAATACGAAAGGTTTGTAAAACTCAACGAATTGTCCCTCTCCTGGTGCTCTGGTTTGTCTTTCCATCTGCTTTACTATCAACCTCCCAACTTGGAGAGACAGCCCCTTTAACCTCCTGGTTCACACAGGTTTCCAATTTGGCAGAGGATGAAATGGAAGAGGGAGAACCAATGAGAGAGTAGCTGTTAGGCATTTGGTCGGGCACATATCACTGTAATTTCCCAGCAGGAAAAAGAAATAACCAAAGTCTCAGCCCCCCACCGGGAACCAGTATAGGTCCTGAACCAAAATTTTGGACTTGCTGTCAGCTCACAAAAAACGAGTTGAAAAATGGAGCTCAGGGGCACAGCAATTCACAAACGGGCCGAGTAATAAAGGACAACTATCGTCCTAAAAATCTGTTGAGGGAAGGCAACGAGGCGGACTTGAATGCGAGGCAGAATAGCAGGAAACAGATTTCAAGAGGTATGTTGGAATCGCCTTTAAAGCACAGGAAGAGGGGCACAACTTCGACAATGATGCACTTGGCCAAAAAGGGCGTATGCGTTTTCTCCTGAATATATTCAGGAGAAAACGCATACGCCCTTTTTGGCCAAGCAAGCAAGCGGGCAATGCAAATCTGCACTACAAAGAAGTATCACTTCGCACCGGTCAAAAGGGACATCCACAAAATGTGTAAAAACCAGAAAGGCAAGACAGGCCCTGGAGAACAGGGAGCCTTGTTATGCTGATGGGCGGGATGTAAATTGCCAACTGCCTCTCTGGAGGAGTGCATTGTGTTCCCTAAAACAAGTAAACAACAGAGCTACAGAGCCAAGGGCACATCCAGTCTAGGGAATATACCATGGGAAAACTGAAAATCAAAATGACACAGCCACCCCAAAATTTAGGGCTGCACTGCTTACAAGGACCTCAACTTGGGTACACCTTAAATATCCCAGGAAATATAAAAATGCTTCAAAAAATGGTGGTACTTATGTACGATGGAATATCCCTCAGCCATGAAATCAATGTCATCAGACCAGTAGCAGCAAAATGGGTGGATTCAGGTACGATGATTCTAAGTGAAATAAGTCACACAGAAAAAGAAACTTATCATAAGATATCACTTATGAAGATCCTGTAAACATGGCTACACTTGAACTGAGTTAGGAAAGAGAACAGTGTCTCACATTTAGAAAACACTCTTATGCCTGCTTAAGGGGGAAGGAGAGGTGAGGTGATGCATAAAACCAGAGTTTGATATAAGCACAGGTACCGTTCCAAAAACCAACTATAGAATAGACAAGACCTACACCTTCCTCAGTGAAAGGGACTCAAAACACCATATTTCCCGCAGAGGAATATATCTGACTAGTAAGAATCTTAAAACCTATGTATTGATATGTCTCCGTAAGGGAATCAAGTGTGTCTAGACTGGCATAAACATGGCAGCGAGAATCAGCTCAAACCCACTATAAAAAGGAATTTCAAAACCAAAACAAAACAACTGGGAAATTCTTTACATTTCCTTCAGGGTCTCTGATGACACCTGGAATGACCCTATCTACAACGACAGCTGGATGTGGCATAAAGCTGGAAACTTGGGACTGAGAGGATTGGTGAGATTGGGTGAGCAAATGCAGACCCTTTAAAGCAATAATGCATGGCACACATTCCATGGGTCCCAACTCTCCAGGTTGAAGGGAATATTACTACAGCTATAACATGTACGGGAAACCTAGAGAACGGACACACTGTGAATACGAAAGGTTTCTAAAACTCAACGAATAGTCCCTCTCCTGGTTCTCCGGGTTGACTTTCCATCTGCTTTACTATCAACCTCCCAACTTGGAGAGACAGACCCTTTAACCTCATGGTTCACACAGGTTGCCAATTTGGCAGAGGATGAAAGGGAAGAGGGAGAACCAATGAGAGAGTAGCTGTTAGGCATTTGGACGGGCACATATCACTGTAATTTCCCGGCAGGAAGAAGAATTAACCAAAGTCTCAGCCACCCACCGGGAACCAGTATAGGTCCTGAACCAAAATTTTGGACTTGTGGTCAGCTCACCAAAAACGAGTTGAAATACGGAGCTCAGGGACACAGCAATTCACAAACTGGCCGAGTAATAAAGGACAACTCTCGTACAAAAATCTGTTGAGGGAAGGCAACGAGGCGGACTTGAAAGTGAGGCAGAATAGCAGGAAACAGATTTCAAGAGGTACGTTGGATTCGCCTTTAAAGCACAGGAAGAGGGGCACAACTTCGACAATGATGCACTTGGCCAAAAAGGGCGTATGCGTTTTTTCCTGAGAAAACGCATACGCCCTTTTTGGCCAAGCAAGCAAGCGGGCAATGCAAATCTGCACTACAAAGAAGTATCACTTCCCACCGGTCAAAAGGGACATCCACAAAATGTGTAAAAACCTGAAAGGCAAGACAGGCCCTGGAGAACAGGGAGCCTTGTTATGCTGATGGGCGGGATGTAAATTGCCAACTGCCTCTCTGGAGGAGTGCATTGTGTTCCCTAAAACAAGTAAACAACAGAGCTACAGAGCCAAGGGCACTTCGAGTCTAGGGAATATACCTTGGGAAAACTGAAAATCAATAAGACAGAGCCACCCCAAAATTTAGGGCTGCACTGCTTACAAGGACCTCAACTTGGGTACACCTTAAATATCACAGGAAATATAAAAATGGTTCAAAAAATTGTGGTTCTTACGTACGATGGAATATCCCTCAGCCATGAAATCAATGACATAAGACCAGTAGCAGCAAAATGGGTGGATTCAGGTACGATGATTCTAAGTGAAATAAGTCACACAGAAAAAGAAACTTATCATAAGATATCACTTATGAAGATCCTGTAAACATGGCTACACTTGAACTGAGTTAGGAAAGAGATCAGTGTCTCACATTTAGAAAACACTCTTATGCCTGCTTAAGGGAGAAGGAGAGGTGGGGTGATGCATAAAACCAGAGTTTGATATAAGCACAGGTACCGTTCCAAAAACCAACTATGGAATAGACAAGACCTACACCTTCCTCAGTGAAAGGGACTCAAAACCCCATATTTCCCGCAGAGGAATATATCTGACTAGTAATAATCTTAAAACCTATGGATTGATATGTCTCCGTAAGGGAATCAAGTGTGTCTAGACTGGCATAAACATGGCAGCGAGAATCAGCTCAAACCCACTATAAAAAGGAATTTCAAAAACAAAACAAAAAAACTGGGATATTCTTTACAATTCCTTCAGGGTCTCTGATGAAACTTGGAATGACCCTATCTACAACGACAGCTGGATGTGGAATAAGGCTGGACACTTGGGACTGAGAGGATTGGTGAGATTGGGTGAACAAATGCAGACCCTTTAAAGCAATAATGCATGGCAACCATTCCATGGGTCCCAACTCTCCAGGTTGAAGGGAATATTACTACAGTTATAACATGTACGGGAAACCTAGAGAACGGACACACTGTGAATACGAAAGGTTTCTAAAACTCAACGAACAGTCCCTCTCCTGGTGCTCCGGTTTGACTTTCCATCTGCTTTACTCTCAACCTCCCAACTTGGAGAGACAGCCCCTTTAACCTCCTGGTTCGCACAGGTTGCCAATTTGGCAGAGGATGAAAGGGAACAGGGAGAACCAATGAGAGAGTACCTGATAGGCATTTGGACGGGCACATATCACTGTAATTTCCTGGCAGGAAGAAGAATTAACCAAAGTCTCAGCCACCTACCGGGAACCAGTATAGGTCCTGAACCAAAATTTTGGACTTGCGGTCAGCTCACCAAAAACGAGTTGAAAAATGGTGCTCAGGGGCACAGCAATTCAAAAACTGGCCCAGTAATAAAGGACAACTATCGTCCAAAAATCTGTTGAGGGAAGGCAACGAGGCGGACTTGAAAGCGAGGCAGAATAGCAGGAAACAGATTTCAAGAGGTACGTTGGAATCGCCTTTAAAGCACAGGAAGAGGGGCACAACTTCGACAATGATGCACTTGGCCAAAAAGGGCGTATGCGTTTTCTCCTGAATATATTCAGGAGAAAATGCATACGCCCTTTTTGGCCAAACAAGCAAGCGGGCAATGCAAATCTGCATTACAAAGAAGTATCACTTCCCACCGGTCAAAAGGGACATCCACAAAATGTGTAAAAACCAGAAAGGCAAGACAGGCCCTGGAGAACAGGGAGCCTTGTTATGCTGATGGGCGGGATGTAAATTGCCAACTGCCTCTCTGGAGGAGTGCATTGTGTTCCCTAAAACAAGTAAACAACAGAGCTACAGAGCCAAGGGCACTTCCGGTCTAGGGAATATACCTTGGGAAAACTGAAAATCAATAAGACAGAGCCACTCCAAAATTTAGGGCTGCACTGCTTACAAGGACCTCAACTCGGGTACACCTTAAATATCCCAGGAAATATAAAAATGGTTCAAAAATCTGTGGTACTTACGTACGATGGAATATCCCTCAGCCATGAAATCAATGTCATAAGACCAGTAGCAGCAAAATGGGTGGATTCAGGTACGATGATTCTATGTGAAATAAGTCACACAGAAAAAGAAACTTATCATAAGATATCACTTATGAATATCCTGTAAACATGGCTACACTTGAACTGAGTTAGGAAAGAGAGCATTGTCTCACATTTAGAAAACACTCTTACGCCTGCTTAAGGGGGAAGGAGAGGTGGGGTGATGCATAAAACCAGAGTTTCATATAAGCACAGGTACCATTCCAAAAACCAACTATGGAATAGACAAGACCTACACCTTCCTCAGTGAAAGGGACTCAAAACACCATATTTGCCGCAGAGGAATATATCTGACTAGTAAGAATCTTAAAACCTATGTATTGATATGTCTCCGTAAGGGAATCAAGTGTGTCTAGACTGGCATAAACATGGCAGCGAGAATCAGCTCAAACCCACTATATAAAGGAATTTCAAAAATAAAAGAACAAAACTGGGAAATTCTTTACAATTCCTTCAGGGTCTCTGATGATACCTGGAATGACCCTATCTACAATGACAGCTGGATGTGGCATAAGGCTGGACACTTGGGACTGAGAGGATTGGTGAGATTGGGTGAGCAAATGCAGACCCTTTAAAGCAATAATGCATGGCACACATTCCATGGGTCCCAACTCTCCAGGTTGAAGGGAATATTACTACAGTTATAACATGTACGGGAAACCTAGAGAACGGACACACTGTGAATACGAAAGGTTTCTAAAACTCAACGAATAGTCCCTCTCCTGGTGCTCGGGTTTGACTTTCCATCTGCTTTACTATCAACCTCCCAACTTGGAGAGACAGCCCCTTTAACCTTCTGGTTCGCACAGGTTGCCAATTTGGCAGAGGATGAAAGGGAAGAGGGAGAACCAATGAGAGAGTAGCTGTTAGGCATTTGGACGGGCATATATCACTGTAATTTCCCGGCAGGAAGAAGAATTAACCAAAGTCTCAGCCCCCCACCGGGAACCAGTATAGGTCCTGAACCAAAATTTTGGACTTGCGGTCAGCTCACCTAAAACGAGTTGAAAAATGGAGCTCAGGGGCACAGCAATTCACAAACTGGCCGAGTAATAAAGGACAACTATCGTCCAAAAATCTGTTGAGGGAAGGCAACGAGGCGGACTTGAAAGCGAGGCAGAATAGCAGGAAACAGATTTCAAGAGGTATGTTGGAATCGCCTTTAAAGCACAGGAAGAGGGGCACAACTTCGACAATGATGCACTTGGCCAAATGGGGCGTATGCGTTTTCTCCTGAATATATTCAGGAGAAAACGCATACGCCCTTTTTGGCCAAGCAAGCAAGCGGGCAATGCAAATCTGCACTACAGAGAAGTATCACTTCCCACCGGTCAAAAGGGACATCCAAAAAATGTGTAAAAAATGGAAAGGCAAGACAGGCCCTGGAGAACAGGGAGCCTTGTTATGCTGATGGGCGGGATGTAAATTGCCAACTGCCTCTCTGGAGGAGTGCATTGTGTTCCCTAAAACAAGTAAACAACAGAGCTACAGAGCCAAGGGCACTTCCAGTCTACGGAATATACCTTGGGAAAACTGAAAATCAAAAAGACACAGCCACCCCAAAATTTAGGGCTGCACTGCTTACAAGGACCTCAACTTGGGTACACCTTAAATATCCCAGGAAATATAAAAATGGTTCAAAAAATTGTGGTACTTACGTACGATGGAATATCCCTCAGCCATGAAATCAATGTCATAAGACCAGTAGCAGCAAAATGGGTGGATTCAGGTACGATGATTCTAAGTGAAATAAGTCACAGAGAAAATGAAACTTATCATTAGATATCACTTATGAAGATCCTGTAAACATGGCTACACTTGAACTGAGTTAGGAAAGAGAACAGTGTCTCACATTTAGAAAACACTCTTATGCCTGCTTAAGGGGGAAGGAGAGGTGGGGTGATGCATAAAACCAGAGTTTGATATAAGCACAGGTACCGTTCCAAAAAACAACTATGGAATAGACAAGACCTACACCTTCCTCAGTGAAAGGGACTCAAAACCCCATATTTCCCGCAGAGGAATATATCTGACTACTAAGAATCTTAAAACCTATGTATTGATATGTCTCTGTAAGGGAATCAAGTGTGTCTAGACTGGCATAAACATGGCAGCGAGAATCAGCTCAAACCCTCTATAAAAATGAATTTCAAAAACAAAACAAAAAAACTGGGAAATTCTTTACAATTCCTTCAGGGTCAATGAGGAAACCTGGAATGACCCTATCTACAATGACAGCTGGATATGGCATAAGGCTGGACACTTGGGACTGAGGGGATTGGTGAGATTGGATGAGCAAATGCAGACCCTTTAATGCAATAATGCATGGCACCCATTCCATGGGTCCCAACTTTCGAGGTTGAAGGGAATATTACTACAGTTATAACATGTACGGGAAACCTAGAGAACGGACACACTGTGAATACGAAAGGATTCTAAAACTCAACGAATAGTCCCTCTCCTGGTGCTCCGGTTTGACTTTCCACCTGCTTTACTATCAACCTCCCATCTTGGAGAGACAGCCCCTTTAACCTCCTGGTTCGCACAGGTTGCCAATTTGGCAGAGGATGAAAGGGAAGAGGGAGAACCAATGAGAGAGTAGCTGTTAGGCATTTGGACTGGCACATATCACTGTAATTTCCCAGCAGGAAGAAGAATTAACCAAAGTCTCAGCCCCCCACCGGGAACCAGCATAGGTACTGAACCAAAATTTTGGACTTGCGGTCAGCTCACCAAAAACGAGTTGAAAAATGGAGCTCAGGGGCACAGCAATTCACAAACTGGCCAAGTAATAAAGGACAACTATCGTCCAAAAATCTGTTGAGGGAAGGCAACGAGGCAGACTTGAACGTGAGGCAGAATAGCAGGAAACAGATTGCAAGAGGTACGTTGGAATCACCTTTAAAGCACAGGAAGAGAGGCACAACTTCGACAATGATGCACTTGGCCAAAAAGGGCGTATGCGTTTTCTCCTGAATATATTCAGGAGAAAACGCATACGCCCTTTTTGGCCAAGCAAGCAAGCGGGCAATGCAAATCTGCACTACAAAGAAGTATCACTTCCCACCGGTCAAAAGGGACATCCAAAAAATGTGTAAAAACCAGAAAGGCAAGACAGGCCGTGGAGAACAGGGAGCCTTGTTATGCTGATGGGCGGGATGTAAATTGCCAACTGCCTCTCTGGAGGAGTACATTGTGTTCCCTAAAACAAGTAAAGAACAGAGCTACAGAGCCAAGGGCACTTCCAGTCTAGGAAATAAACCTTGGGAAAACTGAAGTTCAATAAGACAGAGCCACCCCAAAATTTAGGGCTGCACTGCTTACAAGGACCTCAACTTGGGTACACCTTAAATATCCCAGGAAATATAAAAATGGTTCAAAAAACTGTGGTACTTACGTACGATGGAATATCCCTCAGCCATGAAATCAATGTCATAAGACCAGTAGCAGCAAAATGGGTGGATTCAGGTACGATGATTCTAAGTGAAATAAGTCACACAGAAAAAGAAACTTATCATAAGATATCACTTATGAAGATCCTGTAAACATGGCTACACTTGAACTGAGTTAGGAAAGAGAACAGTGTCTCACATTTAGAAAACACTCTTATGCCTGCTTAAGGGGGAAGGAGAGGTGGGGTGATGCATAAAACCAGAGTTTGATATAAGCACAGGTACCGTTCCAAAAACCAACTATGGAATAGACAAGACCTCCACCTTCCTCAGTGAAAGGGACTCAAAACCCCATATTTCCCGCAGAGGAATATATCTGACTAGTAAGAATCTTAAAACCTATGTATTGATATGTCTCCGTAAGGGAATCAAGTGTGTCTAGACAGGCATAAACATGGCAGCGAGAATCAGCTCAAACCCACTATAAAAAGGAATTTCAAAAACAAAACAAAAAAACTGGGAAATTCTATACAATTACTTCAGTGTCAATGATGAAACCTGGAATGACCCTATCTACAACGACAGCTGGATGTGGCATAAGGCTGGACACTTGGGACTGAGGGGATTGGTGAGATTGGGTGAGCAAATGCAGACCCTTTAAAGCAATAATGCATGGCACCCAATCCATGGGTCCCAACTCTCCAGGTTGAAGGGAATATTACTACAGTTATAACATGTACGGGAAACCTAGAGAACGGACACACTGTGAATACGAAAGGTTTCTAAAACTCAACGAATAGTCCCTCTCCTGGTGCTCGGGTTTGACTTTCCATCTGCTTTACTATCAACCTTCCAACTTGGAGAGACAGCCCCTTTAACCTCCTGGTTCGCACAGGTTGCCAATTTGGCAGAGGATGAAAGGGAAGAGGGAGAACCAATGAGAGAGTAGCTGTTAGGCATTTGGACGGGCACATATCACTGTAATTTCCCGGCAGGAAGAAGAATCAACCAAAGTCTCAGCCCCCCACCGGGAACCAGTATAGGTCCTGAACCAAAATTTTGGACTTGCGGTCAGCTCACCTAAAACGAGTTGAAAAATGGAGCTCAGGGGCACAGCAATTCACAAACTGGCCGAGTAATAAAGGACAACTATCGTCCAAAAATCTGTTGAGGGAAGGCAACGAGGCGGACTTGAAAGCGAGGCAGAATAGCAGGAAACAGATTTCAAGAGGTATGTTGGAATCGCCTTTAAAGCACAGGAAGAGGGGCACAACTTCGACAATGATGCACTTGGCCAAAAAGGGCGTATGCGTTTTCTCCTGAATATATTCAGGAGAAAACGCATACGCCCTTTTTGGCCAAGCAAGCAAGCGGGAAATGCAAATCTGCACTACAAAGAAGTATCACTTCCCACCGGTCAAAAGGGACATCCACAAAATGTGTAAAAACCGGAAAGGCAAGAGAGGCCCTGGAGAACAGGGAGCCTTGTTATGCAGATGAGCGGGATGTTAATTGCCAACTGCCTCTCTGGAGGAGTGCATTGTGTTCCCTAAAACAAGTAAACAACAGAGCTACAGAGCCAAGGGCACTTCCAGTCTAGGGAATATACCTTGGGAAAACTGAAGGTTAATAAGACAGAGCCACCCCAAAATTTAGGGCTGTACTGCTTACAAGGACCTCAACTTGGGTACACCTTAAATATCCCAGGAAATATAAAAATGGTTCAAAAAATTGTGGTACTTACGTACGATGGAATATCCCTCAGCCATGAAATCAATGTCATAAGAACAGTAGCAGCAAAATGGGTGGATTCAGGTACGATGATTCTAAGTGAAATAAGTCACACAGAAAAAGAAACTTATCATAAGATATCACTTATGAAGATCCTGTAAACATGGCTACACTTGAACTGAGTTAGGAAAGAGAACAGTGTCTCACACTTAGAAAACACTCTTATGCCTGCTTAAGGGGGAAGGAGAGGTGGGGTGATGCATAAAACCAGAGTTTGATATAAGCACAGGTACCATTCCAAAAACCAACAATGGAATAGACAAGACCTACACCTTCCTCAGTGAAAGGGACTAAAAGCCCATATTTCCCGCAGAGGAATATATCTGACTAGTAAGAATCTTAAATCCTATGTATTGATATGTTTCCGTAAGGGAATCAAGTGTGTCTAGACTGGCATAAATATGGCAGCGAGAATCAGCTCAAACCCACTATAAAAAGGAATTTCAAAAATAAAACAAAAAAAACTGGGAAATTCTTTACAATTCCTTCAGGGTCTCTGATGATACCTGGAATGACCCTTTCTACAATGACAGCTGGATGTGGCATAAGGCTGGACACTTGGGACTGAGAGGATTAGTGAGATTGGGTGAGCAAATGCAGACACTTTAAAGCAATAATGCATGGCACCCATTCCATGGGTCCCAACTCTCCACGTTGAAGGGAATATTACTACAGATATAACATGTACGGGAATCCTAGAGAACGGACACACTGTGAATACGAAAGGTTTCTAAAACTCAAGGAATAGTCCCCCTCCTGGTGCTCCAGTTTGACTTTCCATCTGCTTTACTATCAACCTCCCAACTTGGAGAGACAGCCCCTTTAACCTCCTGGTTCGCACAGGTTGCCAATTTGGCAGAGGATGAAAGGGAAGAGGGAGAACCAATGAGAGAGTAGCTGATAGGCATTTGGACGGGCACATATCACTGTAATTTCCCGGCAGGAAGAAGAATTAACCAAAGTCTCAGCCACCCACCGGGAACCAGCATAGGTCCTGAACCAAAATTTTGGACTTGCGGTCAGCTCACCAAAAACGAGTTGAAAAATGGAGCTCAGGGGCACAGCAATTCACAAACTGGCCAAGTAATAAAGGACAACTATCGTCCAAAAATCTGTTGAGGGAAGGCAACGAGGTGGACTTGAAAGCGAGGCACAATAGCAGGAAACAGATTTCAAGAGGTACGTTGGAATCACCTTTAAAGCACAGGAAGAGAGGCACAACTTCGACAATGATATAATTGGCCAAAAAGTGCGTATGCGTTTTCTCCAGAATATATTCAGGAGAAAAAGCATACGCCCTTTTTGGCCAAGCAAGCAAGCGGGCAATGCAAATCTGCACTACAAAGAAGTATCACTTCCCACCGGTCAAAAGGGACATCCACAAAATGTGTAAAAACCAGAAAGGCAAGACAGGCCGTGGAGAACAGGGAGATTTGTTATGCTGATAGGCGGGATGTAAATTGCCAACTGCCTCTCTGGAGGAGTACATTGTGTTCCCTAAAACAAGTAAAGAACAGAGCTACAGAGGCAAGGGCACTTCCAGTCTAGGGAATAAACCTTGGGAAACCTGAAGATCAATAAGACAGAGCCACCCCAAAATTTAGGGCTGCACTGCTTACAAGGTCCTCAACTTGGGTACACCTTAAATATCCCTGGAAATATAAAACTGGTTCAAAAAATTGTGGTACTTACGTACGATGGAATATCCCTCAGCCATGAAATCAGTGTCATAAGACCAGTAGCAGCAAAATGGGTGGATTCAGGTACGATGATTCTAAATGAAATAAGTCACAGAGAAAAAGAAACTTATCATAAGATATCACTTATGAAGATCCTGTAAACATGGCTACACTTGAACTGAGTTAGGAAAGAGAACAGTGTCTCACATTTAGAAAACACTGTTATGCCTGCTTAAGGGGGAAGGAGAGGTGGGGTGATGCATAAAACCAGAGTTTGATATAAGCACAGTTACCATTCCAAAAACCAACTATGGAATACACAAGACCTACACCTTCCTCAGTGAATGGGACTCAAAACCCCATATTTCCCGCAGAGGAATATATCTGACTAGTAAGAATCTTAAAACCTATGTATTGATATGTCTCCATAAGGGAATCAAGTGTGTGTAGACTGGCATAAACATGGCAGCGAGAATCAGCTCAAACCCACTATAAAAAGGAATTTCAAAAACAAAACAAAAAAACTGGGAAATTCTTTACAATTACTTCAGGGTCTCTGATGAAACCTGGAATGACCCTATCTACCATGACAGCTGGATGTGGCATAAGGCTGGACACTTGGGACTGAGAGGGTTGGTGAGATTGGGTGAACAAATGCAGAGCCTTTAAAGCAATAATGCATGGCACCCATTACATGGGTCCCAACTCTCCAGGTTGAAGGGAATATTACTACAGTTATAACATGTACGGGAAACCGAGAGAACGGACACACTGTGAATACGAAAGGTTTCTAAAACTCAACGAATAGTCTCTCTCCTGGTGCTCCGGTTTGACTTTCCATCTGCTTTACTATCAACCTCCCAACTTGGAGAGACAGCCCCTTTAACCTCCTGGTTCGCACAGGTTGCCAATTTGGCAGAGGATGAAAGGGAAGAGGGAGAACCAATGAGAGAGTAGCTGTTAGGCATTTGGACGGGCACATATCACTGTAATTTCCCGGCAGGAAGAAGAATTAACCAAAGTCTCAGCCACCCACCGGGAACCAGTATAGGTCCTGAACCAAATTTTTGGACTTGCGGTCAGCTCACCTAAAACGAGTTGAAAAATGGAGCTCAGGGGCACAGCAATTCACAAACTGGCCGAGTAATAAAGGACAACTATCGTCCAAAAATCTGTTGAGGGAAGGCAACGAGGCGGACTTGAAAGCGAGGCAGAATAGCAGAAAACAGATTTCAAGAGGTACGTTGGAATTGCCTTTAAAGCACAGGAAGAGGGGCACAACTTCGACAATGATGCACTTGGCCAAAAAGGGCATATGAGTTTTCTCCTGAATATATTCAGGAGAAAACGCATACGCCCTTTTTGGCCAAGCAAGGAAGCGGGCAATGCAAATCTGCACTACAAAGAAGTATCACTTCCCACCGGTCAAAAGGGACATCCACAAAATGTGGAAAAACCAGAAAGGCAAGACAGGCCCTGGAGAACAGGGAGCCTTGTTATGCTGATGGGCGGGATGTAAATTGCCAACTGCCTCCCTGGAGGAGTACATTGTGTTCCCTAAAACAAGTAAAGAACAGAGCTACAGAGCCAAGGGCACTTCCAGTCTAGGGAATATACTTTGGGAAAACTGAAAATCAATAAGACAGAGCCACCCCAAAATTTAGGGCTGCACTGCTTACAAGGACCTCAACTTGGGTACACGTTAAATATCCCAGGAAATATAAAAATGGTTCAAAAAATTGTGGTACTTACGTACGATGGAATATCCCTCAGCCATGAAATCAACGTCATAAGAACAGTAGCAACAAAATCGGTGGATTCAGGTACGATGATTCTAAGTGAAATAAGTCACACAGAAAAAGAAACTTATCATAAGATATCACTTATGAAGATCCTGTAAACATGGCTACACTTGAACTGAGTTAGGAAAGAGAACAGTGTCTCACTTTTAGAAAACACTCTTATGCCTGCTTAAGGGGGAAGGAGAGGTGGTGTGATGCATAAAACCAGAGTTTGATATAAGCACAGGTACCGTTCCAAAAACCAAATATGGAATAGACAAGACCTACACCTTCCTCAGTGAAAGGGACTCAAAACACCATATTTCCCGCAGAGGAATATATCTGACTAGTAAGAATCTTAAAACCTATGTATTGATATGTCTCCGTAAGGGAATCAAGTGTGTCTAGACAGGCATAAACATGGCAGCGAGAATCAGCTCAAACCCACTATAAAAAGGAATTTCAAAAACAAAACAAAAAAACTGGGAAATTCTTTACAATTCCTTCAGTGTCAATGATGAAACCTGGAATGACCCTATCTACAACGACAGCTGGATATGGCATAAGGCTGGACACTTGGGACTGAGGGGATTGTTGAGATTTGGTGAGCAAATGCAGACCGTTTAAAGCAATAATGCATGGCACCCATTCCATGGGTCCCAACTCTCCAGGTTGAAGGGAATATTACTACAGTTATAACATGTACGGGAAACATAGAGAACGGACACACTGTGAATACGAAAGGTTTCTAAAACTCAACGAATAGTCCCTCTCCTGGTGCTAAGGTTTGACTTTCCATCTGCTTTACTATCAACCTCCCAACTTGGAGAGACAGCCCCTTTAACCTCCTGGTTCGCACAGGTTGCCAATTTGGCAGAGGATGAAAGGGAAGAGGGAGAACCAATGAGAGAGTACCTGATAGGCATTTGGACGGGCTCATATCACTGTAATTTCCCGGCAGGAAGAAGAATTAACCAAAGCCTCAGCCCCTCACCGGGAACCAGTATAGGACCTGACCAAAATTTTGGACTTGCGGTCAGCTCACCAAAAACGAGTTGAAAAATGGAGGTCAGGGGCACAGCAATTCAAAAACTGGCCCAGTAATAAAGGACAACTATCGTCCAAAAATCTGTTGAGGGAAGGCAACGAGGCGGACCTGAAAGCGAGGCAGAATAGCAGGAAACAGATTTCAAGAGGTACGTTGGAATCGCCTTTAAAGCACAGGAAGAGGGGCACAACATCGACAATGATGCACTTGGCCAAAAAGGGCGTATGCGTTTTCTCCTGAATATATTCAGGAGAAAACGCATACGCCCTTTTTGGCCAAGCAAGCAAGCGGGCAATGCAAATCTGCACTACAAAGAAGTATCACTTCCCACCGGTCAAAAGGGACATCCACAAAATGTGTAAAAACCAGAATGGCAAGACAGGCCCTGGAGAACAGGGAGCCTTGTTATGCTGATGGGCGGGATGTAAATTGCCAACTGCCTCTCTGAAGGAGTGCATTGTGTTCCCTAAAACAAGTAAAGAACAGAGCTACAGAGCCAAGGGCACTTCCAGTCTAGGGAATATACCTTGGGAAAACTGAAGATCAATAAGACAGAGCCACCCCAAAATTTAGGGCTGCACTGCTTACAAGGACCTCAACTTGGGTACACCTTAAATATCCCAGGAAATATAAAAATGGTTCAAAAAATTGTGGTACTTACGTACGATGGAATATCCCTCAGCCATGAAATCAATGTCATAAGACCAGTAGCAGCAAAATGGGTGGATTCAGGTACGATGATTTTAAGTGAAATAAGTCACAGAGAAAAAGAAACTTATCATAAGATATCACTTATGAAGATCCTGTAAACATGGCTACACTTGAACTGAGTTAGGAAAGAGAACAGTGTCTCACATTTAGAAAACACTCTTATGCCTGCTTAAGGGGGAAGGAGAGGTGGTGTGATGCATAAAACCAGAGTTTGATATAAGCACAGGTACCGTTCCAAAAACCAACTATGGAATAGACAAGACCTACACCTTCCTCAGTGAAAGGGACTCAAAACCCAATATTTCCCGCAGAGGAATATATCTGACTAGTAAGAATCTTACAACCGATGTATTGATATGTCTCCGTAAGGGAATCAAGTGTGTCTAGAATGGCATAAATATGGCAGCGAGAATCAGCTCAAACCCACTATAAAAAGGAATTTCAAAAATAAAACAAAAAAACTGGGAAATTCTTCACAATTCCTTCAGGGTCTCTGATGAATCCTGAAGTGACCCTATCTACAATGACAGCTGGATGTGGCATAAGGCTGGACACTTGTGACTGAGAGAATTGGTGAGATTGGGTGAGCAAATGCAGACCCTTTAAAGCAATAATGCATGGCACACATTCCATGGGTCCCAACTCTCCAGGTTGAAGGGAATATTACTACAGATATAACATGTACGGGAATCCTAGAGAACGGAAAGACTGTGAATACGAAAGGTTTCTAAAACTCAACGAATAGTCCCTCTCCTGGTGCTCCGGTTTGACTTTCCATCTGCTTTACTATCAAGCTCCCAACTTGGAGAGACAGCCCCTTTAACCTCCTGGTTCGCACAGGTTGCCAATTTGGCAGAGGATGAAAGGGAAGAGGGAGAAGCAATGAGAGAGTAGCTGTTAGGCATTTGGACGGGCATATATCACTGTAATTTCCCGGCAGGAAGAAGAATTAACCAAAGTCTCAGCCACCCACCGGGAACCAGTATAGGTCCTGAACCAAAATTTTGGACTTGCGGTCAGCTCAACTAAAACGAGTTGAAAAATGGAGCTCAGGGGCACAGCAATTCACAAACTGGCCGAGTAATAAAGGACAACTATCGTCCAAATATCTGTTGAGGGAAGGCAACGAGGCGGACCTGAAAGCAAGGCAGAATAGCAGGAAACAGATTTCAAGAGGTACGTTGGAATCGCCTTTAAAGCACAGGAAGAGGGGCACAACTTCGACAATGATGCACTTGGCCAAAAAGGGCGTATGCGTTTTCTCCTGAATATATTCAGGAGAAAACGCATACGCCCTTTTTGGCCAAGCAAGCAAGCGGGCAATGCAAATCTGCACTACAAAGAAGTATCACTTCCCACCGGTCAAAAGGGACATCCACAAAATGTGTAAAAACCAGAAAGGCAAGACAGGCCCTGGAGAAGAGGGAGCCTTGTTATGCTGATGGGCGGGATGTAAATTGCCAACTGCCTCTCTGGAGGAGTGCATTGTGTTCCCTAAAACAAGTAAAGAACAGAGCTACAGAGCCAAGGGCACTTCCAGTCTAGGGAATATACCTTGGGAAAACTGAAAATCAAAAAGACACAGCCACCCCAAAATTTAGGGCTGCACTGCTTACAAGGACCTCAACTTGGGTACACCTTAAATATCCAAGGAAATATAAAAATGGTTCAAAAAATTGTGGTACTTACGTACGATGGAATATCCCTCAGCCATGAAATCAATGTCATAAGACCAGTAGCAGCAAAATGGGTGGATTCAGGTACGATGATTCTAAGTGAAATAAGTCACAGAGAAAAAGAAACTTATCATAAGATATCACTTATGAAGATCCTGCAAACATGGCTACACTTGAACTGAGTTAGGAAAGAGAACAGTGTCTCACATTTAGAAAACACTCTTATGCCTGCTTAAGGGGGAAGGAGAGGTTGGGTGATGCATAAAACCAGAGTTTGATATAAGCAGATGTACCGTTCCAAAAACCAACTATGGAATAGGCAAGACCTACACCTTCCTCAGTGAAAGGGACTCAAAACCCCATATTTCCCGCAGAGGAATATATCTGACTAGTAAGAATCTTACAACCTATGTATTGATATGTCTCCGTAAGGGAATCAAGTGTGTCTAGACTGGCATAAACATGGCAGTGAGAATCAGCTCAAACCCACTATAAAAAGGAATTTCAAAAACAAAACAAAAAAACTGGGAAATTCTTTACAATTCCTTCAGAGTCTCTGATGAAACCTGGAATGACCCTATCTACAACGACAGCTGGATGTGGCATAAGGCGGGACACTTGGGACTCAGAGGATTGGTGAGATTGGGTGAACAAATACAGAACCTGTAAAGCATTAATGCATGGCACCCATTCCATGGGTCCCAACTCTCCAGGTTGAAGGGAATATTACTACAGTTATAACATGAACGGGAAACCTAGAGAATGGACACACTGTGAATACGAAAGGTTTCTAAACTCAACGAATAGTCCCTCTCCTGGTGCTCCGGTTTGACTTTCCACCTGCTTTACTATCAACCTCCCAACTTGGAGAGACAGCCCCTTTAACCTCCTGGTTCGCACAGGTTGCCAATTTGGCAGAGGATGAAAGGGAAGAGGGAGAACCAATGAGAGAGTAGCTGTTAGGCATTTGGACGGGCACATATCACTGTAATTTCCCGGCAGGAAGAAGAATTAACCAAAGTCTCAGCCCCCCACCGGGAACCAGCATAGGTCCTGAACCAAAATTTTGGACCTGCGGGCAGCTCACCAAAAACGAGTTGAAAAATGGAGCTCAGGGGCACAGCAATTCACAAACTGGCCGAGTAATAAACGACAACTATTGTCCAAAAATCTGTTGAGGGAAGGCAACGAGGCGGACTTGAAAGCGAGGCAGAATAGCAGGAAACAGATTTCAAGAGGTACGTTGGAATCGCCTTTAAAGCACCGGATGAGGGGCACAACTTCGACAGTGATGCACGTGGCCAAAAAGGGCGTATGCGTTTTCTCCTGAATATATTCAGGAGAAAACGCATACGCCCTTTTTGGCCAAGCAAGCAATCGGGCAATGCAAATCTGCACTACAAAGAAGTATCACTTCGCACCGGTCAAAAGGGACATCCACAAAATGTGTAAAAACCAGAAAGGCAAGACAGGCCCTGGAGAACAGGGAGCCTTGTTATGCTGATGGGCGGGATGTAAATTGCCAACTGCCTCTCTGGAGGAGTACATTGTGTTCTCTAAAACAAGTAAAGAACAGAGCTACAGAGCCAAGGGCACTTCCAGTCTAGGGAATATACCTTGGGAAAACTGAAAATCAATAAGACAGAGCCACTCCAAAATTTAGGGCTGCACTGCTTATAAGGACCTCAACTTGGGTACACCTTAAATATCCCAGGAAATATAAAAATGGTTCAAAAAATTGTGGTACTTACGTACGATGGAATATCCCTCAGCCATGAAATCAATGTCATAAGACCAGTAGTAGTAAAATGGGTGGATTCAGGTACGATGATTCTAAGTGAAATAAGTCACAGAGAAAAAGCAACTTATCATAAGATATCACTTATGAAGATCCTGTAAACATGGCTACACTTGAACTGAGTTAGGAAAGAGAACAGTGTCTCACATTTAGAAAACACTCTTATGCCTGCTTAAGGGGGAAGGAGAGGTGGGGTGATGCATAAAACCAGAGTTTGATATAAGCACAGGTACCATTCCAAAAACCAACTATGGAATAGACAAGACCTACACCTTCCTCAGTGAAAGGGACTCAAAACCCCATATTTCCCGCAGAGGAATATATCTGACTAGTAAGAATCTTAAAACCTATGTATTGATATGTCTCCGTAAGGGAATCAAGTGTGTCTAGACTGGCATAAACATGGCAGCGAGAATCAGCTCAAAACCACTATAAAAAGGAATTTCAAAAACAAAACAAAAAAACTGGGAAATTCTTTACAATTCCTTCAGGGTCTCTGATGAAACATGGAATGACCCTATCTACAACGACAGCTGGATGTGGCATAAGGCTGGACACTTGGGACTGAGAGGATTGGTGAGATTGGGTGAACAAATACAGACCCTTTAAAGCAATAATGCATGGCACCCATTCCATGGGTCCCAACTCTCCAGGTTGAAGGGAATATTACTACAGATATAACATGTACGGGAATCCTAGAGAACGGACACACTGTGAATACGAAAGGTTTCTAAATCTCAACGAATAGTCCCTCTCCTGGTGCTCCGGTTTGACTTTCCATCTGCTTTACTATCAACCTCCCAACTTGGAGAGACAGACCCTTTAACCTACTGGTTCGCACAGGTTGCCAATTTGGCAGAGGATGAAAGGGAAGAGGGAGAACCAATGAGAGAGTACCTGATAGGCATTTGGACGGGCACATATCACTGTAATTTCCCGGCAGGAAGAAGAATTAACCAAAGTCTCAGCCACCTACAGGGAACCAGTATAGGTCCTGAACCAAAATTTTGGACTTGCGGTCAGCTCACCAAAAACTAGTTGAAAAATGGAGCTCAGGGGCACAGCAATTCAAAAACTGGCCCAGTAATAAAGGACAACTATCGTCCAAAAATCTGTTGAGGGAAGGCAACGAGACAGACTTGAAAGCGAGGCAGAATAGCAGGAAACAGATTTCAAGAGGTACGTTGGAATCGCCTTTAAAGCACAGGAAGAGGGGCACAACTTCGACAATGATGCACTTGGCCAAAAAGGGCGTATGCGTTTTCTCCTGAATATATTCAGGAGAAAACGCATACGCCCTTTTTGGCCAAACAAGCAAGCGGGCAATGCAAATCTGCATTACAAAGAAGTATCACTTCCCACCTGTCAAAAGGGACATCCACAAAATGTGTAAAAACCAGAAAGGCAAGACAGGCCTTGGAGAACAGGGAGCCTTGTTATGCTGATGGGCGGGATGTAAATTGCCAACTGCCTCTCTGGAGGAGTGCATTGTGTTCCCTAAAACAAGTAAACAACAGAGCTACAGAGCCAAGGGCACTGCCAGTCTAGGGAATATACCTTGGGAAAACTGAAAATCAATAAGACAGAGCCACCCCAAAATTTAGGGCTGCACTGCTTACAAGGACCTCAACTTGGGTACACCTTAAATATCCTAGGAAATATAAAAATGGTTCAAAAAACTGTGGTACTTACGTACGATGGAATATCCCTCAGCCATGAAATCAATGTCATAAGACCAGTAGCAGCAAAATGGGTGGATTCAGGTACGATGATTTTAAGTGATATAAGTCACAGAGAAAAAGAAACTTATCATAAGATATCACTTATGAAGATCCTGTAAACATGGCTACACTTGAACTGAGTTAGGAAAGAGATCAGTGTCTCACATTTAGAAAACACTCTTATGCCTGCTTAAGGGAGAAGGAGAGGTGGGGTGATGCATAAAACCAGAGTTTGATATAAGCACAGGTACCGTTCCAAAAACCAACTATGGAATAGACAAGACCTACACCTTCCTCAGTGAAAGGGACTCAAAACCCCATATTTCCCGCAGAGGAATATATCTGACTAGTAATAATCTTAAAACCTATGGATTGATATGTCTCCGTAAGGGAATCAAGTGTGTCTAGACTGGCATAAACATGGCAGCGAGAATCAGCTCAAACCCACTATAAAAAGGAATTTCAAAAACAAAACAAAAAAACTGGGAAATTCTTTACAATTCCTTCAGGGTCTCTGATGAAACCTGGAATGACCCTATCTACAACGACAGCTGGATGTGGCATAAGGCTGGACACTTGGGACTGAGAGGATTGGTGAGATTGGGTGAACAAATGCAGACCCTTTAAAGCAATAATGCATGGCACCCATTCCATGGGTCCCAACTCTCCAGGTTGAAGGGAATATTACTACAGTTATAACATGTACGGGAAACCTAGAGAACGGACACACTGTGAATACGAAAGGTTTCTAAAACTCAACGAATAGTCCCTCTCCTGGTGCTCCGGTTTGACTTTCCATCTGCTTTACTATCAACCTCCCAACTTGGAGAGACAGACCCTTTAACCTCCTGGTTCGCACAGGTTGCCAATTTGGCACAGGATGAAAGGGAAGAGGGAGAACCAATGAGAGAGTACCTGATAGGCATTTGGACGGGCACATATCACTGTAATTTCCCGGCAGGAAGAAGAATTAACCAAAGTCTCAGCCACCTACCGGGAACCAGTATAGGTCCTGAACCAAAATTTTGGACCTGCGGTCAGCTCACCAAAAACGAGTGGAAAAATGGAGCTCAGGGGCACAGCAATTCACAAACTGGCCGAGTAATAAAGGACAACTATTGTCCAAAAATCTGTTGAGGGAAGGCAACGAGGCGGACTTGAAAGCGAGGCAGAATAGCAGGAAACAGATTTCAAGAGGTACGTTGGAATCGCCTTTAAAGCACCGGATGAGGGGCACAACTTCGACAGTGATGCACGTGGCCAAAAAGGGCGTATGCGTTTTCTCCTGAATATATTCAGGAGAAAACGCATACGCCCTTTTTGGCCAAGCAAGCAATCGGGCAATGCAAATCTGCACTACAAAGAAGTATCACTTCGCACCGGTCAAAAGGGACATCCACAAAATGTGTAAAAACCAGAAAGGCAAGACAGGCCCTGGAGAACAGGGAGCCTTGTTATGCTGATGGGCGGGATGTAAATTGCCAACTGCCTCTCTGGAGGAGTACATTGTGTTCTCTAAAACAAGTAAAGAACAGAGCTACAGAGCCAAGGGCACTTCCAGTCTAGGGAATATACCTTGGGAAAACTGAAAATCAATAAGACAGAGCCACCCCAAAATTTAGGGCTTCACTGCTTACAAGGACCTCAACTTGGGTACACCTTAAATATCCTAGGAAATATAAAAATGGTTCAAAAAACTGTGGTACTTACGTACGATGGAATATCCCTCAGCCATGAAATCAATGTCATAAGACCAGTAGCAGCAAAATGGGTGGATTCAGGTACGATGATTTTAAGTGAAATAAGTCACAGAGAAAAAGAAACTTATCATAAGATATCACTTATGAAGATCCTGTAAACATGGCTACACTTGAACTGAGTTAGGAAAGAGATCAGTGTCTCACATTTAGAAAACACTCTTATGCCTGCTTAAGGGAGAAGGAGAGGTGGGGTGATGCATAAAACCAGAGTTTGATATAAGCACAGGTACCGTTCCAAAAACCAACTATGGAATAGACAAGACCTACACCTTCCTCAGTGAAAGGGACTCAAAACCCCATATTTCCCGCAGAGGAATATATCTGACTAGTAATAATCTTAAAACCTATGGATTGATATGTCTCCGTAAGGGAATCAAGTGTGTCTAGACTGGCATAAACATGGCAGCGAGAATCAGCTCAAACCCACTATAAAAAGGAATTTCAAAAACAAAACAAAAAAACTGGGAAATTCTTTACAATTCCTTCAGGGTCTCTGATGAAACCTGGAATGACCCTATCTACAACGACAGCTGGATGTGGCATAAGGCTGGACACTTGGGACTGAGAGGATTGGTGAGATTGGGTGAACAAATGCAGACCCTTTAAAGCAATAATGCATGGCACCCATTCCATGGGTCCCAACTCTCCAGGTTGAAGGGAATATTACTACAGTTATAACATGTACGGGAAACCTAGAGAACGGACACACTGTGAATACGAAAGGTTTCTAAAACTCAACGAATAGTCCCTCTCCTGGTGCTCCGGTTTGACTTTCCATCTGCTTTACTATCAACCTCCCAACTTGGAGAGACAGACCCTTTAACCTCCTGGTTCGCACAGGTTGCCAATTTGGCACAGGATGAAAGGGAAGAGGGAGAACCAATGAGAGAGTACCTGATAGGCATTTGGACGGGCACATATCACTGTAATTTCCCGGCAGGAAGAAGAATTAACCAAAGTCTCAGCCCCCCACCAGGAAATAGCATAGGTCCTGAACAAAAATTTTGGACTTGCGGTCAGCTCACCAAAAACGAGTTGAAAAATGGAGCTCAGGGGCACAGCAATTCACAAACTGGCCGAGTAATAAAGGACAACTATCGTCCAAAAATCTGTTGAGGGAAGGCAACGAGGCGGACTTGAAAGCGACGCAGAAGAGCAGGAAACAGATTTCAAGAGGTACGTTGGAATCGCCTTTAAAGCACAGGAAGAGGGGCACAACTTCGACAATGATGCACTTGGCCAAAAAGGGCGTATGTGTTTTCTCCTGAATATATACAGGAGAAAACGCATACGCCCTTTTTGGCCAAGCAAGCAAGCGGGCAATGCAAATCTGCAATACAAAGAAGTATCACTTCCCACCGGTCAAAAGGGATATCCACAAAATGTGTAAAAACCGGAAAGGCAAGACAGGCCCTGGAGAACAGGGAGCCTTGTTATGCTGATGGGCGGGATGTAAATTGCCAACTGCCTCTCTGGAGGAGCGTATTGTGTTCCCTAAAACAAGTAAACAACAGAGCTACAGAGCCAAGGTCACTTCCAGTCTAGGGAATATACCTTGGGAAAACTGAAAATCAATAAGGCAGAGCCACCCCAAAATTTAGGGCTGCACTGCTTACAAGGACCTCAACTTGGGTACACCTTAAATATCCCAGGAAATATAAAAATGGTTCAAAAAATTGTGGTACTTACGTACGATGGAATATCCCTCAGCCATGAAATCAATGTCATAAGACCAGTAGCAGCAAACTGGGTGGATTCAGGTACGATGATTCTAAGTGAAATAAGTCACAGAGAAAAAGAAACTTATCATAAGATATCACTTATGAAGATCCTGTAAACATGGCTACACTTGAACTGAGTTAGGAAAGAGAACAGTGTCTCACATTTAGAAAACACTCTTATGCCTGCTTAAGGGGGAAGGAGAGGTGGGGTGATGCATAAACCCAGAGTTTGATATAAGCACAGGTACCGTTCCAAAAACCAACTATGGAATAGACAAGACCTGCACCTTCCTCAGTGAAAGGGACTCAAAACCCATATTTCCCACAGAGGAATATATCTGACTAGTAAGAATCTTAAAACCTATGTATTGATATGTCTCCGTAAGGGAATCAAGTGTGTCTAGACTGGCATAAACATGGCAGCGAGAATCAGCTCAAACCCACTATAAAAAGGAATTTCAAAAACAAAACAAAAAAACTGGGAAATCTTTACAATTCCTTCAGGGTCTCTGGTGAACCCTGGAATGACCTTATCTACAACGACAGCTGGATGTGGCATAAGGATGGACACTTGGGACTGAGACGATTGGTGAGATTTGGTGAGCAAATGCAGACCCTTTAAAGCAATAATGCATGGCACCCATTCCATGGGTCCCAACTCTCCAGGTTGAAGGGAATATTACTACAGTTATAACATGTACCGGAAACCTAGAGAACGGACACATGTGAACACGAAAGGTTTCTAAAACTCAACGAATAGTCCCTCTCCTGGTGCTCCGGTTTGACTTTCCATCTGCTTTACTATCAACCTCCCAACTTGGGGAGACAGCCCCTTTAACCTACTGGTTCGCACAGGTTGCCAATTTGGCAGAGGTTGAAAGGGAAGAGGAAGAACTAATGAGAGAGTAGCTGTTAGGCATTTGGACGGGCACATATCACTGTAATTTCCCGTCAGGAAGAAGAATTAACCAAAGTCTCAGCCACCCACTGGGAACCAGTATAGGTCCTGAACCAAAATTTTGGACTTGCGGTCAGCTCACCAAAAACGAGTTGAAAAATGGAGCTCAGCGGCACAGAAATTCACAAACTGGCCGAGTAATAAAGGACAACTATTGTCCAAAAATCTGTTGAGGGAAGGCAACGAGGCGGACTTGAAAGCGAGGCAGAATAGCAGGAAACAGATTTCAAGAGGTACGTTGGAATCGCCTTTAAAGCACAGGAAGAGGGGCACAACTTCGACAATGATGCACTTGGCTAAAAAGGGCGTATGCGTTTTCTCCTGAATATATTCAGAAGAAAACGCATACGCCCTTTTTGGCCAAGCAAGCAAGCGGGCAATGCAAATCTGCACTACAAAGAAGTATCACTTCCCACCGGTCAAAAGGGACATCCACAATATGTGTAAAAACCAGAAAGGCAAGACAGGCCCTGGAGAACAGGGAGCCTTGTTATGCTGATGGGCGGGATATAAATTGCCAACTGCCTCTCTGGAGGAGTACATTGTGTTCCCTAAAACAAGTAAAGAACAGAGCTACAGAGCCAAGGGCACTTCCAGTCTAGGGAATATACCTTGGGAAAACTGAAAATCAATAAGACAGAGCCACCCCAAAATTTAGGGCTGCACTGCTTACAAGGACCTCAACTTTGGTACACCTTAAATATCCCAGGAAATATAAAAATGGTTCAAAAAATTGTGGTACTTACGTATGATGGAATATCCCTCAGCCATGAAATCAATGTCATAAGACCAGTAGCAGCAACATGGGTGGATTCAGGTACGATGATTCTAAGTGAAATAAGTCACACAGTAAAAGAAACTTATCATAAGATATCACTTATGAAGATCCTGTAAACAAGGCTACACTTGAACTGAGTTAGGAAAGAGAACAGTGTCTCACATTTAGAAAACAGTCTTATGCCTGCTTAAGGGGGAAGGAGAGGTGGGGTGATGCATAAAACCAGAGTTTGATATAAGCACAGGTACCGTTCCAAAAACCAACTATGGAATAGACAAGACCTACACCTTCCTCAGTGAAAGGGACTCAAAACCCCATATTTCCCGCAGAGGAATATATCTGACTAGTAAGAATCTTAAAACCTATGTATTGATATGTCTCCGTAAGGGAATCAAGTGTGTCTACACTGGAATAAACATGGCAGCGAGAATCAGCTCAAACCCACTATAAAAAGGAATTTCAAAAACAAAACAAAAAAACTGGGAATTTCTTTACAATTCCTTCAGGGTCTCTGATGAAACCTGGAATGACCCTATCTACAATGACAGCTGGATGTGGCATAAGGAGGGACACTTGGGACTGAGACGATTGGTGAGATTAGGTGAGCAAATTCAGACCCTTTAAAGCAATAATGCCTGGCACCCATTCCATGGGTCCCAACTCTCCAGGTTGAAGGGAATATTACTACAGCTATAACATGTATGGGAATCCTAGAGAACGGACACACTGTGAATACGAAAGGTTTCTAAAACTCAACGAATAGTCCCTCTCCTGGTGCTCCGGTTTGACTTTCCATCTGCTTTACTATCAATCTCCTAACTTGGAGAGACAGCCCCTTCAACCTCCTGGTTCACACAGGTTTCCAATTTGGCAGAGGATGAAAGGGAAGAGGGAGAACCAATGAGAGAGTAGCTGTTAGGTATTTGGTCGGGCACATATCACTCTAACTTCCCGGCAGGAAGAAGAATTAACCAAAGTCTCAGCCCCCAACCGGGAACCAGTATAGGTCCTGAACCAAAATTTTGGACTTGCGGTCAGCTCACCAAAAACGAGTTGAAAAATGGAGCTCAGGGGCACAGCAATTCACAAACTGGCCGAGTAATAAAGGACAACTATCGTCCAAAAATCTGTTGAGGGAAGGCAACGAGGCGGACTTGAAAGCGAGGCAGAATAGCAGGAAACAGATTACAAAAGGTACGTTGGAATGGCCTTTAAAGCACAGGAAGAGGGGCACAACTTCGACAATGATGCACTTGGCCAAAAAGGGCGTATGTGTTTTGTTCTGAATATATTCAGGAGAAAACGCATACGCCCTTTTTGGCCAAGCAAGCAAGCGGGCAATGCAAATCTGCACTACAAAGAAGTATCACTTCCCACCGGTCAAAAGGGACATCCACAAAATGTGTAAAAACCAGAAAGGCAAGACAGGCCCTGGAGAACAGGGAGCCTTGTTATGCTGATGGGCGGGATGTAAATTGCCAACTGCCTCTCTGGAGGAGTGCATTGTGTTCCCTAAAACAAGTAAACAACAGAGCTACAGAGCCAAGGGCACTTCCAGTCTAGGGAATATACCTTGGGAAAACTGAAAATCAATAAGACAGAGCCACCCCAAAATTTAGGGCTGCACTGCTTACAAGGACCTCAACTTGGGTACACCTTAAATATCCCAGGAAATATAAACATGGTTCAAAAAACTGTGGTACTTACCTACGATGGAATATCCCTCAGCCATGAAATCAATGTCATAAGACCAGTAGCAGCAAAATGGGTAGATTCAGGTACGATGATTCTAAGTGAAATAAGTCACAGAGAAAGAAACTTATCATAAGATATCACTTATGAAGATCCTGTAAACATGGCTACACTTGAACTGAGTTAGGAAAGAGAACAGTGTCTCACATTTAGAAAACACTCTTATGCATGCTTAAGGGGGAAGGAGAGGTGGGGTGATGCATAAACCCATAGTTTGATATAAGCACAGGTACCGTTCCAAAAACCAACTATGGAATAGACAAGACCTACACCTTCCTCAGTGAAAGGGACTCAAAACCCCATATTTCCCGCAGAGGAATATATCTGACTAGTAAGAATATTAAAACCTATGTATTGATATGTCTCTGAAAGGGAATCAAGTGTGTCTAGACTGACATAAACATGGCAGCGAGAATCAGCTCAAACAGACGATAAAAAGGAATTTCAAAAACAAAACAAAAAAACTGGGAAAATCTTTACAATTCCTTCAGGGTCTCTGATGAACCCTGGAATGACCCTATCTACAACGACAGCTGGATGTGGCATAAGGCTGGACACTTGGGACTGAGACGATTGCTGAGATTTGGTGAGCAAATGCAGACCCTTTAAAGTAATAATTAATGGCACCCATTCCATGGGTCCCAACTCTCCAGGTTGAAGGGAATATTACTACAGTTATAACATGTACCGGAAACCTAGAGAAAGGACACACTGTGAATACGAAAGGTTTCTAAAACTCAACGAATACTCCCTATCCTGGTGCTCCAGTTTGACTTTCCATCTGCTTTACTATCAACCTCCCAACTTGGAGAGACAGCCCCTTTAACCTCCTGGTTCGCACAGGTTGCCAATTTGGCAGAGGATGAAAGGGAAGAGGGAGAACCAATGAGAGAGTAGCTGTTAGGTATTTGGTCAGGCACATATCACTCTAACTTCCCGGCAGGAAGAAGTATTAACCAAAGTCTCAGCCACCCACCGGGAACCAGTATAGGTCCTGAACCAAAATGTTGGACTTGCGGTCAGCTCACCAAAAACGAGTTGAAAAATGGAGCTCAGGGGCACAGCAATTCACAAACTGGCCAAGTAATAAAGGACAACTATCATCCAAAAATCTGTTGAGGGAAGGCAACGAGGCGGACTTGAAAGCGAGGCAGAATAGCAGGAAACAGATTTCAAGAGGTACGTTGGAATCGCCTTTAAAGCACAGGAAGAGGGGCACAACTTCGACAATGATGCACTTGGCCAAAAAGGGCATATGCGTTTTCTACTGAATATATTCAGGAGAAAACGCATACGCCGTTTTTGGCCAAGCAAGCAAGCGAGCAATGCAAATCTGCACTACAAAGAAGTATCAATTCCCACCGGTCAAAAGGGACATCCACAAAATGTGTAAAAACCAGAAAGGCAAGACAGGCCCTGGAGAACAGGGAGCCTTGTTATGCTGATGGGTGGGATGTAAATTGCCAACTGCCTCTCTGGAGGAGTGCATTGTGTTCCCTAAAACAAGTAAAGAACAGAGCTACAGAGCCAAGGGCACTTCCAGTCTAGGGAATATACCTTGGGAAAACTGAAAATCAATAAGACAGAGCCACCCCAAAATTTAGAGCTGCACTGCTTACAAGGACCTCACTTGGGTACACCTTAAATATCCCAGGAAATATAAAAATGGTTCAAAAAATTGTGGTACTTACGTATGATGGAATATCCCTCAGCCATGAAATCAATGACATAAGACCAGTAGCAGCAAAATGGGTAGATTCAGGTACGATGATTCTAAGTGAAATAAGTCACAGAGAAAGAAACTTATCATAATATATCACTTATGAAGATCCTGTAAACATGGCTACACTTGAACTGAGTTAGGAAAGAGAACAGTGTCTCACATTTAGAAAACACTCTTATGCCTGCTTAAGGGGGAAGGAGAGGTGGGGTGATGCATAAACCCAGAGTTTGATATAAGCACAGGTACCGTTCCAAAAACCAACTATGGAATAGACAAGACCTACACCTTCCTCAGTGAAAGGGACTCAAAACCCCATATTTCCCGCAGAGGAATATATCTGACTAGTAAGAATCTTAAAACCTATGTATTGATATGTGTCCGTAAGGGAAACAAGTGTGTCTAGACTGGCATAAACATGGCAGCGAGAATCAACTCAAACCCACTATAAAAAGGAATTTCAAAAACAAAACAAAAAAACTGGGAAATTCTTTACAATTCCTTCAGGGTCTCTGATGAAACCTGGAATGAACCTATCTACAACGACAGCTGGATGTGGCATAAGGCTGGACACTTGGGACTGAGGCGATTGGTGAGATTGGGTGAGCAAATGCAGACCCTTTAAAGCAATAATGCATGGCACCCATTCCATGGGTCCCAACTCTCCAGGTTGAAGGGAATATTACTACAGTTATAACATGTACCGGAAAACAAGAGAATGGACACACTGTGAATACGAAAGGTTTCTAAAACTCAACGAATAGTCCCTCTCCTGGTGCTCCGGTTTAACTTTCCATCTGCTTTACTATCAACCTCCCAACTTGGAGAGACAGCCCCTTTAACCTCCTGGTTCGCACAGGTTGCCAATTTGGCAGAGGATGAAAGGGAAGAGGGAGAACCAATGAGAGAGTAGCTGTTAGGCATTTGGACGGGCACATATCACTGTAATTTCCCGGCAGGAAGAAGAATTAACCAAAATCTCAGCCACCCACCGGGAACCAGTATAGGTCCTGAACCAAAATTTTGGACTTTCGGTCAGCTCACCAAAAACGAGTTGAAAAATGGAGCTCAGGGGCACAGCAATTCACAAACTGGCCGAGTAATAAAGGACAACTATCATCCAAAAATCTGTTGAGGGAAGGCAACGAGGCGGACTTGAAAGCGAGGCAGAATAGCAGGAAACAGATTTCAAGAGGTACGTTGGAATCGCCTTTAAAGCACAGGAAGAGGGGCACAACTTCGACAATGATGCACTTGGCCAAAAAGGGCGTATGCGTTTTCTCCTGAATATATTCAGGAGAAAACGCATACGCCCTTTTTGGCCAAGCAAGCAAGCGGGCAATGCAAATCTGCACTACAAAGAAGTATCACTTCCCACCGGTCAAAAGGGACATCCACAAAATGTGTAAAAACCAGAAAGGCAAGACAGGCCCTGGAGAACAGGGAGCCTTGTTATGCTGATGGGCGGGATGTAAATTGCCAACTGCCTCTCTGGAGGAGTGCATTGTGTTCCCTAAAACAAGTAAAGAACAGAGCTACCGAGCCAAGGGCACTTCCAGTCTAGGGAATATACCTTGGGAAAACTGAAAATCAATAAGACAGAGCGACCCCAAAATTTAGGGCTGCACTGCTTACAAGGACCTCAAATTGGGTACACCTTAAATATCCCAGGAAATATAAAAATGGTTCAAAAAATTGTGGTACTTACGTACGATGGAATATCCCTCAGCCATGAAATCAATGTCATAAGACCAGTAGCAGCAAAATGGGTAGATTCAGGTACGATGATTCTAAGTGAAATAAGTCACAGAGAAAGAAACTTATCATAAGATATCACTTATGAAGATCCTGTAAACATGGCTACACTTGAACTGAGTTAGGAAAGAGAACAGTGTCTCACATTTAGAAAACACTCTTATGCATGCTTAAGGGGGAAGGAGAGGTGGGGTGATGCATAAACCCAGAGTTTGATATAAGCACAGGTACTGTTCCAAAGACCAACTATGGAATAGACAAGACCTACACCTTCCTCAGTGAAAGGGACTCAAAACCCCATATTTCCCGCAGAGGAATATATCTGACTAGTAAGTATCTTAAATCCTATGTATTGATATGTCTCCGTAAGGGAATCAAGTGTGTCTAGACTGGCATAAACATGGCAGCGAGAATCAGCTCAAACCCACTATAAAAAGGAATTTCAAAAACAAAACAAAAAAACTGGGAAATTCTTTACAATTCCTTCAGGGTTTCTGATGAAGCCTGGAAGGACCCTATCTACAATGACAGCTGGATGTGGCATAAGGCTGGACACTTGGGTCTGAGAGGATTGGTGAGATGGGGTGAGCAAATGCAGACCCTTTAAAGCACAAATGCCTGGCACCCATTCCATGGGTCCCAACTCTCCAGGTTGAAGGGAATATTACTACAGCTATAACATGTACGGGAAACCTAGAGAACGGAAAAACTGTGAATACGAAAGGTTTCTAAAACTCAACAAATTGTCCCTCTCCTGGTGCTCCGGTTAGACTTTCCATCTGGTTTACTATCAACCTCCCAACTTGGAGAGACAGCCCGTTTATCCTCCTGGTTCGCACAGTTTGCCACTTTGGCAGAGGATGAAAGGGAAGAGGGAGAACCAATGAGAGAGTAGCTGTTAGGCATTTCGACGGGCACATACCACTCTAATTTCTCGGCTGGAAGAAGAATAAACCAAAGTCTCAGCCCCCTAACGGGAACCAGCATAGGTCCTGAACCAAGATTTTGGACATGCGGTCAGCTCACAAAAAACGAGTTGTAAAATGGAGCTCAGGGGCACAGCAATGCACAAACTGGCAGAGTAATAAAGGACAACTATCGTCCAAAAATCTGTTCAGAGAAGGCAACGAGGCGGACTTGAAAGCGAGGCAGAATAGCAGGAAACAGATTTCAAGAGGTACGTTGGAATCGTCTTTCAAGCACAGGAAGAGGGGCACAACTTCGACAATGATGCACTTGGCCAAAAAGGGCGTATGCGTTTTCTCCTGAATATATTCAGGAGAAAACGCATACGCCCTTTTTGGCCAAGCAAGCAAGCGGGCAATGCAAATCTGCACTACAAAGAAGTATCACTTCCCACCGGTCAAAAGGGACATCCACAAAATGTGTAAAAACCAGAAAGGCAAGACAGGCCCTGGAGAACAGGGAGCCTTGTTATGCTGATGGGCGGGATGTAAATTGCCAACTGCCTCTCTGGAGGAGTGCATTGTGTTCCCTAAAACAAGTAAACAACAGAGATACAGAGCCAAGGTCACTTCCAGTCTAGGGAATATACCTTGGGAAAACTGAAAATCAATAAGACAGAGCCACCCCAAAATTTAGGGCTGCACTGCTTACAAGGACCTCAACTTGGGTACACCTTAAATATCCCAGGAAATATAAAATTGGTTCAAAAAATTGTGGTACTTACGTACGATGGGATATCCCTCAGCCACGAAATCAATGTCGTGAGACCAGTAGCAGCAAAATCGGTGGATTCAGGTTCGATGATTCTAAGTGAAATAAGTCACACAGAAAAAGAAACTTATCATAACATATAACTTATGAAGATCCTGTAAACATGGCTACACTTTAACTGAGTTAGGAAAGTCAACAGTGTCTCTCATTTAGAAAACACTCTTATGCCTGCTTAAGGGGGAAGGAGAGGTGGGGTGATGCATAAAACCAGAGTTTGATATAAGCACAGGTACCGTTCCAAAAACCAACTATGGAATAGACAAGACCTACACCTTCCTCAGTGATAGGGACTCAAAACCCCATATTTCCCACAGAGGAATATATCTGACTAATAAGAATCTTAAAACCTATGTATTGATAGGTCTCCATAAGGGAATCAAGTGTGTCTAGACTGGCATAAACATGGCAGCGAGAATCAGCTCAAACCCACTATAAAAAGCAATTTCAAAAACAAAACAAAAAAACTGGGAAATTATTTACAATTCCTTCAGGGTCTCTGATGAAACCTGGAATGACCCTATCTACAACAACAGCTGGATGTGGCATAAGGAGGGACACTTGGGACCGAGAGGATTGGTGAGATTCGGTGAGCAAATGCAGACCGTTTAAATCACAAATGCGTGGCACCCATTCCATGGGTCCCAACTCTCCAGGTTAAAGGGAATATTACTACAGCTATAACATGTACAGGAAACCTAGAGAACGGACACACTGTGAATACGAAAGATATCTAAAACTCAACGAATAGTCCCTCTCCTGGGGCTCCGGTTTCACTTTCCATCTTCTTTACCATCAACCTCCCAACTTGGAGAGACATCCCCTTTAACATCCTGGTTCGCACAGGTTGCCAATTTGGCAGAGGATGAAAGGGAAGAGGGAGAACCAATGAGAGAGTAGCTGTAAGGGATTTGGACGGGCACATATCACTCTAATTTCCCGGCAGGAAGAAGAATTAACCAAAGTCTCAGCACCCAACCGGAACCAGCATAGGTCCTGAACCAAAATTTTGGAAATGTGGTCAGCTCACAAAAAATGAGTTGAAAAATGGAGCTCAGGGGCACAGCAATTCACAAACTGGCAGAGTAAAAAATGACAACTATCATCCAAAAATCTGTTGAGGGAAGGAAACGAGGCGGACTTGAAAGTGAGGCAGAATAGCAGGAAACAGATTTCAAGAGGTACGTTCGAATCACCTATAAAGCACAGGATGAGGGGCACAACTTCGACAATGATGCACTTGGCCAAAAAGGGTGCATGCATTTTCTCCTGAATATATTCAGGAGAAAACGCATACGCCCTTTTTGGCCAAGCAAGCAACGGGCAATGCAAATCTGCACTACAAAGAGGTATCACTTCCCAGCCGTCAAAAGGGACATCCACAAAATGTGTAAGAACAAGAAAGGCAAGACAGGCCCTGGAGAACAGGGAGCCTTGATATGCTGATGGGCGGGATGTAAATTGCCAACTGCCTCTCTGGAGGAGTGCATTGTGTTACCTAAAACAAGTAAACAACAGAGCTACAGAGACAAGGGCACTTCCAGTCTAGGGAATATACCTTGGGAAAACTGAAAATCAATAAGAAAGAGCCACCCCAAAATTTAGGGCTGCACTGCTTACAAGGACCTCAACTTGGGAACACCTCAAATATCCCAGGAAATATAAAAATGGTTCAAAAAATTGTGTTACTTACGTACGATGGAATATCCCTCAGCCATGAAATCAATATCATAAGACCAGTAGCAGCAAAATGGGTGGATTCAGGTACGATGATTCTAAGTGAAATAAGTCACACAGAAAAAGAAACATATCATAAGATATCACTTATGAAGATCTTGTAAACATGGCTACACTTGAACTGAGTTAGGAAAGAGAACAGAGTCTCACATTTAGAAAACACTCTTATGGCTGCTGAAGGGGGAAGGAGAGGTGGGGTGATGCATAAAACCAGAGTTTGATATAAGAACAGGTACTGTTCCAAAAACCAACTATGGAATAGACAAGACCTACACCTTCCTCAGTGAAAGGGACTCAAAACCCCATATTTCCCGCAGAGGAATATATCTGAGTAGTAAGAATCTTAAAACCTATGTATTGATATGTCTCCGTAAGGGAATCAAGTGTGTCTAGACTGGCATAAACATGCCATGAGAATCAGCTCAAACCCACTATAAAAAGGAATTTCAAAAACAAAACAAAAAAACTGGGAAATTCTTTACAATTCCTTCAGGGTCTCTGATGAAACCTGGAATGACCCTATCTACAACGACAGCTGGATGTGGCATAAGGCTGGACACTTGGGACTGAGGCGATTGGTGAGATTGGGTGAGCAAATGCAGACCCTTTAAAGCACAAATGCCTGGCACCCATTCCTTGGGTCCCAACTCTCCATGTTGAAGGGAATATTACTACAGCTATAACATGTACACAAAACCTAGAGAACGGACACACTGTGAATACGAAAGATTTCTAAAACTCAACGAATAGTCCCTCTCCTGGTGCTCCGGTTTCACTTTCCATCTGCTTTACCATCAACCTCCCAACTTGGAGAGACAGCCCCTTTAACATCCTGGTTCGCACAGGTTGCCAATTTGGCAGAGGATGAAAGGGAAGAGGGAGAACCAAGAGAGAGTAGCTGTTAGGCATTTGGACGGGCACATATCACTGTAATTTCCCGGCAGGAAGAAGAATTAACCAAAGTCTCAGCCACCCACCGGGAACCAGTATAGGTCCTGAAGCAAAATTTTGGACTTGCGGTCAGCTCACAAAAAACGAGGTGAAAAATGGAGCTCAGGGGCACAGCAATTCACAAACTGCCCGAGTAATAAAGGAAAACAATCGTCCAAAAATCTGTTGAGTGAGGACAACGAGTCTGACTTGAAAGTGAGGCAACATAGCAGGAAACAGATTTCAAGAGGTACGTTGGAATCGCCTTTAAAGCACAGGAAGAGGGGCACAATTTCGACAATGATGCACTTGGCCAAAAAGGGCGTATGCGTTTTCTCCTGAATATATTCAGGAGAAAACGCATACGCCCTTTTTGGCCAAGCAAGCAAGCGGGCAATGCAAATCTGCACTACAAAGAAGTGTCACTTCCCACCGGTCAAAAGGGACATCCACAAAATGTGTAAAAACCAGAAAGGCAAGACAGGCCCTGGAGAACAGGGACCCTTCTTATGCTGATGGGCGGGATGTAAATTGCCAACTGCCTCTCTGGAGGAGTGCATTGTGTTCCCTAAAACAAGTAAACAACAGAGCTACAGAGCCAAGGGCACTTCCAGTCTAGGGAATATACCTTGGGAAAACTGAAAATCAATAAGACAGAGCCACCCCAAAATTTAGGGCTGCACTGCTTACAAGGACCTCAACTTGGGTACACCTTAAATATCCCAGGAAATATAAAAATGGTTCAAAAAATTGTGGTACTTACGTACGATAAAATATCCCTCAGCCATGAAATCAATGTCATAAGACCAGTAGCAGCAAAATGGGTGCATTCAGGTACGATGATTCTAAGTGAAATAAGTCACACAGAAAAAGAAACTTATCATAAGATATCACTTATGAAGATCCTGTAAACATGGCTACACTTGAACTGAGTTAGGAAAGAGAACAGTGTCTCACATTTAGAAAACACTCTTATGCCTGCTTAAGGGGGAAGGAGAGGTGGGGTGATGCATAAAACCAGAGTTTGATATAAGCACAGGTACCATTCCAAAAACCAACTATGGAATAGACAAGACCTACACCTTCCTCAGTGAAAGGGACTCAAAACACCATATTTCCTGCAGAGGAATATAGCTGACTAGTAACAATCTTAAAACCTATGTATTGATATGTCTCCGTAAGGGAATCAAGAGTGTCTAGACAGGCATAAACATGGCAGCGAGAATCAGCTCAAACCCACTATAAAAAGGAATTGCAAAAACAAAACAAAAGAACAGGGAAATTGTTTTCAATTCCTTCAGGGTCTCTGATGAAACCTGGAATGTCCCTATCTACAATGACAGCTGGATGTGGCATAAGGCTGGACACTTGGGACTGAGAGGATTGGTGAGATTGGGTGAGCAAATGCAGACCCTTTAAAGCACAAATGCCTGGCACCCATTCCATTGGTCCCAACTCTCCAGGTTGAAGGGAATATTACTACAGCTATAACATGTACGGGAAACCTAGAAAATGGACCCACTGTGAATAAGAAAGGTTTCTAAAACTCAACGAATAGTCCCTCTCCTGGTGCTAAGGTTTGACTTTCCATCTGCTTTACTATCAATCTCCCAACTTGGAGAGACAGCCCCTTTAACCTCCTGGTTCGCACAGGTTTCCAATTTGGCAGAGGATGAAAGGGAAGAGGGAGAACCAATGAGAGAGTAGCTGTTAGGCATTTGGCCGGACACATATCACACAAATTTCCCAGCAGGAAGAAGAATTAACCAAAGTCTCAGCCCCCCACCGGGAACCAGCATAGGTCCTGAACCAAAATTTTGGACTTGCGGTCAGCTCACAAAAAACGAGTTGAAAAATGGAGCTCAGGGGCACAGCAATTCACAAACTGGCCGAGTAATAATGGACAACTATCGTCCAAAAATCTGTTAAGGGAAAGCAACGAGGCGGACTTGAAAGCGAGGCAGAATAGCAGGAAACAGATTTCAAGAGGTACGTTGGAATCGCCTTTAAAGCACAGGAAGAGGGGCACAACTTCGACAATGATGCACTTGGCCACAAAGGGCGTATGCGATTTCTCCTGTATATATTCCAGAGAAAACGCATACACCCTTTTTGGCCAAGCAAGCAAGCGGGCAATGCAAATCTGCACTACAAAGAAGTATCACTTCCCACTGGTCAAAAGGGACATCCACAAAATGTGTAAAAACCAGAAAGGCAAGACAGGCCCTGGAGAACAGGGAGCCTTGTTATGCTGATGGGAGGGATGTAAATTGCCAACCTTCTCTCTGGAGGAGTGCATTGTGTTCCCTAAAACAAGTAAACAACAGAGCTACAGAGCAAAGGACACTTCCAGTCTAGGGAATATACCTTGGAAAAACTGAAAATCAATAAGACAAAGCCACCCCAAAATTTAGGGCTGCACTGCTTACAAGGACCTCAACTTGGGTACACCTTAAATATCCCAGGAAATATAAAAATGGTTCAAAAAATTGCGGTACTTACGTACGATGGGATATCCCTCAGCCACGAAATCAATGCCATGAGACCAGTAGCAGCAAAATGGGTGGATTCAGGTACGATGATTTTAAGTGAAATAAGTCACAGAGAAAAAGAAACTTATCATAAGATATCACTTATGAAGATCCGGTAAAAATGGCTACACTTGAACTGAGTTAGGAAAGTGAACAGTGTCTCTCATTTAGAAATCACTCTTAACCGTGCTAAAGGGGGAAGGAGAGGTGGGGTGATGCGTAAAACCAGAGTTTGATATAAGCACAGGTACTGTTCCAAAAACCAACTATGGAATAGACAAGACTTACACCTTCCTCAGTGAAAGGGACTCAAAACCCCATATTTCCAGCAGAGGAATATATCTGACTAGTAAGAATCTTAAAACCTATGTATTGATATGTCTCCGTAAGGGAATCAAGTGTGTCTAGATTGGCATAAACATGGCAGCGAGAATCAGCTCAAACTCACTATAAAAAGGAATTTCAAAAACAAAACAAAAAAACTGGGAAATTCTTTACAATTCTTTAAGGGTCTCTGATGAAACCTGGAATGACCCTATCTACAACGACAGCTGGATGTGGCATAGGGCTGGACACTTGTGACTGAGACGATTGGTGAGATTGGGTGAGCAAATGCAGAACCTTTAAAGCACAAATGCCTGGAACCCATTCCATGGGTCCCAACTCTCCACGTTGAAGGGAATATTACTACAGCTATAACATGTACGGGAAACCTAGAGAATGGACCCACTGTGAATACGAAAGGTTTCGAAAACTCAACGAATTGTCCCTCTCCTGGTGCTCCGGTTGGACTTTCCATCTGCTTTACTATCAACCTCCCAACTTGGAGAGACAGCCCCTTTAACCTCCTGGTTCGCACAGGTTGCCAATTTGGCAGAGGATGAAAGGGAAGAGGGAGAACCAATGAGAGAGTAGCTGTTAGGCATTTGGACGGGCACATATCACTCTAATTTCAGGGCAGGAAGAAGAATTAACCAAAGTCTCAGCCACCCACCGGGAACCTGTATAGGTCCTGAACCAAAAGTTTGGACTTGCGGTCAGCTCACAAAAAACGAGGTGAAAAATGGAGCTCAGGGGAACAGCAATTCACAAACTGGCCGTGTAATAAAGGAAAACTATCGTCCAAAAATCTGTTCAGAGAAGACAACGAGTCAGACTTGAAAGTGAGGCAGAATAGCAGGAAACAGATTTCAAGACGTATGTTGGAATCGCTTTTAAAGCACAGGAAGAGGGGCACAATTTCGACAATGATGCACTTGGCCAAAAAGTGCGTATGCGTTTTCTCCTGAATATATTCAGGAGAAAACGCATACGCCCTTTTTGGCCAAGCAAGCAAGCGGGCAATGCAAATCTGCACTACAAAGAAGTATCACTTCCCACCGGTCAAAAGGGACATCCACAAAATGTGTAAAAACCAGAAAGGCAAGACAGGCCCTGGAGAACAGGGAGCCTTTTTATGCTGATGGGCGGGATGTAAATTGCCAACTGCCTCTCTGGAGGAGTACATTGTGTTCCCTAAAACAAGTAAAGAACAGAGCTACAGAGCCAAGGGCACTTCCAGTATAGGGAATATACCTTGGGGAAACTGAAAATCAATAAGACAGAGCCACCCCTAAATTTAGGGCTGCACTGCTTACAAGGACCTCAACTTGGGTACACCTTAAATATCCCAGGAAATATAAAAATGGTTCAAAAAATTGTGGTACTTACGTACGATAGAATATCCCTCAGCCATGAAATCAATGTCATAAGACCAGTAGCAGCAAAATGGGTGGATTCAGGTACGATGATTCTAAGTGAAATAAGTCACACAGAAAAAGAAACTTATCATAAGATATCACTTATGAAGATCCTGTAAACATGGCTACACTTGAACTGAGTTAGGAAAGACAACAGTGTCTCACATTTAGAAAACACTCTTATGCCTACTTAAAGGGGAAATAGAGGTGGGGTGATGCATAAAACCAGAGTTTGATATTAGCACAGGTACCGTTCCAAAAACCAACTATGGAATAGAAAAGACCTACACCTTCCTCAGTGAAAGGGACTCAAAACGCCATATTTCCTGCAGAGGAATATATCTGACTAGTAAGAATCTTAAAACCTATGTATTGATATGTCTCCGTAAGGGAATCAAGTGTGTCTAGACTGGCATAAACATGGCAGCGAGAATCAGCTCAAACCCACTATAAAAAGGAATTTCAAAAACAAAACAAAAAAACTGGGAAATTCTTTACAATTCCTTCAGGGTCTCTGGTGAAACCTGGAATGACCCTATCTACAACGACAGCTGGAAGTGGCATAAAGCTGGACCCTTGGGACTGAGATGATTGGTGAGATTGGGTGAGCAAATGCAGACCCTTTAAAGCACAAATTCCTGGCACCCATTCCATGGGTCCCAACTCTCCAGGTTGAAGGGAATATTACTACAGCTATAACATGTATGGGAAACCTAGAGAACGGACACACTGTGAATACGAAAGGTTTGTAAAACTCAACGAATTGTCCCTCTCCTGGTGCTCTGGTTTGTCTTTCCATCTGCTTTACTATCAACCTCCCAACTTGGAGAGACAGCCCCTTTAACCTCCTGGTTCGCACAGGTTGCCAATTTGGCAGAGGATGAAAGGGAAGAGGGAGAACCAATGAGAGAGTAGCTGTTAGGCATTTGGACGGGCACATATCACTGTAATTTCCCGGCAGGAAGAAGAATTAACCAAAGTCTCAGCCACCCACCGGGAACCAGTATAGGTCCTGAACCAAATTTTTGGACTTGCGGTCAGCTCACCTAAAACGAGTTGAAAAATGGAGCTCAGGGGCACAGCAATTCACAAACTGGCCGAGTAATAAAGGACAACTATCGTCCAAAAATCTGTTGAGGGAAGGCAACGAGGCGGACTTGAAAGCGAGGCAGAATAGCAGAAAACAGATTTCAAGAGGTACGTTGGAATCGCCATTAAAGCACAGGAAGAGGGGCACAACTTCGACAATGATGCACTTGGCCAAAAAGGGCATATGAGTTTTCTCCTGAATATATTCAGGAGAAAACGCATACGCCCTTTTTGGCCAAGCAAGGAAGCGGGCAATGCAAATCTGCACTACAAAGAAGTATCACTTCCCACCGGTCAAAAGGGACATCCACAAAATGTGGAAAAACCAGAAAGGCAAGACAGGCCCTGGAGAACAGGGAGCCTTGTTATGCTGATGGGCGGGATGTAAATTGCCAACTGCCTCCCTGGAGGAGTACATTGTGTTCCCTAAAACAAGTAAAGAACAGAGCTACAGAGCCAAGGGCACTTCCAGTCTAGGGAATATACTTTGGGAAAACTGAAAATCAATAAGACAGAGCCACCCCAAAATTTAGGGCTGCACTGCTTACAAGGACCTCAACTTGGGTACACGTTAAATATCCCAGGAAATATAAAAATGGTTCAAAAAATTGTGGTACTTACGTACGATGGAATATCCCTCAGCCATGAAATCAACGTCATAAGAACAGTAGCAACAAAATGGGTGGATTCAGGTACGATGATTCTAAGTGAAATAAGTCACACAGAAAAAGAAACTTATCATAAGATATCACTTATGAAGATCCTGTAAACATGGCTACACTTGAACTGAGTTAGGAAAGAGAACAGTGTCTCACTTTTAGAAAACACTCTTATGCCTGCTTAAGGGGGAAGGAGAGGTGGTGTGATGCATAAAACCAGAGTTTGATATAAGCACAGGTACCGTTCCAAAAACCAAATATGGAATAGACAAGACCTACACCTTCCTCAGTGAAAGGGACTCAAAACACCATATTTCCCGCAGAGGAATATATCTGACTAGAAAGAATCTTAAAACCTATGTATTGATATGTCTCCGTAAGGGAATCAAGTGTGTCTAGACAGGCATAAACATGGCAGCGAGAATCAGCTCAAACCCACTATAAAAAGGAATTTCAAAAACAAAACAAAAAAACTGGGAAATTCTTTACAATTCCTTCAGTGTCAATGATGAAACCTGGAATGACCCTATCTACAACGACAGCTGGATATGGCATAAGGCTGGACACTTGGGACTGAGGGGATTGGTGAGATTTGGTGAGCAAATGCAGACCGTTTAAAGCAATAATGCATGGCACCCATTCCATGGGTCCCAACTCTCCAGGTTGAAGGGAATATTACTACAGTTATAACATGTACGGGAAACATAGAGAACGGACACACTGTGAATACGAAAGGTTTCTAAAACTCAACGAATAGTCCCTCTCCTGGTGCTAAGGTTTGACTTTCCATCTGCTTTACTATCAACCTCCCAACTTGGAGAGACAGCCCCTTTAACCTCCTGGTTCGCACAGGTTGCCAATTTGGCAGAGGATGAAAGGGAAGAGGGAGAACCAATGAGAGAGTACCTGATAGGCATTTGGACGGGCTCATATCACTGTAATTTCCCGGCAGGAAGAAGAATTAACCAAAGTCTCAGCCCCTCACCGGGAACCAGTATAGGACCTGACCAAAATTTTGGACTTGCGGTCAGCTCACCAAAAACGAGTTGAAAAATGGAGGTCAGGGGCACAGCAATTCAAAAACTGGCCCAGTAATAAAGGACAACTATCGTCCAAAAATCTGTTGAGGGAAGGCAACGAGGCGGACCTGAAAGCGAGGCAGAATAGCAGGAAACAGATTTCAAGAGGTACGTTGGAATCGCCTTTAAAGCACAGGAAGAGGGGCACAACATCGACAATGATGCACTTGGCCAAAAAGGGCGTATGCGTTTTCTCCTGAATATATTCAGGAGAAAACGCATACGCCCTTTTTGGCCAAGCAAGCAAGCGGGCAATGCAAATCTGCACTACAAAGAAGTATCACTTCCCACCGGTCAAAAGGGACATCCACAAAATGTGTAAAAACCAGAAAGGCAAGACAGGCCCTGGAGAACAGGGAGCCTTGTTATGCTGATGGGCGGGATGTAAATTGCCAACTGCCTCTCTGAAGGAGTGCATTGTGTTCCCTAAAACAAGTAAAGAACAGAGCTACAGAGCCAAGGGCACTTCCAGTCTAGGGAATATACCTTGGGAAAACTGAAGATCAATAAGACAGAGCCACCCCAAAATTTAGGGCTGCACTGCTTACAAGGACCTCAACTTGGGTACACCTTAAATATCCCAGGAAATATAAAAATGGTTCAAAAAATTGTGGTACTTACGTACGATGGAATATCCCTCAGCCATGAAATCAATGTCATAAGACCAGTAGCAGCAAAATGGGTGGATTCAGGTACGATGATTTTAAGTGAAATAAGTCACAGAGAAAAAGAAACTTATCATAAGATATCACTTATGAAGATCCTGTAAACATGGCTACACTTGAACTGAGTTAGGAAAGAGAACAGTGTCTCACATTTAGAAAACACTCTTATGCCTGCTTAAGGGGGAAGGAGAGGTGGTGTGATGCATAAAACCAGAGTTTGATATAAGCACAGGTACCGTTCCAAAAACCAACTATGGAATAGACAAGACCTACACCTTCCTCAGTGAAAGGGACTCAAAACCCAATATTTCCCGCAGAGGAATATATCTGACTAGTAAGAATCTTACAACCGATGTATTGATATGTCTCCGTAAGGGAATCAAGTGTGTCTAGAATGGCATAAATATGGCAGCGAGAATCAGCTCAAACCCACTATAAAAAGGAATTTCAAAAATAAAACAAAAAAACTGGGAAATTCTTCACAATTCCTTCAGGGTCTCTGATGAATCCTGAAGTGACCCTATCTACAATGACAGCTGGATGTGGCATAAGGCTGGACACTTGTGACTGAGAGAATTGGTGAGATTGGGTGAGCAAATGCAGACCCTTTAAAGCAATAATGCATGGCACACATTCCATGGGTCCCAACTCTCCAGGTTGAAGGGAATATTACTACAGATATAACATGTACGGGAATCCTAGAGAACGGAAAGACTGTGAATACGAAAGGTTTCTAAAACTCAACGAATAGTCCCTCTCCTGGTGCTCCGGTTTGACTTTCCATCTGCTTTACTATCAAGCTCCCAACTTGGAGAGACAGCCCCTTTAACCTCCTGGTTCGCACAGGTTGCCAATTTGGCAGAGGATGAAAGGGAAGAGGGAGAAGCAATGAGAGAGTAGCTGTTAGGCATTTGGACGGGCATATATCACTGTAATTTCCCGGCAGGAAGAAGAATTAACCAAAGTCTCAGCCCCCCACCGGGAACCAGTATAGGTCCTGAACCAAAATTTTGGACTTGCGGTCAGCTCAACTAAAACGAGTTGAAAAATGGAGCTCAGGCGCACAGCAATTCACAAACTGGCCGAGTAATAAAGGACAACTATCGTCCAAATATCTGTTGAGGGAAGGCAACGAGGCGGACTTGAAAGCAAGGCAGAATAGCAGGAAACAGATTTCAAGAGGTACGTTGGAATCGCCTTTAAAGCACAGGAAGAGGGGCACAACTTCGACAATGATGCACTTGGCCAAAAAGGGCGTATGCGTTTTCTCCTGAATATATTCAGGAGAAAACGCATACGCCCTTTTTGGCCAAGCAAGCAAGCGGGCAATGCAAATCTGCACTACAAAGAAGTATCACTTCCCACCGGTCAAAAGGGACATCCACAAAATGTGTAAAAACCAGAAAGGCAAGACAGGCCCTGGAGAACAGGGAGCCTTGTTATGCTGATGGGCGGGATGTAAATTGCCAACTGCCTCTCTGGAGGAGTGCATTGTGTTCCCTAAAACAAGTAAAGAACAGAGCTACAGAGCCAAGGGCACTTCCAGTCTAGGGAATATACCTTGGGAAAACTGAAAATCAAAAAGACACAGCCACCCCAAAATTTAGGGCTGCACTGCTTACAAGGACCTCAACTTGGGTACACCTTAAATATCCAAGGAAATATAAAAATGGTTCAAAAAATTGTGGTACTTACGTACGATGGAATATCCCTCAGCCATGAAATCAATGTCATAAGACCAGTAGCAGCAAAATGGGTGGATTCAGGTACGATGATTCTAAGTGAAATAAGTCACAGAGAAAAAGAAACTTATCATAAGATATCACTTATGAAGATCCTGCAAACATGGCTACACTTGAACTGAGTTAGGAAAGAGAACAGTGTCTCACATTTAGAAAACACTCTTATGCCTGCTTAAGGGGGAAGGAGAGGTTGGGTGATGCATAAAACCAGAGTTTGATATAAGCAGATGTACCGTTCCAAAAACCAACTATGGAATAGGCAAGACCTACACCTTCCTCAGTGAAAGGGACTCAAAACCCCATATTTCCCGCAGAGGAATATATCTGACTAGTAAGAATCTTACAACCTATGTATTGATATGTCTCCGTAAGGGAATCAAGTGTGTCTAGACTGGCATAAACATGGCAGTGAGAATCAGCTCAAACCCACTATAAAAAGGAATTTCAAAAACAAAACAAAAAAACTGGGAAATTCTTTACAATTCCTTCAGAGTCTCTGATGAAACCTGGAATGACCCTATCTAAAACGACAGCTGGATGTGGCATAAGGCGGGACACTTGGGACTCAGAGGATTGGTGAGATTGGGTGAACAAATACAGAACCTTTAAAGCATTAATGCATGGCACCCATTCCATGGGTCCCAACTCTCCAGGTTGAAGGGAATATTACTACAGTTATAACATGAACGGGAAACCTAGAGAATGGACACACTGTGAATACGAAAGGTTTCTAAACTCAACGAATAGTCCCTCTCCTGGTGCTCCGGTTTGACTTTCCACCTGCTTTACTATCAACCTCCCAACTTGGAGAGACAGCCCCTTTAACCTCCTGGTTCGCACAGGTTGCCAATTTGGCAGAGGATGAAAGGGAAGAGGGAGAACCAATGAGAGAGTAGCTGTTAGGCATTTGGACGGGCACATATCACTGTAATTTCCCGGCAGGAAGAAGAATTAACCAAAGTCTCAGCCCCCCACCGGGAACCAGCATAGGTCCTGAACCAAAATTTTGGACCTGCGGGCAGCTCACCAAAAACGAGTTGAAAAATGGAGCTCAGGGGCACAGCAATTCACAAACTGGCCGAGTAATAAACGACAACTATTGTCCAAAAATCTGTTGAGGGAAGGCAACGAGGCGGACTTGAAAGCGAGGCAGAATAGCAGGAAACAGATTTCAAGAGGTACGTTGGAATCGCCTTTAAAGCACCGGATGAGGGGCACAACTTCGACAGTGATGCACGTGGCCAAAAAGGGCGTATGCGTTTTCTCCTGAATATATTCAGGAGAAAACGCATACGCCCTTTTTGGCCAAGCAAGCAATCGGGCAATGCAAATCTGCACTACAAAGAAGTATCACTTCGCACCGGTCAAAAGGGACATCCACAAAATGTGTAAAAACCAGAAAGGCAAGACAGGCCCTGGAGAACAGGGAGCCTTGTTATGCTGATGGGCGGGATGTAAATTGCCAACTGCCTCTCTGGAGGAGTACATTGTGTTCTCTAAAACAAGTAAAGAACAGAGCTACAGAGCCAAGGGCACTTCCAGTCTAGGGAATATACCTTGGGAAAACTGAAAATCAATAAGACAGAGCCACTCCAAAATTTAGGGCTGCACTGCTTATAAGGACCTCAACTTGGGTACACCTTAAATATCCCAGGAAATATAAAAATGGTTCAAAAAATTGTGGTACTTACGTACGATGGAATATCCCTCAGCCATGAAATCAATGTCATAAGACCAGTAGTAGTAAAATGGGTGGATTCAGGTACGATGATTCTAAGTGAAATAAGTCACAGAGAAAAAGCAACTTATCATAAGATATCACTTATGAAGATCCTGTAAACATGGCTACACTTGAACTGAGTTAGGAAAGAGAACAGTGTCTCACATTTAGAAAACACTCTTATGCCTGCTTAAGGGGGAAGGAGAGGTGGGGTGATGCATAAAACCAGAGTTTGATATAAGCACAGGTACCATTCCAAAAACCAACTATGGAATAGACAAGACCTACACCTTCCTCAGTGAAAGGGACTCAAAACCCCATATTTCCCGCAGAGGAATATATCTGACTAGTAAGAATCTTAAAACCTATGTATTGATATGTCTCCGTAAGGGAATCAAGTGTGTCTAGACTGGCATAAACATGGCAGCGAGAATCAGCTCAAAACCACTATAAAAAGGAATTTCAAAAACAAAACAAAAAAACTGGGAAATTCTTTACAATTCCTTCAGGGTCTCTGATGAAACATGGAATGACCCTATCTACAACGACAGCTGGATGTGGCATAAGGCTGGACACTTGGGACTGAGAGGATTGGTGAGATTGGGTGAACAAATACAGACCCTTTAAAGCAATAATGCATGGCACCCATTCCATGGGTCCCAACTCTCCAGGTTGAAGGGAATATTACTACAGTTATAACATGTACGGGAAACCTAGAGAATGGACACACTGTGAATACGAAAGGTTTCTAAATCTCAACGAATAGTCCCTCTCCTGGTGCTCCGGTTTGACTTTCCATCTGCTTTACTATCAACCTCCCAACTTGGAGAGACAGACCCTTTAACCTACTGGTTCGCACAGGTTGCTAATTTGGCAGAGGATGAAAGGGAAGAGGGAGAACCAATGAGAGAGTACCTGATAGGCATTTGGACGGGCACATATCACTGTAATTTCCCGGCAGGAAGAAGAATTAACCAAAGTCTCAGCCACCTACAGGGAACCAGTATAGGTCCTGAACCAAAATTTTGGACTTGCGGTCAGCTCACCAAAAACGAGTTGAAAAATGGAGCTCAGGGGCACAGCAATTCAAAAACTGGCCCAGTAATAAAGGACAACTATCGTCCAAAAATCTGTTGAGGGAAGGCAACGAGACAGACTTGAAAGCGAGGCAGAATAGCAGGAAACAGATTTCAAGAGGTACGTTGGAATCGCCTTTAAAGCACAGGAAGAGGGGCACAACTTCGACAATGATGCACTTGGCCAAAAAGGGCGTATGCGTTTTCTCCTGAATATATTCAGGAGAAAACGCATACGCCCTTTTTGGCCAAACAAGCAAGCGGGCAATGCAAATCTGCATTACAAAGAAGTATCACTTCCCACCTGTCAAAAGGGACATCCACAAAATGTGTAAAAACCAGAAAGGCAAGACAGGCCTTGGAGAACAGGGAGCCTTGTTATGCTGATGGGCGGGATGTAAATTGCCAACTGCCTCTCTGGAGGAGTGCATTGTGTTCCCTAAAACAAGTAAACAACAGAGCTACAGAGCCAAGGGCACTGCCAGTCTAGGGAATATACCTTGGGAAAACTGAAAATCAATAAGACAGAGCCACCCCAAAATTTAGGGCTGCACTGCTTACAAGGACCTCAACTTGGGTACACCTTAAATATCCTAGGAAATATAAAAATGGTTCAAAAAACTGTGGTACTTACGTACGATGGAATATCCCTCAGCCATGAAATCAATGTCATAAGACCAGTAGCAGCAAAATGGGTGGATTCAGGTACGATGATTTTAAGTGATATAAGTCACAGAGAAAAAGAAACTTATCATAAGATATCACTTATGAAGATCCTGTAAACATGGCTACACTTGAACTGAGTTAGGAAAGAGATCAGTGTCTCACATTTAGAAAACACTCTTATGCCTGCTTAAGGGAGAAGGAGAGGTGGGGTGATGCATAAAACCAGAGTTTGATATAAGCACAGGTACCGTTCCAAAAACCAACTATGGAATAGACAAGACCTATACCTTCCTCAGTGAAAGGGACTCAAAACCCCATATTTCCCGCAGAGGAATATATCTGACTAGTAATAATCTTAAAACCTATGGATTGATATGTCTCCGTAAGGGAATCAAGTGTGTCTAGACTGGCATAAACATGGCAGCGAGAATCAGCTCAAACCCACTATAAAAAGGAATTTCAAAAACAAAACAAAAAAACTGGGAAATTCTTTACAATTCCTTCAGGGTCTCTGATGAAACCTGGAATGACCCTATCTACAACGACACCTGGATGTGGCATAAGGCTGGACACTTGGGACTGAGAGGATTGGTGAGATTGGGTGAGCAAATGCAGACCCTTTAAAGCAATAATGCATGGCACCCATTCCATGGGTCCCAACTCTCCAGGTTGAAGGGAATATTACTACAGTTATAACATGTACGGGAAACCTAGAGAACGGACACACTGTGAATACGAAAGGTTTCTAAAACTCAACGAATAGTCCCTCTCCTGGTGCTCCGGTTTGACTTTCCATCTGCTTTACTATCAACCTCCCAACTTGGAGAGACAGACCCTTTAACCTCCTGGTTCGCACAGGTTGCCAATTTGGCAGAGGATGAAAGGGAAGAGGGAGAACCAATGAGAGAGTACCTGATAGGCATTTGGACGGGCACATATCACTGTAATTTCCCGGCAGGAAGAAGAATTAACCAAAGTCTCAGCCACCTACCGGGAACCAGTATAGGTCCTGAACCGAAATTTTGGACCTGCGGTCAGCTCACCAAAAACGAGTGGAAAAATGGAGCTCAGGGGCACAGCAATTAACAACCTGGCCGAGTAATAAAGGACAACTATCGTCCAAAAATCTGTTGAGGGAAGGCAACGAGGCGGACTTGGAAGCGAGGCAGAATAGCAGGAAACAGATTTCAAGAGGTACGTTGGAATCGCCTTTAAAGCACAGGAAGAGGGGCACAACTTCGACAATGATGCACGTGGCCATAAAGCGCGTATGCGTTTTCTCCTGAATATATTCAAGAGAAAACGCATACGCCCTTTTTGGCCAAGCAAGCAATAGGGCAATGCAAATCTGCACTACAAAGAAGTATCTCTTCCCACCGCTCAAAAGGGACATCCACAAAATGTGTAAAAACCAGAAAGGCAAGACAGGCCCTGGAGAACAGGGAGCCTTGTTATGCTGATGGGCGGGATGTAAATTATCAACTGCCTCTCTTGAGGAGTACATTGTGTTCCCTAAAACAAGTAAAGAACAGAGCTACAGAGCCAAGGGCCCTTCCAGTCTAGGGAATATACCTTGGGAAAACTGAAAATCAAAAAGACACAGCCACCCCAAAATTTAGGGCTGCACTGCTTACAAGGACCTCAACTTGGGAACACCTAAAATATCCCAGGAAATATAAAAATGGTTCAAAAAATTGTGGTACTTACGTACGATGGAATATCCCTCAGCCATGAAATCAATGTCATAAGACCAGTAGCAGCAAAATGGGTAGATTCAGGTACGATGATTCTAAGTGAACTAAGTCACAGAGAAAAAGAAACTTATCATAAGATATCACTTATTAAGATCCTGTAAACATGGCTACACTTGAACTGAGTTAGGAAAGAGAACATTGTCTCACATTTAGAAAACACTCTTATGCCTGCTTAAGGGGGAAGGAGAGGTGGGGTGATGCATAAAACCAGAGTTTGATATAAGCACAGGTACCGTTCCAAAAACCAACTATGGAATAGACAAGACCTACACCTTCCTCAGTGAAAGGGACTCAAAACCCCATATTTCCCGCAGAGGAATATATCTGACTAGTAAGAATCTTAAATCCTATGTATTGATATGTCTCCGTAAGGGAATCAAGTGTGTCTAGACTGGCATAAACATGGCAGCGAGAATCAGCTCAAACCCACTATAAAAAGGAATTTCAAAAACAAAACCAAAAAACTGGGAAATTCTTTACATTTCCTTCAGGGTCTCTGATGAAACCTGGAATGTCCCTATCTACAACGACAGCTGGATGTGGCATAAGGCTGGACACTTGGGACTGAGAGGATTGGTCAGATTGGGTGAACAAATGCAGGCCATTTAAAGCAATAATGCATGGCACACATTCCATGGGTCCCAACTCTCCAGGTTGAATGGAATATTACTACAGTTATAACATGTACGGGAAACCTAGAGAACGGACACACTGTGAATACGAAAGGTTTCTAAAACTCAACGAATAGTCCCTCCCCTGGTGCTCCGGTTTGACTTTCCATCTGCTTTACTATCAACCTCCCAACTTGGAGAGACAGCCCCTTTAACCTCCTGGTTCGCACAGGTTGACAATTTGGCAGAGGATGAAAGGGAAGAGGGAGAACCAATGAGAGAGTAGCTGTTAGGCATTTGGACGGGCACATATCACTGTAATTTCCCGGCAGGAAGAAGAATTAACTAAAGTCTCAGCCACCCACCGGGAACCAGTATAGGTCCTGAACCAAAATTTTGGACTTGCGGTCAGCTCACCTAAAACGAGTTGAAAAATGGAGCTCAGGGGCACAGCAATTCACAAACTGGCCGAGTAATAAAGGACAACTATCGTCCAAAAATCTGTTGAGGGAAGGCAACGAGGCGGACTTGAAAGCGAGGCAGTATAGCAGGAAACAGATTTCAAGAGGTACGTTGGAATCGCCTTTAAAGCACAGGAAGAGGGGCACAACTTCGACAATGATGCACTTGGCCAAAAAGGGCGTATGCGTTTTCTCCTGAATATATTCAGGAGAAAACGCATACGCCCTTTTTGGCCAAGCAAGCAAGCGGGCAATGCAAATCTGCACTACAAAGAAGTATCACTTCCCACCGGTCAAAAGGGACATCCACAAAATGTGTAAAAACCAGAAAGGCAAGACAGGCCCTGGAGAACAGGGAGCCCTGTTATGCTGATGGGCGGGATGTAAATTGCCAACTGCCTCTCTGGAGGAGTGCATTGTGTACCCTAAAACAAGTAAACAACAGAGCTACAGAGCCAAGGGCACTTCCAGTCTAGGGAATATACCTTGGGAAAACTGAAAATCAATAAGACAGAGCCACTCCAAAATTTAGGGCTGCACTGCTTATAAGGACCTCAACTTGGGTACACCTTAAATATCCCAGGAAATATAAAAATGGTTCAAAAAATTGTGGTACTTACGTACGATGGAATATCCCTCAGCCATGAAATCAATGTCATAAGACCAGTAGTAGTAAAATGGGTGGATTCAGGTACGATGATTCTAAGTGAAATAAGTCACAGAGAAAAAGAAACTTATCATAAGATATCACTTATGAAGATCCTGTAAACATGGCTACACTTGAACTGAGTTAGGAAAGAGAACAGTGTCTCACATTTAGAAAACACTCTTATGCCTGCTTAAGGGGGAAGGAGAGGTGGGGTGATGCATAAAACCAGAGTTTGATATAAGCACAGGTACCATTCCAAAAACCAACTATGGAATAGACAAGACCTACACCTTCCTCAGTGAAAGGGACTCAAAACCCCATATTTCCCGCAGAGGAATATATCTGACTAGTAAGAATCTTAAAACCTATGTATTGATATGTCTCCGTAAGGGAATCAAGTGTATCTAGACTGGCATAAACATGGCAGCGAGAATCAGCTCAAAACCACTATAAAAAGGAATTTCAAAAACAAAACAAAAAAACTGGGAAATTCTTTACAATTCCTTCAGGGTCTCTGATGAAACATGGAATGACCCTATCTACAACGACAGCTGGATGTGGCATAATGCTGGACACTTGGGACTGAGAGGATTGGTGAGATTGGGTGAACAAATACAGACCCTTTAAAGCAATAATGCATGGCACCCATTCCATGGGTCCCAACTCTCCAGGTTGAAGGGAATATTACTACAGTTATAACATGTACGGGAAACCTAGAGAATGGACACACTGTGAATACGAAAGGTTTCTAAATCTCAACGAATAGTCCCTCTCCTGGTGCTCCGGTTTGACTTTCCATCTGCTTTACTATCAACCTCCCAACTTGGAGAGACAGACCCTTTAACCTACTGGTTCGCACAGGTTGCCAATTTGGCAGAGGATGAAAGGGAAGAGGGAGAACCAATGAGAGAGTACCTGATAGGCATTTGGACGGGCACATATCACTGTAATTTCCCGGCAGGAAGAAGAATTAACCAAAGTCTCAGCCACCTACAGGGAACCAGTATAGGTCCTGAACCAAAATTTTGGACTTGCGGTCAGCTCACCAAAAACTAGTTGAAAAATGGAGCTCAGGGGCACAGCAATTCAAAAACTGGCCCAGTAATAAAGGACAACTATCGTCCAAAAATCTGTTGAGGGAAGGCAACGAGACAGACTTGAAAGCGAGGCAGAATAGCAGGAAACAGATTTCAAGAGGTACGTTGGAATCGCCTTTAAAGCACAGGAAGAGGGGCACAACTTCGACAATGATGCACTTGGCCAAAAAGGGCGTATGCGTTTTCTCCTGAATATATTCAGGAGAAAACGCATACGCCCTTTTTGGCCAAACAAGCAAGCGGGCAATGCAAATCTGCATTACAAAGAAGTATCACTTCCCACCTGTCAAAAGGGACATCCACAAAATGTGTAAAAACCAGAAAGGCAAGACAGGCCTTGGAGAACAGGGAGCCTTGTTATGCTGATGGGCGGGATGTAAATTGCCAACTGCCTCTCTGGAGGAGTGCATTGTGTTCCCTAAAACAAGTAAACAACAGAGCTACAGAGCCAAGGGCACTGCCAGTCTAGGGAATATACCTTGGGAAAACTGAAAATCAATAAGACAGAGCCACCCCAAAATTTAGGGCTGCACTGCTTACAAGGACCTCAACTTGGGTACACCTTAAATATCCTAGGAAATATAAAAATGGTTCAAAAAACTGTGGTACTTACGTACGATGGAATATCCCTCAGCCATGAAATCAATGTCATAAGACCAGTAGCAGCAAAATGGGTGGATTCAGGTACGATGATTTTAAGTGATATAAGTCACAGAGAAAAAGAAACTTATCATAAGATATCACTTATGAAGATCCTGTAAACATGGCTACACTTGAACTGAGTTAGGAAAGAGATCAGTGTCTCACATTTAGAAAACACTCTTATGCCTGCTTAAGGGAGAAGGAGAGGTGGGGTGATGCATAAAACCAGAGTTTGATATAAGCACAGGTACCGTTCCAAAAACCAACTATGGAATAGACAAGACCTACACCTTCCTCAGTGAAAGGGACTCAAAACCCCATATTTCCCGCAGAGGAATATATCTGACTAGTAATAATCTTAAAACCTATGGATTGATATGTCTCCGTAAGGGAATCAAGTGTGTCTAGACTGGCATAAACATGGCAGCGAGAATCAGCTCAAACCCACTATAAAAAGGAATTTCAAAAACAAAACAAAAAAACTGGGAAATTCTTTACAATTCCTTCAGGGTCTCTGATGAAACCTGGAATGACCCTATCTACAACGACAGCTGGATGTGGCATAAGGCTGGACACTTGGGACTGAGAGGATTGGTGAGATTGGGTGAACAAATGCAGACCCTTTAAAGCAATAATGCATGGCACCCATTCCATGGGTCCCAACTCTCCAGGTTGAAGGGAATATTACTACAGTTATAACATGTACGGGAAACCTAGAGAACGGACACACTGTGAATACGAAAGGTTTCTAAAACTCAACGAATAGTCCCTCTCCTGGTGCTCCGGTTTGACTTTCCATCTGCTTTACTATCAACCTCCCAACTTGGAGAGACAGACCCTTTAACCTCCTGGTTCGCACAGGTTGCCAATTTGGCACAGGATGAAAGGGAAGAGGGAGAACCAATGAGAGAGTACCTGATAGGCATTTGGACGGGCACATATCACTGTAATTTCCCGGCAGGAAGAAGAATTAACCAAAGTCTCAGCCACCTACCGGGAACCAGTATAGGTCCTGAACCAAAATTTTGGACCTGCGGTCAGCTCACCAAAAACGAGTGGAAAAATGGAGCTCAGGGGCACAGCAATTCACAAACTGGCCGAGTAATAAAGGACAACTATTGTCCAAAAATCTGTTGAGGGAAGGCAACGAGGCGGACTTGAAAGCGAGGCAGAATAGCAGGAAACAGATTTCAAGAGGTACGTTGGAATCGCCTTTAAAGCACCGGATGAGGGGCACAACTTCGACAGTGATGCACGTGGCCAAAAAGGGCGTATGCGTTTTCTCCTGAATATATTCAGGAGAAAACGCATACGCCCTTTTTGGCCAAGCAAGCAATCGGGCAATGCAAATCTGCACTACAAAGAAGTATCACTTCGCACCGGTCAAAAGGGACATCCACAAAATGTGTAAAAACCAGAAAGGCAAGACAGGCCCTGGAGAACAGGGAGCCTTGTTATGCTGATGGGCGGGATGTAAATTGCCAACTGCCTCTCTGGAGGAGTACATTGTGTTCTCTAAAACAAGTAAAGAACAGAGCTACAGAGCCAAGGGCACTTCCAGTCTAGGGAATATACCTTGGGAAAACTGAAAATCAATAAGACAGAGCCACCCCAAAATTTAGGGCTTCACTGCTTACAAGGACCTCAACTTGGGTACACCTTAAATATCCTAGGAAATATAAAAATGGTTCAAAAAACTGTGGTACTTACGTACGATGGAATATCCCTCAGCCATGAAATCAATGTCATAAGACCAGTAGCAGCAAAATGGGTGGATTCAGGTACGATGATTTTAAGTGAAATAAGTCACAGAGAAAAAGAAACTTATCATAAGATATCACTTATGAAGATCCTGTAAACATGGCTACACTTGAACTGAGTTAGGAAAGAGATCAGTGTCTCACATTTAGAAAACACTCTTATGCCTGCTTAAGGGAGAAGGAGAGGTGGGGTGATGCATAAAACCAGAGTTTGATATAAGCACAGGTACCGTTCCAAAAACCAACTATGGAATAGACAAGACCTACACCTTCCTCAGTGAAAGGGACTCAAAACCCCATATTTCCCGCAGAGGAATATATCTGACTAGTAATAATCTTAAAACCTATGGATTGATATGTCTCCGTAAGGGAATCAAGTGTGTCTAGACTGGCATAAACATGGCAGCGAGAATCAGCTCAAACCCACTATAAAAAGGAATTTCAAAAACAAAACAAAAAAACTGGGAAATTCTTTACAATTCCTTCAGGGTCTCTGATGAAACCTGGAATGACCCTATCTACAACGACACCTGGATGTGGCATAAGGCTGGACACTTGGGACTGAGAGGATTGGTGAGATTGGGTGAGCAAATGCAGACCCTTTAAAGCAATAATGCATGGCACCCATTCCATGGGTCCCAACTCTCCAGGTTGAAGGGAATATTACTACAGTTATAACATGTACGGGAAACCTAGAGAACGGACACACTGTGAATACGAAAGGTTTCTAAAACTCAACGAATAGTCCCTCTCCTGGTGCTCCGGTTTGACTTTCCATCTGCTTTACTATCAACCTCCCAACTTGGAGAGACAGACCCTTTAACCTCCTGGTTCGCACAGGTTGCCAATTTGGCAGAGGATGAAAGGGAAGAGGGAGAACCAATGAGAGAGTACCTGATAGGCATTTGGACGGGCACATATCACTGTAATTTCCCGGCAGGAAGAAGAATTAACCAAAGTCTCAGCCACCTACCGGGAACCAGTATAGGTCCTGAACCGAAATTTTGGACCTGCGGTCAGCTCACCAAAAACGAGTGGAAAAATGGAGCTCAGGGGCACAGCAATTAACAACCTGGCCGAGTAATAAAGGACAACTATCGTCCAAAAATCTGTTGAGGGAAGGCAACGAGGCGGACTTGGAAGCGAGGCAGAATAGCAGGAAACAGATTTCAAGAGGTACGTTGGAATCGCCTTTAAAGCACAGGAAGAGGGGCACAACTTCGACAATGATGCACGTGGCCATAAAGCGCGTATGCGTTTTCTCCTGAATATATTCAAGAGAAAACGCATATGCCCTTTTTGGCCAAGCAAGCAATAGGGCAATGCAAATCTGCACTACAAAGAAGTATCTCTTCCCACCGGTCAAAAGGGACATCCACAAAATGTGTAAAAACCAGAAAGGCAAGACAGGCCCTGGAGAACAGGGAGCCTTGTTATGCTGATGGGCGGGATGTAAATTATCAACTGCCTCTCTTGAGGAGTACATTGTGTTCCCTAAAACAAGTAAAGAACAGAGCTACAGAGCCAAGGGCCCTTCCAGTCTAGGGAATATACCTTGGGAAAACTGAAAATCAAAAAGACACAGCCACCCCAAAATTTAGGGCTGCACTGCTTACAAGGACCTCAACTTGGGAACACCTAAAATATCCCAGGAAATATAAAAATGGTTCAAAAAATTGTGGTACTTACGTACGATGGAATATCCCTCAGCCATGAAATCAATGTCATAAGACCAGTAGCAGCAAAATGGGTAGATTCAGGTACGATGATTCTAAGTGAACTAAGTCACAGAGAAAAAGAAACTTATCATAAGATATCACTTATTAAGATCCTGTAAACATGGCTACACTTGAACTGAGTTAGGAAAGAGAACATTGTCTCACATTTAGAAAACACTCTTATGCCTGCTTAAGGGGGAAGGAGAGGTGGGGTGATGCATAAAACCAGAGTTTGATATAAGCACAGGTACCGTTCCAAAAACCAACTATGGAATAGACAAGACCTACACCTTCCTCAGTGAAAGGGACTCAAAACCCCATATTTCCCGCAGAGGAATATATCTGACTAGTAAGAATCTTAAATCCTATGTATTGATATGTCTCCGTAAGGGAATCAAGTGTGTCTAGACTGGCATAAACATGGCAGCGAGAATCAGCTCAAACCCACTATAAAAAGGAATTTCAAAAACAAAACCAAAAAACTGGGAAATTCTTTACATTTCCTTCAGGGTCTCTGATGAAACCTGGAATGTCCCTATCTACAACGACAGCTGGATGTGGCATAAGGCTGGACACTTGGGACTGAGAGGATTGGTCAGATTGGGTGAACAAATGCAGGCCATTTAAAGCAATAATGCATGGCACACATTCCATGGGTCCCAACTCTCCAGGTTGAATGGAATATTACTACAGTTATAACATGTACGGGAAACCTAGAGAACGGACACACTGTGAATACGAAAGGTTTCTAAAACTCAACGAATAGTCCCTCCCCTGGTGCTCCGGTTTGACTTTCCATCTGCTTTACTATCAACCTCCCAACTTGGAGAGACAGCCCCTTTAACCTCCTGGTTCGCACAGGTTGACAATTTGGCAGAGGATGAAAGGGAAGAGGGAGAACCAATGAGAGAGTAGCTGTTAGGCATTTGGACGGGCACATATCACTGTAATTTCCCGGCAGGAAGAAGAATTAACTAAAGTCTCAGCCACCCACCGGGAACCAGTATAGGTCCTGAACCAAAATTTTGGACTTGCGGTCAGCTCACCTAAAACGAGTTGAAAAATGGAGCTCAGGGGCACAGCAATTCACAAACTGGCCGAGTAATAAAGGACAACTATCGTCCAAAAATCTGTTGAGGGAAGGCAACGAGGCGGACTTGAAAGCGAGGCAGTATAGCAGGAAACAGATTTCAAGAGGTACGTTGGAATCGCCTTTAAAGCACAGGAAGAGGGGCACAACTTCGACAATGATGCACTTGGCCAAAAAGGGCGTATGCGTTTTCTCCTGAATATATTCAGGAGAAAACGCATACGCCCTTTTTGGCCAAGCAAGCAAGCGGGCAATGCAAATCTGCACTACAAAGAAGTATCACTTCCCACCGGTCAAAAGGGACATCCAGAAAATGTGTAAAAACCAGAAAGGCAAGACAGGCCCTGTAGAATAGGGAGCCTTGTTATGCTGATGGGCGGGATGTAAATTGCCAACTGCCTCTCTGGAGGAGTGCATTGTGTACCCTAAAACAAGTAAACAACAGAGCTACAGAGCCAAGGGCACTTCCAGTCTAGGGAATATACCTTGGGAAAACTGAAAATCAAAAAGACACAGCCACCACAAAATTTAGGGCTGCACTGCTTACAAGGACCTCAACTTGGGTACACCTTAAATATCCCAGGAAATATAAAAATGGTTCAAAAAATTGTGGTACTTACATACGATGGAATATCCCTGAGCCATGAAATCAATGTCATAAGACCAGTAGCAGCAAAATGGGTGGATTCAGGTATGATGATTCTAAGTGAAATAAGTCACAGAGAAAAAGAAACTTATCATAAGATATCACTTATGAAGATCCTGTAAACATGGCTACACTTGAACTGAGATAGGAAAGAGAACAGTGTCTCACATTTACAAAACACTCTTATGCCTGCTTAAGGGGGAAGGAGAGGTGGGGTGCTGCATAAAACCAGAGTCTGATATAAGCAGAGGTACCGTTCCAAAAACCAACTATGGAAGAGGCAAGAACTACACCTTCCTCAGTGAAAGGGACTCAAAACCCCATATTTCCCGCAGAGGAATATATCTGACTAGTAATAATCTTAAAACCTATGTATTGATATGTCTCCGTAAGGGAACCAAGTGTGTCTAGACTGGCATAAACATGGCAGCGAGAATCAGCTCAAACCCACTATAAAAAGGAATTTCAAAAACAAAACAAAAAAACTGGGAAATTCTTTACAATTCCTTCAGAGTCTCTGATGAAACCTGGAATGACCCTATCTACAACGACAGCTGGATGTGGCATAAGGCGGGACACTTGAACTGAGAGGATTGGTGAGATTGGGTGAACAAATGCAGAACCTTTAAAGCATTAATGCATGGCACCCATTCCATGGGTCCCAACTCTCCAGGTTGAAGGGAATATTACTACAGTTATAACATGTACGGGAAACCTAGAGAATGGACACACTGTGAATACGAAATGTTTCTAAAACTCAACGAATAGTCCCTCTCCTGGTGCTCCGGTTTGACTTTCCATCTGCTTTACTATCCACCTCCCAACTTGGAGAGACAGCCTCTTTAACCTCCTGGTTCGCATAGGTTTCCAATTTGGCAGTGGATGAAAGGGAAGAGGGAGAACCAATGAGAGAGTAGCTGTTAGGCATTTGGACGGGCCCATATCACTGTAAGTTCCCGGCAGGAAGAAGAATTAACCAAAGTCTCAGCCCCCCACCGGGAACCAGCAGAGGTCCTGAACCAAAATTTTGGACTTGCGGTCAGCACACCAAAAACGAGTTGAAAAATGGAGCTCAGGGGCACAGCAATTCACAAACTGGCCGAGTAATAAAGGATAACTATCGTTCAAAAATCTGTTGAGGGAAGGCAACGAGGCGGACTTGAAAGCGAGGCAGAATAGCAGGAAACAGATTTCAAGAGGTACGTTGGAATCGCCTTTAAAGCACCGGATGAGGGGCACAACTTCGACAATGATGCACGTGGCCAAAAAGTGCGTATGCGTTTTCTCCTGAATATATTCAGGAGAAAACGCATACGCCCTTTTTGGCCAAGCAAGCAATCGGGCAATGCAAATCTGCACTACAAAGAAGTATCACTTCGCACCGGTCAAAAGGGACATCCACAAAATGTGTAAAAACCAGAAAGGCAAGACAGGCCCTGGAGAACAGGGAGCCTTGTTATGCTGATGGGCGGGATGTAAATTGCCAACTGCCTCTCTGGAGGAGTACATTGTGTTCCCTAAAACAAGTAAAGAACAGAGCTACAGAGCCAAGGGCACTTCCAGTCTAGGGAATATACCTTGGGAAAACTGAAAATCAAAAAGACACAGCCACCCCAAAATTTAGGGCTGCACTGCTTACAAGGACCTCAACTTGGGTACACCTTAAATATCCCAGGAAATATAAAAATGGTTCAAAAAATTGTGGTACTTACATACGATGGAATATCCCTCAGCCATGAAATCAATGTCATAAGACCAGTAGCAGCAAAATGGGTGGATTCAGGTACGATGATTCTAAGTGAAATAAGTCACAGAGAAAAAGAAACTTATCATAAGATATCACTTATGAAGATCCTGTAAACATGTCTACACTTGAACAGAGTTAGGAAAGAGAACAGTGTCTCACATTTAGAAAACACTCTTATGCCTGCTTAAGGGGGAAGGAGAGGTGGGGTGATGCATAAAACCAGAGTTTGATATAAGCAGAGGTACCGTTCCAAAAACCAACTATGGAATAGGCAAGACCTACACCTTCCTCAGTGAAAGGGACCCATATTTCCCGCAGAGGAATATATCTGACTAGTAAGAATCTTAAAACCTATGTATTGATATGTCTCCGTAAGGGAATCAAGTGTGTCTAGAATGGCATAAATATGGCAGCGAGAATCAGCTCAAACCCACTATAAAAAGCAATTTCAAAAATAAAACAAAAAGACTGGGAAATTCTTTACAATTCCTTCAGGGTCTCTGATGAAACCAGAAATGACCCTATCTACAATGACAGCTGGATGTGGCATAAGGCTGGACACTTGGGACTGAGAGGATTGGTGAGATTGGGTGAGCAAATGCAGACCCTTTAAAGCAATAATGCATGGCACCCATTCCATGGGTCCCAACTCTCCAGGTTGAAGGGAGTATTACTACAGATATAATATGTACGGGAATCCTAGAGAATGGACACACTGTGAATACGAAAGGTTTCTAAAACTCAACGAATAGTCCCTCTCCTGGTGCTCCGGTTTGACTTTCCATCTGCTTTATTATCAACCTCCCAACTTGGAGAGACAGCCCCTTTAACCTACTGGTTCGCAGAGGTTGCCAATTTGGCAGAGGATGAAAGGGAAGAGGGAGAACCAATGAGAGAGTAGCTGTTAGGTATTTGGACGGGCACATATCACTGTAATTTCCCGGCAGGAAGAAGAATTAACCAAAGTCTCAGCCACCCACCGGGAATCAGTATAGATCCTGAACCAAAATTTTGGACTTGCGGTCAGCTCACCAAAAACGAGTTGAAAAATGGAACTCAGGGGAACAGCAATTCACAAACTGGCCGAGTAATAAAGGACAACTATCGTCCAAAAATCTGTTTAGGGAAGGCAATGAGGCGGACTTGAAAGCGAGGCAGAATAGCAGGAAACAGATTTCAAGAGGTACGTTGGAATTGCCTTTAAAGCACAGGAAGAGGGGCACAACTTCGACAATGATGCACTTGGCCAAAAAGGGCGTATGCGTTTTCTCCTGAATATATTCAGGAGAAAACGCATACGCCCTTTTTGGCCAAGCAAGCAAGCGGGCAATGCAAATCTGCACTACAAAGAAGTATCACTTCCCACCGGTCAAAAGGGACATCCACAAAATGTGTAAAAAGCAGAAAGGCAAGACAGGCCCTGGAGAACAGGGAGCCTTGTTATGCTGATGGGCGGGATGTAAATTGCCAACTGCCTCTCTGGAGGAGTGCATTGTGTTCCCTAAAACAAGTAAAGAAGAGAGCTACAGAGCCAAGGGCACTTCCAGTCTAGGGAATATACCTGGGAAAAACTGAAAATCAATAAGACAGAGCCACCCCAAAATTTAGGGCTGCACTGCTTACAAGGACCTCAACTTGGGTACACCTTAAATATCCCAGGAAATATAAAATTGGTTCAAAAAATTGTGGTACTTACGTACGATGGAATATCCCTCAGCCATGAAATCAATGTCATAAGACCAGTAGCAGCAAAATGGGTGGATTCAGGTACGATGATTCTAAGTGAAATAAGTCACAGAGAAAAAGAAACTTATCATAAGTTATCACTTATGAAGATCCTGTAAACATGGCTACACTTGAACTGAGTTAGGAAAGAGAACAGTGTCTCACATTTAGAAAACACTCTTATGCCTGCTTAAGGGGGAAGGAGAGGTGGGGTGATGCATAAAACCAGAGTTTGATATAAGCACAGGTACCGTTCCAAAAACCAACTATGTAATAGACAAGACCTACACCTTCCTCAGTGAAAGGGACTCAAAACCCCATATTTCCCGCAGAGGAATATATCTGACTAGTAAGAATCTTAAAACCTATGTATTGATATGTCTCCGTAAGGGAATCAAGTGTGTCTAGACTGGCATAAACATGGCAGCGAGAAGCAGCTCAAACCCACTATAAAAAGGAATTTCAAAAACAAAACAAAAAAAACTGGGAAATTCTTTACAATTCCTTCAGGGTCTCTGATGAAACCTGAAATGACCCTATCTACAATGACAGCTGGATGTGGCATAAGGCTGGACACTTGGGACTGAGAGGATTGGTGAGATTGGGTGAGCAAATGCAGACCCTTTAAAGCAATAATGCATGGCACCCATTCCATGGGTCCCAACTCTCCAGGTTGAAGGGTATATTACTACAGATATAACATGTACGGGAATCCTAGAGAACGGACACACTGTGAATACGAAAGGTTTCTAAAACTCAACGAATAGTCCCTCTCCTGGTGCTCCGGTTTGACTTTCCATCTGCTTTATTATCAACCTCCCAACTTGGAGAGACAGCCCCTTTAACCTCCTGGTTCGCACAGGTTGCCAATTTGGCAGAGGATGAAAGGGAAGAGGGAGAACCAATGAGAGAGTAGCTGTTAGGCATTTGGACGGGCACATATCACTGTAATTTCCCGGCAGGAAGAAGAATTAACCAAAGTCTCAGCCACCCACCGGGAATCAGTATAGATCCTGAACCAAAATTTTGGACTTGCGGTCAGCTCACCAAAAACGAGTTGAAAAATGGAGCTCAGGGGCACAGCAATTCACAAACTGGCCGAGTAATAAAGGACAACTATCGTCCAAAAATCTGTTGAGGGAAGGCAACGAGGCGGACTTGAAAGCGAGGCAGAATAGCAGGAAACAGATTTTAAGAGGTACGTTGGAATCGCCTTTAAAGCACAGGAAGAGGGGCACAACTTCGACAATGATGCACTTGGCCAAAAAGGGCGTATGCGTTTTCTCCTGAATATATTCAGGAGAAAACGCATACGCCCTTTTTGGCCAAGCAAGCAAGCGGGCAATGCAAATCTGCACTACAAAGAAGTATCACTTCCCACCGGTCAAAAGGGACATCCACAAAATGTGTAAAAACCAGAAAGGCAAGACAGGCCCTGGAGAACAGGGTGCATTGTTATGCTGATGGGCGGGATGTAAATTGCCAACTGCCTCTCTGGAGGAGTGCATTGTGTTCCCTAAAACAAGTAAACAACAGAGCTACAGAGCCAAGGGCACTTCCAGTCTAGGGAATATACCTTGGGAAAACTGAAAATCAAAAAGTCACAGCCACCCCAAAATTTAGGGCTGCACTGCTTACAAGGACCTCAACTTGGATACACCTTAAATATCCCAGGAAATATAAAAATGGTTCAAAAAATTGTGGTACTTACGTACGATGGAATATCCCTCAGCCATGAAATCAATGTCATAAGACCAGTAGCAGCAAAATGGGTGGATTCAGGTACGATGATTCTAAGTGAAATAAGTCACACAGAAAAAGAAACTTATCATAAGATATCTCTTATGAAGATCCTGTAAACATGGCTACACTTGAACTGAGTTAGGAAAGAGAACAGTGTCTCACATTTAGAAAACACTCTTATGCCTGCTTAAGGGGGAAGGAGAGGTGGGGTGATGCATAAAACCAGAGTTTGATATAAGCACAGGTACCGTTCCAAAAACCACCTATGGAATAGACAAGACCTACACATTCCTCAGTGAAAGGGACTCAAAACCCCATATTTCCCGCAGAGGAATATATCTGACTAGTAAAGAAAGAATCTTAAAACCTATGTATTGATATGTCTCCGTAAGGGAATCAAGTGTGTCTAGACTGGGATAAATATGGCAGCGAGAATCAGCTCAAACCCACTATAAAAAGGAATTTCAAAAATAAAACAAAAAAACTGGGAAATTCTTTACAATTCCTTCAGGGTCTCTGATGAAACCTGAAATGACCCTATCTACAATGACAGCTGGATGTGGCATAAGGCTGGACACTTGGGACTGAGAGGATTGGTGAGATTGGGTGAGCAAATGCAGACCCTTTAAAGCAATAATGCATGGCACACATTCCATGGGTCCCAACTCTCCAGGTTGAAGGGAATATTACTACAGATATAACATGTACGGGAATCCTAGAGAACGGACACACTGTGAATACGAAAGGTTTCTAAAACTCAACGAATAGTCCCTCTCCTGGTGCTCCGGTTTGACTTTCCATCTGCTTTATTATCAACCTCCCAACTTATAGAGACAGCCCCTTTAACCTCCTGGTTCGCACAGGTTGACAATTTGGCAGAGGATGAAAGGGAAGAGGGAGAACCAATGAGAGAGTAGCTGTTAGGCATTTGGATGGGCACATATCACTGTAATTTCCCAGCAGGAAGAAGAATTAACCAAAGTCTCAGCCACCCACCGGGAATCAGTATAGATCCGGAACCAAAATTTTGGACTTGCGGTCAGCTCACCAAAAACGAGTTGAAAAATGGAGCTCAGGGGCACAGCAATTCACAAACTGGCCGAGTAATAAAGGACAACTATCGTCCAAAAATCTGTTGAGGGAAGGCAACGAGGCGGACTTGAAAGCGAGGCAGAATAGCAGGAAACAGATTTTAAGAGGTACGTTGGAATCGCCTTTAAAGCACAGGAAGAGGGGCACAACTTCGACAATGATGCACTTGGCCAAAAAGGGCGTATGCGTTTTCTCCTGAATATATTCAGGAGAAAACGCATACGCCCTTTTTGGCCAAGCAAGCAAGCGGGCAATGCAAATCTGCACTACAAAGAAGTATCACTTCCCACCGGTCAAAAGGGACATCCACAAAATGTGTAAAAACCAGAAAGGCAAGACAGACCCTGGAGAACAGGGAGCCTTGTTATGCTGATGGGCGGGATGTAAATTGCCAACTGCCTCTCTGGAGGAGTGCATTGTGTTCCCTAAAACAAGTAAACAACAGAGCTACAGAGCCAAGGGCACTTCCAGTCTAGGGAATATACCTGGGAAAAACTGAAAATCAATAAGACAGAGCCACCCCAAAATTTAGGGCTGCACTGCTTACAAGGACCTCAACTTGGGTACACCTTAAATATCCCAGGAAATATAAAATTGGTTCAAAAAATTGTGGTACTTACGTACGATGGAATATCCCTCAGCCATGAAATCAATGTCATAAGACCAGTAGCAGCAAAATGGGTGGATTCAGGTACGATGATTCTAAGTGAAATAAGTCACACAGAAAAAGAAACTTATCATAAGATATCACTTATGAAGATCCTGTAAACATGGCTACACTTGAACTGAGTTAGGAAAGAGAACAGTGTCTCACATTTAGAAAACACTCTTATGCCTGCTTAAGGGGGAAGGAGAGGTGGGGTGATGCATAAAACCAGAGTTTGATATAAGCACAGGTACCGTTCCAAAAACCAACTATGGAATAGACAAGACCTACACCTTCCTCAGTGAAAGGGACTCAAAACCCCATATTTCCCGCAGAGGAATATATCTGACTAGTAAGAATCTTAAAACCTATGTATTGATATGTCTCCGTAAGGGAATCAAGTGTGTCTAGACTGGGATAAATATGGCAGCGAGAATCAGCTCAAACCCACTATAAAAAGGAATTTCAAAAACAAAACCAAAAAACTGGGAAATTCTTTACATTTCCTTCAGGGTCTTTGATGAAACCTGGAATGACCCTATCTACAATGACAGCTGGATGTGGCATAAGGCTGGACACTTGGGACTGAGAGGATTGGTGAGATTGGGTGAACAAATGCAGACCCTTTAAAGCAATAATGCATGGCACACATTCCATGGGTCCCAACTCTCCAGGTTGAATGGAATATTACTACAGTTATAACATGTACGGGAAACCTAGAGAACGGACACACTGTGAATACGAAAGGTTTCTAAAACTCAACGAATAGTCCCTCTCCTGGTGCTCCTGTTTGACTTTCCATCTGCTTTATTATCAACCTCCCAACTTATAGAGACAGCCCCTTTAACCTCCTGGTTCGCACAGGTTGACAATTTGGCAGAGGATGAAAGGGAAGAGGGAGAACCAATGAGAGAGTAGCTGTTAGGCATTTGGACGGGCACATATCACTGTAATTTCCCGGCAGGAAGAAGAATTAACCAAAGTCTCAGCCACCCACCGGGAACCAGTATAGGTCCTGAACCAAAATTTTGGACTTGCGGTCAGCTCACCAAAAACGAGTGGATAAATGGAGCTCAGGGGCACAGAAATTCACAAACTGGCCGAGTAATAAAGGACAACTATCGTCCAAAAATCTGTTGAGGGAAGGCAACGAGGCGGACTTGAAAGCGAGGCAGAATAGCAGGAAACAGATTTCAAGAGGTACGTTGGAATCGCCTTTAAAGCACAGGAAGAGGGGCACAACTTCGACAATGATGCACTTGGCCAAAAAGGGCGTATGCGTTTTCTCCTGAATATATTCAGGAGAAAACGCATACGCCCTTTTTGGCCAAGCAAGCAAGCGGGCAATGCAAATCTGCACTACAAAGAAGTATCACTTCCCACCGGTCAAAAGGGACATCCACAAAATGTGTAAAAACCAGAAAGGCAAGACAGGCCCTGGAGAACAGGGAGCCTTGTTATGCTGATGGGCGGGATGTAAATTGCCAACCGCCTCTCTGGAGGAGTGCATTGTGTTCCCTAAAACAAGTAAACAACAGAGCTACAGAGCCAAGGGCACTTCCAGTCTAGGGAATATACCTTGGGAAAACTGAAAATCAAAAAGACACAGCCACCCCAAAATTTAGGGCTGCACTGCTTACAAGGACCTCAACTTGGGTACACCTTAAATATCCCAGGAAATATAAAAATGGTTCAAAAAATTGTGGTACTTACGTACGATGGAATATCCCTCAGCCATGAAATCAATGTCATAAGACCAGTAGCAGCAAAATGGGTGGATTCAGGTACGATGATTCTAAGTGAAATAAGTCACACAGAAAAAGAAACTTATCATAAGATATCACTTATGAAGATCCTGTAAACATGGCTACACTTGAACTGAGTTAGGAAAGAGAACAGTGTCTCACATTTAGAAAACACTCTTATGCCTGCTTAAGGGGGAAGGAGAGGTGGGGTGATGCATAAAACCAGAGTTTGATATAAGCACAGGTACCGTTCCAAAAACCAACTATGGAATAGACAAGACCTACACCTTCCTCAGTGAAAGGGACTCAAAACCCCATATTTCCCGCAGAGGAATATATCTGACTAGTAAGAATCTTAAAACCTATGTATTGATATGTCTCCGTAAGATAATCAAGTGTGTCTAGACTGGGATAAATATGGCAGCGAGAATCAGCTCAAACCCACTATAAAAAGGAATTTCAAAAACAAAACCAAAAAACTGGGAAATTCTTTACATTTCCTTCAGGGTCTCTGATGAAACCTGGAATGACCCTATCTACAATGACAGCTGGATGTGGCATAAGGCTGGACACTTGGGACTGAGAGGATTGGTGAGATTGGGTGAACAAATGCAAACCCTTTAAAGCAATAATGCATGGCACACATTCCATGGGTCCCAACTCTCCAGGTTGAATGGAATATTACTACAGTTATAACATGTACGGGAAACCTAGAGAACGGACACACTGTGAATACGAAAGGTTTCTAAAACTCAACGAATAGTCCCTCTCCTGGTGCTCCGGTTTGACTTTCCATCTGCTTTATTATCAACCTCCCAACTTGGAGAGACAGCCCCTTTAACTTCCTGGTTCGCACAGGTTGACAATTTGGCAGAGGATGAAAGGGAAGAGGGAGAACCAATGAGAGAGTAGCTGTTAGGCATTTGGACGGGCACATATCACTGTAATTTCCCGGCAGGAAGAAGAATTAACCAAAGTCTCAGCCACCCACCGGGAACCAGTATAGATCCTGAACCAAAATTTTGGACTTGCGGTCAGCTCACCAAAAACGAGTGGATAAATGGAGCTCAGGGGCACAGCAATTCACAAACTGGCCGAGTAATAAAGGACAACTATCGTCCAAAAATCTGTTGAGGGAAGGCAACGAGGCGGACTTGAAAGCGAGGCAGAATAGCAGGAAACAGATTTCAAGAGGTTCGTTGGAATCGCCTTTAAAGCACAGGAAGAGGGGCACAACTTCGACAATGATGCACTTGGCCAAAAAGGGCGTATGCGTTTTCTCCTGAATATATTCAGGAGAAAACGCATACGCCCTTTTTGGCCAAGCAAGCAAGCGGGCAATGCAAATCTGCACTACAAAGAAGTATCACTTCCCACCGGTCAAAAAGGACATCCACAAAATGTGTAAAAACCAGAAAGGCAAGACAGGCCCTGGAGAACAGGGAGCCTTCTTATGCTGATGGGCGGGATGTAAATTGCCAACTGCCTCTCTGGAGGAGTGCATTGTGTTCCCTAAAACAAGTAAACAACAGAGCTACAGAGCCAAGGGCACTTCCAGTCTAGGGAATATACCTTGGGAAAACTGAAAATCAAAAAGACACAGACACCCCAAAATTTAGGGCTGCACTGCTTACAAGGACCTCAACTTGGGTACACCTTAAATATCCCAGGAAATATAAAAATGGTTCAAAAAATTGTGGTACTTACGTACGATGGAATATCCCTCAGCCATGAAATCAATGTCATAAGACCAGTAGCAGCAAAATGGGTGGATTCAGGTACGATGATTCTAAGTGAAATAAGTCACAGAGAAAAAGAAACTTATCATAAGATATCACTTATGAAGATCCTGTAAACATGGCTACACTTGAACTGAGTTAGGAAAGAGAACACTGTCTCACATTTAGAAAACACTCTTATGCCTGCTTAAGGGGGAAGGAGAGGTGGGGTGATGCATAAAACCGGAGTTTGATATAAGCACAGGTACCGTTCCAAAAACCAACTATGGAATAGACAAGACCTACACTTTCCTCAGTGAAAGGGACTCAAAACCCCATATTTCCCGCAGAGGAATATATCTGACTAGTAAGAATCTTAAAACCTATGTATTGATATGTCTCCGTAAGGGAATCAAGTGTGTCTAGAATGGCATAAATATGGCAGTGAGAATCAGCTCAAACCCACTATAAAAAGGAATTTCAAAAACAAAACAAAAAAACTGGGAAATTCTTTACAATTCCTTCAGGGTCTCTGATGAAACCTGGAATGACCCTATCTACAAAGACAGCTGGATGTGGCGTAAGACTGGACACTTTGGACTGAGAAGATTGGTGAGATTGGGTGAACCAATGCAGAACCTTTAAAGCAATAGTGCTTGGCACACATTCCATGGGTCCCAACTCTCCAGGTTTAAGGGAATATTACTACAGTTATAACATGTACGGGAAACCTAGAGAACGGACACACTGTGAATACGAAAGGTTTCTAAAACTCAACGAATAGTCCCTCTCCTGGTGCTCCGGTTTGACTTTCCACCTGCTTTACTATCAACCTCCCAACTTGGAGAGACAGCCCCTTTAACCTCCTGGTTGGCACTGGTTGCCAATTTGGCAGAGGATGAAAGGGAAGAGGGAGAACCAATGAGAGAGTAGCTGTTAGGCATTTGGACGGGCACATATCACTGTAATTTCCCGGCAGGAAGAAGAATTAACCAAAGTCTCAGCCCCCCACCGGGAACCAGCATAGGTCCTGAACCAAAATTTTGGACCTGCGGTCAGCTCACCAAAAACGAGTTGAAAAATGGAGCTCAGGGGCACAGCAATTCACAAACTGGCCGAGTAATAAAGGACAACTATCGTCCAAAAATCTGTTGAGGGAAGGCAACGAGGCGGACTTGAAAGCGAGGCAGAATAGCAGGAAACAGATTTCAAGAGGTACGTTGGAATCACCTTTAAAGCACCGGATGAGGGGCACAACTTCGACAATGATGCACGTGGCCAAAAAGGGCGTATGCGTTTTCTCCTGAATATATTCAGGAGAAAACGCATACGCCCTTTTTGGCCAAGCAAGCAATCGGGCAATGCAAATCTGCACTACAAAGAAGTATCACTTACCACCGGTCAAAAGGGACATCCACAAAATGTGTAAAAACCAGAAAGGCAAGACAGGCCCTGGAGAACAGGGAGCCTTGTTATGCTGATGGGCGGGATGTAAATTGCCAACTGCCTCTCTGGAGGAGTACACTGTGTTCCCTAAAACAAGTAAAGAACAGAGCTACAGAGCCAAGGGCACTTCCAGTCTAGGGAATATACTTTGGGAAAACTGAAAATCAATAAGACAGAGCCACTCCAAAATTTAGGGCTGCACTGCTTATAAGGACCTCAACTTGGGTACACCTTAAATATCCCAGGAAATATAAAAATGGTTCAAAAAATTGTGGTACTTACGTACGATGGAATATCCCTCAGCCATGAAATCAATGTCATAAGACCAGTAGCAGTAAAATGGGTGGATTCAGGTACGATGATTCTAAGTGAAATAAGTCACAGAGAAAAAGAAACTTATCATAAGATATCACTTATGAAGATCCTGTAAACATGGCTACACTTGAACTGAGTTAGGAAAGAGAACAGTGTCTCACATTTAGAAAACACTCTTATGCCTGCTTAAGGGGGAAGGAGAGGTGGGGTGATGCATAAAACCAGAGTTTGATATAAGCACAGGTACCGTTCCAAAAACCAACTATGGAATAGACAAGACCTACACCTTCCTCAGTGAAAGGGACTCAAAACCCCATATTTCCCGCAGAGGAATATATCTGACTAGTAAGAATCTTAAAACCTATGTATTGATATGTCTCCGTAAGGGAATCAAGTGTGTCTAGACTGGCATAAACATGGCAGCGAGAAGCAGCTCAAACCCACTATAAAAAGGAATTTCAAAAATAAAACAAAAAAACTGGGAAATTCTTTACAATTCCTTCAGGGTCTCTGATGAAACCTGAAATGACCCTATCTACAATGACAGCTGGATGTGGTATAAGGCTGGACACTTGGGACTGAGAGGATTGGTGAGATTGGGTGAGCAAATGCAGACCCTTTAAAGCAATAATGCATGGCACACATTCCATGGGTCTCAACTCTCCACGTTGAAGGGAATATTACTACAGATATAACATGTACGGGAATCCTAGAGAACGGACACACTGTGAATACGAAAGGTTTCTAAAACTCAACGAATAGTCCCTCTCCTGGTGCTCCGGTTTGACTTTCCATCGGCTTTATTATCAACCTCCCAACTTGGAGAGACAGCCCCTTTATCCTCCTGGTTCGCACAGGTTGCCAATTTGCAGAGGATGAAAGGGAAGAGGGAGAACCAATGAGAGAGTAGCTGTTAGGCATTTGGACGGGCACATAACACTGTAATTTCCCGGCAGGAAGAAGAATTAACCAAAGTCTCAGCCACCCACCGGGAATCAGTATAGATCCGGAACCAAAATTTTGGACTTGCGGTCAGCTCACCAAAAACGAGTTGAAAAATGGAGCTCAGGGGCACAGCAATTCACAAACTGGCCGAGTAATAAAGGACAACTATCGTCCAAAAATCTGTTGAGGGAAGGCAACGAGGCGGACTTGAAAGCAAGGCAGAATAGCAGGAAACAGATTTCAAGAGGTACGTTGGAATCGCCTTTAAAGCACAGGAAGAGGGGCACAACTTCGACAATGATGCACTTGGCCAAAAAGGGCGTATGCGTTTTCTCCTCAATATATTCAGGAGAAAACGCATACGCCCTTTTTGGCCAAGCAAGCAAGCGGGCAATGCAAATCTGCACTACAAAGAAGTATCACTTCCCACCGGTCAAAAGGGACATCCACAAAATGTGTAAAAACCAGAAAGGCAAGACAGGCCCTGGAGAACAGGGTGCCTTGTTATGCTGATGGGCGGGATGTAAATTGCCAACTGCCTCTCTGGAGGAGTGCATTGTGTTCCCTAAAACAAGTAAACAACAGAGCTACAGAGCCAAGGGCACTTCCAGTCTAGGGAATATACCTAGGGAAAACTGAAAATCAAAAAGAGACAGCCACCCCAAAATTTAGGGCTGCACTGCTTACAAGGACCTCAACTTGGGTACACCTTAAATATCCCAGGAAATATAAAATTGGTTCAAAAAATTGTGGTACTTATGTACGTTGTAATATCCCTCAGCCATGAAATCAATGTCATAAGACCAGTAGCAACAAAATGGGTGGATTCAGGTACGATGATTCTAAGTGAAATAAGTCACAGAGAAAAAGAAACTTATCATAAGATATCACTTATGAAGATCCTGTAAACATGGCTGCACTTGAACTGAGTTAGGAAAGAGAACAGTGTCTCACATTTAGAAAACACTCTTATGCCTGCTTAAGGGGGAAGGAGAGGTGGGGTGATGCATAAAACCAGAGTTTGATATAAGCACAGGTACCGTTCCAAAAACCAACTATGGAATAGACAAGACCTACACCTTCCTCAGTGAAAGGGACTCAAAACCCCATATTTCCCGCAGAGGAATATATCTGACTAGTAAGAATCTTAAAACCTATGTATTGATATGTCTCCGTAAGGGAATCAAGTGTGTCTAGAATGGCATAAACATGGCAGCGAGAATCAGCTCAAACCCACTATAAAAAGGAATTTCAAAAACAAAACAAAAAACCTGGGAAATTCTTTACAATTCCTTCAGGGTCTCTGATGAAACCTGGAATGACCCTATCTACAACGACAGCTGGATGTGGCATAAGGCTGGACACTTTGGACTGAGAGGATTGGTGAGATTGGGTGAACAAATGCAGACCATTTAAAGCAATAATGCATGGCACCCATTCCATGGGTCCCAACTCTCGAGGTTGAAGGGAATATTACTACAGTTATAACATGTACGGGAAACCTAGAGAACGGACACACTGTGAATACGAAAGGTTTCTAAAACTCAACGAATAGTCCCTCTCCTGGTGCTCCGGTTTGACTTTCCACCTGCTTTACTTTCAACCTCCCAACTTGGAGAGACAGCCCCTTTAACCTCCTGGTTCGCACAGGTTGCCAATTTGGCAGAGGATGAAAGGGAAGAGGGAGAACCAATGAGAGAGTAGCTGTTAGGCATTTGGACGGGCACATATCACTCTAATTTCCCAGCAGGAAGAAGAATTAACCAAAGTCTCAGCCACCCACCGGGAATCAGTATAGATCCTGAACCAAAATTTTGGACTTGCGGTCAGCTCACCAAAAACGAGTTGAAAAATGGAGCTCAGGGGCACAGCAATTCACAAACTGGCTGAGTAATAAAGGACAACTATCGTCCAAAAATCTATTGAGGGAAAGCAACGAGGTGGAATTGAAAGCGAGGCAGAATAGCAGGAAACAGATTTCAAGAGGTACGTTGGAATCGCCTTTAAAGCACAGGAAGAGGGGCACAACTTCGACAATGATGCACTTGGCCAAAAAGGGCGTATGCGTTTTCTCCTGAATATATTCATGAGAAAACGCATACGCCCTTTTTGGCCAAGCAAGCAAGCGGGCAATGCAAATCTGCACTACAAAGAAGTATCACTTCCCACCGGTCAAAAGGGACATCCACAAAATGTGTAAAAACCAGAAAGGCAAGACAGGCCCTGGAGAACAGGGAGCCTTGTTATGCTGATGGGCGGGATGTAAATTGCCAACTGCCTCTCTGGAGGAGTGCATTGTGTTCCCTAAAACAAGTAAACAACAGAGCTACAGAGCCAAGGGCACTTCCAGTCTAGGGAATATACCTGGGAAAAACTGAAAATCAATAAGACAGAGCCACCTCAAAATTTAGGGCTGCACTGCTTACAAGGACCTCAACTTGGGTACACCTTAAATATCCCAGGAAATATAAAATTGGTTCAAAAAATTTTGGTACTTACGTACGATGGAATATCCCTCAGCCATGAAATCAATGTCATAAGACCAGTAGCAGCAAAATGGGTGGTTTCAGGTACGATGATTTTAAGTGAAATAAGTCACACAGAAAAAGAAACTTATCATAAGTTATCACTTATGAAGATCCTGTAAACATGGCTACACTTGAACTGAGTTAGGAAAGAGAACAGTGTCTCACATTTAGAAAACACTCTTATGCCTGCTTAAGGGGGAAGGAGAGGTGGGGTGATGCATAAAACCAGAGTTTGATATAAGCACAGGTACCGTTCCAAAAACCAACTATGGAATAGACAAGACCTACACCTTCCTCAGTGAAAGGGACTCAAAACCCCATATTTCCAGGAGAAGAATATATCTGACTAGTAAGAATCTTAAAACCTATGTATTGATATGTCTCCGTAAGGGAATCAGGTGTGTCTAGACTGGCACAAACATGGCAGCGAGAATCAGCTCAAACCCACTATAAAAAGGAATTTGAAAAACAAAACAAAAAAAACTGGGAAATTCTTTCCAATTCCTTCAGGGTCTCTGATGAAACCTGAAATGACCCTATCTACAATGACAGCTGGATGTGGCATAAGGCTGGACACTTGGGACTGAGAGGATTGGTGAGATTGGGTGAGCAAATGCAGACCCTTTAAAGCAATAATGCATGGCACACATTCCATGGGTCCCAACTCTCCAGGTTGAAGGGAATATTACTACAGATATAACATGTACGGGAATCCTAGAGAACGGACACACTGTGAATACGAAAGGTTTCTAAAACTCAACGAATAGTCCCTCTCCTGGTGCTCCAGTTTGACTTTCCATCTGCTTTATTATCAACCTCCCAACTTGCAGAGACAGCCCCTTTAACCTCCTGGTTCGCACAGGTTGCCAATTTGGCAGAGGATGAAAGGGAAGAGGGAGAACCAATGAGAGAGTAGCTGTTAGGCATTTGGACGGGCACATATCACTGTAATTTCCCGGCAGGAAGAAGAATTAACCAAAGTCTCAGCCACCCACTGGGAATCAGTATAGTTCCTGAACCAAAATTTTGGACTTGCGGTCAGCTCACCAAAAACGAGTTGAAAAATGGAGCTCAGGGGCACAGCAATTCACAAACTGGCCGAGTAATAAAGGACAACTATCGTCCAAAAATCTGTTGAGGGAAGGCAACGAGGCGGACTTGAAAGCGTGGCAGAATAGCAGGAAACAGATTTCAAGAGGTACGTTGGAATCGCCTTTAAAGCACAGGAAGAGGGGCACAACTTCGACAATGATGCACTTGGCCAAAAAGGGCGTATGCGTTTTCTCCTGAATATATTCAGGAGAAAACGCATACGCCCTTTTTGGCCAAGCAAGCAAGCGGGCAATGCAAATCTGCACTACAAAGAAGTATCACTTCCCACCGGTCAAAAGCGACATCCACAAAATGTGTAAAAACCAGAAAGGCAAGACAGGCCCTGGAGAACAGGGAGCCTTGTTATGCTGATGGGCGGGATGTAAATTGCCAACTGCCTCTCTGGAGGAGTGCATTGTGTTCCCTAAAACAAGTAAACAACAGAGCTACAGAGCCAAGGGCACTTCCAGTCTAGGGAATATACCTTGGGAAAACTGAAAATCAAAAAGACAAGCCACCCCAAAATTTAGGGCTGCACTGCTTACAAGGAACTCAACTTGGGTACACCTTAAATATCCCAGGAAATATAAAAATGGTTCAAAAAATTGTGGTACTTACGTATGATGGAATATCCCTCAGCCATGAAATCAATGTCATAAGACCAGTAGCAGCAAAATGGGTGGATTCAGGTACGATGATTCTAAGTGAAATAAGTCACACAGAAAAAGAAACTTATCATAAGATATCACTTATGAAGATCCTGTAAACATGGCTACACTTGAACTGAGTTAGGAAAGAGAACAGTGTCTCACATTTAGAAAACACTCTTATGCCTGCTTAAGGGGGAAGGAGAGGTGGGGTGATGCATAAAACCAGAGTTTGATATAAGCACAGGTACCGTTCCAAAAACCAACTATGGAATAGACAAGACCTACACCTTCCTCAGTGAAAGGGACTCAAAACCCCATATTTCCCGCAGAGGAATATATCTGACTAGTAAGAATCTTTTTTTTTTTTTTTTTTTTTTTTTTTTTTTTTTTTTTTTTTTTTTGCGGTACGCGGGCCTCTCACTGCTGTGGCCTCTCCCGTTGCGGAGCACAGGCTCCGGACGCGCAGGCTCAGCGGCCATGGCTCACGGGCCCAGCCGCTCCGCGGCATGTGGGATCTTCCCAGACCGGGGCACGAACCCGCGTCCCCTGCATCGGCAGGCGGACTCGCAACCACTGCGCCACCAGGGAAGCCCACTAGTAAGAATCTTAAAACCTATGTATTGATATGTCTCTGTAAGGGAATCAAGTGTGTCTAGACTGGGATAAATATGGCAGCGAGAATCAGCTCAAACCCACTATAAAAAGGAATTTCAAAAATAAAACAAAAAAACTGGGAAATTCTTTACAATTCCTTCAGGGTCTCTGATGAAACCTGAAATGACCCTATCTACAATGACAGCTGGATGTGGCATAAGGCTGGACACTTGGGACTGAGAGGATTGGTGAGATTGGGTGAGCAAATGCAGACCCTTTAAAGCAATAATGCATGGCACACATTCCATGGGTCCCAACTCTCCAGGTTGAAGGGAATATTACTACAGATATAACATGTACGGGAATCCTAGAGAACGGACACACTGTGAATACGAAAGGTTTCTAAAACTCAACGAATAGTCCCTCTCCTGGTGCTCCGGTTTGACTTTCCATCTGCTTTATTATCAACCTCCCAACTTGGAGAGACAGCCCCTTTAACCTCCTGGTTCGCACAGGTTGCCAATTTGGCAGAGGATGAAAGGGAAGAGGGAGAACCAATGAGAGAGTAGCTGTTAGGCATTTGGACGGGCACATATCACTGTAATTTCCCGGCAGGAAGAAGAATTAACCAAAGTCTCAGCCACCCACCGGGAATCAGTATAGATCCTGAACCAAAATTTTGGACTTGCGGTCAGCTCACCAAAAACGAGTTGAAAAATGGAGCTCAGGGGCACAGCAATTCACAAACTGGCCGAGTAATAAAGGACAACTATCGTCCAAAAATCTGTTGAGGGAAGGAAACGAGGCGGACTTGAAAGCGAGGCAGAATAGCAGGAAACAGATTTCAAGAGGTACGTTGGAATCGCCTTTAAAGCACAGGAAGAGGGGCACAACTTCGACAATGATGCACTTGGCCAAAAAGGGCGTATGCGTTTTCTCCTGAATATATTCAGGAGAAAACGCATACGCCCTTTTTGGCCAAGCAAGCAAGCGGGCAATGCAAATCTGCACTACAAAGAAGTATCACTTCCCACCGGTCAAAAGGGACATCCACAAAATGTGTAAAAACCAGAAAGGCAAGACAGGCCCTGGAGAACAGGGAGCCTTGTTATGCTGATGGGCGGGATGTAAATTGCCAACTGCCTCTCTGGAGGAGTGCATTGTGTTCCCTAAAACAAGTAAACAACAGAGCTACAGAGCCAAGGGCACTTCCAGTCTAGGGAATATACCTTGGGAAAACTGAAAATCAAAAAGACACAGCCACCCCAAAATTTAGGGCTGCACTGCTTACAAGGACCTCAACTTGGGTACACCTTAAATATCCCAGGAAATATAAAAATGGTTCAAAAACTTGTGGTACTTACGTACGATGGAATATCCCTCAGCCATGAAATCAATGTCATAAGACCAGTAGCAGCAAAATGGGTGGATTCAGGTACGATGATTCTAAGTGAAATAAGTCACAGAGAAAAAGAAACTTATCATAAGATATCACTTATGAAGATCCTGTAAACATGGCTACACTTGAACTGAGTTAGGAAAGAGAACAGTGTCTCACATTTAGAAAACACTCTTATGCCTGCTTAAGGGGGAAGGAGAGGTGGGGTGATGCATAAAACCAGAGTTTGATATAAGCACAGGTACCGTACCAAAAACCAACTATGGAATAGACAAGACCTACACCTTCCTCAGTGAAAGGGACTCAAAACCTCATATTTCCCGCAGAGGAATATATCTGACTAGTAAGAATCTTAAAACCTATGTATTGATATGTCTCCGTAAGGGAATCAAGTGTGTCTAGACTGGGATAAATATGGCAGCGAGAATCAGCTCAAACCCACTATAAAAAGAAATTTCAAAAATAAAAAAAAAAAACTGGAAATTCTTTACAATTCCTTCAGGGTCTCTGATGAAACCTGAAATGACCCTATCTACAATGACAGCTGGATGTGGCATAAGGCTGGACACTTGGGACTGAGAGGATTGGTGAGATTGGGTGAGCAAATGCAGACCCTTTAAAGCAATAATGCATGGCACACATTCCATGGGTCCCAACTCTCCAGGTTGAAGGGAATATTACTACAGATATAACATGTACGGGAATCCTAGAGAACGGACACACTGTGAATACGAAAGGTTTCTAAAACTCAACGAATAGTCCCTCTCCTGGTGCTCCGGTTTGACTTTCCATCTGCTTTATTATCAACCTCCCAACTTGGAGAGACAGCCCCTTTAACCTCCTGGTTCGCACAGGTTGCCAATTTGGCAGAGGATGAAAGGGAAGAGGGAGAACCAATGAGAGAGTAGCTGTTAGGCATTTGGACGGGCACATATCACTGTAATTTCCCGGCAGGAAGAAGAATTAACCAAAGTCTCAGCCACCCACCGGGAATCAGTATAGATCCGGAACCAAAATTTTGGACTTGCGGTCAGCTCACCAAAAACGAGTTGAAAAATGGAGCTCAGGGGCACAGCAATTCACAAACTGGCCGAGTAATAAAGGACAACTATCGTCCAAAAATCTGTTGAGGGAAGGCAACGAGGCGGACTTGAAAGCGAGGCAGAATAGCAGGAAACAGATTTCCAGAGGTACGTTGGAATCGCCTTTAAAGCACAGGAAGAGGGGCACAACTTCGACAATGATGCACTTGGCCAAAAAGGGCGTATGCGTTTTCTCCTGAATATATTCAGGAGAAAACGCATACGCCCTTTTTGGCCAAGCAAGCAAGCGGGCAATGCAAATCTGCACTACAAAGAAGTATCACTTCCCACCGGTCAAAAGGGACATCCACAAAATGTGTAAAAACCAGAAAGGCAAGACAGGCCCTGGAGAACAGGGAGCCTTGTTATGCTGATGGGCGGGATGTAAATTGCCAACTGCCTCTCTGGAGGAGTGCATTGTGTTCCCTAAAACAAGTAATCAACAGAGCTACAGAGCCAAGGGCACTTCCAGTCTAGGGAATATACCTTGGGAAAACTGAAAATCAAAAAGACAGAACCACCCCAAAATTTAGGGCTGCACTGCTTATAAGGACCTCAACTTGGGTACACCTTAAATTTCCCAAGAAATATAAAAATGGTTCAAAAAATTGTGGTACTTACGTACGATGGAATATCCCTCAGCCATGAAATCAATGTCATAAGACCAGTAGCAGCAAAATGGGTGGATTCAGGTACGATGATTCTAAGTGAAATAAGTCACACAGAAAAAGAAACTTATCATAAGATATCACTTATGAAGATCCTGTAAACATGGCTACACTTGAACTGAGTTAGGAAAGAGAACAGTGTCTCACATTTAGAAAACACTCTTATGCCTGCTTAAGGGGGAAGGAGAGGTGGGGTGATGCATAAAACCAGAGTTTGATATAAGCACAGGTACCGTTCCAAAAACCAACTATGGAATAGACAAGACCTACACCTTCCTCAGTGAAAGGGACTCAAAACCCCATATTTCCCGCAGAGGAATATATCTGACTAGTAAGAATCTTAAAACCTATGTATTGATATGTCTCCGTAAGGGAATCAAGTGTGTCTAGACTGGGATAAATATGGCAGCGAGAATCAGCTCAAACCCACTATAAAAAGGAATTTCAAATATAAAACAAAAAAACTGGGAAATTCTTTACAATTCCTTCAGGGTCTCTGATGAAACCTGAAATGACCCTATCTACAATGACAGCTGGATGTGGCATAAGGCTGGACACTTGGGACTGAGAGGATTGGTGAGATTGGGTGAGCAAATGCAGACCCTTTAAAGCAATAATGCATGGCACACATTCCATGGGTCCCAACTCTCCAGGTTGAAGGGAATATTACTACAGATATAACATGTACGGGAATCCTAGAGAACGGACACACTGTGAATACGAAAGGTTTCTAAAACTCAACGAATAGTCCCTCTCCTGGTGCTCCGGTTTGACTTTCCATCTGCTTTACTATCAACCTCCCAACTTGCAGAGACAGCCCCTTTAACCTCCTGGTTCGCACAGGTTGCCAATTTGGCAGAGGATGAAAGGGAAGAGGGAGAACCAATGAGAGAGTAGCTGTTAGGCATTTGGACGGGCACATATCACTGTAATTTCCCGGCAGGAAGAAGAATTAACCAAAGTCTCAGCCACCCACCGGGAATCAGTATAGATCCTGAACCAAAATTTTGGACTTGCGGTCAGCTCACCAAAAACGAGTTGAAAAATGGAGCTCAGGGGCACAGCAATTCACAAACTGGCCGAGTAATAAAGGACAACTATCGTCCAAAAATCTGTTGAGGGAAGGCAACGAGGCAGACTTGAAAGCGAGGCAGAATAGCAGGAAACAGATTTCCAGAGGTACGTTGGAATCGCCTTTAAAGCACAGGAAGAGGGGCACAACTTCGACAATGATGCACTTGGCCAAAAAGGGCGTATGCATTTTCTCCTGAATATATTCAGGAGAAAACGCATACGCCCTTTTTGGCCAAGCAAGCAAGCGGGCAATGCAAATCTGCACTACAAAGAAGTATCACTTCCCACCGGTCAAAAGGGACATCCACAAAATTTGTAAAAACCAGAAAGGCAAGACAGGCCCTGGAGAACAGGGAGCCTTGTTATGCTGATGGGCGGGATGTAAATTGCCAACTGCCTCTCTGGAGGAGTACATTGTGTTCCCTAAAACAAGTAAAGTACAGAGCTACAGAGCCAAGGGCACTTCCAGTCTAGGGAATATACCTTGGGAAAACTGAAAATAAATAAGGCAGAGCCACCCCAAAATTTAGGGCTGCACTGCTTACAAGGACCTCAACTTGGGTACACCTTAAATATCCCAGGAAATATAAAAATGGTTCAAAAAATTGTGGTACTTACGTACGATGGAATATCCCTCAGCCATGAAATCAATGTCATAAGACCAGTAGCAGCAAAATGGGTGGATTCAGGTACGATGATTCTAAGTGAAATAAGTCACACAGAAAAAGAAACTTATCATAAGATATCACTTATGAAGATCCTGTAAACATGGCTACACTTGAACTGAGTTAGGAAAGAGAACAGTGTCTCACATTTAGAAAACACTCTTATGCCTGCTTAAGGGGGAAGGAGAGGTGGGGTGATGCATAAAACCAGAGTTTGATATAAGCACAGGTACCGTTCCAAAAACCAACTATGGAATAGACAAGACCTACACCTTCCTCAGTGAAAGGGACTCAAAACCCCATATTTCCCGCAGAGGAATATATCTGACTAGTAAGAATCTTAAAACCTATGTATTGATATGTCTCCGTAAGGGAATCAAGTGTGTCTAGACTGGGATAAATATGGCAGCGAGAATCAGCTCAAACCCACTATAAAAAGGAATTTCAAAAATAAAACAAAAAAACTGGGAAATTCTTTACAATTCCTTCAGGGTCTCTGATGAAACCTGAAATGACCCTATCTACAATGACAGCTGGATGTGGCATAAGGCTGGACACTTGGGACTGAGAGGATTGGTGAGATTGGGTGAGCAAATGCAGACCCTTTAAAGCAATAATGCATGGCACACATTCCATGGGTCCCAACTCTCCAGGTTGAAGGGAATATTACTACAGATATAACATGTACGGGAATCCTAGAGAACGGACACACTGTGAATACGAAAGGTTTCTAAAACTCAACGAATAGTCCCTCTCCTGGTGCTCCGGTTTGACTTTCCACCTGCTTTATTATCAACCTCCCAACTTGGAGAGACAGCCCCTTTAACCTCCTGGTTCGCACAGGTTGCCAATTTGGCAGAGGATGAAAGGGAAGAGGGAGAACCAATGAGAGAGTAGCTGTTAGGCATTTGGACGGGCACATATCACTGTAATTTCCCGGCAGGAAGAAGAATTAACCAAAGTCTCAGCCACCCACCGGGAATCAGTATAGATCCGGAACCAAAATTTTGGACTTGCGGTCAGCTCACCAAAAACGAGTTGAAAAATGGAGCTCAGGGGCACAGCAATTCACAAACTGGCCGAGTAATAAAGGACAACTATCGTCCAAAAATCTGTTGAGGGAAGGCAACGAGGCGGACTTGAAAGTGAGGCAGAATAGCAGGAAACAGATTTCCAGAGGTACGTTGGAATCGCCTTTAAAGCACAGGAAGAGGGGCACAACTTCGACAATGATGAACTTGGCCCAAAAGGGCGTATGCGTTTTCTCCTGAATATATTCAGGAGAAAACGCATACGCCCTTTTTGGCCAAGCAAGCAAGCGGGCAATGCAAATCTGCACTACAAAGAAGTATCACTTCCCACCGGTCAAAAGGGACATCCACAAAATGTGTAAAAACCAGAAAGGCAAGACAGGCCCTGGAGAACAGGGAGCCTTGTTATGCTGATGGGCGGAATGTAAATTGCCAACTGCCTCTCTGGAGGAGTGCATTGTGTTCCCTAAAACAAGTAAACAACAGAGCTACAGAGCCACGGGCATTTCCAGTCTAGGGAATATACCTTGGGAAAACTGAAAATCAAAAAGACACAGCCACCCCAAAATTTAGGGCTGCACTGCTTATAAGGACCTCAACTTGGGTACACCTTAAATATCCCAGGAAATATAAAAATGGTTCAAAAAATTGTGGTACTTACGTACGATTTAATATCCCTCAGCCATGAAATCAATGTCATAAGACCAGTAGCAGCAAAATGGTTGGATTCAGGTACGATGATTCTAAGTGAAATAAGTCACACAGAAAAAGAAACTTATCATAAGATATCACTTATGAAGATCCTGTAAACATGGCTACACTTGAACTGAGTTAGGAAAGAGAACAGTGTCTCACATTTAGAAAACACTCTTATGCCTGCTTAAGGGGGAAGGAGAGGTGGGGTGATGCATAAAACCAGAGTTTGATATAAGCACAGGTACCGTTCCAAAAACCAACTATGGAATAGACAAGACCTACACCTTCCTCAGTGAAAGGGACTCAAAACCCCATATTTCCCGCAGAGGAATATATCTGACTAGTAAGAATCTTAAAACCTATGTATTGATATGTCTCCATAAGGGAATCAAGTGTGTCTAGACTGGCATAAACATGTCAGCGAGAATCAGCTCAAACCCACTATAAAAAGGAATTTCAAAAATAAAACAAAAAAACTGGGAAATTCTTTACAATTCCTTCAGGGTCTCTGATGAAACCTGAAATGACCCTATCTAAAATGACAGCTGGATGTGGCATAAGGCTGGACACTTGGGACTGAGAGGATTGGTGGGATTGGGTGAGCAAATGCAGACCCTTTAAAGCAATAATGCATGGCACACATTCCATGGGTCCCAACTCTCCAGGTTGAAGGGAATATTACTACAGATATAACATGTACGGGAATCCTAGAGAACGGACACACTCTGAATACGAAAGGTTTCTAAAACTCAACGAATAGTCCCTCTCCTGGTGCTCCAGTTTGACTTTCCATCTGCTTTATTATCAACCTCCCAACTTGGAGAGACAGCCCCTTTAACCTCCTGGTTCGCACAGGTTGCCAATTTGGCAGAGGATGAAAGGGAAGAGGGAGAACCAATGAGAGAGTAGCTGTTAAGCATTTGGATGGGCACATATCACTGTAATTTCCCGGCAGGAAGAAGAATTAACCAAAGTCTCAGCCACCCACCGGGAATCAGTATAGATCCTGAACCAAAATTTTGGACTTGCGGTCAGCTCACCAAAAACGAGTTGAAAAATGGAGCTCAGGGGCACAGCAATTCACAAACTGGCCGAGTAATAAAGGACAACTATCGTCCAAAAATCTGTTGAGGGAAGGCAACGAGGCGGACTTGAAAGCGAGGCAGAATAGCAGGAAACAGATTTCCAGAGGTACGTTGGAATCGCCTTTAAAGCACAGGAAGAGGGGCACAACTTCGACAATGATGCACTTGGCCAAAAAGGGCGTATGCGTTTTCTCCTGAATATATTCAGGAGAAAACGCATACGCCCTTTTTGGCCAAGCAAGCAAGCGGGCAATGCAAATCTGCACTACAAAGAAGTATCACTTCCCACCGGTCAAAAGGGACATCCACAAAATGTGTAAAAACCAGAAAGGCAAGACAGGCCCTGGAGAACAGGGAGCCTTGTTATGCTGATGGGCGGGATGTAAATTGCCAACTGCCTCTCTGGAGGAGTACATTGTGTTCCCTAAAACAAGTAAAGTACAGAGCTACAGAGCCAAGGGCACTTCCAGTCTAGGGAATATACCTTGGGAAAACTGAAAATAAATAAGGCAGAGCCACCCCAAAATTTAGGGCTGCACTGCTTACAAGGACCTCAACTTGGGTACACCTTAAATATCCCAGGAAATATAAAAATGGTTCAAAAAATTGTGGTACTTACGTACGATGGAATATCCCTCAGCCATGAAATCAATGTCATAAGACCAGTAGCAGCAAAATGGGTGGATTCAGGTATGATGATTCTAAGTGAAATAAGTCACACAGAAAAAGAAACTTATCATAAGATATCACTTATGAAGATCCTGTAAACATGGCTACACTTGAACTGAGTTAGGAAAGAGAACAGTGTCTCACATTTAGAAAACACTCTTATGCCTGCTTAAGGGGGAAGGAGAGGTGGGGTGATGCATAAAACCAGAGTTTGATATAAGCACAGGTACCATTCCAAAAACCAACTATGGAATAGACAAGACCTACACCTTCCTCAGTGAAAGGGACTCAAAACCCCATATTTCCCGCAGAGGAATATATCTGACTAGTAAGAATCTTAAAACCTATGTATTGATATGTCTCCGTAAGGGAATCAAGTGTGTCTAGACTGGGATAAATATGGCAGCGAGAATCAGCTCAAACCCACTATAAAAAGGAATTTCAAAAATAAAACAAAAAAACTGGGAAATTCTTTACAATTCCTTCAGGGTCTCTGATGAAACCTGAAATGACCCTATCTACAATGACAGCTGGATGTGGCATAAGGCTGGACACTTGGGACTGAGAGGATTGGTGAGACTGGGTGAGCAAATGCAGACCCTTTAAAGCAATAATGCATGGCACACATTCCATGGGTCCCAACTCTCCAGGTTGAAGGGAATATTACTACAGATATAACATGTACGGGAATCCTAGAGAACGGACACACTCTGAATACGAAAGGTTTCTAAAACTCAACGAATAGTCCCTCTCCTGGTGCTCCGGTTTGACTTTCCATCTGCTTTATTATCAACCTCCCAACTTGGAGAGACAGCCCCTTTAACCTCCTGGTTCGCACAGGTTGCCAATTTGGCAGAGGATGAAAGGGAAGAGGGAGAACCAATGAGAGAGTAGCTGTTAGGCATTTGGACGGGCACATATCACTGTAATTTCCCGGCAGGAAGAAGAATTAACCAAAGACTCAGCCACCCACCGGGAATCAGTATAGATCCTGAACCAAAATTTTGGACTTGCGGTCAGCTCACCAAAAACGAGTTGAAAAATGGAGCTCAGGGGCACAGCAATTCACAAACTGGCCGAGTAATAAAGGACAACTATCGTCCAAAAATCTGTTGAGGGAAGGCAACGAGGCGGACTTGAAAGCGAGGCAGAATAGCAGGAAACAGATTTCCAGAGGTAAGTTGGAATCGCCTTTAAAGCACAGGAAGAGGGGCACAACTTCGACAATGATGCACTTGGCCCAAAAGGGCGTATGCGTTTTCACCTGAATATATTCAGGAGAAAACGCATACGCCCTTTTTGGCCAAGTAAGCAAGCGGGCAATGCAAATCTGCACTACAAAGAAGTATCACTTCCCACCGGTCAAAAGGGACATCCACAGGGCTTCCCTGGTGGCGCAATGGTGGCGAGTCCGCCTGCCGATGCAGGGGACGCGGGTTCGTGCCCCGGTCCAGGAGGATCCCACATGCCGCGGAGCTGCTGGGCCCGTGAGCCATGGCCTCTGAGCCTGCGTGTCCGGAGCCTGTGCTCCGCAACGGGAGAGACCACAACAGTGAGAGGCCCGCGTACCGCAAAAAAAAAAAAAAAAAAAAAGGGACATCCACAAAATGTGTAAAAACCAGAAAGGCAAGACAGGCCCTGGAGAAGAGGGAGCCTTGTTATGCTGATGGGCGGGATGTAAATTGCCAACTGCCTCTCTGGAGGAGTGCATTGTGTTCCCTAAAACAAGTAAAGAACAGAGCTACAGAGCCAAGTGCACTTCCAGTCTAGGGAATATACCTTGGGAAAACTGAAAATCAACAAGACAGAGCCACCCCAAACTTTAGGGCTGCACTGCTTACAAGGACCTCAACTTGGGTACACCTTAAATATCCCAGGAAATATAAAAATGGTTCAAAAAATTGTGGTACTTACGTACGATGGAATATCCCTCAGCCATGAAATCAATGTCATAAGACCAGTAGCAGCAAAATGGGTGGATTCAGGTACGATGATTCTAAGTGAAATAAGTCACACAGAAAAAGAAACTTATCATAAGATATCACTTATGAAGATCCTGTAAACATGGCTACACTTGAACTGAGTTAGGAAAGAGAACAGTGTCTCACATTTAGAAAACACTCTTATGCCTGCTTAAGGGGGAAGGAGAGGTGGGGTGATGCATAAAACCAGAGTTTGATATAAGCACAGGTACCATTCCAAAAACCAACTATGGAATAGACAAGACCTACACCTTCCTCAGTGAAAGGGACTCAAAACCCCATATTTCCCGCAGTGGAATATATCTGACTAGTAAGAATCTTAAAACCTATGTATTGATATGTCTCCGTAAGGGAATCAAGTGTGTCTAGACTGGGATAAATATGGCAGCGAGAATCAGCTCAAACCCACTATAAAAAGGAATTTCAAAAATAAAACAAAAAAACTGGGAAATTCTTTACAATTCCTTCAGGGTCTCTGATGAAACCTGAAATGACCCTATCTACAATGACAGCTGGATGTGGCATAAGGCTGGACACTTGGGACTGAGAGGATTGGTGAGACTGGGTGAGCAAATGCAGACCCTTTAAAGCAATAATGCATGGCACACATTCCATGGGTCCCAACTCTCCAGGTTGAAGGGAATATTACTACAGATATAACATGTACGGGAATCCTAGAGAACGGACACACTCTGAATACGAAAGGTTTCTAAAACTCAACGAATAGTCCCTCTCCTGGTGCTCGGGTTTGACTTTCCATCTGCTTTATTATCAACCTCCCAACTTGGAGAGACAGCCCCTTTAACCTCCTGGTTCGCACAGGTTGCCAATTTGGCAGAGGATGAAAGGGAAGAGGGAGAACCAATGAGAGAGTAGCTGTTAGGCATTTGGACGGGCACATATCACTGTAATTTCCCGGCAGGAAGAAGAATTAACCAAAGTCTCAGCCACCCACCGGGAATCAGTATAGATCCTGAACCAAAATTTTGGACTTGCGGTCAGCTCACCAAAAACGAGTTGAAAAATGGAGCTCAGGGGCACAGCAATTCACAAACTGGCCGAGTAATAAAGGACAACTATCGTCCAAAAATCTGTTGAGGGAAGGCAACGAGGCGGACTTGAAAGCGAGGCAGAATAGCAGGAAACAGATTTCCAGAGGTACGTTGGAATCACCTTTAACGCACAGGAAGAGGGGCACAACTTCGACAATGATGCACTTGGCCAAAAAGGGCGTATGCGTTTTCTCCTGAATATATTCAGTAGAAAACGCATACGCCCTTTTTGGCCAAGCAAGCAAGCGGGCAATGCAAATCTGCACTACAAAGAAGTATCACTTCCCACCGGTCAAAAGGGACATCCACAAAATGTGTAAAAACCAGAAAGGCAAGACTGGTCCTGGAGAACATGGAGCCTTGTTATGCTGATGGACCGGATGTAAATTGCCAACTGCCTCTCTGGAGGAGGGCATTGTGTTCCCTAAAACAGGTAAACAACAGAGCTACAGAGCCAAGTGCACTTCCAGTCTAGGGAATATACCTGGGAAAAACTGAAAATCAATAAGACAGAGCCACCCCCAAAATTTAGGGCTGCACTGCTTACGAGGACCTCAACTTGGGTACACCTTAAATATCCCAGGAAATATAAAATTGGTTCAAAAAATTGTGGTACTTACGTACGATGGAATATCCCTCAGCCATGATATCAATGTCATAAGACCAGTAGCAGCAAAATGGGTGGATTCAGGTACGATGATTCTAAGTGAAATAAGTCACACAGAAAAAGAAAGTTATCATAAGTTATCACTTATGAAGATCCTGTAAACATGGCTACACTTGAACTGAGTTAGGAAAGAGAACAGTGTCTCACATTTAGAAAACACTCTTATGCCTGCTTAAGGGGGAAGGAGAGGTGGGGTGATGCATAAAACCAGAGTTTGATATAAGCACAGGTACCGTTCCAAAAACCAACTATGGAATAGACAAGACCTACACCTTCCTCAGTGAAAGGGACTCAAAACCCCATATTTCCCGCAGAGGAATATATCTGACTAGTAAGAATCTTAAAACCTATGTATTGATATGTCTCCATAAGGGAATCAAGTGTGTCTAGACTGGCATAAACATGGCAGCGAGAATCAGCTCAAACCCACTATAAAAAGGAATTTCAAAAACAAAACAAAAAAACTGGGAAATTCTTTACAATTCCTTCAGGTTCTCTGATGAAACCTGGAATGACCCTACCTACAACGACAGCTGGATGTGGCATAAGGCTGGACACTTGGGACTGAGAGGATTGGTGAGATTGGGTGAGCAAATGCAGACCCTTTAAAGCAATAATGCATGGCACCCATTCCATGGGTCCGAACTCTCCAGGTTGAAGGGAATATTACTACAGTTATAACATGTACGGGAAACCTAGAGAACGGACACACTGTGAATACAAAAGGTTTCTAAAATTCAAAGAATAGTCCCTCTCCTGGTGCTCCGGTTTGACTTTCCATCTGCTTTACTATCAACCTCCCAACTTGGAGAGACAGCCCCTTTAACCTCCTGGTTCGCACAGGTTGCCAATTTGGCAGAGGATGAAAGGGAAGAGGGAGAACCAATGAGAGAGTAGCTGTTAGGCATTTGGACGGGCACATATCACTGTAATTTCCCGGCAGGAAGAAGAATTAACCAAAGTCTCAGCCACCCACCGGAATCAGTATAGGTCCTGAACCAAAATTTTGGACTTGCGGTCAGCTCACCAAAAACAAGTTGAAAAATGGAGCTCAGGGGTACAGCAATTCACAAACAGGCCGAGTAATAAAGGACAACTATCGTCCCAAAATCTGTTGAGGGAAGGCAACGAGGCGGACTTGAAAGCGAGGCAGAATAGCAGGAAACAGATTTCAAGAGGTACGTTGGAATCGCCTTTAAAGCACAGGAAGAGGGGCACAACTTCGACAATGATGCACTTGGCCAAAAAGGGCGTATGCGTTTTCTCCTGAATATATTCAGGAGAAAACGCATACGCCCTTTTTGGCCAAGCAAGCAAGCGGGCAATGCAAATCTGCACTACAAAGAAGTATCACTTCCCACCGGTCAAAAGGGACATCCACAAAATGTGTAAAAACCAGAAAGGCAAGACAGGCCCTGGAGAAGAGGGAGCCTTGTTATGCTGATGGGCGGGATGTAAATTGCCAACTGCCTCTCTGGAGGAGTGCATTGTGTTCCCTAAAACAAGTAAAGAACAGAGCTACAGAGCCAAGTGCACTTCCAGTCTAGGGAATATACCTTGGGAAAATTGAAAATCAATAAGACAGAGCCACCCCAAACTTTAGGGCTGCACTGCTTACAAGGACCTCAACTTGGGTACACCTTAAATATCCCAGGAAATATAAAAATGGTTCAAAAAATTGTGGTACTTACGTACGATGGAATATCCCTCAGCCATGAAATCAATGTCATAAGACCAGTAGCAGCAAAATGGGTGGATTCAGGTACGATGATTCTAAGTGAAATAAGTCACACAGAAAAAGAAACTTATCATAAGATATCACTTATGAAGATCCTGTCAACATGGCTACACTTGAACTGAGTTAGGAAAGAGAACAGTGTCTCACATTTAGAAAACACTCTTATGCCTGCTTAAGGGGGAAGGAGAGGTGTGGTGATGCATAAAACCAGAGTTTGATATAAGCACAGGTACCGTTCCATAAATCAACTATGGAATAGACAAGACCTACACCTTCCTCAGTGAAAGGGACTCAAAACCCCATATTTCCCGCAGAGGAATATATCTGACTAGTAAGAATCTTAAAACCTATGTATTGATATGTCTCCGTAAGGGAATCAAGTGTGTCTAGACTGGCATTAACATGGCAGCGAGAATCAGCTCAAACCCAGTATAAAAAGGAATTTCAAAAACAAAACAAAAAAACTGGGAAATTCTTTACAGTTCCTACAGGGTCTCTGATGAAACCTGGAATGACCCTATCTACAACGACAGCTGGATGTGGCATAAGGAGGGACACTTGGGACTGAGATGATTGGTGAGATTGGGTGAGCAAATGCAGACCCTTTAAAGCACAAATGCCTGGCACCCATTCCATGGGTCCCAACTCTCCAGGTTGAAGGGAATATTACTACAGCTATAACATGTACGGGAAACGTACAGAACGGACACACTGTGAATACGAAAGGTTTCTAAACCTGAACGAATAGTCCCTCTCCTGGTGCTCCAGTTTGACTTTCCATCTGCTTTACTATCAACCTCCCAACTTGGAGAGACAGCCCCTTTAACCTCCTGGTTCGCACAGGTTGACAATTTGGCAAAGGATGAAAGGGAAGAGGGAGAACCACTGAGAGAGTAGCTGTTAGGCATTTGGACGGGCACATATCACTCTAATTTCCCGGCAGGAAGAAGTATTAACCAAAGTCTCAGTCCCCCTCCGGGAACCAGCATAGGTCCTGAACCAAAATTTTGGACTTGCGGTCAGCTCACCAAAAACGAGTTGAAAAATGGTGCTCAGAGTCACAGCAATTCACAAACTGGACGAATAATAAAGGACAACTATCTTCCAAAAATCTGTTGAGGGAAGGCAACGAGGCGCACTTGAAAGCGAGGCAGAATAGCAGGAAACAGATTTCAAGAGGTACGTTGGAATCGCCTTTAAAGCACAGGAAGAGGGGCACAACTTTGACAATGATGCACTTGGCCAAAAAGGGCGTATGCGTTTTCTCCTGAATATATTCAGGAGAAAACGCATACGCCCTTTTTGGCCAAGCAAGCAAGCGGGCAATGCAAATCTGCACTACAAAGAAGTATCACTTCCCACCGGTCAAAAGGGACATCCACAAAATGTGTACAAACCAGAAAGGCAAGACAGGCCCTGGAGAACAGTGAGCCTTGTTATGCTGATAGGCCTGATGTAAATTGCCAACTGCCTCTCTGGAGGAGTACATTGTGTTCCCTAAAACAAGTAAAGAAGAGAGCTACAGAGCCACGGTCACTTCCAGTCTAGGGAATATACCTTGGGAAACTGAAAATCAATAAGACAGAGCCACCCCAAAATTTAGGGCTGCACTGTTTACAAGGACCTCAACTTGGGTACACCTTAAATATCCCAGGAAATATAAAAATGGTTCAAAAAATTGTGGTACTTACGTACGATGGAATATCCCTCAGCCATGAAATCAATGTCATAAGACCAGTAGCAGCAAAATGGGTGGATTCATGTACGATGATTCTAAGTGAAATAAGTCACACAGAAAAAGAAACTTATCATAAGATATCACTTATGAAGATCCTGTAAACATGGCTACACTTGAACTGAGTTAGGAAAGAGAACAGTGTCTCACATTTAGAAAACACTCTTATGCCTGCTTAAGGGGGAAGGAGAGGTGGGGTGATGCATAAAACCAGAGTTTGATATAAGCACAGGTACCGTTCCAAAAACCAACTATGGAATAGACAAGACCTACACCTTTCTCAGTGAAAGGGACTCAAAACCCCATATTTCCCGCAGTGGAATATATCTGACTAGTAAGAATCTTAAAACCTATGTATTGATATGTCTCCGTAAGGGAATGAAGTGTGTCTAGATGGGCATAAACAGGGGAGCGAGAATCAGCTCACACCCACTATAAAAAGGAATTTCAAAAACAAAACAAAAAAACTGGGAAAATCTTTTCAATTCCTTCAGGTTCTCTGATGAAACCTGGAATGACCCTATCTACTACGACAGCTGGATGTGGCATAAGTCTGGACACTTGGGACTGATTGGATTGGTGAGATTGGGTGAGCAAATGCAGACCCTTTAAAGCAATAATGCATGGCACCCATTCCATGGGTCCCAACTCTCCAGGTTGAAGGGAATATTACTACAGCTATAACATAAAAAGGAAACCTAGAGAACGGACCCACTGTGAATACTAAAGGTTTCAAAAACTCAACGAATAGTCCCTCTCCTGGTGCTCCGGTTTGACTTTCCACCTGCTTTACTATCAACCTCCCAACTTGGAGAGACAGCCCCTTTAACCTCCTGATTCGCACAGGTTGCCAATTTGGCAGAGGATGAAAGGGAAGAGGGAGAACCAATGAGAGAGTAGTTGTTAGGCATTTGGACGCGCACATATCACTCTAACTTCCCGGCATGAAGAAGAATTAACCAAAGTCTCAGCCCCTCACCGGGAACCAGTGTAGATCCTGAACCAAAATTTTGGACTTGCGCTCAGCTCACAAAATAACGAGTTGAAAAATGGAGATCAGGTGCACAGCAATTCACAAACTGGCAGGGTGATAAAGGACAACTATCGTCAAAAAATCTGTTAAGGGAAGGCAACGAGGCAGACTTGAAAGCGACGCAGAATAGCAGGAAACAGATTTCAAGAGGTACGTTGGAATCGCCTTTAAAGCACAGGAAGAGGGACACAACTTCGACAATGATGCACTTGGCCAAAAAGGGTGTATGTTTTTCTCCTGAATATATTCAGGAGAAAACGCATACACACTTTTTGGCTAAGCAAGCAAGCATGGAATGCAAATGCACTACAAAGATGTATCACTTCCCACCGGTCAAAAGGGACATCCACAAAATGTGTAAAAACCAGAAAGGCAAGACAGGCCCTGGAGAACAGGCAGCCTTGTTATGCTGATGGGCGGGATGTAAATTGCCAGCTGCCTCTCTGGAGGAGTGCATTGTGTTCCCTAAAACAAGTAAACAACAGAGCTACAGAGCCAAGGGCACTTCCAGTCTAGGGAATATACCTTGGGAAAACTGAAAATCAATAAGACAGAGCCACCCCAAAATTTAGGGCTGCACTGCTTACAAGGACCTCAAATTGTGTACAACTTAAATATCCCAGGAAATATAAAAACGGTTCAAAAAATTGTGGTACTTACATACGATGGAATATCCCTCAGCCATGAAGTCAATGTCATAAGACCAGTAGCAGCAAAATGGGTGGATTCAGGTACGATGATTCTAAGTGAAATAAGTCACACAGAAAAAGAAACTTATCATAAGATATCACTTATGAAGATCCTGTAAACATGGCTACACTTGAACTGAGTTAGGAAAGAGAACAGAGTCTCACATTTAGAAAACACTCTTATGCCTGCTTAAGGGGGAAGGAGAGGTGGGGTGATGCATAAAACCAGAGTTTGATATAAGCACAGGTACCGTTCCAAAAACCAACTATGGAATAGTCAAGACCTACACCTTCCTCAGTGAAAGGGACTCAAAACCCCATATTTCCCGCAGAGGAATATATCTGACTAGTAAGAATCTTAAAACCTATGTATTGATATGTCTCCATAAGGGAATCAAGTGTGTCTAGACTGGCATAAACATGGCAGCGAGAATCAGCTCAAACCCACTATAAAAAGGAATTTCAAAAACAAACAAAAAAACTGGGAAATTCTTTACAATTCCTTCAGGGTCTCTGATGAAACCTGGAATGGCCCTATCTACAATACACCTGGATGTGGCATAAGGCTGGACACTTGGGACTGAGAGGATTGGTGAGATTGGGTGAGCAAATGCAGACCCTTTAAAGCACAAATGCCTGGCACCCATTCCATGGGTCCCAACTCTCCAGGTTGAAGGGAATATTACTACAGATATAACATGTACAGGAAACCTAGAGAATGGACCCACTGTGAAAACGAAATGTTTCTAAAACTCAACGAATAGTCCCTCTCCTGGTGCTCTGGTTTAACTTTCCATCTTCTTTACTATCAATCTCCCAACTTGGAGAGACAGCCCCTTTAACCTCCTAGTTCGCACAGGTTTCCAAATTGGCAGAGGATGAAAGGGAAGAGGGAAAACCAATGAGAGAATAGCTGTTATGCATTAGGATGGGCACATATCACTCTAACTTCCTGGCAGGAAAAAGAATTAACCAAAGTCTCAGCCCCCAACCGGGAACCAGCATAGGTCCTGAACCAAAATTTTGGACTTGCGGTCAGCTCACAAAAACGGCTTGCAAAATGGAGCTCAAGGGCACAGCAATTCACAAACTGGCCGAGTAATAAAGGACAACTATCGTCCAAAAATCTGTTAAGGGAAGGCAACGAGGCGGACTTGAATGCGAGGCAGAATAGCAGGAAACAGATTTCAACAGGTACGTTGGAATCGCCTTTAAAGCACAGGAAGAGGGGCACAACTTCGACAATGATGCACTTGGCCAAAAAGGGCGTATGCGTTTTCTCCTGAAACCGGAGAAAACGCATACGCCCTTTTTGGCCAAGCAAGCAAGCGGGCAATGCAAATCTGCACTACAAAAAAGTATCACTTCCCACCGGTCAAAAGGGACATCCACAAAATGTGTAAAAACCAGAAAGGCAAGACATGCCCTGGAGAACAGGGAGCCTTGTTATGCTGATTGGCGGGATATAAATTGCCAACTGCCTCACTGGAGGAGTGCATTGTGTTCCCTAAAAGAATTAAACAACAGAGGTACAGAGCCAAGGGCACTTCCAGTCTAGGGAATATACCTTGGGAAAACTGAAAATCAATAAGACAGAGCCACCCCAAAATTTAAGGCTGCACTGCTTACAAGGACCTCAACTTGGGTACACCTTAAATATCCAAGTAAATATAAATATGGTTCAAAAATTGTGGTACTTACGTACGATGGAATATCCCTCAGCCATGAAATCAATGTCATAAGACCAGTAGCAGCAAAATGGGTGGATTCATGTACGATGATTGTAAGTGAAATAAGTCACACAGAAAAAGAATCTTATCATAAGATATCACTTATGAAGATCCTGTAAACATGGCTACACTTGAACATAGATAGGAAAGAGAGCAGTGTCTCACATATAGAAAACACTCTTATGCCTGCTTAAGGGGGAAGGAGAGGTGGGGTGATGCATAAAACCACAGTTTGATATAAGCACAGCTACCGTTCCAAAAACCAACTATAGAATAGACAAGACCTAGACCTTCCTCAGTGAAAGGGACTCAAAACCCCATAGTTCCCGCAGAGGAATATATCTGACTAGTAAGAATCTTAAAACCTATGTATTGATATGTCTCCATAAGGGAATCAAGTGTGTCTAGACTGGCATAAACATGGCAGCGAGAATCAGCTCAAACCCACTATAAAAAGGAATTTCAAAAACAAAACAAAAAAACTGTGAAATTATTTACAATTCCTTCAGGGTCTCTGATGAAACCTGGAATGACCCTATCTACAACGACAGCCGGATGTGGCATAAGGCTGGACACTTGGGTCTGAGACGATTGGTGAGATTGGGTGAGAAAATTCAGACCCTTTGAGTCACAAATGTCTGGCAGACATTCCATGGGTCCCAACTCTCCAGGTTGAAGGGAATATTACTACAGATATAACATGTAAGGGAAAAATAGAGAATGGACAAACTGTGAATATGAAAGGTTTCTAAAACTCAACGAATAGTCCCTCTTCTGTTGCTCCGGTTTGATTTTCCAACTGCTTTTCTATCAATCTCCCAACTTGGAGAAACAGCCCCTTTAACCTCCTGGTTCGCACAGGTTGCCAATTTGGCAGAGGATGAAAGGGAAGAAGGAGAACCAGTGAGAGAGTAGCTCTAAGGCATTTGGACGGGCACATGTCACTCTAGTTTCCCAGCAGGAAGAAGAATTTACCAAAGTCTCAGCCCCCCACCGGGAACCAGTATAGGTCCTGAACCACAATTTTGGACTTTCGGTGAGCTCACAAGAAACAAGTTGAAAAATGGACCTAAGGGGCACAGCAATTCACAAACTGGCAGAGTAATAAAGACAACTATTGTCCAAAAATCTGTTGAGGGAAGGCAACGAGGTGGACTTGAAAGCTAGGCAGAATAGCAGGAAACAGATTTCAAGTGGTACATTGGAATTGACTTTAAAGCACAGGATGAGGGGCACAACTTCAACAATGTTGCACTTGAGCAAAAAGGGCATATGCGTTTTCTCCTGAATATATTCAGGAGAAAATGCATACGCCCTTTTTGGCCAAGCAATCAAGCGGGAAATGCAAATCTGCACTACAAAGAAGTATCACTTCCGACTGTTCAAAAGGGACATCCACAAAATGTGTAAAATCCAGAAAGGCAAGACAGGCCCCGGAGAACAGGGAGGCTTGTTTAGCTGATGGGCGGGTTGTAAACTGCCAACTGCATCTCTGGAGGAGTGCATTGTGTTCCCTAAAACAAGAAAACAACAGAGCTACAGAGCCAAGGGCACTTCCAGTCTAGGGAATATACCTTGGGAAACCTGAAAATCAATAAGACAGATCCACCACAAAATTTAGGGGTGCACTGCTTACAAGAACCTCAACTTGGGTACACCTTAAATATCCCAGGAAATATAAAAATGGTTCAAAAATTTGTGGTACTTCCGTACGATGGAATATCCCTCAGCCATGCAATCAATGGCATAAGACCAGTAGCAGGAAAATGAGTGGATTGAGGTATGATGCTTCTAAGTGAAATAAGTCACACAGAAAAAGAAACTTATATTGAGATATCACTTATGAAGATCCTATAAACATGGCTACACTTGAACTCAGTTAAGAAAGAGAACAGAGTCTCACCTTTGGAAAACAATCTGATGCCTGCTTAAGGGGGAATGAGAGGTGGGGTGATGCATAAAACCAGAGTTTGATATAAGCACAGGTACCGTTCCAAACACAAACTATGGAATAGACAAGACCTACTCCTTCGTCAGTGAAAGGGCCCCGAGGCATCTGTGAGTAACCGTGAGCTGAGCCCCAGGCCAGCTGCTGTTGAACTTTTCCTACCCTTCCCAGGTAAAACACCTGAATATGTACAAGGGCTTGAAAGCCTAGAGGAAGGGGCGTGGAGCCACACCAGCGACAGCACACAGGCCAACTTGGTACCTGCAGGCCAGCCAGTATGGTCCTGGACCTGGTCGCTCTTCTGGAAGCTTTCCATTGCCCTGCCTGAGATACCCCTCCTATCCCGGCACCCACTGCTTTTTTCCTTCCTCACCTCTGTCCGGAGAGAAATTCCAGTGGATGGTAGAGGTGACACATCCTCTTCTTTACAGGTGGAAGCCTGGCAACTCCTGCAGAATGTCCAGCAGAGACCCACTCACACTGGGCCACCCACAAAGCCATGGCCCCTCACTCCCTCCCACCAGCACAGCCCCGACACTGCTGACGGGGCAGAGAATATGGAGTCAGGCACAGCTTCAGGGGCTATTGCTGCCTGCAGCGCTGTTTATATTGACCTCAACCCAGGCACACCTAGGGAGTGCCGGCCGGCAGGGTCAGGCTACCCAGGTCAGCTAATCTTCAGCCCTCAGGGAATCACATTGTTGAAAATGGACCTCGCTAAGGCAGAATAGAAGCCAAGGAATAAAAGGACACAATGCCATTTGTAGCACCGTAGGTGTGTCTAGAGGTAATCACGTGACTTTTAGTAAGTCAGAAAGTGAAAGACACATATCATATCATATCTCTTATAGGTGTGACCGAAAAATGGATACCAGGGCAGATATTTCCACGGAGAAGGGCAATCAGAGATTCATTCAACAAACTTATGGTTCACCAATGGAAAGGTGTGAGGATTGGTTTCATTATGATATTGGGGTTAACAGACATATACAAACACAGGTGACATATATAATCACCAAAGACCTACAGAATACCAAGAGAAGACTACTCAACATTCTGTCATAAGGTACATGGGAAAAGGATCCCAGGAAGAACAGACATATGTGTATGTGTAAAAGAACCACATCTTCCACACCTACAACAAGCCAAACATTGTAATCAAATTTGCTGTAATAAAAAATAAAAAAATTAAATTAAAAACACGAACAAGAAGTAGTGAGACAAACTTGAGGGGCTTTCTCCTGGCACATTCCATTCTAAATTCCAATCTAGAACACGACTTCCATTGAGGCTCTGTTGCCCCAGTAACCAGATTTGGTAAGGGAGACCTGCTGCCACCTTGTGGCCGTTTCACACAACAGCAGCTTTAATCCCAGCGCTAATGGTCAGTTGATATTCAAAATCATTGCAGGCCTGTAAATGACACCTGCCCTGAAAACAAATCCTGGGTTCATATATCGACCAAAAAATTCAAAGGACGTCCATATTTCAAAACGACAGTTTCAAAAGGCATATTTTACACACATTAGTGTTCTGCTTCTTTTTCTTTCTTTCTTTTTTTGTTAAAAAAACGGGAATGGCAAAAAGCATCCCTCAGAATGGGCGAAAATATTTGCAAACGAATCAATGGACAAAGGTTTAATCTCCAATATATATAAAGAGCTCATGCAGCTTAATATTAAAAAAACAAACAACCCAATACAAAAATGGGCAGAAGATCTAAAGAGACGTTTCTTCAAAGAAGACAAAGAGATGGCCAAGACACACATGAAAAGCTGCTCAACATCACTAATTATTAGAGAAATGCAAATCAAATCTACAATGAGGTATCACCTCACACCTGTTACAACTGGCATCATCAGAAAATCTACAAACAACGAATTCTGGGGAGGGTGTGGACAAAAGGATCCCTCTTCCACTAGTGGTGGAAATGTAAATTGATACAGTCACGATGGAGAGCAGTATGGAGTTTCCTTAAAAAATCTAGAAATAGAATTAGCATATGATCCAGCAATCCCACTTCTGGGCATATACCCAGATAAAACCATAAATCAAAAAGGCACATTCACCACAATGCTCATTTCAGCACTATTTACGATAGCCAGATAATGGAAACAACCTAAATACCCACAGACAGACGAATGGATAAAGATGTGGTACATATATAAAATGGAATATTACTCAGCCATAAGAAGGAATGAAACTGGGTCATTTGTAGAGACGTCGATGGATCTAGAGACTGTCATACAGAATGAAGTAAGTCAGAAAGAGACAAACAAATATTGTATATTAATGCATATATGTGGAACCTAGAAAAATGGTACAGATGAACTGGTTTGCAGGGAAGAAATAGAGACACAGAGGTAGAGAACCCACGTATGGTCACCAACTGTGGGAAGCCACGGGGAGGTGGTGTTGGGGTGAGTTGGGAGATTGGGATTGACCTGTATACATGTATATGCATAAAATACATAACTAATAATAACCTGCTCTATAAAAAATAAATAAAATTAAATTTCAAAATTTAAAAAAATAAAATTTAAAAATAAAACAGAAAAAAGTTCTTCCCTTCACACAGATGTATTTATATGAATGAATTATTTCCATGCTTATATCTATAAATACATAAAAGAGGAATAAAATCTAACTTGAACCAAAAAAGAAAAAAAAAAAAACTGAACCCACGAGTTAGACAGAGGAAAACACAATCAGGGCACTTGCTCCATCGGTAAACAATTCTGAAATTGGTCAGAGGTGGGGAATCATCTCCCATAGAGCCAGCAGCCCACTCCTACGCAAGGAGCGTCCTCATTGCAAAGCGGGGGGCCATGCCGAGGCATCTGTGAGTAACCGTGAGCTGAGCCCCAGGCCAGCTGCTGTTGAACTTTTCCCACCCTTCCCAGGTAAAACACCTGAATATGTACAAGGGCTTGAAAGCCTAGAGGAAGGGCCGTGGAGCCACACCAGCGACAGCACGCAGGCCAACTTGGTGCCTGCAGGCCAGTCAGGATGGTCCTGGCCCTGGGCGCTCTTCTGGAAGCTTTCCATTGCCCTGCCTGTGATACCCCTCCTGTCCCGGCCCCCACTGCTTTTTTCCTTCCTCACCTCTGTCCGGAGAGAAATTCCAGCGGAAGGTATGGGTGACACATCCTCCTCATTACAGGTGGAAGCCTGGCAACTCCTGCAGAAAGTCCAGCAGAGACCCACTCACACCGGGCCACCCACAAAGCCGTGGCCCCTCACTCCCTCCCACCAGCACAGCCCCGACACTGCTGACGGGGCAGAGAATATGGAGTCAGGCACAGCTTTAGGGGCTATTGCTGCCTGCAGCGCTGTTTATATTGACCTCAAATCAGGCACACCTGGGGAGGGCTGGCCAGCAGGGTCAGGTTACCCAGGTCAGCTAATCCTCAGCCCTCAGGAAATCACATTGTTGAAAATGGACCTCGCTAAGGCAGAATAGAAGCCAAGGAATAAAATGACACAATGCCATTTGCAGCACCGTAGGTGTGTCTAGAGGTAATCACGTGACTTTTAGTAAGTCAGAAAGTGTAAGACACATATCATATCATATCTCTTATAGGTGTGACCGAAAAATGGATACCAGGGCAGATATTTCCACGGAGAAGGGCAATCAGAGATTCATTCAACAAACTTATGGTTCACCAATGGAAAGGTGTGAGGATTGGTTTCATTATGATATTGGGGTTAACAGACATATACAAACACAGGTGACATATAGAATCACCAAAGACCTACAGAATACCAAAAGAAGACTACTCAACATTCTGTCATAAGGTACATGGCAAAAGGATCCCAGGAAGAACAGACATATGTATATGTGTAAAAGAACCACATCTTCCACACCTACAACAAGCCAAACATTGTAATCAAATTTGCTGTAATAAAAAATAAAAAAAGAAATTAAAACCATGAACAAGAAGTAGTGAGACAAACTTGAGGGGCTTTCTCCTGGCACATTCCATTCTAAATTCCAATCTAGAACAGGACTTCCATTGAGGCTCTGTTGCCCCAGTAACCAGATTTGGTAAGGGAGACCTGGTGCCACCTTGTGGCCGTTTCACACAACAGCAGGTTTAATCCCAGCGCTAATGGTCAGTTGATATTCAAAATCATTGCAGGACTGTAAATGACACCTGCCCTGAAAACAAATCCTGGGTTCATATATCGACCAAAAAATTCAAAGGACGTCCATATTTCAAAACGACAGTTTCAAAAGGCATATTTTACACACATTAGTGTTCTGCTTCTTTTTCTTTCTTTCTTTTTTTGTTAAAAAAAAACGGGAATGGCAAAAAGCATCCCTCAGAATGGGCGAAAATATTTGCAAACGAATCAATGGACAAAGGTTTAATCTCCAATATATATAAAGAGCTCATGCAGCTTAATATTAAAAAAACAAACAACCCAATACAAAAATGGGCAGAAGATCTAAAGAGACGTTTCTTCAAAGAAGACACAGAGATGGCCAAGACGGACATGAAAAGCTGCTCAACATCACTAATTATTAGAGAAATGCAAATCAAAACTCCACTGAGGTATCACCTCACACCTGTTACAATTGGCATCATCAGAAAATCTACAAACAACGAATTCTGGGGAGAGTGTTGACAAAAGGATCTCTCTTCCACTAGTGGTCGAAATGTAAATTGATACAGTCACGGTGGAGAACAGTATGGAGTTTCCTTAAAAAAACTAGAAATAGAATTACCATATGATCCAGCAATCCCACTTCTGGGCATATACCCAGATAAAACCATAAATCAAAAAGGCACATTCACCACAATGCTCATTTCAGCACTATTTGCGATAGCCAGGTAATAGAAGCAACCTAAATACCCACAGACAGACGAATGGATAAAGATGTGGTACATATATAAAATGGAATATTACTCAGTCATAAGAAGGAATGAAACTGGGTCATTTGTAGAGACGTCGATGGATCTAGAGACTGTCATACAGAATGAAGTAAGTCAGAAAGAGACAAACAAATATTGTATATTAATGTATATATGTGGAACCTAGAAAAATGGTACAGATGAACTAGTTTGCAGGGAAGAAATAGAGACACAGAGGTAGAGAACACACGTATGGACACGAAGTGTGGGAAGCCATGGGGAAGTGGTGTTGGGATGAGTTGGGAGATTGGGATTGACCTGCATACATGTATATGCATAAAATACATAACTAATAATAACCTGCTGTATAAAAAAATAAATAAAATTAAATTTCAAAATTTTAAAAAATAAAATTTAAAAATAAAACAGAAAAAAGTCCTTCCCTTCACACAGATGTATTTATATGAATGAATTATTTCCATGCTTATATCTATAAATACATAAAAGAGGAATAAAATCTAACATGAACCAAAAAAGAAAAAAAAAAAACCTGAACCCTCCAGTTATACAGAGGAAAACCCTATCAGGGCACTTGCTCCAGCGGTAAACAATTCTGAAACTGGTCAGAGGTGGGGAGTCATCTCCCATACAGCCAGCAGCCCACTCCTATGCAAAGAGCGTCCTCATTGCAATGGAGGGGGCCATTCCGAGGCATCTGTGAGTAACCGTGACCTGAGACACAGGCCAGATGCCTTTGAACTTTTCCCACCCTTCCGAGGTAAAACACCTGAATATGTACAAGGGCTTGAAAGCCTAGAGGAAGGGCCGTGGAGCCACACCAGCGACAGCACACAGGCCAACTTGGTGCCAGCAGGCCAGCCAGGATGGTTCTGGCCCTGGGCGCTCTTCTGGAAACTTTCCATTGCCCTGCCTGTGATACCCCTCCTGTCCCGGCACCCACTGTTTTTTTCCTTCCTCACCTCTGTCCGCAGAGAAATTCCAGCGGAAGGTATGTGTGCCACATCCTCTTCTTTACAGGTGGAAGCCTGGCAACTCCTGCAGAAAGTCCAGCAGAGACCCACTCACACCGGGCCACCCACAAAGCTGTGGCCCCTCACTCCCTCCCACCAGCACAGCCCCGAGACTGCTGACGGGGCAGAGAATATGGAGTCAGGCACAGCTTCAGGGGCTATTGCTGCCTGCAGCGCTGTTTATATTGACCTCAACCCTGGCACACCTGGGGAGGGCGGGCCGGCAGGGTCAGGCTACCCAGGTCAGCTAATCCTCAGCCCTCAGGAAATCACATTGTTGAAAGTGGACCTCGCTAAGGCAGAATAGAAGCCAAGGAATAAAAGGACACAATGCCATTTGCAGCACCGTAGGTGTGTCTAGACGTAATCACGTGACTTTTAGTAAGTCAGAAAGTGAAAGACACATATCATATCATATCTCTTATAGGTGTGACCGAAAAATGGATACCAGGGCAGATATTTCCACGGAGAAGGGCAATCAGAGATTCATTCAACAAACTTATGGTTCACCAATGGAAAGGTGTGAGGATTGGTTTCATTATGATATTGGGGTTAACAGACATATACAAACACAGGTGACATATATAATCACCAAAGACCTACAGAATACCAAGAGAAGACTACTCAACATTCTGTCATAAGGTACATGGGAAAAGGATCCCAGGAAGAACAGACATATGTGTATGTGTAAAAGAACCACATCTTCCACACCTACAACAAGCCAAACATTGTAATCAAATTTGCTGTAATAAAAAATAAAAAAATAAATTAAAAACACGAACAAGAAGTAGTGAGACAAACTTGAGGGGCTTTCTCCTGGCACATTCCATTCGAAATTCCAATCTAGAACACGACTTCCATTGAGGCTCTGTTGCCCCAGTAACCAGATTTGGTAAGGGAGACCTGCTGCCACCTTGTGGCCGTTTCACACAACAGCAGCTTTAATCCCAGCACTACTGGTCAGTTGATATTCAAAATCATTGCAGGCCTGTAAATGACACCTGCCCTGAAAACAAATCCTGGGTTCATATATCGACCAAAAAATTCAAAGGACGTCCATATTTCAAAACGACAGTTTCAAAAGGCATATTTTACTCACATTAGTGTTCTGCTTCTTTTTCTTTCTTTCTTTTTTTGTTAAAAAAACGGGAATGGCAAAAAGCATCCCTCAGAATGGGCGAAAATATTTGCAAACGAATCAATGGACAAAGGTTTAATATCCAATATATATAAAGAGCTCATACAGCTTAATATTAAAAAAACAAACAACGCAATACAAAAATGGGCAGAAGATCTAAAGAGACGTTTCTTCAAAGAAGACACAGAGATGGCCAAGACGCACATGAAAAGCTGCTCAACATCACTAATTATTAGAGAAATGCAAATCAAAACTACAATGAGGTATCACCTCACACCTGTTACAATTGACATCATCAGAATATCTTCAAACAACGAATTCTGGGGAGGGTGTGGACAAAAGGATCCCTCTTCCACTAGTGGTGGAAATGTAAATTGATACAGTCACGATGGAGAACAGTATGGAGTTTCCTTAGAAAAACTAGAAATAGAATTACCATATGATCCAGCAATCCCACTTCTGGGCATATACCCAGAGAAAACCATAAATCAAAAAGGCACATTCACCACAATGCTCATTTCAGCACTATTTACGATAGCCAGGTAATGGAAGCAACCTAAATACCCACAGACAGACGAATGGATAAAGATGTGGTACATATATAAAATGGAATATTACTCAGCCATAAGAAGGAATGAAACTGGGTCATTTGTAGAGACGTCGATGGATCTAGAGACTGTCATACAGAATGAAGTAAGTCAGAAAGAGAAAAACAAATATTGTATATTAATGCATATATGTGGAACCTAGAAAAATGGTATAGATGAACTGGTTTGCAGGGAAGAAATAGAGACACAGAGGTAGAGAACACACGTATGGACACCAAGTGTGGGAAGCCATGGGGTGGTGTTGGTGGCATATGTTGGGAGATTGGGATTGACCTGTATACATGTATATGCATAAAATAAATAACTAATAATAACCTGCTGTATAAAAACATAAATAAAATTAAATTTTAAAATTTTAAAAAATAAAATTTAAAAATAAAACTGAAAAAAGTTCTTCCCTTCACACAGATGTATTTATATGAATGAATTATTTCCATGCTTATATCAATAAATACATAAAAGAGGAATAAAATCTAACTTGAACCAAAAAAGGAAAAAAAACCTGAACCCACCAGTTATACAGAGGAAAACCCTATCAGGGCACTTGTTCCAGCGGTAAACAATTCTGAAATTGGTCAGAGGTGGGGAATCATCTCCCATAGAGCCAGCAGCCCACCCCCAAGCAAGGAGGGTCCTCATTGCAAAGCTGGGGTACCAAGCCAAGGCATCTGTGAGTAAACGTGAGCTAAGCCCCAGTCCTGCTGCAGCTGAACTCTTCCCACCCTTTCCAGTTAAAACACCTGAATATGTACAAGAACTTGCAAGCTTAGAGGAAGGGCTGTGGAGCCACACCAGCGACAGCACACAGGCCGACTTGGTGCCTGCAGGCCAGTCAGGATGGTCCTGGCCCCAGATGCTCTTCTGGAAGCTTTCCATTTCCCTGCCTGAGATACCCCTCCTGCCACGGCCCCCACTGCTTTTTTACTTCCTCACCTCTGTCTGGGGAGAAATTCCAGCGGCAGGTATCGGTGACACATCCTCTTCTTTAGCAGGTGGCAGCCTGGCATCTCCTGCAGAAAGTCCAGCAGAGCCCCACTCACACTGGGCCACCCACAAAGCCGTGGCCCCTCACTCCCTCCCACCAGCACAGCCCCGGCACTGCCTATGGGGCAGAGAATATGGCGTCAGTCACAGCTACAAGGGCTGTCGCTCACTGGAGAGCTGTTTATATTGCCCTCAACTCAGGCACACCTGTGGAGGGCTGGCAGGCAGTTTCAGGCTGCAAAAATCAGCCAATCCTCACCCCTCAGGGGCTCACAGTTGCAGAAAATGAAACTTGCTAAACGGGCCAGGCCCTAGGAACAGGTGTGGGCTCTTGAGAGTCAGGATAGACAAGGGGCTGCAGCTGCGGCTTGTTTTCTTATCATTTTATCTGGTCCATGAGTGGATAACAACTTCAAGAAGACCCTATCCTAATGAGAGGAACCCAGGAGTCAGGGAGAGGAGTGATGGTGGGTGGAGACAGAGGCCTGGTGCCCTGGCTGCAGTGGAAGTGTCTGGAAGACCAGGCAGAAAGAGCCTGCAGAGAGTGATAGCCATGGTCACAGACCTGTCAGAACTGCTGTTTGTTAGTTCAAGTCCTGCTCTGAGGTATTCTGTGTCAGCTGTGAGCGACAGGTGAGCAGGGGGTTCTCTGCAAGGTGGGCTATGTGCACAGTTCCTGTGTGTCCAGCCCTGCTGGGGTACCTGCCCAGGGGAGCTCTGTATCCTGGGAAGGGCCTGAGTAGGAGAGCCCAATGGGCTGCTGGGTAGCTGCAGAGGTGAGCTCCATACCCTGGGAGGGACTTGACCACGAGAGCCCCGTGGGCTGTGGGGTAGGGGTGCAGCCCAGGTGGGCTCCATATCCTGAGATTGGCCTGACCACGAGAGCCCCATGGGCTGCTGGAGACCTGATAAAGTATATCAGGACAGTCAGTGAAGCCACCGAGGATATGCATCCAGTAGCTCCTATTTCCTACTCCCTGCTGGTCATTCTACCTTCCACCAGGCCATGGCATTCTGTATTAGACTTCAATGATGCCTTCTTCTGTATTCCATTCATCTCAGAGTCACAAGAATTTTTGGCTTGTGAGTGGCAGGACACAACATGCAACAAAAGAAATAATGCTGGGCCGTCCTGCCCCAATGGTTCAAAAATCCCCACACCATCATTGGGGAAATGTCCTCTAAATACCTAAAAGTTCAACCTCTTTAAAAGGGAACCCTCCTTCAATATGCAGATGACATTCTGATCGCCAGGCCTACTAAAGACGCCTCTGAACTACCTAGCCAAGAAAGGATAGAAGGTGTCCAAGAAAAACGCTCAAATATCCCAGGCTAAGGTGACATGCCTGGGCTTCATTCTCACAGATATTCGGAGAAACGCATCCCAGGATAGGGAAGAAGCCATTTGCAGCCTTACGTCTTCTAAAACTAGAAGACAGCTTAGGGGTTCTTGGGGAGGCCAAGGTTTTCTGCATCTGGATCCCTAACTACAGTGTCATAGCTGGGCCTCTACATGAAACACTGACACGAAAAGATGATGATCCTTTTGAATAGAATCCAGAAGCAGCTTTTCAAGAATGGAAAGAGCAGTCAATACAGACCCTTGCCCAGGAACTCCCTAATTTAGCTAAACCCTTTGACCTTTACATACCCGGTCAAAGGTTAATCGCCCTTGGAGCCTTAGTGCAAAAACTGGGACCACTTGAAATGGAGCAACACAAGAATGCCCTTCAGGTATGATAAACTATGGTCACCAAGGGCTTTGCCCACCGACTCATCAGGCCAGGATACTGGGGTATCTAAAAAGCTGGAAATCAGCAGCCCGCAAGGCCAGCTCCCTCCTAAGGGAAAAGGACCCCACGTGGTGATCCTAACCACCCATCATGCCCTGAAGTTGCAGGGGTCGCTGTGTGGACACACTGACCTCGAGTGAGGAGGCCCTCCAACTCCAACCTCCAGAGAGATAAACGGGGGCAACGGGCCCCCAAGATGACTCGTGTGACCATCACTTGACCTGGAGTTTCTCTCAGAAAACGACAAGACTGTGCCCCGAAAGAGCAGACTACTGCTTGCAGGACTTACTGCACCCAGAGGGGAGCTAATAACCTTGGCGGGGGAAACGTATATCACGCTTTCACCATAGAAAACCCTACAGACACCGCGGTGATGGTGGCCAATATGACCGGCTGGACTGCTGGCTACTTCTAAAGGCCGTTGACTCAGTGGACGTCATGGTCCTGGATCACCACTGACCCTGGACTGTCTGGGAGTTGTGCGGGCAGGGCTCTGACACATGGTGCTGTTTGTACATTAATTCAGGGACCTAATTAAAGAAAGCACAGACTACTCGTCAGAGCATCTAGTCTGACAAAAACTCTCAGCCTAAGGTCGCCGAACATATGTGGGGTGGTGTGAAACCTGCCACCGCAGCATCTCTGCGCCTGTCTTTCCTGGACCCTTAAAGGTCATTAGAATCTGTAACACTTCCAATGCTGGTGCTCAGGCGGACGAGAAGTGAGGCAGGAGGCCTTGGGACAATCAACCTCACCAGGAGGCTGGTGGGGACACGTTTTGCCCCTCCCCCCATGTATCAGGGCTCCCACCACAGCATGAAGCAGTTACAAAAGAGGGGTCTGCACCCTCAACACCCCAAGAATAAGGAACGGAACAAAAAGCAGAGGAGGTGTTCGTCTCCGGCAACGTTCATTAAAAATTCCTGGGAGATAAAAAGAGAATCTGGGCAATAAAATAAAGTCTAACCTGTTTTTCCTTTGTGCTTTGTCTAATTTCACGTGCTCCTAGGGTTCCGCATGCAGAGGTCCCACACCCGGCACTTCAGACCCGATTTCCTAGTGCAGAATGGCTGGGTCGACACCTCAGCTAGCGGGGTCCCATGCAGACTCCGCGGCATAGAGCCTGAGCTGCAGCCAACGCAGCCCTCGAGAGCTCCATCCCCTCCCTCCCACTGACGCTGCCGGGGACCCTACACAGCAGCCCAGCCCACAGCCCATGGGGGAGTGCACGATCTCACCTCTCCATTCTGTTTTCAAAATAATGTTTCCTTTGCTTCTGAACCAAACTCAGTCTTGATCTGTTGGCTCCAATGACACTGGGCACGGGGACTCCTGTTGGGGTCCACTCTGGAGGATCAGTAACAGAAATTGAGAACATTGTAACTTCAATGAACAGATGTGTGAGCCAAACTGTAGTTAACATAGAGCAGTGTATAATGCTCGGGTAAAATAAGATGTTTCTAAGACTTACATTTGATATTTCCATCACTTTCCTATAAGCAAGTTCAGTGAAGACGTCTGTCTTATTTGTCAGGTCAACATTAGAGAAATGAAGTGATTTATTTCCATGGATGTACATCGAATACTCTTGGCTGAAGCTTCAATCTTGTTTTGAATGCTTTTCCACTGTAAATGATACCTCTCTTTCAGCTCCCCCATTTCTGAGAAGTATAAAATCTTATAATTTATTATTACCAAAGGGGAAAGGTAGGAGAAGGGATAAATTAACAGTTTGGGATTAACACATACACACTGCTATGTATAAAATAGATCATCAACAAGGAACTACTGTATAGCACACGGAACTACACTGAATATTTTGCCATAACCTACAAGGGGAAATAATCTGAAAAAGAATAGATATTTTTATTGACATCATCTATCAATGACAGATAAAATGTAACCTAAGCAAGGCCGATGGTGAGCGCTTCTGACCCTGAAGATTTCAGTCATCTAAAGTTTGGGCTCTGCCTATTTCCCAAGGCCCTTAAAGGACATACGTGTAGCCGTAGCTTAAAAATTCCCCAGTTTGGGGTTCGGGGAGGCACTGATTTGGAAAAATCCCTGGTGTTCTCCTTACATGCACGGGACCCTTCCTACAGCTAAAACATGCCTGTCACACCTAGAGGATGGTACACCGTTTGATCGGAAAGAGTTTGGAAAAGGCACCTCATCTCCTCATCGCCTGGTGCTCGGGTTCAACCCTCCAGCATCTTTCCTAACAATCTCCTCACTTGGGGATATCAGCACCGTCAACATCCTGTTGCACACAGTTTGGAATTTGTCCAGAGGATGAAGCGGAAGGATGAGAAAAATTTAGAGACAAGTCTTAGGTGTTCGGACAGGCACATGCCACTCTAATTTCCAATCCAGAAGACAAATTCATCAAAGGCTAGAATTGCCCACGGAAACAGAATAGGGCTAGAGGAAATCCCGCTGTTTTGTGTCCAGTTTCCAAAAACACAAGTTGAAAAATGGAACTCAGGGGCACTAAAATTCATGAAACTGCAGAGTTGAAAATATCTATCATCGAAAAATGTCTTGAGGTAAGTCACAGAAAAGGACTTGTAAGCAAGGGAGAGTGGCAGGAAACAGATTTGAAGAGGTAGAAAGGACTCCCCATTAAAGCACAAGAAAAGGGGCTGAACATCGCCAATGATGCAGTTGGCCAAAAAGGGTGTATGCATTTTTTCTGAATATATTCAAGTAAAGGCCATACACACTTTTTATCCAACCCAACAGGTGGGCACTGGAAATCAATATCACAAAATATATCACTTCACATCAGTCAGAAGGGCCATCCACATAAAGTGTAAACACCAGAAATGCAGGACAGGGCGAGGAGAAAAGGGAGCCCTGTGAGGCTGATAGTGGAAATGTAATTTGCCAACGGCCACTCTGGAGAAGTGTATTGTGTTTGCTAAAACATCTAAAAAATGAGCTACAGAGCATAGGGCACTTGCACTCATGGGCGTGTACCTTGGGAAAAACAAAAATCGACAGAAAACAGGCACCCGAACGTTTACCACCTCTCTGTTAAAAAGGGCCTCAACTTGGATATAACCTAAATGTTCCTGGAAGGATAAAATGGATAAAAGAGATGGGGTACTTATGTAGAGTGGAATATTACTCATCCAGAAATCAATGAAATAAGGCCAGTTGTAACAACTCTGGAGGAGTTACATACGATCATTCTAAGTGACATATGTCAGAAAGAAAAAGACACATATCATAAGATGTCACTTAAAGGTGGAATCAAAAATGGCTACACATGAAATAAATTACAAAACAGAAACATAGTCAAATATGTAGAAAATAGACATAAGGCTGCTAAATGGGAAAGGTGGGGTATGGTGAGGTATTATCCAGGAGGTTGAAATTAGCAAAGATACCATTCCAAGTACCAAATTGAATAACTGACAAGGCCTACACGGTACCTCAAAGAACTGCACTCAGCCCACTCAAGTCACTGGAAAATAATACATATGACTGGTAAGCATCTGAAAAAGAAGTTCTTGTTGTCTCACAGTACATGAATCAAGTGGATATACAGCAGCAAAAAACAGAGCTTTGAAAATCAGCTGTAACCAATATAAAAATAAATTTAAAACTATTTATAAAAACAGTGAGACAGGCAAAAATTCTTACAACTTTTGTTGAAGGGCTATGATGTAACATGGATTGAACACATGTAGACCCACAGCAGGATGATTATATAAGGCTGGAAGCTATGCACGCTAAGAGATGTTAGAGAGGCTGGGTGAGGAAATGCAGACCTTTTAAAGTAATACTGCCTGGTACCCATTCCATGGGTCCCAAATCTGCAGGTTCAAGGGAATCTTCTGACAGCGAAAACATGCCTGAGAAACCGAGATGAATGTACACCGTGTGCTCAGGAAAGGTGTCTAAAATGCACCTCATTTTTGATCTCCTGGTGCTGGGGTTCGCCATTCCAGCCACATTACTAACAATCTCCCCACTTGGAGAATCAGCACCTTTAACCTCCTGCTTCACACAGTTTGCAATTTGTGCAGAGGATAAATGGGAAGAGAAGGAACCAATGAGAGATTAGCTGTAGGACTTTTGACAGGCACATGTCACTCTAATTTCCCATTAGGAAGAAGAATTAACCAAAGGCTCAGCCTGCCTCCCCAGAACCAGAATAGGGCCAGAAGTAATCCAATGGTTTGGCGGCCAGCTCACAAAAAAAGCGAGTTGCAAAATGGAGCTCAGGAGCAGACAATTCAAAGACCTGCAAAGATATAAATGATAACCAACGTCCAAAAATATATTCAGGTAAGGTAACGAAGAGGATCTGAATGAGAGGCAGAATTGCAGGAAACAGATTTCAAAAGGTAGATTGTACTCACATTTAAAGCATATGAAAAGCAGCAGAATTTCTAAAATGAGGCGGTTGGGCAAAAGGGTGTATGCGTTTTTTTCGTGAATATCTTCAGGAAAAAAACACATGCAGAATTTTTGGCCAACCAAGCAAGAGGGAAATGCAAATCCACACAACAAAGAAGTCTCAATTTCCACTGCTCAGAAAGGCCATCCAAAAAATGTGTACAAACCAGAAATGCAGGAGAGGCCATGGAAAACAGGGAGCCTAGTCACGCTGATGGGTGGGGTATAAATATCCAAGAGCCGCTCTGAAGAAGTGTATGCTGTTTTTAAAACATCTAAAATACAAAGCCCCAGAGCAAGGGGATTTCAACTCATGGACATATAACTTGGGAAGACTAAATGTCAATAAGACACAGGCACCCCAAAGTTTAGGGCTGCTCTGCATACAAGAACCTCAACTTTGGTACACCTAAAATATCCCAGGAAAAAGAGAAATGCATAAAGAACTTGTGGTAATTTTGCACAACGGAATATCACTCAGACGTGAAATCAATGTATATAAGGCCAGTAGCAGCATAATGAGTGGATTTACGTATGATGATTCTAAGGGAAATTAGTCACACAGAAAAAGAATCTTATCATAAGATATCACTTATAGAGGGAATGTCAATATCACAACACATGAACTGAATTAGGAAAGAGAACAGAGTCTCACATTTAGCAAAAATCTCTTATGCCTGCTTCAGGGGAAAGGAGAGGTGGGGTGATGCATAAAACCAGAGTTTGATATTAGCACAGGTACCATTCCATAAACCAAATACAGAATAGACAAGACCTACACCTTCCTCAGTGAACGGGACTCAACACCCCTATGCCCCACAGAGGAATATATCTGACTACTAAGAATCTTATAACTTATGTATTGATATGTCTCCGTAAGGGAATCAATTGTGTCTAGACTGGCATAAACACGTCAGTGAAAATCAGCTCAACCCCATTATAAAAATGAATTTGAAAAAAAACACAAAAAACAGCGAAATTCTTACACAATTCCTTCAGGGGTTCTGATGAAACCTGGAATGACCCTATCTGCAAAGACAGCTGGATGAGACATAAGGCTGGACACTTGGGACTGAGAGGACTGGTGAGATTGGGAGAGAAAATGCAGACCTTTTAAAGTAGTAATGCATGCCACCATTCCATGTGTCCCAAATCTCCAGGTAGAAGGGAATATCACTACAATTATAACATGTATGGGAAACCTAGAAAATGGACACCCTGTGATGGCGAAAGGTTTCTAAAACTCTCCTAATTTTTCCTCTCCTTGTGCTCCACTTTGGCATTCCAACTGCTTTACTATCAATCTCCCAACTTAGGAGAGTCAGCCCCTATAACCTCCTGGTTCGCACAGTTTGCTAATTGTGCAGAGGATGAAAGGGAAGAGGGAGAACCAATCAGAGAGTAGATGTAGGCATTTGGACGGGCACATGTCACTCTAATTTCCCGGCAGGAAGAAGAATTAACCAAAGCCTCAGCCACCCACAGGGAACCAATATAGCCACCCCTGGAACCAGTATAGGTCCTGAAGCAAAATTGTGGATTTGCGGCCAGCTCACAAAGATGGGATTTGAAAATTGGAGCTCAGGGGCACAGCAATTCACAAACCTGCAGACTTATAAAGTACTACTCTCTTCCAAAAATCTGTTGAGGGAAGGCAATGAAGCGGCCTTGAAAATGAGGCAGAATTGCACAAAATATATTTCAAGAGGTAAATTGGAATCGCCTTTAAAGCACAGGAAAAGCATCCCAACTTGGACAGAGATGCACTTGGCCAAAAAGGGCGTATGCCTTTTCTCCTGAATATATTCAGAAGAAAACACATACACCCTTTTTGGCCAATCAAGCAAGCGCGCAATACAAATCCACGCTACAAAGAATGGTCACTTACCACTGGTCAAAAGGGACATCCGAATATCTGTAAAAACCAGAAAGGTTGGGCTTCCCTGGTGGCGCAGTGGTTGCGAGACTGCCTGCCGATGCAGGGACACGGGTTCGTGCCCCGGTCTGGGAGGATCCCACGTGCCGCGGAGCGGCTGGTCCCGTGAGCCATGGCAACTGGGCCTGGGCGTCCGGAGCCTGTGCCCCGCAATGGGAGAGGCCACAGCAGTGAGAGGCCAGCATACAGCAAAAAAAAAAAAAAAAAAAAAAAAAAAACCAGAAAGGCAAGAGAGAGATGGCAAGGGCATGAAGCAATGTGATCCCAATGGTCATGGAGGATTGTGATGACAAGCGCATGGAGAATTGTGATGACAAGATTATGTACCATTTTGTTGACAAAGGCAAGGAGCATTATGATGACAAGGTTCATGGAGCACTGTGATGACAAGCATCACGGAGCATTGTGATTACAGGGGTCATGGAGCATTGGGATGACAAGCGCATGGATCATTGTGATGACAATCGTCATGGAGCATTTTAATGACAAGAGTCCCGGATCATTGTGTTGTCAGGTGATATTGAGCGTTGTGATGACTGTGGTCATGGAGCATTGTGATGACAGGGGTCATGACGCATTGTGATGAGAAGGTCATGGAGCATTGGGCTGAAAATGTCCATGGAGTACCGTGATGACAGGGGTCATGGAGCATTGTGATGACAAGGTACTGGAGCACTGTGATGAGAAGACCATGGAGCCTTGTGATGACAAGTCTCATGGAGCATTCTGATGAAAAGTGCCATGGAGCATTGTGATTACAGGGGTCTTGGAGCATTGTGATGACAGGGCATGGAGCATTGGGATGAGAAGGCCATGGAGCGTTCTGATGACATGCATCATGGAGCTTTGTGATGACAAGGGCATGGAGCATTGTGATTACAGCGGTCTTGGAGCACTGTGATGAAAAGGGCATGGATCATTGTGATGAAAAAGGCATGGAGCCTTGTCATGACAGGGTTCAAGGAGCAAACTGACAACAAGTGTCAGGGAGCATTGTGATGACAAGGGTATTGAGTATTGTGATGACAAAGGTCATGGAGCACTGTGATGAGAAGACCATGGATAATTGTGATGACGAGCGTCATGGGGCGTTGTGATGATAAGTGTTATGGAACATATTGATCACAAGGATTTGGAGCATTTTGATGACAGAGGTCATGGAGCATTTTGGTTTCATTGTGATGACAATAGCCTGAAGCATTATGATGATGGGCATGGTGCATTGTGATGACAGGGTTCATGGAGCATTGAGATGAAAAGGGGCATGGAGCATTGCGATTACAGGAGTCTTGGAGCATTGTGATGACAAAGGCATGGAACATCGTGAATGAGAAGGCCATGGAGCATTCTGTTGACATGCGTCATGGAGCTTTGTGATGACAAGGGCATGGAGCATTGTGATTACAGGGGTCTTGGAGCATTGTGATGACAAGGGTCATGGAGCCTTGTGATGACAAGGCTGTGGAACATTGTGATGGCAGGGGTCATGGAGCATTGTTATGACAGGGGTAATGGAGCATTGTGATGACAAGGGCATGGAGCATTGGTCTGAAAAGTTTCATGGATTATTGTGATGAGAGGGGGCAAGGAGCATTGTGATGACAAGGGCATGGAACACTGTGATACATGGGTCATGGAGGATTGTAATGAGAAGCGCATGGAGCATTGTGATAAGAATGGCATCGAGCATTGTGATGAAAAGAATCATGGAGCCTGTGATGACAAGGGCATGGAACAATGTGATGAGAGGGTTCATGGAGCATTGTGATGACAATGGCATGCAGCATTGTGATGACAAGGGTCATTGAGCTTTGTGATGACAAAGGTCATGGAGCATTTTGATGACAAGGGTGTGGTGCATTCTGTTGTGAAGGGCAGGGAGCATTGTGATGACAGGGGTTATGGAACATTGTGATGTCAGGGGAATGGAGCATTGTGATGATAAAGGCATGTAGCATTGTTGTGACAAGGGTCATGGAATATTGTGATGACAGGGGTGAGGGAGTATTGTGTTGACTAGTGATTGAACATTGTGATATCAGTGGTGAGAGAGCATTTTGATGAGAAGTGCATGGAGCAGTGTGATGACAAGGTTTATGGAGCATTGTGATGACAAAGATGTGGAGCATTGTGATGACAAGTGCATGGCACATTGTGATGCCATGGGTCATGGAGTATTGTGCTAACAAAGGCATTGATCATTGGGAGGACAAGGGTCACCAAGCATTGTGATGAAATGTTCATGGAGCTCTGTGGTGACAAAGGTCACAGAGCATTGTGATGACGAGGGCATGGACCATTGTAATGACAAAGGTCATGAAGCATTGTGATGACTGGAGTCATGGAGCATTGTGATGACAGGGGTCATAGAGCATTGTGATGAAAGGGCATGGAGCATTGTGATGACAGGGGCATGTTGCATTGGTTTGAAAAGTTTCAGGGATTATTGTGATGACAGTGGGCATGGCGCATTGTGATGACAAGGGCATGGAGCATTGTGATGAGAAGGTCATGGAGTATTGTGAAGAAGGGTGTCAGGGAGCATTGTGATGACATATGTCGTGGTCCATTGCGATGACAATGGAATGGAGCATTGTGATGCCAAGTGTCATGGAGGATTGTGATGACAAAGGTAATGGAGCATTTTGATGACAAGCGCTTGGGGCATTGTGATGACAAGGGTCATGGAGCATTGTGATAACAAGGGCCATTGAGAATTTTGATGACATGTTCATGAAGCATTGTGATGACAATCACATGGAGCTTGCTGTGACAGGGATCATGGAGCAGTGCGATGAAAAGTGCATAGAGAATTGTGATGACAAAGCATGTAACTCTGTGATGAAAAGCATCATGGAGCACAGTGATGCCAAGAACGTGGAGAATTGTTATGACAGGGGACATGGAGCATTGTGATGACCAGGGCATGGAGTATTGTGATGGCAAGACCGTGGAGCATTGTGATGAGAAGACCATGGATAATTGTGATGATGAGCGTCATGGAGCACTGTAATGACAAGGGGTATGGAGCATTGTGATGACAGGGGTCATGGAGCATTGTGATGACAAGGTTCATGGAGCATTCTGATGACAAGCTTGTGGAGTATTTTGATGACAATGACATGGAGCATTTTGATGAAAATGGCATGGGGCATTGTGATGAAAAAGACATGGAGCCTTTTCATGACAGTTTTCAGGGAGCATTCTGACGACAAGTGTCAGGGAGCATTGTGATGACAAAGGTCATGGAGAATTGTGACGACAAGGGCATGGAGTATTGTGATGACAAGCACATGGAGCTTGCTATGACGGGGTCATGGAGCATTGTGATGACAAGTGCATAGAGAATTGTGATGACAAAGCATGTAACACTGTGATGAGAAGTGTCATGGAGCATAGTGATGCCAAGATCGTGGAGAATTGTGATGACAGGGGACATGGAGCATTGTGATGACCAGGGCATGGAGCATTGCGATGGCAAGATCGTGGAGCACTGTGATGAGAAGACCATGGATAATTGTAATGACGAGGGTCATGGAGCACTGTAATGACAAGGGGTATAGGGCATTGTGATGACAGTGGTCTTGGAGCATTGTGATGACCGGGGACATGGAGCATTGTGATGCCCAAGGCATGGAGCACTGTGATGGCAAGACCGTGGAGCATTGTGATGAGAAGACCATGGACAATTGTGATTACGAGTGTCATGGAGCACTGTAATGACAAGCAGTATGGAGCATTGTGATGACAGGGGTCATGGAGCATTGTGATGACTGGGGACATGGAGCATTGTGATGACCAGGGCATGGAGCATTGTGATGGCAAGACCGTGGAGCACTGTGATGAGAAAACCATGGATAATTGTGATGACGAACATCATGGAGCACTGTAATGACAAGGGGCATGGAGCATTGTGATGACAGGTGTCATGGAGCATTGTGATGACAGGGGTCATGGATCATTGAGATGACAAAGGTCACGGAGCATTCTGATGACAAGCTTGTGGAGTACTGTGATGACAATGGCATGAAGCATTGTGATGAAAAGGGCATGGATCATTGTGATGAAAAAGGCATGGAGACTTGTCATGACAGGGTTCAATGAGCATACTGATGACAAGTGTCAGGGAGCATTGTGATGACAAGTGTATTGAGAATTGTGATGACAAAGGTCATGGAGCATTGTGATGAGAAGTCCATGGATAATTGTGATGACCAGCGTCATGGGGCGTTGTGATGACAAGTGTTATGGAACATTGTGATCACAAGGGTTTGGAGCATTGTGATGAGAGAGGTCATGGAGAATTTTGATTTCATTGTGATGACAATAGCATGAAGCATTATGATGATGGGCATGGTGCATTGTGATGACAGGGTTCATGGAGCATTGAGATGAAAAGAGTCATGGATCATTGTAATAACAAGGGTCTTGGAGCATTGTGATGACAATGGCATGGAGTATTTTGATGAGAAGGCCATGGAGCATTCTGATGACATGCGTCAGGGAGCTTTGTGATGACATGGGCATGGAACATTGTGATTACAGGGGTCTTGGAGCATTGTGATGACAAGGGCCATGGAGTCTTGTGATGACAAGGCCGTAGAACATTGTGATGGCAGGGGTCATGCAGCATTGTTATGACAGGTGTAAGGGAGCATTGTGATGACAAGGGCATGGAACATTGGTCTGAAAAGTTTCATGGATTATTGTGATGAGAGTGAGCATGGAGCATTGTGATGACAAGGGCACGGAACACAGTGATACATGTGTCATGGAGGATTGCAATGACAAGGGCATGGAGCATTGTGATGACAAGCGTCATGGAGCTTTGTGATGACAACAGCATGGAGCAATGTGATGAGAGGTTTCATGGAGCTTTGTGATGACAATGGCATGGAGCATTGTGATTCCAAGGGTCATGCAGCTTTGTGATTACATAGGCCATGGAGCATTTTGATGACAAGGGCGTGGTGCATTGTGATGAGAAGGGCAGGGAGCATTGTGATGACAGGGTCATGGAGCAATTGGATGGAAAGGGTCATGGAACATTTTGATGACAGTGTTTATGGAACATTGTGATGTTAGGGGTCATGGAGCATTGTGATGTAAAGGGTCATGGAGCATTGTGATGTCAGGGGTCATGGAGCATTGTGATGATAAGAGCATGTAGCATTGTTGTGACAAGGGTCATGGAACATTGGGATGACAGGGTGGAGGGAGTATTGTGTTGACTAGTTATGGAACATTGTGATATCAGTGGTGAGAGAGCATTTTGATGAGAGGTGCATGGAGCATTGTGATGACAAGGCTGTGGAGCATTGTGATGAGAAACGCAGGGCACATTGTGATGACATGGGTCATGGAACATTGTGCTGACAAACGCATGGAGCATTGTGATGACAAGGTTTATGGAGCATTGTGATGACAAAGATGTGGAGCATTGTGATGACAAGCGCATGGCACATTTGATGCCATGTGTCATGGAGTAATGTGCTGACAAAGGCATGGAGCATTGTGATGACAAGGGTCACCGAGCATTGTGATGAAATGTTCATGGAGTGTTGTGGTCACAAAGGTTACAGAGCCTTGTGATGACGAGGGCATGGACCATTGTGATGACAAAGGTCATGAAGCATTGTGATGACTGGAGTCACGGAGCATTGTGATGACAGGGGTCATAGAGCATTGTGATGAAAGGGCATGGAGCATTGTGATGACAGGGGCATGTTGCATTGGTTTGAAAATTTTCAGGGATTATTGTGATGACAGTGGGCATGGCGCATTGTGATGACAAGGGCATGGAGCATTGTGATGAGAAGGTCATGGAGTATTGTGAAGAAGGGTGTCAGGGAGCATTGTGATGACATATGTCATGGTCTATTGCAATGACAATGGAATGTAGCATTGTGATGCCAATTGTCATGGAGGATTGTGATGACAAAGGTAATGGAGCATTTTGATGACAAGGGCTTGGAGCATTGTGATGACAAGGGTCATGGAGCATTGTGATAACAAGGGCCATTGAGAATTTTGATGACATGTTCATGAAGCATTGTGATGACAATCACATGGAGCTTGCTATGACAGGGGTCATGGAGCATTGCGATGACATGTGCATAGAGAACTGTGATGACAAAACATGTAACACTGTGAGGAGAAGTATCATGGAGCATAGTGATGCCAAGAACGTGGAGAATTGTGATGACAGGGGACATGGAGCATTGTGATGACCAGGGCATGGAGCATTGTGATGGCAAGACCGTGGAGCACTGTGATGAGAAGACCATGGATAATTGTGATGACGAGCGTCATGGAGCACTGTAATGACAAGGGGTATGGAGCATTATGATGACAGGGGTCATGGAGCATTGTGATGACTGGGGACATGGAGCATTGTGATGACCAGGGCATGGAGCCTTGTGATGTCAAGATCGTGGAGCACTGTGATGAGAAGATCATGGATAATTGTGATGACGAGTGTCATGGAGCACTGTAATGACAAGGGGTATAGAGCATTGTGATGACAGTGGTCATGGAGCATTGTGATGACCGGGGACATGGAGCATTGTGATGCCCAAGGCATGGAGCACTGTGATGGCAAGATCGTGGAGCATTGTGATGAGAAGACCATGGATAATTGTGATGAGGAGCGTCATGGAGCACTGTAATGACAAGTGGTATGGAGCCTTGTGATGACAGGGGTCATGGAGCATTGTTATGACAGTGGTCATGGAGCATTGTGATGACAAGGGTCATGGAGCATTTTGATGACAAGGGCGTGGAGCATTGTGATGAGAAGATCATGGACAATTGTGATTACGAGTGTCATGGAGCACTGTAATGACAAGCGGTATGGAGCATTGTGATGACAGGGTCATGGAGCATTGTGATGACTCGGGACATGGAGCATTGTGATGACCAGGGCATGGAGCATTGTGATGGCAAGACCGTGGAGCACTGTGATGAGAAGACCATGGATAATTGTGATGACGAACATCATGGAGCACTGTAATGACAAGGGGCATGGAGCATTGTGATGACAGGTGTCATGGAGCATTGTGATGACAGGGGTCATGGATCATTGAGATGAAAAGTGTCACGGAGCATTCTGATGACAAGCTTGTGGAGTATTGTGATGACAATGGCATGGAGCACTGTGATGAAAAGGGCATGGATCATTGTGATGAAAAAGGCATGGAGACTTGTCACGACAGGTTTCAATGAGCAAACTGATGACAAGTATCAGGGAGCATTGTGATGACAAGTGTATTGAGAATTGTGATTACAAAGGTCATGGAGCATTGTGATGAGAAGTCCATGGATAATTGTGATGACGAGCGTCATGGAACACTGTAATGACAAGGGGTATGGAGCATTGTGATGACAGGGTTCATGGAGCATTCTGAAGACAATGATCAGGGAGCATTCTGATGACAAGCTTGTGGAGTATTGTGATGACAATGACATGGAGCGTTGTGATGAAAAGGGCATGGAGCATTCTTATGAAAAAGGCATGGAGCCTTTTCATGACAGTGTTCAAGGAGTATTCTGACGACAAGTGTCAGGGAGCATTGTAATGACAAGTGTATTGAGAATTGTGATGACAAAGGTCATGGAGCATTGTGACGACAAGTGCATGGAGTATTGTCATGACAGTCATCATGGAGTGTTGTGATTTCAAGTGTTATGGAACATTGTGATCACAAGGGGTTGGAGCATTGTGATGACAGAGGTCATGGACCATTTTGATTTCAAGGAGCATGGAGCATTGTGATGACAAGGGCATGGAGCAATGTGATCCCAAGGTTCATGGAGGATTGTGATGAAAATGGTAATGGAGTATTGTGATGACAAGCTCATGGAGCATTGTGATGACAAGGTCATGTAGGATTTTGATGACACAGGCATGGAGAATTGTGATGATAAGGGTCATGGAGCACTGTGATGATAAGCGTCATGGAGCATTGTGATTACAGGGGTCATGGAGCATTGGGATGACAAGGGCATGGATCATTGTGATGACAAGTGTCATGGAGCATTGGGCCGAAAATGTTCATGGAGCATTGTGATGACAAGGGAATGGAGCATTGTGATGACAAGAGTCCCAGAACATTGTGTTGTCAGGGGTCATGGAGTGTTGTGATGACAGTGGTCATGGAGGATTGTGATGATATGGGTCATGGAGCATTGTGATGAGAAGGTCATGAAGCATTGGTCTGAAAATGTTCATGGAGTATTGTGATGACAGGGGTCATGGAGCATTGTAATGAGAAGGGAATTGAGCACTGTGATGACAAGGTCCTGGAGCATTGTGATGGGAAGTCCATGGAGCCTTGTGATGACAATTCTCATGGAACATTCTGATGAAAAGGGGCATGGAGCATTGTGATTACAGGGGTCTTGGAGCATTGTGATGACAAGGGCATGGAGTATTGTGATGAGAAGGCCATGGAGCATTCTGATGACATGCGTCATGGAGCTTTGTGCTGACAAGGGCATGGAGTATTGTGATGAAAATGGCATGGATCATTGTTATGAAAAAGGCATGGAGCCTTGTCATGACAGGGTTCTAGGAGCATACTGACGACAAGTGTCACGGAGCATTGTGATGACAAGTGTAATGAGCATTGTGATGACAAAGTTCATGGAGCATTGTGATGAGAAGACCATGGATAATTTTGATGATGAGCGTCATGGGGTGTTGTGATGATAAGTTTTATGGAACATTGTGATCACAAGGGTTTGGAGCATTGTGATGACAGAGGTCATGGAGCATTTTGATTTCATTGTAATGACAATAGCCTGAAGCATTATGGTGATGGGCATGATGCATTGTAATGACAGCGTTCATGGAGCATTGAGATGAAAAGGGGCATGGAGCATTGTGATTACAGGGGTCTTGGAGCATTGTGATGACAAGGGCAAGGAGCATTGTAATGTGAAGGCCATGGAGCATTCTGATGACATGTGTCATTGAGCTTTGTGATGACAAGGGCATGGAGCATTGTGATTACAGGGGTCTTGGAGCATTGTGATGACAAGGGTCATGGAGCCTTGTGATGACAATGGTGTGGAACATTGTGATGGCAGGGGTCATGGAGCATTGTTATGACAGGGGTAATGGAGCATTGTGATGAGAAGGGCATGGAGCATTGGTCTGAAAAGTTTCATGGATTATTGTGATGAGAGTGGGCATGGAGCATTGTGATGACAAGGTCACGGAACACTGTGATCCATGGGTCATGGAGGATTTTAATGACAAGGGCATGGAGCATTGTGATGAGAAGGGCATCAAACATTGTTTTGACAAGCGTCATGGAGCTTTGTGATGACAAGGGCATGGAACAATGTGATGAGACGGTTCATGGAACATTGTGATTCCAAGGGTTAAGGAGCTTTGTGATGACAAAAGTCATGGAGCCTTTTGATGTCAACGGCGTGGTGCATTGTGATGAGAAGGGCAGGGAGCATTTTGATGACAGGGTCATGCAGCAATTTGATGAAAAGTGTAATGGAACATTTTGATGACAGGGGTTATAGAACATTGTGATGTCAGGGGTCATGGAGCTTTGGGATGAAAAGGGTCATGGAGCATTTTGATGACAGGGGTTATGGAACATTGTGATGTCAGGGGTCATGGAACATTGTGATGATAAGGGGATGTAGCATTGTGATGACAGGGGTCATGCAACATTGTGATTACAGGGGTGAGGGAGTATTGTGATGACTAGTGATGGAACATTGTGATATCTCTGTTGAGAGAGCATTTTGATGAGAAGTGCATGGAGCATTGTGATTACAAGGTTTATGGAGCATTACGATGACAAGGTTGTGGACCGTTGTGATGAAAATTACGTGGCACATTGTGATGACAAGGGTCATGGAGCATTGTTCTGACAAAGGCATGGAGCATTGTGATGACAAGGGTCACGGAGCATTGTGATGAAACGTTCATGGAGTATTGTGGTTACAAAGGTCACAGAGCCTTGTGATGATGTGGGCATGGACCACTGTGATGACAAATGTTATGAAGCATTGTGATGACTGGAGTCACAGAGCATTGTGATGACAAGGGTCATGGAGCATTGTGATGACAAGGGCATGGAGCATTGTGATGACAGGGGCATGGAGCATTGGTCTGACAAGTTTAAGAGATTATTGTGATGACAGTGGGCATGGGGCATTGTGATGACAAGGGCATGGGGCATTGTGATGAGAAGGTCATGGAGTATTGTGAAGACAGGTGTCAGGGAGCATTGTGATGACATATGTCATGGTCCATTGCGATGACAATGGCATGGAGCATTGTGATGCCAAATGTAATGGAGGATTGTGATGACAAATATAATGGAGCATTGTGATGACTAGGGCTTGGAGCATTATGATGACAAGGGCCATTGAAAATTTTCATGACAAGGTCATGAAGCATTGTGATGACAAGGTGCTGGAGCATTGTGATGAGAAAACCATGGAGCCTTGTGAGACAAGTCTCATGGAGCATACTGATGAAAAGGGTCATGGAGCATTTTGATTAGAGTGTCTTGGAAAATTGTGATGACAAGGGCATGGAGCATTGTAATTACAGGCGTCTTGGAGCATTGTGATGAAAAAGGCATGGATCATTGTGATGAAAAAGGCATGGAGCCTTGTCATGACAGGGTTCAAGGAGCATACAGAGAACAAGTGTCAGGGAGCATTTTGATGACAAGTGTGTTGAGCATTGTGATGACAAAGGTCATGGAGCATTGTGAAGAGAAGACCATAGAAAATTGTGATGACGAGCGTCATGGGGCATTGTGATGACAAGTGTTATGGAATATGGTGATCCCAAGGGTTTGGAGCAGTGTTATGACAGAGGTCATGGAGCATTTTGATTTCATTGTGATGACAATAGCCTGAAGCATTATGATGATGGGCATGGTGCATTGTGATGACAGGGTTCATGGATCATTGAGATAAAAAGGAACATGGAGCATTGTGATTACAGGGGTCTTGGAGCATTGTGATGAGAAGGGTCATGGAGCCTTGTGATGACAAGGCCATGGAACATCGTGATGGCAGGGATCATGGAGCATTGTTATCACAGGGGTAATGGAGCATTGTGATGGCAAGGGCATGGAGCATTCTGATGACATGCATCATGGAGCTCTGTGATGACAGGGGCATGTAGCACTGTGATTACAGGTGTCTTGGAGCATTGTGATGACAAGGGTCATGGAGCCTTGTGATGACAAGCCCGTGGAACGTTGTGATGGCAGTGTTCATGGAGCATTGTTATGACAGGGGTAATGGAGCATTGTGATGACAAGGGCATGGAACATTTGTCTGAAAAGTTTCATGGATTATTGTGATGAGAGTGGGCATGGAGCATTGTGATGACAAGGGCACGGAACACAGTGATCCATGGGTCATGGAGGATTGTAATGACAAGGGCATGGAGCATTGTGATGAGAAGGGCATCGAGCAGTGTGATGACAAGCACCATGGAGCTTTTTGATGACAATTGCATGGAACAATGTGATGAGAGGTTTCATGGAGTATTGTGATGACAATGGCATGGAGCATTGTGATGCCAAGGGTCATTGAGCTTTGTGATGACAAAGGTCATGGAGCATTTTGATGACAAGGGCGTGGTGCATTGTGATGAGAAGGGCAGGGATCATTGTGATGACAATGTCATGGACCAATTTGATGAAAAGGGTCATGGAACATTTTGATGAGAGGCGTTATGTAACATTGTGATGTCAGGGGTCATGGAGCATTTTGATGACAGGGGTTATGGAACATTGTGATGTCAGGGATCATCGAACATTGTGATGATAAGTGCATGTAGCATTGTGATGACAGGAGTCATGGAACATTGTGATGACAGGGTTGAGGGAGTATTGTGATGAATAGTGATGTAACATTGTGATATCAGTGGTGAGAGAGCATTTTGATTTGAAGTGCATGGAGCATTGTGATGACAAGGTTTATGGAGCATTGTGATGACAAGATTGTGGAGCACTGTGACGGCAAGCGCATGGTGCATTGTGATGACATGGGTCATGGAGCATTGTGCTGACAAGCGCATGGAGCATTGTGATGACAATGGTCATGGAGCATTGTGCTGAGAAAGGCATAGAGCATTGTGATGACAAGGGTCAAAGAGCATTGTGATGAAAAGTTCATGAAGCATTGTGGTTAAAAAGGTCACAGAGACTGTTGATGACAAGGGCATGGACCACTGTGATGACAAAGGTCATGAAGCCTTGTGATGACTGGAGTCACGGAGCATTGTCATGACAGGGGTCATGGAGCATTGTGATAACAAGGGCTTGGGGCATTGTGATGACAAGGGCATAGAGCATTGGTCTAATAAGTTTCATGGCTTATTGCGATGACAGTTGGAATGGCGCATTGTGATGACAAGGGCATGGAGCATTGTGATTACAGGGGTCTTGGAGCATTGTGATGAAAATGGCATGGATCATTGTGATGAAAAAGGCATGGAGCCTTGTCATGAAAGGGTTCAGGGAGCATACTGATGGCAAGAGTCAGGGAGCATTGTGATGACATGTGTATTGCGCATTGTGATGACAAATGTCATGGGGCATTGTGATGAGAAGTCCATGGATAATTGTGATGAGTAGCGTCATGGGGTATTGTGATGACAAGTGTTATGGAACATTGTGATCACAAGGGTTTGGAGCATTGTGATGACAGAGGTCATGGAACATTTTGATTTCATTGTGATGACAAGAGCATGAAGCATTATGATGATGGGCATGGTGCATTGTGATGACAGGGTTCATGGAGCATTGTGATGAAAGGTGGCATGGAGCTTTGGTCTGACAAGTTTCATGGATTATTTTGAGGACAGTGGGCATGGCACATTGTGATGACAAGGGCATGGAGCATTGTGATGACAAGGTCATGGAGTATTGTGAAGACAGGTGTCAGGGAGCATTGTGATGACATATGTCATCTTCCATTGTGATGACAATAGCACGGAGCATTGTGATGCCAAGTGTCATGGAGGATTGTTGTGAGAAAGGTAAAGGAACATTGTGATGATAAGCGCATGGAGCATTGAGATGACAAGGGCCATTGATAATTTTAATGTCCATGTCGTGAAACATTGTGATGACAAGCGCATGGAGCTTCCTATGACAGGGGTCATGGAGCATTGCGATGACAAGTGCATGGAGTATTGTTATGACAAGAGCATATAACATTGTGATGAGAAGTGCCATGGAGCATTGTGATGACAAGGACGTGGAGAATTGTGAGGACAAGGGACATTGAGCTTTGAGATGACCAGGGCATGGAGCATTGTGATGGCAAAACCGTGGAGCATTGTGATAAGAAGACCTTGGGTAATTGTGATGATGAGCATCATGGAGCACTGTAATGACAAGGGGCATGAAGCATTGTGATGACAGGTGTCAGGGAGCATTGTGATGACAGGGGTCATGGAGCATTGTGATGACAAGGGAATGGAACATTGTGATGACAAGGGTACGGAACATTGTGATGAAAAGTGCCATTGAGTATTTTGATGATAAAGTCGTGAAGCATTGTGATGACAAACACTTGGAGCTTGCTATGAAGGGGTCATGGAACATTGCAATGACAAGTGCATGGAGAATTGTGATGAAACGAGCATGTAACTTTGTGATGAGAAGTGTCATGTAGCATTGTGATGACAAGTACGTGGAGAATTGTTATGACAAGGGACATGGAGCATTGTGATAACCAGGGAATGGATCATTGTGATGACAGGGGTCATGGAGCATTATTATGACAAGGGCCATGGTGCATTCTGATATAAGATATCACTTATGAAGGGACTGTAAACCTGGCTACATATGAACTGAATTAGGAAAGAGAACAGAGTCTCAGATTTAGAAAACACTCTTATGCTTGCTTAAGGGGGAAGGAGAGGTGGGGAGACACACAAAACCAGAGTTTGATATTAACACAGGTACCGTTCCATAATCCAAATACAGAAGAGACAAGCCCGACTCCTTCCTCAGTGAATGGGACTCAACACCCCTATTCCCCACAGAGAAATATATCTGACTAGTAAGGATCTTAAAACCTATGTATTGATATGTCTCCATAAGGGAACCAAGTGTGTCTAGAATGACATAAACACGGCAGTGAGAATAAGCTCAAACCCACTATAAAAAGGAATTTCAAAACAAAACAAAGAAACAGTGAAATTCTTACACAATACCTTCAGGGGTTCTGATGAAACTTGGAATGACCCTATCTACAACAACAGCTGGATGTGGCATAAGGCTGTTCACTTGGGACTGAGAGGATTGGTGAGATTGGGTGTGAAAATGCAGACGCTTTAAATCAATAATGCCTGCCACTGATTCCATGGTTCCCAACTCTCCAGGTAGAAGGGAATATCACTACAGTTATAACATGTATGGGAAACCTAGAGAATGGACACCCTCTGATGGTGAAAGGTTTCTAAAACTCTACTAATTTTTTTCTCTCCATGTGCTCCAGCTTGACATTCCAACTGCTTTAATATCAATCTCCCAACTTGGAGAGTCAGCCCCTATAACCTCCTGGTTCGCACAGTTGGCACATTGTGCAGAGGATATAAGGGAAGAGGGAGAACCAATGAGAGAGTAGCTGTAGGCATTTGGACGGCCACATGTCAGTCTAATTTCCCGTCATGAAGAAGAATTAACCAAACTCTGAGCCTGCCCCACACCCATAACTAGTATAGGTCCTGAAGCAAAATTGTGGGTTTGCGGTCAGCTCACAAAAACACAAGTTGAAAAATGGAGCTCAGGGGCACAGCAATTCACTAACTTGCAGAGTTATAGAGGACTACTCTCTTCCAAAAATCTGTTGAGGAGAAGCCATGAGGCGGACTTGAAAATGAGGGAGATTTGCACGAAACAGATTTCCAGAAGTACATTGGAATCGCCTTTAAACACAGGAAAAGCATCACAACTTCGACAATTATGGAATTGTCCATAAAGGGCGCATGCGTTTTCTCCTGAATATATTCAGGAGAAAACGCATACACCCATTTTGGCCAACCAAGCAACCGCACAATGCAAATCTGCACTACAAAGAAGTATCACTTCCCACCAGTCAAAAGGGATATCCGTAAAATGTGTAAAAACCAGAAAGGCAAGAGGGGCTCTGGAGAACAGGGAGCCTTGTTATGCTGATGGGTGGGATGTAGATTGCCAACAGTCACTCTGGAGGAGTGCATTGTGTTCCCTAAAAGAATTACTCAACAGAGCTTCACAACCTAAGGCACTTCCAGTCATGGGAATATACCTTGGGAAAATTGAAAATCAATAAGACACAGCCAACCCAAAATATAGGGCAGCACTGCTTACAAGAACCTCGACTTCAGGACACCTTAAATAACCCAGGAAAGACGAAAATGGTAAAGAAATTGTGGTACATACGTATGATGGAATATCCCTCAGCCATGAAGTCAATGTCATAAGGCCAGTAGCAGCATAATGATGGGATTCATGTACCATGATTCTAACTGAAAAAATCACACAGAAAAAGAAACTTATCATAAGATATCACTTATGAAGGGTGTATAAACATGGCTACACATGGAATGAATTAGGAAAGGGAACAGAGTCTCATATATAGAAAACACTCTTATGCATGCTTAAGGGGAAAGCAGAGGTGGGGTGATGAATAAAACCAGAGTTTGATATTAGCACAGGTACGGTTCCATAATCCAAATACAGAATAGACAAGACCTACTACTTCCTCTGTGAACAGGACTCAAAACCCCATATTTCCTGCAGAGGAATATATCTTACTAGTAAGAATCTTAAAACTTATGTATTGATATGTCTCCGTAAGGGAATCAAGTGTGTCTAGACTGGCATAAACATGGCAGCGAGAATCAGCTCAAACCCACTATAAAAAGGAATTTCAAAAACAAAACAAAAAAACTGGGAAATTCATTACAATTCCTTCAGGGTCTGTGATGAAACATGGAATGACCCTATCTACAATGACAGTTGGATGTGGCATAAGGAGGGACACTAGGGACTGAGAGGATTGATGAGATTGGGTGAGCAAATGCAGACCCTTTAAAGCAATAATGCATGGCACCCATTTCATGGGTTTCAACTCTCCAGGTTGAAGGGAATATTACTATAGTTATAACATGTACGGGGAACGTAGAGAACGGACACACTGTGAATATGAAAGGTTTCTAAAACTCAACGAATAGTCCCTCTCCAGGTGCTCCGTTTTGACTTTCCATCTGCTTTACTATCAATCTCCCAACTTGGAGAGACAGACCCTTTAACCTCCTGGTTCGCACAGGTTGCCAATTTGGCAGAGGATGAAAGGGAAGAGGGAGAACCAATGAGAGAGTAGCTGTTAGGCATTTGGACGGGCACATATCACTCTAACTTCCCGACAGGAAGAAGAATTAACCAAAGTCTCAGCCACGCACCGGGAACCAGTATAGGTCCTGAACCAAAATTGTGGACTTGCGGGCCGCTCACCAAAATCGAGTTGAAAAATGGAGCTCAGGGGCACAGCAATTCACAAACTGGCCGAGTAATAATGGACAACTATCATCCAAAAATCTGTTGAGGGAAGGCAGCGAGGTGGATTTGAAAGCGAGGTAGAATAGCAGGAAACAGATTTCAAGAGGTACGTTGGAATCGCCTTTAAAGCACAGGAAGAGGGGCACAACTTCGACAATGATGCACTTGGCCAAAAAGGGCGTAGGCGTTTTCTCCTGAATATATTCAGGAGAAAACGCATACGCCCTTTCTGGCCAAGCAAGGAAGCGGGCATGCAAATCTGCACTACAAAGAAGTATCACTTCCCACCGGTCAAAAGGGACATCCACAAAATGTGTAAAAACCAGAAAGGAAAGACAGGCCCAGGAGAACAGGGAGCCTTGTTATGCTGATGGGCGGGATGTAAATTGCCAACTGCCTCTCTGGAGGAGTGCATTCTGTTCCCTAAAACAAGTAAAGAACAGAGCTACAGAGCCAAGGGCACTTCCAATCTTGGGAATATACCTTGGGAAATCTGAAAATCAATAAGACAGAGACACCCCAAAAATTAGGGCTGCACTGCTTACAAGGACCTCAACTTGGGTACACCTTAAATATCCCAGGAAATATAAAAATGGTTCAAAAAATTGTGGTACTTACGTATGATGGAATATCCCTCAGCCATGAAATCAATGTCATAAGACCATTAGCAGCAAAATGGGTGGATTCAGGTACGATGATTCTAAGTGAAATAAGTCACAGAGAAAAAGAAACTTATCATAAGATATCACTTATGAAGATCCTGTAAACATGGCTACACTTGAACTGAGTTAGGAAAGAGAACAGTGTCTCACATTTAGAAAACACTCTTATTCCTGCTTAAGGGGGAAGGAGAGGTGGGGTGATGCATAAAACCAGAGTTTGATATAAGCACAGGTACCGTTCCAAAAACCAACTATGGAATAGACAAGACCTACACCTTCCTCAGTGAAAGGGACTCAAAACCCCATATTTCCCGCAGAGGAATATATCTGACTAGTAAGAAACTTAAAACCTATGTATTGATATGTCTCTGTAAGGGAATCAAGTGTGCCTAGGCTGGCATAAACATGGAAGGGAGAATCAGCTCAAACCCACTATAAAAAGGAATTTCAAAAACAAAACAAAAAAACTGGGAAATTCTTTACAATTCCTTCAGTGACTCTGATGAAACCGGGAATGACCCTATCTACAACGACAGCTGGATGTGGCATAAGGGTGGACACTTGGGACTGAGAGGATTGGTGAGATTGGGTGAGCAAATGCAGACCGTTTAATGCAATAATGCATGGCACCCATGCCATGGGTCCCAACTCTCCAGGTTGAAGGGAATATTACTACAGCTATAACATGTACGGGAAACCTAGAGAACGGACACACTGTGAATACGAAAGGTTTCTAAAACTCAACGAATAGTCCCTCTCCTGGTGCTGTGGTTTGACTTTCCATCTGTGTTACTATCAACCTCCCAAATTGGAGAGACAGCCCCTTTAACCTCCTGGTTCGCACAGGTTGCCAATTTGGCAGAGGATGAAAGGGAAGAGGGAGAACCAATGAGAGAGTAGCTGTTAGGCATTTGGACGGGCACATATCACTGTAATTTCCTGGCAGGAAGAAGAATTAACCAAAGTCTCAGCCCCCCACCGGGAACCAGCATAGGTCCTGAACCAAAATTTCGGACTTGCGGTCAGCTCACCAAAAACGAGTTGAAAAATGGAGCTCAGGGGCACAGCAATTCCCAAACTGGCCGAGTAATAAAGGACAACTATCGTCCAAAAATCTGTTGAGGGAAGGCAACGAGGCGGACTTGAAAGCGAGGCAGAATAGCAGGAAACAGATTTCAAGAGGTACGTTGGAATCGCCTTTAAAGCACTGGAAGAAGGGCACAACTTCGACAATGATGCACTTGGCCAAAAAGGGCGTATGCGTTTTCTCCTGAATATATTCAGGAGAAAACGCATACGCCCTTTTTGGCCAAGCAAGCAAGCGGGCAATGCAAATCTGCACTACAAAGAAGTATCACTTCCCACCAGTCAAAAGGGACATCCACAAAATGTGTAAAAACCAGAAAGGCAAGACAGGCCCTGGAGAACAGGGAGCCTTGTTATGCTGATGGGCGGGATGTAAATTGCCAACTGCCTCTCTGGAGGAGTGCATTGTGTTCCCTAAAACAAGTAAACAACAGAGCTACAGAGCCAAGGGCACTTCCAGTCTAGGGAATATACCTTGGGAAAACTAAAAATCAATAAGCACAGCCACCCCAAAATTTAGGGCTGCACTGCTTACAAGGACCTCAACTTGGGTACACCTTAAATATCCCAGGAAATATAAAAATGGTTCAAAAAATTGTGGTACTTACGTACGATGGAATATCCCTCAACCATGAAATCAATGTCATAAGACCAGTAGCAGCAAAATGGGTGGATTCAGGTACGATGATTCTAAGTGAAATAAGTCACACAGAAAAAGAAACTTATCATAAGATATCACTTATGAAGATCCTGTAAACATCACTACTCTTGAACTGAGTTAGGAAAGAGAACAGTGTCTCACATTTAGAAAACACTCTTATGCCTGCTTAAGGGGGAAGGAGAGGTGGGGTGATGCATAAAACCAGAGTTTGCTATAAGCACAGGTACCGTTCCAAAACCTAACTATGGAATAGACAAGACCTACACCTTCCTCAGTAAAAGGGACTCAAAAGCCCATATTTCCCGCAGAGGAATATATCTGAATAGTAAGAATCTTAAAACCTATGTACTGATGTGTCTCCGTAAGGAATCAAGTGTGTCTAGACTGGCATAAACATGGCAGTGAGAATCAGCTCAAACCCACTATAAAATGGAATTTAAAAAACAAAACAAAAAAAACTGGGAAATTCTTTACAATTCCTTCAGGGTCTCTGATAAAACGTGTAATGACCCATATCTACAACGACAGTGGATGTGGCATAAGGCTGGACACTTGGGACTGAGATGATTGGTGAGATTGGGTGAGCAAATGCAGACCCTTTAAAGCAATAATGCATGGAACCCATTCCATGGGTCCCAACTCTCAAGGTTGAAGGGAATATTACTACAGATATAACATGTCCGGGAAACCTAGGGAATGGACACACTGTGAATATGAAAGGTTTCTAAACCTCAACGAATAGTCCCTCTCCTGGTGCTCCGGTTTGACTTTCCATCTGCTTTACTATCAATCTCCCAACTTGGAGAGACAGCCCCTTTAACCTCCTCGTTCGCACAGGTTGCCAATTTGGCAGAGGATGAAAGGGAAGAGGGAGAACCAATGAGAGAGTAGCTGTTAGGCATTTGGACGGGCACATATCACTCTAACTTCCCGGCAGGATGAAGAATTAACCAAAGTCTCAGCCCCCCACTGGGAACCAGCATAGGTTTTGAAGCAAAATTTTGGACTTGCGGTCAGCTCACCAAAAACGAGTTGAAAAATGGAGCTCAGGGGCACAGCAATTCACAAACTGGCCGAGTAATAAAGGACAACTATCGTCCAAAAATCTGTTGAGGGAAGGCAACGAGGCGGACTTGAAAGCGAGGCAGAATAGCAGGAAACAGATTTCAAGAGGTACGTTGGAATCGCCTTTAAAGCACAGGAAGAGGGGCACAACTTCGACAATGATGCACTTGGCCACAAAGGGCGTATGCGTTTTCTCCTGAATATATTCAGGAGAAAAAGCATACGCCCTTTGTGGCCAAGCAAGCAAGCGGGCAATGCAAATCTGCACTACAAAGAAGTATCACTTCCCACCGGTCAAAAGGGACATCCACAAAATGTGTAAAAACCAGAAAGGCAAGACAGGCCCTGGAGAACAGGGAGCCTTGTTATGCTGATAGGCGGGATGTAAATTGCCAACTGCCTCTCTGGAGGAGTGCATTGTGTTCCCTAAAACAAGTAAACAACAGAGCTACAGAGCCAAGGGCACTTCCAGTCTAGGGAATATACCTTGGGAAAACTGAAAATCAAAAAGACACAGCCACCCCAAAATTTAGGGCTGCACTGCTTACAAGGACCTCAACTTGGGTACACCTTAAATATCCCAGGAAATATAAAAATGGTTCAAAAAATTGTGGTACTTACGTACGATGGAATATCCCTCAGCCATGAAATCAATGTCATAAGACCAGTAGCAGCAAAATGGGTGGATTCAGGTACGATGATTCTAAGTGAAATAAGTCACAGAGAAAAAGAAACTTATCATAAGTTATCACTTATGAAGATCCTGTAAACATGGCTACACTTGAACTGAGTTAGGAAAGAGAACAGTGTCTCACATTTAGAAAACACTCTTATGCCTGCTTAAGGGGGAAGGAGAGGTGGGGTGATGCATAAAACCAGAGTTTGATATAAGCACAGGTACCGTTCCAAAAACCAACTATGGAATAGACAAGACCTACACCTTCCTCAGTGAAAGGGACTCAAAACCCCATATTTCCCGCAGAGGAATATATCTGACTAGTAAGAATCTTAAAACCTATGTATTGATATGTCTCCGTAAGGGAATCAAGTGTGTCTAGACTGGCATAAACATGGCAGCGAGAATCAGCTCAAACCCACTATAAAAATGAATTTCAAAAACAAAACAAAAAAAACTGGGAAATTCTTTACAATTCCTTCAGGGTCTCTGATGAAACCTGAAATGACCCTACTTCAATGACAGCTGGATGTGGCATAAGGCTGGACACTTGGGACTGAGAGGATTGGTGAGATTGGGTGAGCAAATGCAGACCCTTTAAAGCAATAATGCATGGCACACATTCCATGGGTCCCAACTCTCCAGGTTGAAGGGAATATTACTACAGATATAACATGTACGGGAATCCTAGAGAACGGACACACTGTGAATACGAAAGGTTTCTAAAACTCAACGAATAGTCCCTCTCCTGGTGCTCCGGTTTGACTTTCCATCTGCTTTATTATCAACCTCCCAACTTGGAGAGACAGCCCCTTTAACCTCCTGGTTCGCACAGGTTGCCAATTTGGCAGAGGATGAAAGGGAAGAGGGAGAACCATTGAGAGCGTAGCTGTTAGGCATTTGGACGGGCACATATCACTGTAATTTCCCGGCAGGAAGAAGAATTAACCAAAGTCTCAGCCCCCCACCGGGAACCAGCAAAGGTCCTGAACCAAAATGTTGGACTTGCGGTCAGCTCACCAAAAACGAGTTGAAAAATGGAGCTCAGGGGCACAGCAATTCACAAACTGGCCGAGTAATAAAGGACAACTATCGTCCAAAAATCTGTTGAGGGAAGGCAATGAGGTGGACTTGAAAGCGAGGCAGAATAGCAGGAAACAGATTTCAAGAGGGATGTTGGAATCGCCTTTAAAGCACAGGAAGAGGGGCACAACTTCGACAATGATGCACTTGGCCAAAAAGGGCGTATGCGTTTTCTCCTGAATATATTCAGGAGAAAACGCATACGCCCTTTTTGGCCAAGCAAGCAAGCGGGCAATGCAAATCTGCACTACAAAGAAGTATCACTTCCCACCGGTCAAAAGGGACAACCACAAAATGTGTAAAAACCAGAAAGGCAAGACAGGCCCTGGAGAACAGGGAGCCTTGTTACGCTGATGGGCGGGATGTAAATTGCCAACTGCCTCTCTGGAGGAGTGCATTGTGTTCCCTAAAACAAGTAAAGAGTGCTACAGAGCCAAGGGCACTTCCAGTCTAGGGAATATACCTGGGAAAAACTGAAAATCAATAAGAGAGAGCCACACCAAAATTTAGGGCTGCACTGCTTACAGGGACCTCAACTTGGGTACACATTAAATATCCCAGGAAATATAAAATTGGTTCAAAAAATTGTGGTACTTACGTACGATGGAATATCCCTCAGCCATGAAATCAATGTCATAAGACCAGTATCAGCAAAATGGGTGGATTCAGGTACGATGATTCTAAGTGAAATAAGTCACAGAGAAAAAGAAACTTATCATAAGTTATCACTTATGAAGATCCTGTAAACATGGCTACACTTGAACTGAGTTAGGAAAGAGAACAGTGTCTCACATTTAGAAAACACTCTTATGCCTGCTTAAGGGGGAAGGAGAGGTGGGGTGATGCATAAAACCAGAGTTTGATATAAGCACAGGTACCGTTCCAAAAACCAACTATGGAATAGACAAGACCTACACCTTCCTCAGTGAAAGGGACTCACAACACCATATTTCCCGCAGAGGAATATATCTGACTAGTAATAATCTTAAAACCTCTCTATTGATATGTCACCGTAAGGGAATCAAGTGTGTCTAGACTGGCATAAACATGGCAGCGAGAATCAGCTCAAACCCACTATAAAAAGGAATTTCAAAAACAAAACAAAAAACTGGGAAATTCTTTACAATTCCTTCAGGGTCTCTGATGAAACCTGGAATGACCCTATCTACAATGACAGCTGGATGTGGCATAAGGAGGGACACTTGGGACTGAGACGATTGGTGAGATTGGGTGAGCAAATGCAGACCCTTTAAAGCACAAATGCCTGGCACCCATTCCATGGTTCCCAACTCTCCAGGTTGAAGGGAATATTACTACAGCTATAACATGTACGGGAAAACTAGAGAACGGACACACTGTGAATACGAAAGGTTTCTAAAACTCAACGAATAGTCCCTCTCCTGGTGCTCCGCTTTGACTTTCCATCTGCTTTACTATCAACCTCCCAACTTGGAGAGACAGCCCCTTTAACCTCCTGGTTCGCACAGGTCTCCAATTGGGCAGAGGATGAAAGGGAAGAGGGAGAACCAATGAGAGGGTAGCTGTTAGGCATTTGGACGGGCACATATCACTCTAACTTCCCGGCAGGAAGAAGAATTATCCAAAGACTCAGCCCCCCACCGGGAACCAGCATAGGTCCTGAACCAAAATGTTGGACTTGCGGTCAGCTCACCAAAAACGAGTTGAAAAATGGAGCTCAGGGGCACAGCAATTCACAAACTGGCTGAGTAATAAAGGACAACTATCGTCCAAAAATCTGTTGAGGGAAGGCAACGAGGCGGACTTGAAAGCGAGGCAGAATAGCAGGAAACAGATTTCAAGAGGTACGTTGGAATCGCCTTTAAAGCACAGGAAGAGGGGCACAACTTCGACAATGATGCACTTGGCCAAAAAGGGCGTATGCGTTTTCTCCTGAATATATTCAGGAGAAAACGCATACGCCCTTTTTGGCCAAGCAAGCAAGCGGGCAATGCAAATCTGCACTACAAAGAAGTATCACTTCCCACCGGTCAAAAGGGACATCCACAAAATGTGTAAAAACCAGAAAGGCAAGACAGGCCCTGGAGAACAGGGAGCCTTGTTATGCTGATTGGTGGGATGTAAATTGCCAACTGCCACTCTGGAGGAGTGCATTGTGTTCCCTAAAACAAGGAAAAGAACAGAGCTACGGAGCCAAGGGCACTTCCAGTCTAGGGAATATACCTTGGGAAAACTGAAAATCAATAAGACAGACCCACCCCAAAATTTAGGGCTGCACTGCTTACAAGGATCTCAACTTGGGTACACCTTAAATATCCCAGGAAATATAAAAATGGTTCAAAAAATTGTGGTTCTTACGTACGATGGAATATCCCTCAGCCGTGAAATCAATGTCATAAGACCAGTAGCAGCAAAATGGGTGGATTCAGGTACGATGATTCTATGTGAAATGAGTCACACAGAAAAAGAAACTTATCATAAGATATCACTTATGAAGATCCTGTAAACATGGCTACACTTGAACTGAGTTAGGAAAGAGAACAGTGTCTCACATTTAGAAAACACACTTATGCCTGCTTAAGGGGGAAGGAGAGGTGGGGTGATGCATAAAACCAGAGTTTGATATAAGCACAGGTACCGTTCCAAAAACCAACTCTGGAATGGACAAGACTTACACCTTCCTCAGTGAAAGGGACTCAAAACCCCATATTTCCCGCAGAGGAATATATCTGACTAGTAATAATCTTAAAACCTATGTATTGATATGTCTCCATAAGGGAATAAAGTGTGTCTAGACTGGCATAAACATGGCAGCGAGAATCAGCTCAAACCCACTATAAAAAGGAATTTCAAAAACAAAACAATAAAACTGGGAAATTCTTAACAATTCCTTCAGGGTCTCTGATGAAACCTGGAATGACCCTATCTACAATGACAGCTGGATGTGGCATAATGTGGAACACTTGGGACTGAGACGATTGGTGAGATTGGGTGAGCAAATGCAGACCCTTTAAAGCACAAATGCCTGGCACCCATTCCATGTGTCCCAAATCTCCAGGTTGAAGGGAATATTACTACAGCTATAACATGTACGGGAAACCAAGAGAACGGACACACTGTGAATACGAAAGGTTTCTAAAACTCAACGAATAGTCCCTCTCCTGGTGCTCTGGTTTGACTTTCCATCTGCTTTACTATCAACCTCCCAACTTGGAGAGACAGCCCCTCTAACTTCCTGCTTCGCACAGGTTGCCAATTTGGCAGAGGATGAAAGGGAAGAGGGAGAACCAATGAGAGGGTAGCTGTTAGGCATTTGGACGGGCACATATCACTCTAACTTCCCGGCAGGAAGAAGAATTAACCAAAGTCTCAGCCCCCCACCGGGAACCAGCATAGGTCCTGAACCAAAATGTTGGACTTGCGGTCAGCTCACAAAAAACGAGTTGAAAAATGGAGCTCAGGGGCACAGCAATTCACAAACAGGCCGAGTAATAAAGGACAACTATCGTCCAAAAATCTGTTGAGGGAAGGCAACGAGGTGGACTTGAAAGCGAGTCAGAATAGCAGGAAACAGATTTCAAGAAGTACGTAGGAATCGCCTTTAAAGCACAGGAAGAGGGGCACAACTTCGACAATGATGCACTTGCCCAAAAAGGGCGTATGCGTTTTCTCCTGAATATATTCAGGAGAAAACGCATACGCCCTTTTTGGCCAAGCAAGCAAGCAGGCAATGCAAATCTGCACTACAAAGAAGTATCACTTCCCACCGGTCAAAAGGGACATCCACAAAATGTGTAAAAACCAGAAAGGCAAGACAGGCCCTGGAGAACAGGGAGCCTTGTTATGCTGATGGGCGGGATGTAAATTGCCAACTGCCTCTCTGGAGGAGTGCATTGTGTTCCCTAAAACAAGTAAACAACAGAGCTACAGAGACAAGGGCACTTCCAGTCTAGGGAATATACCTTGGGAAAACTGAAAATCTATAAGACAGAGCCACCCCAAAATTTAGGGCTGCACTGCTTACAAGGACCTCGCTTGGATACACCTTAAGTATCCCAGGAAATATAAAAATGGTTCAAAAAATTGTGGTACTTACGTACGATGGAATATCCCTCAGCCATGAAATCAATGTCATAAGACCAGTAGCAGCAAAATGGGTGGATTCAGGTACGATGATTCTAAGTGAAATAAGTCACAGAGAAAAAGAAACTTATCATAAGTTATCACTTATGAAGATCCTGTAAACATGGCTACACTTGAACTGAGTTAGGAAAGAGAACAGTGTCTCACATTTAGAAAACACTCTTATGCCTGCTTAAGGGGGAAGGAGAGGTGGGGTGATGCATAAAACCAGAGTTTGATATAAGCACAGGTACCGTTCCAAAAACCAACTATGGAATAGACAAGACCTACACCTTCCTCAGTGAAAGGGACTCAAAACACCATATTTCCCGAAGAGGAATATATCTGACTAGTAAGAATCTTAAAACCTATGTATTGATATGTCTCCGTAAGGGAATCAAGTGTGTCTAGACTGGCATAAACATGGCAGCGAGAATCAGCTCAAACCCACTATAAAAAGGAATTTCAAAATCAAAACAAAAAAACTGGGAAATTCTTTACAATTCCTTCAGGGTCTCTGATGAAACCTGGAATGACCCTATCTACAACGACAGCTGGATGTGGCATAAGCAGGGACACTTGGGACTGAGACGATTGGTGAGATTGGGTGAGCAAATGCAGACCCTTTAAAGCACAAATGCTTGGCACCCATTCCATGAGTCCCACCTCTCCAGGTTGAAGGGAATATTACTACAGCTATAACAAGTACGGGAAACCTAGAGAACGGACACACTGTGAATATGAAAGGTTTCTAAAACTCAACGAATAGCCCCTATCCTGGTGTTCCGGTTTGACTTTCCATCTGCTTTACTATCAACCTCCCAAATTGGAGAGACAGCCCCTTTAACCTCCTGGTTCGCACAGGTTTCCAATTTGGCAGAGGATGAAAGGGAAGAGGGAGAACCAATGAGAGAGTAGCTGTTAGGCATTTGGACGGGCACATATCACTGTAATTTCCCGGCAGGAAGAAGAATTAACCAAAGTCTCAGCCACCCACCGGGAACCATTATAGGTCCTGAACCAAAATTTTGGACTTGCGGTCAGCTCACCAAAAACGAGTTGAAAAATGGAGCTCAGGGGCACAGCAATTCACAAACTGGCCAAGTAATAAAGGACAACTATCGTCCAAAAATCTGTTGAGGAAAGGCAAGGAGGCAGACTTGAAATCGAGGCAGAATAGCAGGAAACAGATTTCAAGAGGTACATTGGAATCGCCTTTAAAGCACAGGAAGAGGGGCACAACTTCGACAATGATGCACTTGGCCAAAAAGGGCGTATGCGTTTTCTCCTGAATATATTCAGGAGAAAACGCATACGCCCTTTTTGGCCAAGCAAGCAAGCGGGCAATGCAAATCTGCACTACAAAGAAGTATCACTTCCCACTGGTCAAAAGGGACATCCACAAAATGTGTAAAAACCAGAAAGGCAAGACAGGCCCTGGAGAACAGGGAGCCTTGTTATGCTGATGGGCGGGATGTAAATTGCCAACTGCCTCTCTGGAGGAGTGCATTGTGTTCCCTAAAACAAGTAAACAAAAGAGCTACAGAGCCAAGGGCACTTCCAGTCTAGGGAATATACCTTGGGAAAACTGAAAATCAATAAGACAGAGCCACCCCAAAATTTAGGGCTGCACTGCTTACAAGGACCTCAACTTTGATACACCTTAAGTATCCCAGGAAATATAAAAAAGGTTCAAAAAATTGTGGTACTTACTTACGATGGAATATCCCTCAGCAATGAAATCAATGTCATAAGACCAGTAGCAGCAAAATGGGTGGATTCAGGTACGATGATTCTAAGTGAAATAAGTCACACAGAAAAAGAAACTTATCATAAGATATCCCTTTGAAGATCTTATAAACATGGCTACACTTGAACTGAGTTAGGAAAGAGAACAGTGTCTCACATTTAGAAAACACTCTTATGCCTGCTTAAGGGGGAAGGAGAGGTGGGGTGATGCATAAAACCAGAGTTTGATATAAGCACAAGTACCGTTCCAAAAACCTACTATGGAATACACAAGACCTACACCTTCCTCAGTCAAAGGGACTCAAAACCCCATATTTCCCGCAGAGGAATATATCTGACTAGTAAGAATCTTAAAACATATGTATTGATATGTCTCCTTAAGGGAATCAAGTGTGTCTAGACTGGCATAAACATGGCAGCGAGAATCAGCTCAAACCCACTATAAAAAGGAATTTCAAAAACAAAACAATAAAACTGGGAAATTCTTAACAATTCCTTCAGGGTCTCTGATGAAACCTGGAATGACCCTATCTACAATGACAGCTGGATGTGGCATAATGTGGAACACTTGGGACTGAGACGATTGGTGAGATTGGGTGAGCAAATGCAGACCCTTTAAAGCACAAATGCCTGGCACCCATTCCATGTGTCCCAAATCTCCAGGTTGAAGGGAATATTACTACAGCTATAACATGTACGGGAAACCAAGAGAACGGACACACTGTGAATACGAAAGGTTTCTAAAACTCAACGAATAGTCCCTCTCCTGGTGCTCCGGTTTGACTTTTCATCTGATTTACTATCAACCTCCAAACTTGGAGAGACAGCCCCTTTAACCTCCTGGTTCACACAGGTTGCCAATTTGGCAGAGGATGAAAGGGAAGAGGGAGAACCAATGAGAGAGTAGCTGTTAGGCATTTGGACGGGCACATATCACTGTAATTTGCAGGCAGGAAGAAGAATTAACCAAAGTCTCAGCCACCCACCGGGAACCAGTATAGGTCCTGAACCAAAATTTTGGACTTGCGGTCAGCTCACCAAAAACGAGTTGAAAAATGGAGCTCAGGGGCACAGCAAGTCACAAACTGGCCGAGTAATAAAGGACAACTATCGTCCAAAAATCTGTTGAGGGAAGGCAACGAGGTGGACTTGAAAGCGAGTCAGAATAGCAGGAAACAGATTTCAAGAAGTACGTTGGAATCGCCTTTAAAGCACAGGAAGAGGGGCACAACTTCGACAATGATGCACTTGCCCAAAAAGGGCGTATGCGTTTTCTCCTGAATATATTCAGGAGAAAACGCATACGCCCTTTTTGGCCAAGCAAGCAAGCGGGCAATGTAAATCTGCACTACAAAGTAGTATCACTACCCACCGGTCAAAAGGAACATCCACAAAATGTGTAAAAACCAGAAAGTCAAGACAGGCCCTGGAGAACAGGGAGCCTTGTTATGCTGATAGGCGGGATGTAAATTGCCAACTGCCTCTCTGGAGGAGTGCATTGTGTTCCCTAAAACAAGTAAAGAAGAGAGCTACAGAGCCAAGGGCACTTCCAGTCTAGGGAATATACCTTGGGAAAACTGAAAATCAATAAGACAGAGCCACCCCAAAATTTAGGGTTGCACTGCTTACAAGGACCTCAACTTGGGTACACCTTAAATATCCCAGGAAATATATTAATGGTTCAAAAAATTGTGGTACTTACATACGATGGAATAACCCTCAGCCATGAAATCAATGTCATAAGACCAGTAGCAGCAAAATGGGTGGATTCAGGTATGATGATTCTAAGTGAAATAAGTCACACAGAAAAAGAATCTTATCATAAGATATCACTTATGAAGATCCTGTAAACATGGCTACACTTGAACTGAGTTAGGAAAGAGAACAGGGTCTCACATTTAGAAAACACTCTTATGCCTGCTTAAGGGGGAAGGAGAGGTGGGGTGATGCATAAAACCAGAGTTTGATATAAGCACAGGTACCGTTCCAAAAACCAACTATGGAATAGACAAGACCTACACCTTCCTCAGTGAAAGGGACCCGAGGCATCTGTGAGTAACCGTGAGCTGAGCCCCAGGCCAGCTGCTGTTGAACTTTTCCCACCCTTCCCAGGTAAAACACCTGAATATGTACAAGGTCTTGAAAGCCTAGAGGAAGGGGTGTGGAGCCACACCAGCGACAGCACGCAGGCCAACTTGGGGCCTGCAGGCCAGCCAGTATGGTCCTGGCCCTGGGCACTCTTCTGGAAGCTTTCCATTGCCCTGCCTGAGATACCCCTCCTGTCCCGGCACCCACTGCTTTTTTCCTTCCTCACCTCTGTCCGGAGAGAAATTCCAGCGGAAGGTATGGGTGACACATCCTCTTCTTTACAGGTGGAAACCTGGCAACTCCTGCAGAAAGTCCAGCAGAGACCCACTCACACCGGGCCACCCACAAAGCCGTGGCCCCTCACTCCCTCCCTCCAGAACAGCCCCGCGACTGCTGACGGGGCAGAGAATATGGAGTCAGGCACAGATTCAGGGGCTATTGCTGCCTGCAGCGCTGTTTATATTGAACTCAACCCAGGCACACCTGGGGAGGGCCGGCCGGCAGGGTCAGGCTACCCAAGTCACCTAATCCTCAGCCCTCAGGAAATCACATTGTTGAAAATGGACCTCACTAAGGCAGAATAGAAGCCAAGGAATAAAAGGACACAATGCCATTTGTAGCACCGTAGGTGTGTCTAGAGGTAATCACGTGACTTGTAGTAAGTCAGAAAGTGAAAGACACATATCGTATCATATCTCTTATAGGTGTGACCGAAAAATGGATACCAGGGCAGATATTTCCACGGAGAAGGGCAATCACAGATTCATTCAACAAACTTATGGTTCACCAATGGAAAGGTGTGAGGATTGGTTTCATTATGATATTGGGGTTAACAGACATATACAAACACAGGTGACATATATAATCACCAAAGACCTACAGAATACCAAGAGAAGACTACTCAACATTCTGTCATAAGGTACATGGGAAAAGGATCCCAGGAAGAACAGACATATGTGTATGTGTAAAAGAACCACATCTTCGACACCTACAACAAGCCAAACATTGTAATCATATTTGCTGTAATAAAAAATAAAAAATTACATTAAAAACTCGAACAAGAAGCAGTGAGACAAACTTGAGGGGCTTTCTCCTGGCACATTCCATTCTAAATTCCAATCTAGAACATGACTTCCATTGAGGCTCTGTTGCTCTAGTAAGCAGATTTGGTAAGGGAGAACTGCTGCCCCCTTGTGGCCGTTTCACAAAACAGCAGCTTTAATCCCAGCGCTAATGGTCAGTTGATATTCAAAATCATTGCAGGCCTGTAAAGGACACCTGCCCTTAAAACAAATACCGGGTTCATATATCGACCAAAAAATTCAAAGGATGTCCATATTTCAAAACGACAGTTTCAAAAGGCATAATTTACACACATTAGTGTTCTGCTTCTTTTTCTTTCTTTCTTTTTTTGTTAAAAAAACGGGAAAGGCAAAAAGCATCCCTCAGAATGGGCGAAAATATTTGCAAACGAATCAATGGACAAAGGTTTAATCTCCAATATATATAAAGAGCTCATGCAGCTTAATATTAAAAAAACAAACAACCCAATACAAAAATGGGCAGAAGATCTAAAGAGACGTTTCTTCAAAGAAGACACAGAGATGGCCAAGACGCACATGAAAAGCTGCTCAACATCACTAATTATTAGAGAAATGCAAATCAAAACTACAATGAGGTATCACCTCACACCTGTTAGAATCGGCATCATCAGAAAATCTACAAACAACAAATTCTGGGGAGGGTGTGGACAAAAGGATCCCTCTTCCACTAGTGGTGGAAATGTAAATTGATACAGTCACGATGGAGAACAGTATGGAGTTTCCTTAAAAAACCTAGATATAGAATTACCATATGATCCAGCAATCCCGCTTCTGGGCATATACCCAGAGAAAACCATAAATCAAAAAGGCACATTCACCACAATGCTCATTTCAGCACTATTTACAATAGCCAGGTAATGGAAGCAACCTAAATACCCACAGACAGACGAATGGATAAAGATGTGGTACATATATAAAATGGAATATTACTCAGCCATAAGAAGGAATGAAACTGGGTCATTTGTAGAGACGTCGAAGGATCTAGAGACTGTCATACAGAATGAAGTAAGTCAGAAAGAGAAAAACAAATATGGTATATTAATGCATATATGTGGAACCTAGAAAAATGGTACAGATGAACTGGTTTGCAGGGAAGAAATAGAGACACAGAGGTAGAGAACACATGTATGGACACCTAGTGTGGGAAGCCATGGGGTGGTGGTGGTGGGATGAGTTGGGAGATTGGGATTGACCTGTACACATGTATATGCATAAAATACATAACTAATAATAACCTGCTGTATAAAAAAATAAATAAAATTAAATTTTAAAATTTAAAAAATAAAATTTAAAAATAAAACAGAAAAAAGTTCTTCCCTTCACACAGATGTATTTATATGAATGAATGATTTCCATGCTTATATCTATAAATACATAAAAGAGGAATAAAATCTAACTTGAACAAAAAAAGAAAAAAAATAACCTGAACCCACCAGTTAGACAGAGGAAAACACTATCAGGGCACTTGCTCCAGCGGTAAACAATTCTGAAATTGGTCAGAGGTGGGGAATCATCTCCCATAGAGCCAGCAGCCCACTCCTACGCAAGGAGCATCCTCAATGCAAAGAGGGGGCCATGCCGAGGCATCTGTGAGTAACCGTGAGCTGAGCCCCAGGCCAGCTGCTGTTGAACTTTTGCCACCCTTCCCAGGTAAAACACCTGAATATGTACAAGGGCTTGAAAGCCTAGAGAAAGGGCTGTGGAGCCACAACAGCGACAGCACGCAGGCCGACTTGGTGCCTGCAGGCCAGTCAGGATGGTCCTGTCCCCAGATGCTCTTCTGGAAGCTTTCCATTTCCCTGCCTGAGATACCCCTCCTGCCACCGCCCCCACTGCTTTTTTACTTCCTCACCTCTGCCTGGGGAGAAATTCCAGTGTCAGGTATCGGTGACACATCCTCTTCTTTAGCAGGTGGCAGCCTGGCAACTCCTGCAGAAAGTCCAGCAGAGCCCCACTCACACTGGGCCACGCACAAAGCCACGGACCCTCACTCCCTCCCACCAGCACAGCTCCGGAACTGCCTACGGGGCAGAGAATATGCCGTCAGTCACAGCTACAAGGGCTGTCGCTCACTGGAGTGCTGTTTATATTGCCCTCAACCCAGGGACACCTGTGGCGGGCCGGCAGGCAGTTTCAGGCTGCCAAAATCAGCCAATCCTCACCCCTCAGGGTTCACAGTTGCAGAAAATGAAACTTGCTAAACGGGCCAGGCCCTAGGAACAGGTGTGGGCTCTTGAGAGTCAGGATAGACAAGGGGCTGCAGCTGCGGCTTGTTTTCTTATCATTTTATCTGGTCCATGAGTGGAAAACAACTTCAAGAAGACCCTATCCTAATGAGAGGAACCCAGGAGTCAGGGAGAGGAGTGATGGTGGGTGGAGACAGAGGCCTGGTGCCCTGGCTGCAGTGGAAGTGTCTGGAAGACCAGGCAGAAAGAGCCTGCAGAGAGTGATAGCCATGGTCACAGACCTGTCAGAGCTGCTGTTTGTTAGTTCAAGTCCTGCTCTGAGGTGTTCTGTGTCAGCTCTGAGTGACAGGTGAGCTGTGGGTTCTCTGCAAGGTGGGCTATGTGCACAGTTCCTGTGTGTCCAGCCCTGCTGGGGTACCTGCCCAGGGGAGCTCTGTATCCTGGGAAGGGCCTGAGTAGGAGAGCCCCATGGGCTGCTGGGTAGCTGCAGAGGTGAGCTCCATAACCTGGGAGGGACTTGACCACGAGAGCCCCGTGGGCTGTGGGGTAGGGGTGCCGCCCAGGTGAGCTCCATATCCTGGGATTTGCCTGACCACGAGAGCCCCATGGGCTGCTGGAGACCTGGTAAAGGATATCAGGACAGTCAGTGAAGCCACCGAGGATATACATCCAGTAGCTCCTATTTCCTACTCCCTGCTGGTCATTCTACATTCCACCAGGCCATGGCATTCTGTATTAGACTTCAATGATGCCTTCTTCTGTATTCCATTCATCTCAGAGTCACAAGAATTTTTGGCTTGTGAGTGGCAGGACACAACATGCAACAAAAGCAATAATGCTGGGCCGTCCTGCCCCAATGGTTCAAAAATCCCCACACCATCATTGGGGAAATGTCCTCTAAAGACCTAAAAGTTCAACCTCTGTAAAAGGGAACCCTCCTTCAATATGCAGATGACATTCTGATCGCCAGGCCTACTAAAGACGCCTCTGAACTACCTAGCCAAGAAAGGATAGAAGGTGTCCAAGAAAAACGCTCAAATATCCCAGGCTAAGGTGACATGCCTGGGCTTCATTCTCACAGATATTCGGAGAAACGCATCCCAGGATAGGGAAGAAGCCATTTGCAGCCTTACGTCTTCTAAAACTAGAAGACAGCTTAGGGGTTCTTGGGGAGGCCAAGGTTTTCTGCATCTGGATCCCTAACTACAGTGTCATAGCTGGGCCTCTACATGAAACACTGACACGAAAAGATGATGATCCTTTTGAATAGAATCCAGAAGCAGCTTTTCAAGAATGGAAAGAGCAGTCAATACAGACCCTTGCCCAGGAACTCCCTAATTTAGCTAAACCCTTTGACCTTTACATACCCGGTCAAAGGTTAATCGCCCTTGGAGCCTTAGTGCAAAAACTGGGACCACTTGAAATGGAGCAACACAAGAATGCCCTTCAGGTATGATAAACTATGGTCACCAAGGGCTTTGCCCACCGACTCATCAGGCCAGGATACTGGGGTATCTAAAAAGCTGGAAATCAGCAGCCCGCAAGGCCAGCTCCCTCCTAAGGGAAAAGGACCCCACGTGGTGATCCTAACCACCCATCATGCCCTGAAGTTGCAGGGGTCGCTCTGTGGACACACTGACCTCGAGTGAGGAGGCCCTCCAACTCCAACCTCCAGAGAGATAAACGGGGGCAACGGGCCCCCAAGATGACTCGTGTGACCATCACTTGACCTGGAGTTTCTCTCAGAAAACGACAAGACTGTGCCCCGAAAGAGCAGACTACTGCTTGCAGGACTTACTGCACCCAGAGGGGAGCTAATAAGCTTGGCGGGGGAAACGTATATCACGCTTTCACCATAGAAAACCCTACAGACACCGCGGTGATGGTGGCCAATATGACCGGCTGGACTGCTGGCTACTTCTAAAGGCCGTTGACTCAGTGGACGTCATGGTCCTGGATCACCACTGACCCTGGACTGTCTGGGAGTTGTGCGGGCAGGGCTCTGACACATGGTGCTGTTTGTACATTAATTCAGGGACCTAATTAAAGAAAGCACAGACTAGTGGTCAGAGCATCTAGTCTGGCAAAAACTGTCAGCCTAAGGTCGCCGAACATATGTGGGGTGGTGTGAAACCTGCCACCGCAGCATCTCTGCGCCTCTCTTTCCTGGACCCTTAAAGGTCATTAGAATCTGTAACACTTCCAATGCTGGTGCTCAGGCGGACGAGAAGTGAGGCAGGAGGCCTTGGGACAATCAACCTCACCAGGAGGCTGGTGTGGAGACGTTTTGACCCTCCCCCCATGTATCAGGGCTCCCACCACAACATGAAGCAGTTACAAAAGAGGGGTCTGCACCCTCAACACCCCAAGAATAAGGAACGGAACAAAAAGCAGAGGAGGTGTTCGTCTCCGGCAACGTTCATTAAAAATTCCTGGGAGATAAAAAGAGAATCTGGGCAATAAAATAAAGTCTAACCTGTTTTTCCTTTGTGCTTTGTCTAATTTCACGTGCTCCTAGGGTTCCGCATGCAGAGGTCCCACACCCGGCACTTCAGACCCGATTTCCTAGTGCAGAATGGCTGGGTCGACACCTCAGCTAGTGGGGTCCCATGCAGACTCTGCGGCATAGAGCCTGAGCTGCAGCCAACTCAGCCCTCGAGAGCTCCATCCCCTCCCTCCCACTGACGCTGCCGGGGACCCTACACAGCAGCCCAGCCCACAGCCCATGGGGGAGTGCACGCTCTCACCTCTCCATTCTGTTTTCAAAATAATGTTTCCTTTGCTTCTGAACCAAACTCAGTCTTGATCTGTTGGCTCCAATGACACTGGGCACGGGGACTCCTGTTGGGGTCCACTCTGGAGGATCAGTAACAGAAATTGAGAACATTGTAACTTCAATGAACAGATGTGTGAGCCAAACTGTAGTTAACATAGAGCAGTGTATAATGCTCGGGTAAAATAAGATGTTTCTAAGACTTACATTTGATATTTCCATCACTTTCCTATAAGCAAGTTCAGTGAAGACGTCTGTCTTATTTGTCAGGTCAACATTAGAGAAATGAAGTGATTTATTTTCATGGATGTACATCGAATACTCTTGGCTGAAGCTTCAATCTTGTTTTGAATGCTTTTCCATTGAAAATGATACCACTCTTTCAGCTCCCCCATTTCTGAGAAGTATAAAACCTTATAATTTATTATTACCAAAGAGGAAAGGTAGGAGAAGGGATAAATTAACAGTTTGGGATTAACACATACACACTGCTATGTATAAAATAGATCATCAACAAGGAACTACTGTATAGCACAGGGAACTACACTGAATATTTTGCAATAACCTATAAGGGGAAATAATCTGAAAAAGAATAGATATTTTTATTGACATCATCTATCAATGACAGATAAAATGTAACCTAAGCAAGGCCGATGGTGAGCGCTCTGACCCTGAAGATTTCAGTCATCTAAAGTTTGGGCTCTGCCTATTTCCCAAGGCCCTTAAAGGACATACGTGTAGCCGTAGCTTAAAAATTCCCCAGTTTGGGGTTCGGGGAGGCACTGATTTGGAAAAATCCCTGGTGTTCTCCTTACATGCACGGGACCCTTCCTACAGCTAAAACATGCCTGTCACACCTAGAGGATGGTACACCGTTTGATCGGAAAGAGTTTGGAAAAGGCACCTCATCTCCTCATTGCATGGTGCTCGGGTTCAACCCTCCAGCATCTTTCCTAACAATCTCCTCACTTGGTGATATCAGCACCGTCAACATCCTGTTGCACACAGTTTGGAATTTGTCCAGAGGATGTAGCGGAAGGATGAGAAAAATATAGAGACATGTCTTAGGTGTTCGGACAGGCACATGCCACTCTAATTTCCAATCCAGAAGACAAATTCATCAAAGGCTAGAATTGCCCACGGAAACAGAATAGGGCTAGAGGAAATCCCGCTGTTTTGTGTCCAGTTTCCAAAAACACAAGTTGAAAAATGGAACTCAGGGGCACTAAAATTCATGAAACTGCAGAGTTGAAAATATCTATCGTCGAAAAATGTCTTGAGGTAAGTCACAGAAAAGGACTTGTAAGCAAGGGAGAGTGGCAGGAAACAGATTTGAAGAGGTAGAAAGGACTCCCCATTAAAGCACAAGAAAAGGGGCTGAACATCGCCAATGATGCAGTTGGCCAAAAAGGGTGTATGCATTTTTTCTGAATATATTCAAGTAAAGGCCATACACACTTTTTATCCAACCCAACAGGTGGGCACTGGAAATCAATATCACAAAATGTATCACTTCACATCAGTCAGAAGGGCCATCCACATAAAGTGTAAACACCAGAAATGCAGGACAGGGCGAGGAGAAAAGGGAGCCCTGTGAGGCTGATAGTGGAAATGTAATTTGCCAACGGCCACTCTGGAGAAGTGTATTGTGTTTGCTAAAACATCTAAAAAATGAGCTACAGAGCATAGGGCACTTGCACTCATGGGCGTGTACCTTGGGAAAAACAAAAATCGACAGAAAACAGGCACCCGAACGTTTACCACCTCTCTGTTAAAAAGGGCCTCAACTTGGATATAACCTAAATGTCCCTGGAAGGATAAAATGGATAAAAGAGATGGGGTACTTATGTAGAGTGGAATATTACTCATCCAGAAATCAATGAAATAAGGCCAGTTGTAACAACTCTGGAGGAGTTACATACGATCATTCTAAGTGACATATGTCAGAAAGAAAAAGACACATATCATAAGATGTCACTTAAAGGTGGAATGAAAAATGGCTACACATGAAATAAATTACAAAACAGAAACATAGTCAAATATGTAGAAAATAGACATAAGGCTGCTAAATGGGAAAGGTGGGGAATGGTGAGGTATTATCCAGGAGGTTGAAATTAGCAAAGATACCATTCCAAGTACCAAATTGAATAACTGACAAGGCCTACACGGTACCTCAAAGAACTGCACTCAGCCCACTCAAGTCACTGGAAAATAATACATATGACTGGTAAGCATCTGAAAAAGAAGTTATTGTTGTCTCACAGTACATGAATCAAGTGGATGTACAGCAGCAAAAAACAGAGCTTTGAAAATCAGCTGTAACCAATATAAAAATAAATTTAAAACTATTTATAAAAACAGTGAGACAGACAAAAATTCTTACAACTTTTGTTGAAGGGCTACGATGTAACATGGATTGAACACATGTAGACCCACAGCAGGATGATTATATAAGGCTGGAAGCTATGCACGCTAAGAGATGTTAGAGAGGCTGGGTGAGGAAATGCAGACCTTTTAAAGTAATACTGCCTGGTACCCATTCCATGGGTCCCAAATCTGCAGGTTCAAGGGAGTCTTCTGACAGCGAAAACATGCCTGGGAAACCGAGATGAATGTACACCGTGTGCTCAGGAAAGGTGTCTAAAATGCACCTCATTTTTGATCTCCTGCTGCTGGGGTTCGCCATTCCAGCCACATTACTAACAACCTCCCCACTTGGAGAATCAGCACCTTTAACCTCCTGTTTCCCACAGTTTGCAATTTGTGCAGAGGGTAAATGGGAAGAGGGGGAACCAATGAGAGATTAGCTGTAGGACTTTTGACAGGCACATGTCACTCTAATTTCCCATTAGGAAGAAGAATTAACCAAAGGCTCAGCCTGCCTCCCCAGAACCAGAATAGGGCCGGAAGCAATCCAATGGTTTGGCGGCCAGCTCACAAAAAAAGCGAGTTGCAAAATGGAGCTCAGGAGCAGACAATTCAAAGACCTGCAAAGATATAAATGATAACCAACGTCCAAAAATATATTCAGGTAAGGTAACGAAGAGGATCTGAATGAGAGGCAGAATTGCAGGAAACAGATTTCAAAAGGTAGATTGTACTCACATTTAAAGCATATGAAAAGCAGCAGAATTTCTAAAATGATGCGGTTGGGCAAAAGGGTGTATGCGTTTTTTTCGTGAATATCTTCAGGAAAAAAACACATGCAGAGTTTTTGGCCAACCAAGCAAGAGGGAAATGCAAATCCGCACAACAAAGAAGTCTCAATTTCCACTGCTCAGAAAGGCAATCCAAAAAATGTGTACAAACCAGAAATGCAGGAGAGGCCATGGAAAACAGGGAGCCTAGTCACGCTGATGGGTGGGGTATAAATATCCAAGAGCCACTCTGAAGAAGTGTATGCTGTTTCCTAAAACTTCTAAAATACAAAGCCCCCAAGCAAAGGGGACTTCAACTCACGGGCATATGACTTGGGAAGACTAAATATCAATAAGACACAGGCACCCCAAAGTTTAGTGCTGCTCTGCATACAAGAACCTCAACTTTGGTAAACCTAAAATATCCCAGGAAAAAGAGAAATGCATAAAGAACTTGTGGTAATTTTGTACAACGGAATATCACTCAGACGTGAAATCAATGTATATAAGGCCAGTAGCAGCATAATGAGTGGATTTAGGTATGATGATTCTAAGGGAAATTAGTCACACAGAAAAAGAATCTTATCATAAGATATGACTTATAGAGGGAATGTCAATATCACAACACATGAACTGAATTAGGAAAGAGAACAGAGTCTCACATTTAGAAAAAAAACTCTTATGCCTGCTTCAGGGGAATGGAGAGGTGGGGTGATGCATAAAACCAGAGTATGATATTAGCACAGGTACCATTCCATAAACCAAATACAGAATAGACAAGACCTACACCTTCCTCAGTGAATGGGACTCAACACCCCTATTCCCCGCCGAGGAATATATCTGACTAGTAAGAATCTTAAAACCTATGTATTCATATGTCTCCGTAAGGAAATCAATTGTGTCTAGACTGGCATAAACAGGTCAGTGAAAACCAGCTCAACCCCATAATAAAAATGAATTTCAAAAACAAAACCAAAAAACAGCAAAATTCTTACACAATTCCTTCAGGGGTTCTAATGAAACCTGGAATGACCCTATCTGCAAAGACAGCTGGATGAGACATAAGGCTGGACACTTGGGACTGAGAGGACTGGTGAGATTGGGAGAGAAAATGCAGAACCTTTAAAGTAGTAATGCATGCCACCATTCCATGGGTCCCAAATCTCCAGGTAGAAGGGAATATCACTAAAGTTATAACATGTATGTGAAACCTAGAGAATGGACACCCTGTGATGCCGAAAGGTTTCTAAAACTCTCCTAATTTTTCCTCTCCTTGTGCTCCACTTTGGCATTCCAACTGCTTTACTATCCATCTCCCAACTTAGGAGAGTCAGCCCCTATAACCTCCTGGTTTGCACAGTTTGCTATTTGTGCAGATGATGAAAGGGAAGAGGGAGAACCAATCAGAGAGTAGATGTAGGCATTTGGACGGGCACATGTCACTCTAATTTCCCGTCAGGAAGAAGAATTAACCAAAGCCTCAGCCACCCACAGGGAACCAAGAAAGCCACCCCTGGAACCAGTATAGTTCCTGAAGCAAAATTGTGGATTTGCGGCCAGCTCACAAAAATGGGATTTGAAAATTGGAGCTCAGGGGCCCAGCAATTCAAAAACCTGCAGAGTTATAAAGGACTACTCTCTTCCAGAAATCTGTTGAGGGAAGGCAATGAAGCGGACTTGAAAATGAGGCAGAATTGCACAAAACATATTTCAAGAGGTAAATTGGAATCGCCTTTGAAGCACAGAAAAAGCATCCCAACTTGGACGGTGATGCACTTGGCCAAAAAGTGCGTATGCCTTTTCCCCTGAATATATTCAGGAGAAAACGCATACGTCCTTTCTGGCCAATGAAGCAAGCATGCAATGCAAATCCACACTACAAAGAATTGTCACTTCCCACCGGTCGAAAGGGACATCTGTATATCTGTAAAAACCAGAAAGGCAAGAGCGAGATGACAAGGGCATGAAGCAATGTGATCCCAAGGGTCATGGAGGATTGTGATGACAAGCGCATGGAGCATTGTGATGACAAGATTATGTAGCATTTTGCTGACAAAGGCAAGGAGCATTGTGATGACAAGGTTCATGGAGCACTTTGATGACAAGCGTCATGGAGCATTGTGATAACAGGGGTCATGGAGCATTGGGATGACAAGAGCATGGATCATTGTGATGACAAGGTTCATGGAGCATTTTGATGACAAGAGTCCCGGATCATTGTGTCGTCAGGGTTCATGGAGCGTTGTGATGACAGTGGTCATGGAGCATTGTGATGACAGGGGTCAGGGAGCATTGTGATGAGAAGGTCATGGACCATTGGGCTGAAAATGTTCATGGAGTGTTGTGATGAGAGGCGTCATGGAGCATTGTGATGACAAGGTACTGGAGCATTGTGATGAGAAGACCATGGAGCCTTGTGATGACATGTCTCATGGGGCATTCTGAGGAAAAGGGGCATGCAGCATTGTGATTACAGAGGTCTTGGAGCATTGTGGTGACAAGGGCATGGAGCATTGGGATGAGAAGGCCATGGAGCGTTCTGATGACATGCATCATGGAGCTTTGTGAGGACAAGGGCATGGAGCATTGTGATTACAGCGGTCTTGGAGCACTGTGATGAAAAGGGCATGGATCATTGTGATGAAAAAGGCATGGAGCCTGGTCATGACAGGGTTCAAGGAGCATACTGACGACAAGTGTCAGGGAGCATTGTGATGACAAGGGTATTGAGCATTGTGATGACAAAGGTCATGGAGCATTGTGATGAGAAGACGATGGATAATTGTGATGACGAGCGTCATGGGGCGTTGTGATGATAAGTGTTATGGAACATTTTGATCACAAGGATTTGGAGCATTGTGATGACAGAGGTCATGGGGCATTTTGATTTCATTGTGATGACAATAGCCTGAAGCATTATGATGATGGGCATGCTGCATTGTGATGACAGGGTTCATGGAGCATTGAGATGAAAAGGGGCATGGAGCATTGTGATTACAGGAGTCTTGGAGCATTGTGATGACAAGGGCATGGAGCATCGTGAATGAGAAGGCCATGGAGAATTCTGATGACATGCATCATGGAGCTTTGTGATGACAAGGGCATGGAGCATTGTGATTACAGGGGTCTTGGAGCACTGTGATGACAAGGGTCATGGAGCCTTGTGATGACAAGGCCGTGGAACATTGTGATGGCAGTGGTCATGGAGCATTTTTATGACAGGGGTCATGGAGCATTGTGATGACCAGGGCATGGAACACTGTGATACATGGGTCATGGAGGATTGTAATGACAAGCACATGGAGCATTGTGATAAGAATGGCATCGAGCATTGTGATGAAAAGCATCATGTAGCCTGTGATGACAAGGGCATGGAACAATGTGATGAGAGGTTTCATGGAGCATTGTGATGACAATGGCATGCAGCATTGTGATGCCAAGGGTCATGGAGCTTTGTGATGACAAAGGTCATGGAGCATTTTGATGACAAGAGGTGTGGTGCATTCTGTTGTGTAGGGCAGGGAGCATTGTGATAACAGGGTCATGGAGCAATTTGATGAAAAGTGTCATGGAACATTTTGATGACAGGGGTTATGGAACATTGAGATGTCAAGGGTCATGGAACATTTCCATGACAGGGTTTAAGGACCATTGTGATGACAGGGGAGTGGGTGTATTGTGATGACTAGTGAGGGAACATGTTGATATCAGTGGTGAGAGAGCATTTTTATAACAAGTGCATGGAGCATTGTGATGACAATCTTTATGGAGCATTGTGATGACAAGGTTGTGGAGCATTGTGATGACAAGGGTCATGGAGCATTGAGTTGACAAAGGCACGGAGCATTGTGATGACAAGTGTCACGGAGCATTGTGATGAAAAGTTCATGGAGCATTGTGGTGACAAAGTTCACAGAGCCTTGTGATGATGAGGGCATGGACCATTGTGATGACACAGGTCATGAAGCCTTGTGAAGACTGGAGTCACGGAGAATTGTGATGACTGGGGTCATGGAGCATTGTGATGACAAGGGCATGGAGCTTTGTGATGACAGGGGCATACGGCATTGGTCTGACAAGTTTCATGGATAATTGTGTTGACAGTGGGCATGGCACATTGTGATGACAAGGTCATGGAGCATTGTGAAGACAAGGTCATGGAGTATTGTGAAGACAGGTGTCAGGGAGCATTGTGATGACATATTTCATGGTCCATTGTGATGACAATGGCATGGAGCATTGTGATGCCAAGTGTTATGGAGGATTGTGATGACAAAGGTAATGGAGCATTGTGATGACAAGGGCTTGGATCATTGTGATGACAAGGGCATGGAGCATTGTGATGACAACGGGCAGTGAGAATTTTGATGAAAAGGTCGTGAAGCATTGTGATAACAAAGGCATGGAGCTTGCTATGACAGGGGTCATGGGGCATTGCGATGACAAGTGCATGGAGAATTGTGATGACAAGAGCATGTAACATAGTGATGAGAACTGTCATGGAGCACTGTGATGACAAGGACGTGGAGAATTGTGATGACAAGGGACATGGTGCATTGTCATAACCAGGGCATGGAGCATTGTGATGGCAAGACCGTGGAGCACTGTGATGAGAAGACCATGGATAATTGTGATGACGAGCATCATGGAACACTGTAATGACAAGGGGCATGGAGCATTGTGATGACAGGTGTCATGGAGCATTGTGACGACAGGGGTCATGGATCATTGTGATGACAAGTGTCACGGAGCATTCTGATGACAAGCTTGTGGAGTATTGTGATGACAATGGCATGGAGCATTGTGATGAAAAGGGCATGGATCACTGTGATGAAAAAGGCATGGAGACTTGTCATGACAGGGTTCAATGAGCATACTGACGACAGGTGTCAGGGAGCATTGTGATGACAAGTGTATTGAGAATTGTGATGACAAGGGTCATGGAGCATTGTGATGAGAAGTCCATGGATAATTGTGATGACCAGCATCATGGGGCGTTGTGATGACAAGTATTATGGAACATTGTGATCACAAGGGTTTGGAGCATTGTGATGACAGAGGTCATAGATCATTGAGATGAAAAGGGGCATGGAGCATTGTGATTACAGGGGTCTTGGAGCATTGTGATGAGAAGGGTCATGGAGCCTTGTAATGACAAGGCCATGGAACATCGTGATGGCAGGGGTAATGGAGCATTGTTATCACAGGTGTAATGGAGCATTGTGATGGCAAGGGCATGGAGCATTGTGATGAGAAGGCCATGGAGCATTCTGATGACATGTGTCAGGTAGCATTGTGATGACAATGGCATGGAGCAATGTGATGAGAGCGTTCATGGAGCATTGTGATGACCATGACATGGAGCATTGTGATGCAAAGGGTCATGGATCTTTGTGATGACAAAGGTCATGGAGCATTTTGATGACAAGGGCGTGGTGCATTGTGATGAGAAGGTCAGGGAGCATTGTGATGACAGGGTCATGGAACAATTTGATGAAAAGGGTCATGCAACATTTTGATGACAGGGGTTATGGAACATTGTGATGTCAGGGGTCATTGAGCATTTTGATGAAATGGTTCATGGAGCATTTTGATGACAGGGGTTATGGAACATTGTGATGTCAGGGGTCATCGAACATTGTGATGATAAGCGCATGTAGAATTGTGATGACAGGAGTCATGGAACATTGTGATGATAGGGGTGAGGGAGTATTGTGATGAATAGTGATGTAACATTGTGATATCAGTGGTGAGAGAGCATTTTGATGAGAAGTGCATGGAGCATTGTGATGACAAGGTTTATGGAGCATTGTGATGACAAGATTGTGGAGCACTGTGATGACAAGCGCATGGCGCATTGTGATGACATGGGTCATGGAGCATTGTGCTGACAAGCGCATGGAGCATTGTGATGACAAGGGTCATGGAGCATTGTGCTGAGAAAGGCATAGAGCATTGTGATGACAAGGGTCAAAGAGCATTGTGATGAAAAGTTCATGGAGCATTGTGGTTAAAAAGTCACAGAGACTGTAGATGAGGAGGGCATGGACCATTGTGATGACAAAGGTCATGAAGCATTGTGATGACTGGAGTCACGGAGAATTGTGATGACAGGGGTCGTGGAGCATTGTGATAAGAAGGGCATGGAACATTGTGATGACAAGGGCATGGAGCATTGGTCTCATAAGTTTCATGGATTATTGCGATGACAGTTGGAATGGCGCATTGTGATGACAAGGGCATGGAGCACTGTGATGACCAGGTCATGCAGTATTGTGAAGACAGGTGTCAGGGGGCATTGTGATGACATATGTAATGGCCCATTGTGATGACAATGGCATGGAGCATTGTGTTGCCAAGTGTCATGGAGGATTCTGATGACAAAGGTAATGGAGCATTGTGATGACAATGGCTTGGAGCATTGTGATGACAAGGGTCAGGGAGCATTCTGATGACAAGCTTGTGGAGTAATTTGATGACATTGGCATGGAGCATTGTGATGAAAACGGCATGGGGCATTGTGATGAAAAAGGCATGGAGCCTTTTCGTGACAGGTTTCAAGGAGCATTCTGACGACAAGTGTCAGGGAGCATTGTGATGACAAGTGTATTGAAAATTATGATGACAAAGGTCATGGAGCATTGTGATGAAAAGGGCATGGAGTATTGTGATGAAAGGCATCATGGAGCGTTGTGATGACAAGTGTTATGGAACATTGTGATCACAAGGGTTTGGAGCATTGTGAGGACAGAGGTCTTGGATCATTTTGATTTCAAGGAACATGGAGCATTGTGATGACAAGGGCAGGAAGCAATGTGATCCCAAGGTTCATGGAGTATTGTGATGACAAGCGCATAGAGCATCGTAATGACAGGGTCATGTAGCATTTTGCTGACAAAGGCATGGAGCATTGAGATGACAGGTGTCCAGGAGCACTGTGATGGCAAGCGTCAAGGAGCATTGTGTTTACAGGGGTCAAGGAGCATTGGGATGACAAGGGCATGCATCATTGTGATGCCAAGTGTCATGGAGCATTGGGCTGAAAATGTTCATGGAGTTTTGTGATGACAGGGGTCATGGAGCATTGTGATGACTAGGGAATGGAGCATTGTGATGACAAGAGTACCGGATCATTGTGTTGTCAGGTGTCATGGAGCGTTGTGATGACAGTGGTCATGGAGCATTGTGATGATATTGGTCAAGGAGCATTGTAATGAGAAGGTCATGGAGCATTGGGCTGAAAACGTTCATGGAGTATTGTGATGACAGGCGTCATGGAGCATTGTGATGATAAGGGAATGGAGCATTTTGATGACAACGTCCTGGAGCATTGTGATGAGAAGTCCATGGAGCCTTGTGATGCCAAGTCTCATGGAGCATTCTGATGAAAAGGGGCATGGAGCATTGTGATTACAGGGATCTAGGACCATTGTGATGACAAGGGCATGGAGCATTGTGATTAAAAGTGCATGGATCATTGTGATGAAAAAGGCATGGAGCCTTGTCATGAAAGGGTTCAAGGAGCATACCGATGGCAAGAGTAAGGAAGCATTGTGATGACATGTGTATTGAGCATTGTGATGACAAATGTCATGGGGCATTGTGATGAGAAGTCCATGGATAATTGTGATGACCAGCGTCATGGGGCATTGTGATGACAAGTGTTATGGAACATTGTGATCACAAGGGTTTGGAGCATTGTGATGACAGAGGTCACGGAGCATTTTGATTTCATTGTGATGACAATAGCATGAAGCATTATGATGATGGGCATGGTGCATTGTGATGACAGTGTTCATGGAGCATTTTGATGAAAAGGGTCATGGAGCATTTGTCTGACAAGTTTCATGGATTATTGTGATGACAGTGGGCATGGCACATTGTGATGACAAGGGCATGAAGCATTGTGATGACAAGGTCATGGAGTATTGTGAAGACAGGTGTCAGGGAGCATTGTGATGACATATGTCATGTTCCATTGTGATGACAATAACACGGAGCATTGTGATGCCAAGTGTCATGGAGGATTATTGTGACAAACGTAAAGGAGCATTTTGATGACAAGGGCATGGAGCATTGAGATGACAAGGTCCACTGATAATTTTAATGTCCAGGTCGTGAAATATTGTGATGACAAGCGCATGGAGCTTCCTATGACAGGGGTCATGGAGCATTGCGATGACAAGTGCATGGAGTATTGTGATGACAAGAGCATATAACATTGTGATGAGAAGTGCCATGGAGCATTGTGATGACAAGGAAGTGGAGAATTGTGAGGACGAGGGACATTGAGCTTTGAGATGACCAGGGCATGGAGAATTGTGATGGCAAAACCGTAGAGCATTGTGATGAGAAGACCTTGCGTAATTGTGATGACGAGCATCATGAAGCACTGTAATGACAAGGGGCATGAAGCATTGTGATGACAGGTGTCAGGGAGCATTGTGATGACAGGGGTCATGGAGCATTGTGATGACAAGGGCACGGAGCATTGTGATGACAAGGGCCATTGAGAATTTTGATGACAAGGTCATGAAGCATTGTGATGACAAACACTTGGAGCTTGCTATGACAGGGGGCATGGAACATTGCAATGACAAGTGCATGGAGAATTGTGATGACAAGAGCATGTAACATTGTGATGAGAAGTGTCATGTAGCATTGTGATGACAAGGACGTGGAGAATTGTGATGACAAGGGACATGGAGCATTGTGATGAGCAGGGCATAGAGCATTGTGATGACAGGTGTCATGGAGCATTATTATGACAAGGGCCATAGTGCATTCTGACATAAGATATCACTTATGAAGGGAATGTAAACATGGCTACATATGAACTGAATTAGGAAAGAGAACAGTGTCTCAGATATAGAAAACACACTTATGCTTGCTTAAGGGGAAAGGAGAGGTGGGGAGACACACAAAACCAGAGTTTGATATTAGCACAGGTAACATTCCATAATCCAAATACAGAAGAGACAAGCCCTACTCCTTCCTCAGTGAACGGGACTCAACACCCTAATTCCCGGCAGAGAAATATATCTGACTAGTAAGAATCTTAAAACCTATGTATTGATATGTCTCCGTAAAGGAACCAAGTGTGCCTAGGACGACATAAACACGGCAGTGAGAAGCAGCTCAAACCCACTATAAAAATGAATTTCAAAACAAAACAAAAAACAGTTTAATTCTTACACAATACCTTCAGGGGTTCTGATGAAACTTGGAATGACCCTGTCTACAACGACAGCTGGATGTGGCATAAGGCTGGTCACTTGGGACTGAGACGATTGGTGAGGTTGGGTGAGAAAAGGCAGACCCTCTAAAGCAATAATTCCTGCCCATCATTCCATGGTTCCCAACTCTCCAGGTAGATGGGAATATCACTACAGTTATAACATGTATGGGAAACCTAGAGAATGGACACCCTCTGATGGAGAAAGGTTTCTAAAACTCTACTAATTTTTTTTCTCTCCTTGTGCTCCAACTTGACATTCCAACTGCTTTAATATCAATCTCCCAACTTGGAGAGTCAACCCCTATAACCTGTTTCGCACAGTTGGCACATTGTTCAGAGGATATAAGGGAAAAGGGAGAACCAATGAGAGAGTAGCTGTAGGCATTTGGACGGCCACATGTCACTCTAATTTCCCGTCACGAAGAAGAATTAACCAAACTCTCAGCCTGCCCCCCCCCCCGGAACCTGTACAGGTCCTGAAGCAAAACTATGGATTTGCGGTCAGCTCACAAAAACGCGAGTTGAGAACTGGAGCACAGCGGCACAGCATTTCACTAACTTGCAGAGTTATAAAGGACTACTCTCTTCCAAAAATCTGTTGAGGGAAAGCCACGAGGCAGACTTTAAAATGATGCAGAATTGCACGAAACAGATTTCAAGAAGTATATTGGAATTGCCTTTAAACACAGGAAAAGCATCACAACTTCGACAATTATGGAATTGTCCATAAAGGGCGTATGCGTTTTCTCCTGAATATATTCAGGAGAAAACGCATACGCCGATTTTGACCAACCAAGCAACTGAACAATGCAAATCTGCACTACAAATAAGTATCACTTCCCACCGGTCAAAAGGGTCATCTGCAAAATGTGTAAAAACCAGAAAGGCAAGACAGGCCCTGGAGAACAGTAAGCCTTGTTATGCTCATGGGTGGGATGTAAATTGCCAACAGCCAGCCTGGAGGAGTGCATTGTGTTCTCTAAAAGAAGTAAACAACAGAGCTTCACAACCTAAGTCACTTCCAGTCATGGGAATATACCTTGGGAAAACTGAATATCAATAAGACACAGCCACCCCAAAATTTAGGGCAGCACTGCTTACAAGAACCTCGAATCCGGGACACCTTAAATATCCAAGGAAAGACAAAAATGGTAAAGAAATTGTGGTACTTACGTATGATGGAATATCCCTCAGCCATGAAATCAATGTCATAAGGCCAGTAGAAGCAAAATGAGTGGATTCAGTTTCGATGATTCTAAGTGAAATAAGTCACACAGAAAAAGAAACTTATCATAAGATATCACTTATGAAGATCCTGTAAACATGGCTACACATGGACTGAGTTAGGAAAGAGAACAGTGTCTCACATTTAGAAAACACTCTTATGCCTGCTTAAGGGGGAAGGAGAGGTGGGGTGATGCATAAAACCAGAGTTTGATATAAGCACAGGTACCGTTCCAAAAACCAACTATGGAATAGACAAGACCTACACCTTCCTCAGTGAAAGGGACTCAAAACCCCATATTTCCCGCAGAGGAATACATCAGACTAGTAAGAATCTTAAAACCTATGTATTGATATGTCTCCGTAAGGGAATCAAGTGTGTCTAGACTGGCATGAACATGGCAGCGAGAATCAGCTCAAACCCACTATAAAAAGGAATTTCAAAAACAAAACAAAAAAACTGGGAAATTCTTTACAATTCCTTCAGGGTCGCTGATGAAACGTTGAATGACCGTATCTACAGTGACAGCTGGATGTGGCATAAGGCTGGACACTTGGGACTGAGAGGATTGGTGAGATTGGGTGAGCAAATGCAGACCCTTTAAAGCAATAATGCATGGCAACCATTCCATGGGTCCCACTCTGCAGGTTGAAGAGAATATTACTACAGCAATAACATATACAGGAAATCTAGAGAATGGACACACTGTGAATACGAAATGTTTCTACAACTCAACGAATAGTCCCTCTCCTGGTGCTCCGGTTTGACTTTCCAACTGCTTTACTATCAATCTCCCAACTTGGAGAGACAGCCCCTTTAACATCCTGGTTCACACACGTTGCCAAATTGGCAGAGGATGAAAGGCATGAGGGAGAACCAATGAGAGAGTAGCTGTTAGGCATTTGGACGGTCACATTTCAATCTAATTTCCCGGCAGGAAGAATAATTAACCAAAGTCTCAGCCACCCACCGGGAACCAGTATAGGTCCTTCACCAAAATTTTGGACTTGCGGTCAGTTCACAAAAAACGAGTTGAAAAATGGAGCTCAGGGGCACAGCAATTCACAAACTGACAGAATAATAAAGGAAAACTATCGTCTAAAAATCTGTTGAGGGAAGGCAACGAGGTGGACTTGAAATCGAGGCAGAAGAGCAGGAAACAGATTTCAAGAGGTACATTGGAATCGCCTTTAAAGCACACGAAGAGGGGCACAACTTCGACAATGATGCACTTGGCCAAAAAGGGCGTATTCGTTTTCTCCTGAAGATATTCAGGAGAAAACGCATACGCCTTTTTTGGCCAAGCAAGCAAGAAGGCAATGCAAATTGGCACTACAAAGAAGTATCACTTCCCACCGGTCAAAAGGGACATCCACAAAATATGTAAAAACCAGAAAGGCAAGACAGGCCCTGGAGAACAGGGAGCCTTGTTATGCTGATGGGCGGGATGTAAATTGCCAACTGCCTCCCTGGAGGAGTGTATTGTGTTCCCTAAAACAAGTAAAGAACAGAGCTACAGAGCCAAGGGCACTTCCAGTCTAGGGAATAAACCTTGGGAAAACTGAAAAACAATAATACAGAGCCACCCCAAAATTTAGGGCGGCACTGCCTACAAGAACTTCAACTTGGGTACACCTTAAATATCCCAGGAAATATAAAAATGGTTCAATAAAGTGTGGTACATACGTAAGATGGAATATCCCTCAGCCATGAAATCAATGTCATAAGACCAGTAGCAGCAAAATGAGTGGATTCAGGTACGATGATTCTAAGTGAACAAAGTCACACAGAAACAGAAACTTATCATAAGATATCACTTATGATGATCATGTCAACATGGCTACACCTGAACTTAGATAGGAAACAGAACAGAGTCTCACATTTAGAAAACACTCTTATTCCTTCTTAAGGGGGAATGAGAGGTGGGATGATGCATAAAACCAGAGTTTGATATAAGCACAGGTACTGTTCCAAAAACCAACTATGGAATACAGAAGACATACACCTTCCTCAGTGAAAGGGACTCAAAACCCCATATTTCCCGCAGAGGAATATATTTGACTAGTAAGAATCTTATAACCTATGTATTGATATGACACCATAAGGGAATCAAGTGTTTCTAGACTGGCATAAACATGGCAGCGAGAATCAGCCTAAACTCACTATAAAAAGGAATTTAAAAAACAAAACAAAAAAAACATGGAAATTCTTTACAATTCCTTCAGTCTCTGATGAACCCTGGAATGACCCTAACTACAATGACACCTTGATATGGCATAAGGCTGGACACTTGGGAATGAGAGAATTGGTGACATTGGGTGAGCAAATGCAGACCCTTTAAAGCAATAACGCATGGCACCCATTCCATGGGTCCCAACTCTCCAGGTTGAAGGGAATATTACTAGAGCTATAACATGTAAAGGAAACCTAGAGAATGGACACAGTGTGAATACGAAAGGTTTCTAAAACTCAACTAATAGTCCCTCTCCTGGTGCTCACGTTTGACTTTCAAACTGCTTTACTATCAATCTCCCAACGTAGAGTGACAGCACATTTAACCTCCTGGTTCGCACACGTTGCCAATTAGGCAGAGGATGAAAGGGAAGAGGGAGAACCAATGAGAGAGTAGCTGTTTGGCATTTGGACGGGCACATGTCACTCTAATTTCCTGGCAGGAAGAAGAATTAACCAAAGTCTCAGCCACCCACTGGGAACCAGTATAGCTACTGAACCAAAATATTGGTCTTGCGTTCATCTCACAAAAAACGAGTTGAAAAATGGAGCTCAGGGGCACAGCAATTCACAAACTGGCACAATAATAAAGGACAACTATCATCCAAAAATCTGTTGACGGAAGGCATTGAGGCAGCTTGAAAGCGAGGCAGAATAGCAGGAAAGAGATTTCAAGAGGTATGTTGGAATCGCCTTTAAAGCACAGGAAGAGGGGCACAACTTCGACAATGATGCACTTGGCCAAATAGGGCATATGCGTTTTCTCCTGATTATATTTAGGAGATAACGCATATGCCCTTTTTGGCCAAGCAAGCAAGTGGACAATGCAAATCTGCACTACAAAGAAGTATCACTTCCCACCGGTCAAAAGGGACATCCACAAAATGTGTAAAAACCAGAAAGGCAAGACAGGCCCTGGAGAACAGGGAGCCTTGTTATGCTGATGGGCGGTATGTAAATTGCCAACTCCCTCTCTGGAGGAGTGCATTGTGTTCCCTAAAACAAGTAAACAACAGAGCTACAGAGCCAAGGGCACTTCCAGTCTAGGGAATATACCTTGAGAAAACTGAAAATCAATAAGACAGAGCCACACCAAAATTTAGGGCCGCACTGCTTACAAGAACCTCAACTTGGGTACACCTTAAATATCCCAGGAAATATAAAATTGGTTCAAAATATTGTGGTACTTATGTACGATGGAATATCCCTCAGCCATGAAATCAATGTCATAAGACCAGTAGCAGCAAAATGAGTGGATTCCGGTTCGATGATTCTAAGTGAAATAAGTCACACAGAAAAAGCAACTTATAATAAGATATCACTTATGAAGATCCTGTAAACATGGCTACACTTGAACTTAGCTAGGAAAGAGAACAGAGTCTCACATTTGGAAAACACTCTTATGCCTGCTTAAGGGGGAAGGAGAGGTGGGGGATGCATAAAACCGGAGTTTGATATAAGCACAGGTACCGTTCCAAAAACCAACTATGGAATAGACAAGACCTACACCTTCCTCAGTGAAAGGGACTCAAAACCCCATATTTCCCGCAGAAGAATATATCTGACTAGTAAGAATCTTAAAACCTATGTATTGATATGTCTCTGTAAGGGAATCAAGTGTGTCTAGACTGGCATAAACATGGCAGCGAGAATCAGCTGAAATCCACTATCAAAAGGAATTTCACAAACAAAACAAAAAAACAGGGAAATTCTTTACAATTCCTTCAGGGTCTCTGATGAAACCTGGAATAACCCTATCTACAAGGACAGCTGCATGTGGCATAAGGCTGGACCCTTGGGACTGAGAGGATTGGTGAGATTGTGTGAGCAAATGCAGACCCTTTAAAGCAATAATGCATGGCACCCAGTCCTTGGGTCCCAACTCTCCAGGTTGAAGGGAATATTACTACAGCTATAACATGTACGGGAAACCTAGAGAATGGACACACTGTGAATACGAACGGTTTCTAAAACTCAAATAATAGTCCCTCTCCTGGTGCTCAGGTGTGACTTTCCAACTGATTTACTATCAATCTCCCAACTTGGAGAGACAGCGCCTTTAACCTCCTGGTTCGCACACATTGCCAATTTGGCAGAGGATGAAAGGGAAGAGGGAGAACCAATGAGAGAGTAGCTGTTAGGCATTTGGACGGGCACATGTCACTCTAATTTCACTGGAGGAAGAAGAATTAACCAAAGTCTCAGCCACCCACGGGGAACAAGTAGAGGTCCTGAACCAAAATTTTGCATTTGCGGTCAGCTCACAAAAAATGAGTTGAAAAATGGGGCTCAGGGCACAGCAATTCACAAACTGGAAGAGTAATAAAGGACAACTATCATCCAAAAATCTGTTGAGGGAAGGCAACGAGGTGGACATGAAATCGAGGCAGAATAGCAGGAAACAGATTTCAAGAGGTATGTTGGAATCGCCTTTAAAGCGCCAGAAGTGGGGCACAACTTCGACAATGATGCACTTGGCCAAAAAGTGTGTTTGCGTTTTCTCCTGAATATATTCAGGAGAAAACGCATACGCCCTTTTTGGCCTAGCAAGCAAGCAGGCAATGCAAATCTGCACTACAAAGAAGTATCACTTCCCACCGGTCAAAAGGGACATCCGCAATATGTGTAAAAACCAGAAAGGCAAGACAGGCCCTGGAGAACAGGGAGCATTGTTATGCTGATGGGCAGGATGTAAATTGCCAACTGCCTCTCTGGTGGAGTGAACTGTGTTCCCTAAAACATGTAAACAACAGAGCTACAGAGCCAAGGGCACTTCCAGTCTAGGGAATATACCTTGGGAAAACTGAAAATCAATAAGACACAGCCACCTCAAAATTTAGGGCTGCACTGCTTACAAGAACCTCAACTTGGGTACACCTTAAATATCCCAGGAAATATAAAAATGGCTCAAAAAATTGTGGTACTTATGTACGATGGAATATCCGTCAGGCATGAAATCAATGTCATAAGACCAGTAGAAACAAAATGAGTGGATTCTGTTATGATGATTCTAAGTGAAATAAGACACACAGAAAAAGAAATTTATCATAAGATATCACTTATGAAGATCCTGTAACATGGCTACACTTGAACTGAGTTAGGAAAGAGAACAGAGTCTCACATTTAGAAAACACACTTATGCCTGCTAGAGTTGGAAGGAGAGGTGGGGTGATGCATAAAACCAGAGTTTGATATAAGCACAGGTACTGTACCAAAAACCAACTATGGAATACAGAAGACCTACAAGTTCCTCACTGAAACGGACTCAAAACCCCATATTTCCGGCAGAGGAATATATCTGACTAGTAAGAATCTTAAAACCTATGTATTGATATGTCTCCGTAAGGGAATCAAGTGTTTCTAGACTGGCATAAACATGGCAGCGAGAATCAGCTCAAACCCACTATCAAAAGGAATTTCAAAAACAAAACAAAGAAAACAGGGAAATTCTTTACAATGCCTTCAGGGTCTCTGATGAAACCTGGAATGACCCTATCTACAACGACCGCTGGATGTGGCATAAGGCTGGACACTTGGGACTGAGAGGATTGGTGAGATGGGGTGAGCAAATGCAGACCTTGTAAACCAATAATGCATGGCACCCATTCCATGGGTCCCAACTCTGCGGGTTGAAGGGAATATTAATACAGCTATAACATATACAGGAAACCTAGAGAATGGACACACTGTGAATACAAAAGGTTTCTAAAACTCAACGAATAGTCCCTCTCCTGGTGTTCCGGTTTGACTTTCCAACTGCTTTACTAACAATCTCCCAACTTGGAGAGACACCACTTTTAACCTCCTGGTACACACACGTTGCCAAATTGGCAGAGGATGAAAGGAAAGGGGGAGAACCAATGACAGAGTAGCTGTTAGGCATTTAGACGGGCACATGTCACTCTAATTTCCCGGCAGGAAGAAGAATTAACCAAAGTCTCAGCCACCCACGGGGAACAAGTAGAGGTCCTGAACCAAAATTTTGGACTTGCGGTCAGCTCACAAAAAATGAGTTGAAAAATGGGGCTCAGGGCACAGCAATTCACAAACTGGAAGAGTAATAAAGGACAACTATCATCCAAAAATCTGCTGAGGGAAGGCATCGAGGCGGATTTGAAATCGAGGCAGAATAGCAGGAAACAGATTTCAAGAGGTATGTTGGAATCGCCTTTAAAGCACAAGAAGTGGGGCACAACTTCGACAATGATGCACTTGGCGAAAAAGGGCGTTTGCATTTTCTGCTGAATATTTTCAGGAGAAAATGCATACGACCTTTTTGGCCAAGCAAGCAAGCAGGCAATGCAAATCTGCACTACAAAGAAGTATCACTTCCCACCGGTCAAAAGGGACATCCACAAAATGTGTAAAAACCAGAAAGGCAAGACAGGCCGTGGAGAACAGGGAGCATTGTTATGCTGATGGGCAGGATGTAAATTGCCAACTGCCTCTCTGGTGGAGTGAATTGTGTTCCCTAAAACAAGTAAAAAACAGAGCTACAGAGCCAAGGGCACTTCCAGTCTAGGGAATATACCTTGGGAAAACTGAAAATCAATAAGACAGAGCCACCCCAACGTTTAGGGCTGCACTGCTTACAAGAACCTCAACATGGGTACACCTTAAATATCCCAGGAAATATAAAAATGGTTCAAAAAATTGTGGTACTTACGTACGATGGAATATCCCTCAGCCATGAAATCAATGTCATAAGACCAGTAGCAGCAAAATGAGTGGAATGAGGTTCGATGATTCTAAGTGAAATAAGTCACACAGAAAAAGCAAGTTATCATAAGATATCACTTACGAAGATCCTGTAAACATGGCTACACTTGAACTGAGCTAGGAAAGAGAACAGAGTCTCACATTTGGAAAACACTCTTATGCCTGCTTAAGGGGGAAGGAGAGGTGGGGTGATGCATAAAACCAGAGTTTGATATAAGCACAGGTACCGTTCCAAAAACCAACTATGGAATAGACAAGACCTACACCTTCCTCAGTGAAAGGGACTCAAAACCCCATATTTCCCGCAGAAGAATATATCTGACTAGTAAGAATCTTAAAACCTATGTATTGATATGTCTCTGTAAGGGAATCAAGTGTCTAGACTGGCATAAACATGGCAGCGAGAATCAGCTGAAATCCACTATCAAAAGGAATTTCACAAACAAAACAAAAAAACAGGCAAATTCTTTACAATTCCTTCAGGGTCTCTGATGAAATCTGGAATGACCCTATCTACAACGACCGCTGGATGTGGCATAAGGCTGGACACTTGGGACTTAGAGGATTGGTGAGATTGGGTGAGCAAATGCAGACCTTGTAAACCAATAATGCATGGCACCCATTCCATGGGTCCCAACTCTGCGGGTTGAAGGGAATATTAATACAGCTATAACATGTACAGGAAACCTAGAGAATGGACACACTGTGAATACAAAAGGTTTCTAAAACTCAACGAATAGTCCCTCTCCTGGTGTTCCGGTTTGACTTTCCCACTGCTTTACTATCAATCTCCCAAATTGGAGAGACACCCCTTTTAACCTCCTGGTACACACACGTTGCCAATTTGGCAGAGGATGAAAGGAAAGGGGGAGAACCAATGACAGAGTAGCTGTTAGGCATTTAGACGGGCATATGTCACTCTAATTTCACGGTAGGAAGAAGAATTAACCAATGTCTCAGCCTCCCACGGGGAACAAGTAGAGGTCCTGAACCAAAATTTTGGACGTGCGGTCAGCTCACAAAAAATAAGTTGAAAAATGGGGCTCAGGGCACAGCAATTCACAAACTGGAAGAGTAATAAAGGACAACTATCATCCAAAAATCTGTTGAGGGAAGGGAACGAGGCGGAGTTGAAATCGAGGCAGAATAGCAGGAAACAGATTTCAAGAGGTACGTTGGAATCGCCTTTAAAGCACAGGAAGAGTGGAACAACTTCGACAATGATGCACTTGGCCAAAAAGGGCGTATGCGTTTTCTCTTGAATATATTCAGGAGAAAACGCATACACCCTTTTTGGCCAAGCAAGCAAGCGGGCAATGCAAATCTGCACTACAAAGAAGTATCACTTCCCACCGGTCAAAAGGGACATCCGCAAAATGTGTAAAAACCAGAAAGGCAAGACAGGCCGTGGAGAACAGGGAGCCTTTTTATGCTGAGGGGCGGGATGTAAATTGCCAACTGCCTCTATGGAGGAGTGCATTGTGTTCCCTAAAACAAGTAAACAACAGAGCTACAGAGCCAAGGGCACTACCAGTCTAGGGAATATACCTTGGGAACACTGAAAATCAATAAGACAGAGCCACACCAAAATTTACGGCTGCACTGCTCACAATAACCTCAACTTCGGTACACCTTAAATATCCCAGGAAATATAAAAATGGTTCAAAAAATTGTGGTACTTACGTACGATGGAATATCCCTCAGCCATGAAATCAATGTCATAAGACCAGTAGCAACAAAATGAGTGGACTCTGTTATGATGATTCTAAGTGAAATAAGACACACAGAAAAAGAAATTTATCATAAGATATCACTTATGAAGAACCTGTAAACATGGCTACACTTGAACTTAGCTAGGAAAGAGAACAGAGTCTCACATTTGGAAAACACTCTTATGCCTGCTTAAGGGGGAAGGAGAGGTGGGGTGATGCATAAAACCAGAGTTTCATATAAGCACACCTACCGTTCCGAAAACCAACTATGGAATAGACAAGACCTACACATTCCTCAGTGAAAGGGACTGAAAAGCCCATATTTCCCGCAGAAGAATATATCTGACTAGTAAGAATCTTAAAACCTATGTATTGATATGTCTCCGTAAGGGAATCAAGTGTGTCTAGACTGGCATAAACTTGGCAGCGAGAATCAGCTGAAACCCACTATCAAAAGGAATTTCACAAACAAAACAAAAAAACAGGGAAATTCTTTACAATTCCTTCAGGGTCTCTGATGAAACCTGGAATGACCCTATCTACAACGACAGCTGGATGTGGCATAATGCTGGACACTTGGGACTGAGAGTATTGGTGAGATTGCATGAGCAAATGCAGACCTTGTAAACCAATAATGCATGGCACCCATTCCATGGGTCCCAACTCTGCGGGTTGAAGGGAATATTAATACAGCTATAACATGTACAGGAAACCTAGAGAATGGACACACTGTGAATACAAAAGGTTTCTAAAACTCAACGAATAGTCCCTCTCCTGGTGTTCCGGTTTGACTTTCCAACTGCTTTACTATCAATCTCCCAACTTGGAGAGACACCAGTTTTAACCTCCTGGTACACACACGTTGCCAATTTGGCAGAGGATGAAAGGAAAGGGGGAGAACCAATGACAGAGTAGCTGTTAGGCATTTAGACGGGCACATGTCACTCTAATTTCACGGGAGGAAGAAGAACTAACCAAAGTCTCAGCCTCCCACAGGTAAAAATTAGAGGTCCTGAACCAAAATTTTGGACCTGAGGTCAGCACACAAAAAATGAGTTGAAAAATGGGGCTCAGGGCACAGCAATTCACAAACTGGAAGAGTAATAAAGGACAACTATCATCCAAAAATCTGTTGAGGGAAGGCAACGAGGCGGAGTTGAAATCGAGGCAGAATAGCAGGAAACAGATTTCAAGAGGTATGTTGGAATCGCCTTTAAAGCACAGGAAGAGGGGCACAATTTCGACAATGATGCACTTGGCCAAAAAGGGTATATGCGTTTTCTCCTGAATATATTAAGGAGAAAACGCATACGCCCTTTTTGGCAAACCAAGCAAGCGGGCAATGCAAATCTGCAATACAAAGAAGTATCACTTCCCACCGGTCAAAAGGGACATCCGCAAAATGTGTAAAAACCAGAAAGGCAAGACAGGCCCTGGAGAACAGGGAGCCTTGTTATGCTGATGGGCTGGATGTAAATTGCCAACTGCCTCTCTGGAGGAGTGCACTATGTTCCCTAAAACAAGTAAACGACAGAGCTACAGAGCCAAGGGCACTTCCAATCTAGGGAATATACCTTGGGAAAACTGAAAGTCAATAAGCCAGAGCCACCGCAAAATTTAGGGCTGCACTGCTTACAAAAACCTCAACTTGGGTACACCTTAAATATCCCAGGAAATATAAAAATGGTTCAAAAATTTGTGGTACTTACGAACGATGGAATATCCCTCAGCCATGAAATCAATGTCATAAGACCAGTAGCAGCAAAATGGGTGGATTCAGGTACTATAATTCTAAGTGAAATAAGTCACACAGAAAAAGAAACTTATCATAAGATATCACTTATGAAGTTCCTGTAAACATGGCTACAATTGAACTGAGTTAGGAAAGAGAAGAGTGTCTCACATTTAGAAAACACTCTTATGCCTGCTTAAGGGGGAAGGAGAGGTGGGGTGATGCATAAAACCAGAGTTTGATATAAGCACAGGTACCGTTCCAAAAACCAACTATGGAATAGACAAGACCTACACCTTCCTCAGTGAAAGGGACTCAAAATCCCATATTTCCCGCAGAGGAATATATCTGACTAGTAAGAATCTTAAAACCTATGTATTGATATGTCTCCGTAAGGGAATCAAGTGTGTCTAAAATGGCATAAACATGGCAGCGAGAATCAGCTCAAACCCACTATAAAAAGGAATTTCAAAAACAAAACAAAAAAACTGGGAAATTCTTTACAATTCCTTCAGGGTCTCTGATGAAACCTGGAATGACCCTATCTACAACGACAGCTGGATGTGGCATAAGGCTGGATAACTGGGACGGAGAGGATTGGTGAGATTGGTGAGCAAATGCAGACCCTTTAAAGCAATAATGCCTGGCACCCATTCCATGGGTCCCAACTCTCCAGGTTGTAGAGAATATTACTACAGTTATAACATGTACGGGAAACCTAGAGAACGGACACACTGTGAATACGAAAGGATTCTAAAACTCAACGAATAGTCCCTCTCCTGGTGCTCCGGTTTGACTTTCCATCTGCTTTACTATCAACCTCCCAACTTGGAGAGACAGACCCTTTAACCTCCTGGTTCACACAGGTTGCCCATTTGGCAGAGGATGAAAGGGAATAGGGAGAACCAATGAGAGAGTAGCTGTTAGGCATTTGGACGGGCACATATCACTGTAATTTCCCGGCAGGAAGAAGAATTAACCAAAGTCTCAGCCCCCCACCGGGAACCAGCATAGGTCCTGAACCAAAATTTTGGACTTGCGATCAGCTCACCAAAAACGAGTTGAAAAATGGAGCTCAGGGGCACAGCCATTCACAAACTGGCCGAGTAATAAAGGACAACTATCGTCCAAAAATCTGTTGAGGGAAGGCAACGAGGCGGACTTGAAAGCGAGGCAGAATAGCAGGAAACCGATTTCAAGAGGTACGTTGGAATCGCCTTTAAAGCACAGGAAGAGGGGCACAACTTCGACAATGATGCACTTGGCCAAAAAGGGCGTATGTGTTTTCTCCTGAATATATTCAGGAGAAAACGCATAGGCCCTTTTTGGCCAAGCAAGCAAGCAGGCAATGCAAATCTGCACTACAAAGAAGTATCACTTCCCACCGGTCAAAAGGGACATCCACAAAATGTGTAAAAACCAGAAAGGCAAGACAGGCCCTGGAGAACAGGGAGCCTTGTTATGCTTATGGGCGGGATGTAAATTGCCAACTGCCTCTCTGGAGGAGTGCATTGTGTTCCCTAAAACAAGTAAACAACAGAGCTACAGAGTCAAGGGCACTTCCAGTCTAGGGAATATACCTTGGGAAAACTGAAAATCAATAAGACAGAGCCACTCCAAAATTTAGGCCTGCACTGCTTTCAAGGACCTCAACTTGGGTACACCTTAAATATCCCAGGAAATATAAAAATGTTTCAAAAAATTGTGGTACTTACGTACGATGGAATATCCCTCAGCCATGAAATCAATGTCATAAGACCAGTAGCAGCAAAATGGGTAGATTCAGGTACGATGATTCTAAGTGAAATACGTCACACAGAAAAAGAAACTTATCATAAGATATCACTTATGAAGATCCTGTAAACATGGCTACACTTGCACTGAGTTAGGAAAGAGAACAGTGTCTCACATTTAGAAAACACTCTTATGCCTGCTTAAGGGGGAAGGAGAGGTGGGGTGATGCATAAAACCAGAGTTTGATATAAGCACAGGTACCGTTCCAAAAACCAACTATGGAATAGACAAGACCTACACCTTCCTCAGGGAAAGGGACTCAAAACCCCATATTTCCTGCAGAGGAATATATGTGACTAGTAAGAATCTTAAAACGTATGTATTGATATGTCTCCATAAGGGAATCAAGTGTGTCAGACTGGCATAAACATGGCAGCGAGAATCAGCTCAAACCCACTATAAAAAGGAATTTCAAAAACAAAACAAAAAAACTGGGAAATTCTTTACAATTCCTTCAGGGTCTCTGATGAAAGCTGGAATGACCATATCTACAACGACAGCTGGATGTGGCATAAGGCTGGAAACTTGGGACTGAGAGGATTGGTGAGATTGGGTGAGCAAATGCAGACCCTTTAAAGCACAAATGCCTGGCACCCATTCCATGGGTCCCAACTCTCCAGGTTGAAGGGAATATTACTACAGCTATAACATGTACAGGAAACCTAGAGAACGGACACACTGTGAATACGAATGATTTCTAAAACTCAACGAATAGTCCGTATCCTGGTGCTCGGGTTTGTCTTTCCATCTGCTTTACTATCAACCTCCAAACTTGGAGAGACAGCCCGTTTAACCTCCTGGTTCGCACAGGTTGCCAATTTGGCAGAGGATGAAAGGGAATAGGGAGAACCAATGAGAGAGTAGCTGTTAGGCATTTGGACGGGCACATGTCACTGTAATTTCCCGGCAGGAAGAAGAATTAACCAAAGTCTCAGCCACCCACCGCGAACCAGTATAGGTCCTGCACCAAAATTTTGGACTTGCGGTCAGCTCACAAAAAACGAGTTGAAAAATGGAGCTCAGGGGCACAGCAATTCACAAACAGGCCGAGTAATAAAGGACAACTATCGTCCAAAAATCTGTTGAGGAAAGGCAACGAGGCAGATTGAAATTGAGGCAGAATAGCCGGAAACAGGTTTCAAGAGGTACGTTGGAATCGCCTTTAAAGCACAGGAATAGGGGCACAACTTCGACAATGATGCACTTGACCAACAAGGGCGTATGCGTTTTCTCCTGAATATATTCAGGAGAAAACGCATACGCCCTTTTTGGCCAAGCAAGCAAGCGGGCAATGCAAATCTGCACTACAAAGAAGTGTCACTTCCCACCAGTCAAAAGGGACATCCACAAAATGTGTAAAAACCAGAAAGGCAAGCCAGGCCCTGGAGAACAGGGAGCCTTGTTATGCTGATGGGCGGGATGTAAATTGCCAACTGCCTCTCTGGAGGAGTGCATTGTGTTCTCTAAAACCAGTAAAGAACAGAGCTACAGAGCCAAGGGCACTTCCAGTCTAGGGAATATACCTTGGGAAAACTGAAAATCAATAAGACAGAGCCACGCCAAAATTTAGGGCTGCACTGCTTACAAGGACCTCAAGCTGGGTATGCCTTAAATATCACGGGAAATATAAAAATGGTTCAAAAAATTGTGGTACTTACGTACGATGGAATATCCCTCAGCTATGAAATCAATGGCATAAGAGCAGTAGCAGCAAAATAGCTGGATTCAGGTACGATGATTCTAAGTGAAATAAGTCACACAGAAAAAGAAACTTATCATAAGATATCACTTATGAAGATCCTGTAAACATGGCTACACTTGAACTGAGTTAGGAAAGAGAACAGTGTCTCACATTTAGAAAACACTCTTATGCCTGCTTAAGGCGGAAGGAAAGGTGGGGTGATGCATAAAACCAGAGTTTGATATAAGCACAGATACCGTTCCAAAAACCAACTATGGAATAGTCAAGACCTACACCTTCCTCAGTGAAAGGGACTCAAAACCCCATATTTCCCTCAGAGGAATATATCTGACTAGTAAAAATCTTAAAACCTATGTATTGATATGTCTCCGTGAGGGAATCAAGTGTGTCTAGACTGGCATAAACATGGCAGCGAGAATCAGCTCATACCCACTATAAAAAGGAATTTCAAAAACAAAAGAAAAAAACTGGGAAATTCTTTACAATTCCTTCAGGGTCTCTGATGAAACCTGGAATGACCATTTCTACAACGACAGCTGGAGGTGGCATAAGGCTGGACACTTGGGACTGAGAGGATTGGTGAGATTGGGTGAGCAAACGCAGTCCCTTTAAAGCAATAATGCCTGGCACCCATTCCATGGGTCCCAACTCTCCAGGTTGAAGGGAATATTACTACAGCTATAACATGTACGGGAAACCTAGAGAACGGACACACTGTGAATACGAAAGGTTTGTAAAACTCAACGAATAGACCCTCCCATGGTGCTCCGGTTTGACTTTCCATCTGCTTTACTATCAATCTCCCAACTTGGAGAGACAGCCCCTTTAACCTCCTGGTTCGCACAGGTTTCCAATTTGGCAGAGGATGAAAGGGAAGAGGGAGAACCAATGAGAGAGTAGCTGTTAGACATTTGGACGGGCACATATCACTCTAACTTCCCGGCAGGAAGAAGAATTAACCAAAGTCTCAGCCCCGCACTGGGAACCAGCATAGGTCCTGAACCAAAATTTTGGACTTGCGATCAGCTCACCGAAAACGAGTTGAAAAATGGAGCTCAGGGGCACAGCAATTCACAAACTGGCCGAGTAATAAAGGACAACTATCGTCCAAAAATCTGTTGAGGGAAGGCAACGAGGCGGACTTGAATGCGAGGCAGAATAGCAGGAAACAGATTTCAAGAGGTATGTTGGAATCGCCTTTAAAGCGCAGGAAGAGGGGCAACACTTCGACAATGATGCACTTGGCCGAAAAGGGCGTATGAGTTTTCTCCTGAATATATTCAGGAGAAAACTCATACGGCATTTTTGACCAAGCAAGCAAGCGGACAATGCAAATCTGCACTACAAAGATGTATCACTTCCCACCGGTCAAAAGGGACAACCACAAAATGTGTAAAAACTAGAAAGGCAAGAAAGGCCATGGAGAACAGGGAGCCTTGTTATGCTGATTGGCGGGATGTAAATTGCCAACTGCCTCTCTGGAGGAGTACATTGTGTTCCCTAAAACAAGTAAAGAACAGAGCTACAGAGGCAAGGGCACTTCCAGTCTAGGGAATATACCTTGGGAAAATTGAAAATCAATAAGACAGAGCCACCCCAAAATTTAGGGCTGCACTGCTTACAAGGACCTCAAGCTGGGTACGCCTTAAATATCACGGGAAATATAAAAATGGTTCAAAAAATTGTGGTACTTACGTACGATGGAATATCCCTCAGCCATGAAATCAATGGCATAAGAGCAGTAGCAGCAAAATAGCTGGATTCAGGTACGATGATTCTAAGTGAAATAAGTCACACAGAAAAAGAAACTTATCATAAGATATCACTTATGAAGATCCTGTAAACATGGCTACACTTGAACTGAGTTAGGAAAGAGAACAGTGTCTCACATTTAGAAAACACTCTTATGCCTGCTTAAGGCGGAAGGAGAGGTGGGGTGATGCATAAAACCAGAGTTTGATATAAGCACAGATACCGTTCCAAAAACCAACTATGGAATAGTCAAGACCTACACCTTCCTCAGTGAAAGGGACTCAAAACCCCATATTTCCCGCAGAGGAATATATCTGACTAGTAAAAATCTTAAAACCTATGTATTGATATGTCTCTGTAAGGGAATCAAGTGTGTCTAGACTGGCATAAACATGACAGCGAGAATCAGCTCAAACCCACTATAAAAAGGAATTTCAAAAACAAAACAAAAAAAACTGGGAAATTCTTTACAATTCCTTCAGGGTCTCTGATGAAACCTGGAATGACACTTTCTACAACGACAGCTGGAGGTGGCATAAGGCTGGACACTTGGGACTGAGAGGATTTGTGAGATTGGGTGAGCAAATACAGTCCCTTTAAAGCAATAATGCCTGGCACCCATTCCATGGGTCCCAACTCTCCAGGTTGAAGGGAATATTACTACAGCTATAACATGTATGGGAAACCTAGAGAACGGACACACTGTGAATACGAAAGATTTCTAAAACTCAACGAATAGACCCTCCCATGGTGCTCCGGTTTGACTTTCCATCTGCTTTACTATCAATCTCCCAACTTGGAGAGACAGCCCCTTTAACCTCCTGGTTCGCACAGGTTTCCAATTTGGCAGAGGATGAAAGGGAAGAGGGAGAACCAATGAGAGAGTAGCTGTTAGACATTTGGACGGGCACATATCACTCTAACTTCCCGGCAGGAAGAAGAATTAACCAAAGTCTCAGCCCCGCACTGGGAACCAGCATAGGTCCTGAACCAAAATTTTGGACTTGCGATCAGCTCACCGAAAACGAGTTGAAAAATGGAGCTCAGGGGCACAGCAATTCACAAACTGGCCGAGTAATAAAGGACAACTATCGTCCAAAAATCTGTTGAGGGAAGGCAACGAGGCGGACTTGAAAGCGAGGCAGAATAGCAGGAAACAGATTTCAAGAGGTATGTTGGAATCGCCTTTAAAGCACAGGAAGAGGGGCAACACTTCGACAATGATGCACTTGGCCAAAAAGGGTGTATGCGTTTTCTCCTGAATATATTCAGGAGAAAACGCATACGGCATTTTTGACCAAGCAAGCAAGCGGACAATGCAAATCTGCACTACAAAGATGTATCACTTCCCACCAGTCAAAAGGGACAACCACAAAATGTGTAAAAACTAGAAAGGCAAGACAGGCCCTGGAGAACAGGGTGCCTTGTTATGCTGATGGGCGGGATGTAAATTGCCAACTGCCTCTCTGGAGGAGTACATTGTGTTCCCTAAAACAAGTAAAGAACAGAGCTACAGAGGCAAGGGCACTTCCAGTGAAGGGAATATACCTTGGGAAAACAGAAAATCAATAAGACAGAGCCACCCCAATATTTAGGGCTGCACTGCTTACAAGGACCTCAACTTGGGTACACATTAAATATCCCAGGAAATATAAAAATGGTTCAAAAAATTGTGGTAATTACGTACGATGGAATATCCCTCAGCCATGAAATCAATGTCATAAGACCAGTAGCAGCAAAATGGGTGGTTTCAGGTACGATGATTCTAAGTGAAATAAGTCACACAGAAAAAGAAACTTATCATAAGATATCACTTATGAAGATTCTGTAAACATGGCTACACTTGAACTGAGTTAGGAAAGAGAACAGTGTCTCACATTTAGAAAACACTCTTATGCCTGCTTAAGGGGGAAGGAGAGGTGGGGTGATGCATAAAACCAGAGTTTGATATAAGCACAGGTACCGTTCTAAAAACCAACTATGGAATAGACAAGACCTACACCTTCCTCAGTGAAAGGGTCTCAAAACCCCATATTTCCTGCAGAGAAATATATCTGACTAGTAAGAATCTTAAAACCTATGTATTGATATGTCTCCGTAAGGGAATCAAGTGTGTCTAGACTGGCATAAACATGGCAGCGAGAATCAGCTCAAACCCATTATAAAAATGAATTTCAAAAACAAAACGAAAAAACTGCATAATTCTTTAAAATTCCTTCAGGGGCTCTGATGAAACCTGGAATGACCCTATGTACAATGACAGCTGGATGTGGCATAAGGAGGGACACTTGACACTGAGACGATTGGTGAGATTGGGTGAGCAAATGCAGACCCTTTAAAGCACAAATGCCTGGCACCCATTCCATGGTTCCCAACTCTCCAGGTTAGAGGGAATATTACTACAGTTATAACATGTAAGGGAAACCTAGAGAACGGACACACTGTGAATATGAAAGGTTTCTAAAACTCAACGATTAGTCCCTCTCCTGGAGACCCTGTTTGACTTTCCATATGCTTTACTATCAACCTCCCAACTTGGAGAGACAGCCCCTTTAACCACCTGGTTTCCACAGGTTGCCAATTTGGCAGAGGATGAAAGGGAAGAGGGAGAAACAATGAGAGAGTAGCTGTTAGGCGTTTGCACGGGCACATATCACTGTAATTTCCCCGCCGGAAGAAGAATTAACCAAGGTGTCAGCCACCCACCAGGAACCAGTATAGGTCCTGAACCAAAATTTTGGGCTTGCGGTCAGCTCACGAAAAACGAGTTGAAAAATGGAGCTCAGGGGCACAGCAATTCACAAACTGACCGAGTAATAAAGGACAACTATCGTCCAAAAATCTGTTGAGGGTAGGCAACGAGGCGGACTTGAAAGCGAGGCAGAATAGCAGGAAACAGATTTCAAGAGGTACGTTGGAATCGACTTTAAGGCACAGGAAGAGGGTCACAATTTCGACAATGATGCACTTGGCCAAAAAGGGTGTATGCGTTTTATCCTGAATATATTCAGGAGAAAACGCATACGCCCGTTTTGGCCAAGCTAGCAAGCGGGCAAAGCAAATCTGCACTACAAAGAAGTATCACTTCCCACCGGTCAAAAGGGACATCCACAAAATGTGTAAAAACCAAAAAGGCAAGACAGGCCCTGGAGAACAGGGAGCCTTGTTATGCTGATGTGTGGGATGTAAATTGCCAACTGCCTCTCTGGAAGAGTGCATTGTGTTCCCTAAAACAAGTAAAGAACAGAGCTACAGAGCCAAGGGCACTTCCAGTCTAGGGAATATACCTTGGGAAAACTGAAAATCAATAAGACAGAGCCACCCCAAAATTTAGGGCTGCACTGCTTACAAGGACCTCAACTTGGGTACACCTTAAATATCCCAGGAAATATAAAAATGGTTCAAAAAATTGTGGTACTTACGTACGATGGAATATCCCTCAGCCATGAAATCAATGTCATAAGACCAGTAGCAGCAAAATGGGTGGATTCAGGTACGATGATTCTAAGTGAAATAAGTCACACAGAAAAATAAACTTATCATAAGATATCACTTATGAAGATCCTGTAAACATGGCTACACTTGAACAGAGTTAGGAAAGAGAACAGTGTCTCACATTTAGAAAACACTCTTATGCCTGATTAAGGGGGAAGGAGAGGTGGGGTGATGCTTAAAACAAGAGTTTGATATAAGCACAGGTACCGTTCCAAAAACCAACTATGGAATAGACAAGACCTACACCTTCCTCAGTTAAAGGGACTCAAAACCCCATATTTACCGCAGAGGAATATATCTGACTAGTAAGAATCTTAAAACCTATGTATTGATATGTCTCCGTAAGGGAATCAAGTGTGTCTAGACTGGCATAAACATGGCAGCGAGAATCAGCTCAAACCCATTATAAAAATGAATTTCAAAAACAAAACGAAAAAACTGCATAATTCTTTAAAATTCCTTCAGGGGCTCTGATGAAACCTGGAATGACCCTATGTACAATGACAGCTGGATGTGGCATAAGGAGGGACACTTGACACTGAGACGATTGGTGAGATTGGGTGAGCAAATGCAGACCCTTTAAAGCACAAATGCCTGGCACCCATTCCATGGTTCCCAACTCTCCAGGTTAGAGGGAATATTACTACAGTTATAATATGTAAGGGAAACCTAGAGAACGGACACACTGTGAATATGAAAGGTTTCTAAAACTCAACGATTAGTCCCTCTCCTGGAGACCCTGTTTGACTTTCCATATGCTTTACTATCAACCTCCCAACTTGGAGAGACAGCCCCTTTAACCACCTGGTTTCCACAGGTTGCCAATTTGGCAGAGGATGAAAGGGAAGAGGGAGAAACAATGAGAGAGTAGCTGTTAGGCGTTTGCACGGGCACATATCACTGTAATTTCCCCGCCGGAAGAAGAATTAACCAAGGTGTCAGCCACCCACCGGGAACCAGTATAGGTCCTGAACCAAAATTTTGGGCTTGCGGTCAGCTCACAAAAAACGAGTTGAAAAATGGAGCTCAGGGGCACAGCAATTCACAAACTGACCGAGTAATAAAGGACAACTATCGTCCAAAAATCTGTTGAGGGTAGGCAACGAGGCGGACTTGAAAGCGAGGCAGAATAGCAGGAAACAGATTTCAAGAGGTACGTTGGAATCGACTTTAAGGCACAGGAAGAGGGGCACAATTTCGACAATGATGCACTTGGCCAAAAAGGGTGTATGCGTTTTATCCTGAATATATTCAGGAGAAAACGCATACGCCCCTTTTGGCCAAGCTAGCAAGCGGGCAATGCAAATCTGCACTACAAAGAAGTATCACTTCCCACCGGTCAAAAGGGACATCCACAAAATGTGTAAAAACCAAAAAGGCAAGACAGGCCCTGGAGAACAGGGAGCCTTGTTATGCTGATGTGCGGGATGTAAATTGCCAACTGCCTCTCTGGAAGAGTGCATTGTGTTCCCTAAAACAAGTAAAGAACAGAGCTACAGAGCCAAGGGCACTTCCAGTCTAGGGAATATACCTTGGGAAAACTGAAAATCAATAAGACAGAGCCACCCCAAAATTTAGGGCTGCACTGCTTACAAGGACCTCAACTTGGGTACACCTTAAATATCCCAGGAAATATAAAAATGGTTCAAAAAATTGTGGTACTTACGTACGATGGAATATCCCTCAGCCATGAAATCAATGTCATAAGACCAGTAGCAGCAAAATGGGTGGATTCAGGTACGATGATTCTAAGTGAAATAAGTCACACAGAAAAATAAACTTATCATAAGATATCACTTATGAAGATCCTGTAAACATGGCTACACTTGAACAGAGTTAGGAAAGAGAACAGTGTCTCACATTTAGAAAACACTCTTATGCCTGATTAAGGGGGAAGGAGAGGTGGGGTGATGCTTAAAACAAGAGTTTGATATAAGCACTGGTACCGTTCCAAAAACCAACTATGGAATAGACAAGACCTACACCTTCCTCAGTGAAAGGGACTCAAAACCCCATATTTACCGCAGAGGAATATATCTGACTAGTAAGAATCTTAAAACCTATGTATTGATATGTCTCCGTAAGGGAATCAAGTGTGTCTAGACTGGCATAAACATGGCAGCGAGAATCAGCTCAAACCCACTATAAAAAGGATTTTCAAAAACAAAACAAAAAAACTGGGAAATTCTTTACTATTCCTTCAGGGTCTCTGATGAAAGCTGGAATGACCCTATCTACAAGGACAGCTGGATGTGGCATAAGGAGGGACACTTGGGACTGAGACGATTGGTGAGATTGGGTGAGCAAATGCAGACCCTTTAAAGCAATAATGCATGGCACCCATTCCATGGGTCCGAACTCTCCAGGTTGAAGGGAATATTACTACAGCTATAACATGTGCGGGAAACCTAGAGAACGGACACACTGTGAATACGAAAGGTTTCTAAAACTCAACGCATAGTCCCTCTCCTGGTGCTCCGGTTTGACTTTCCGTCTGCTTTACTATCAACCTCCCAACTTGGAGAGACAGCCCCTTTAACCTCTTGGTTCGCACAGGTTGCCAATTTGGCAGAGGATGAAAGGGAAGAGGGAGAACCAATGAGAGAGTAGCTGTTAGGCATTTGGACGGGCACATATCACTGTAATTTCCCGGCAGGAAGAAGAATTAACCAAATTCTCAGCCACCCACCGGGAACCAGTATAGGTCCTGAACCAAAATTTTGGACTTGCGGTCAGCTCACCAAAAACGAGTTGAAAAATGGAGCTCAGGGGCACAGCAATTCACAAACTGGCCGAGTAATAAAGGACAACTATCGTCCAAAAATCTGTTGAGGGAAGGCAACGAGGCGGACTTGAAAGCGAGGCAGAATAGCAGGAAACAGATTTCAAGAGGTACGTAGGAATCGCCTTTAAAGCACAGGAATAGGGGCACAACTTCGACAATGATGCACTTGACCAACAAGGGCGTATGCGTTTTCTCCTGAATATATTCAGGAGAAAACGCATACGCCCTTTTTGGCCAAGCAAGCAAGCGGGCAATGAAAATCTGCACTACAAAGAAGTGTCACTTCCCACCAGTCAAAAGGGACATCCACAAAATGTGTAAAAACCAGAAAGGCAAGCCAGGCCCTGGAGAACAGGGAGCCTTGTTATGCTGATGGGCGGGATGTAAATTGCCAACTGCCTCTCTGGAGGAGTGCATTGTGTTCTCTAAAAGCAGTAAAGAACAGAGCTACAGAGCCTAGGGCACTTCCAGTCTAGGGAATATACCTTGGGAAAACTGAAAATCAATAAGACAGAGCCACCCCAAAATTTAGGGCTGCACTGTTTACAAGGACCTCAAGCTGGGTATGCCTTAAATATCACGGGAAATATAAAAATGGTTCAAAAAATTGTGGTACTTACGTACGATGGAATATCCCTCAGCTATGAAATCAATGGCATAAGAGCAGTAGCAGCAAAATAGCTGGATTCAGGTACGATGATTCTAAGTGAAATAAGTCACACAGAAAAAGAAACTTATCATAAGATATCACTTATGAAGATTCTGTAAACATGGCTACACTTGAACTGAGTTAGGAAAGAGAACAGTGTCTCACATTTAGAAAACACTCTTATACCTGCTTAAGGGGGAAGGAGAGGTGGGGTGATGCATAAAACCAGAGTTTGATATAAGCACAGGTACCGTTCAAAAACCAACTATGGAATAGACAAGACCTACACCTTCCTCAGTGAAAGGGTCTCAAAACCCCATATTTCCTGCAGAGAAATATATCTGACTAGTAAGAATCTTAAAACCTATGTATTGATATGTCTCCGTAAGGGAATCAAGTGTGTCTAGACTGGCATAAACATGGCAGCGAGAATCAGCTCAAACCCATTATGAAAATGAATTTCAAAAACAAAACGAAAAAACTGCATAATTCTTTAAAATTCCTTCAGGGGCTCTGATGAAACCTGGAATGACCCTATGTACAATGACAGCTGGATGTGGCATAAGGAGGGACACTTGACACTGAGACGATTGGTGAGATTGGGTGAGCAAATGCAGACCCTTTAAAGCACAAATGCCTGGCACCCATTCCATGGTTCCCAACTCTCCAGGTTAGAGGGAATATTACTACAGTTATAACATGTAAGGGAAACCTAGAGAACGGACACACTGTGAATATGAAAGGTTTCTAAAACTCAACGATTAGTCCCTCTCCTGGAGACCCTGTTTGACTTTCCATATGCTTTACTATCAACCTCCCAACTTGGAGAGACAGCCCCTTTAACCACCTGGTTTCCACAGGTTGCCAATTTGGCAGAGGATGAAAGGGAAGAGGGAGAAACAATGAGAGAGTAGCTGTTAGGCGTTTGCACGGGCACATATCACTGTAATTTCCCCGCCGGAAGAAGAATTAACCAAGGTGTCAGCCACCCACCGGGAACCAGTATAGGTCCTGAACCAAAATTTTGGGCTTGCGGTCAGCTCACGAAAAACGAGTTGAAAAATGGAGCTCAGGGGCACAGCAATTCACAAACTGACCGAGTAATAAAGGACAACTATCGTCCAAAAATCTGTTGAGGGTAGGCAACGAGGCGGACTTGAAAGCGAGGCAGAATAGCAGGAAACAGATTTCAAGAGGTACGTTGGAATCGACTTTAAGGCACAGGAAGAGGGGCACAATTTCGACAATGATGCACTTGGCCAAAAAGGGTGTATGCGTTTTATCCTGAATATATTCAGGAGAAAACGCATACGCCCCTTTTGGCCAAGCTAGCAAGCGGGCAATGCAAATCTGCACTACAAAGAAGTATCACTTCCCACCGGTCAAAAGGGACATCCACAAAATGTGTAAAAACCAAAAAGGCAAGACAGGCCCTGGAGAACAGGGAGCCTTGTTATGCTGATGTGCGGGATGTAAATTGCCAACTGCCTCTCTGGAAGAGTGCATTGTGTTCCCTAAAACAAGTAAAGAACAGAGCTACAGAGCCAAGGGCACTTCCAGTCTAGGGAATATACCTTGGGAAAACTGAAAATCAATAAGACAGAGCCACCCCAAAATTTAGGGCTGCACTGCTTACAAGGACCTCAACTTGGGTACACCTTAAATATCCCAGGAAATATAAAAATGGTTCAAAAAATTGTGGTACTTACGTACGATGGAATATCCCTCAGCCATGAAATCAATGTCATAAGACCAGTAGCAGCAAAATGGGTGGATTCAGGTACGATGATTCTAAGTGAAATAAGTCACACAGAAAAATAAACTTATCATAAGATATCACTTATGAAGATCCTGTAAACATGGCTACACTTGAACAGAGTTAGGAAAGAGAACAGTGTCTCACATTTAGAAAACACTCTTATGCCTGATTAAGGGGGAAGGAGAGGTGGGGTGATGCTTAAAACAAGAGTTTGATATAAGCACAGGTACCGTTCCAAAAACCAACTATGGAATAGACAAGACCTACACCTTCCTCAGTGAAAGGGACTCAAAACCCCATATTTACCGCAGAGGAATATATCTGACTAGTAAGAATCTTAAAACCTATGTATTGATATGTCTCCGTAAGGGAATCAAGTGTGTCTAGACTGGCATAAACATGGCAGCGAGAATCAGCTCAAACCCACTATAAAAAGGAATTTCAAAAACAAAACAAAAAACTAGGAAATTCTTTACAATTCCTTCAGGGTCTGTGATGAAACCTGGAATGACCCTATCTACAATGAGAGCTGGATGTGGCATAATGCTGGACACTTGGGACTGAGAGGATTGGTGAGTTTCGGTGAGCAAATGCAGACCCTTTAAAGCAATAATGCCTGGCACCCATTCCATGGGTCCCAACTCTCCAGGTTGAAGGGAATATTACTACAGTTATAACATGTACGGGAAACCTAGAGAACGGTCACACTGTGAATATGAAAGGTTTCTAAAACTCAACGAATAGACCCTCCCATGGTGCTCCGGTTTGACTTTCCATCTGCTTTACTATCAATCTCCCAACTTGGAGAGACAGCCCCTTTAACCTCCTGGTTCGCACAAGTTGCCAATTTGGCAGAGGATGAAAGGGAAGAGGGAGAACCAATGAGAGAGTAGCTGTTAGGCATTTGGACGGGCACATATCACTCTAACTTCCCGGCAGGAAGAAGAATTAACCAAAGTCTCAGCCCCGCACCGAGAACCAGCATAGGTCCTGAACCAAAATTTTGGACTTGCGGTCAGCTCACCGAAAACGAGTTGAAAAATGGAGCTCAGGGGCACAGCAATTCACAAACTGGCCGAGTAATAAAGGACAACTATCATCCAAAAATCTGTTGAGGGAAGGCAACGAGGTGGACTTGAAAGCGAGGCAGAATATCAGGAAACAGATTTCAAGAGGTACGTAGGAATCGCCTTTAAAGCACAGGAAGAGGGGCACAACTTCGACAAAGATGCACTTGGCCAAAAAGGGCGTATGCGTTTTCCCCTGAATATATTCAGGAGAGAACGCATACGCCCTTTTTGGCCAAGCAAGCAAGCGGGCAATGGAAATCTGCACTACAAAGAAGTATCACTTCCCACCGGTCAAAAGGGACATCCACAAAATATGTAAAAACCAGAAAGGCAAGACAGGCCCTGGAGAACAGGAAGCCTTGTTATGCTGATGGGCGGGATGTAAATTGCCAACTGCCCCTCTGGAGGAGTACATTGCGTTCCCTAAAACAAGGAAAAGAACAGAGCTACAGAGCCAAGGGCACTTCCAGTCTAGGGAATATACCTTGAGTAAACTGAAAATCAATATGACAGAGCCACCCCAAAATTTAGGGCTGCACTGCTTACAAGGACCTCAACTTGGGTACACCTTAAATATCCCAGGAAATATAAAAATGGTTCAAAAAATTGTGGTACTTACGTACGATGGAATATCCCTCAGCCATGAAATCAATGTCATAAGACCAGTAGCAGCAAAATGGGTGGATTCAGGTACGATGATTCTAAGTGAAATAAGTCACACAGAAAAAGAAACTTATCATAAGATATCACTTATGAAGATCCTGTAAACATGGCTACACTTGAACTGAGTTAGGAAAGAGAACAGTGTCTCACATTTAGAAAACACTCTTATGGCTGCTTAAGGGGGAAGGAGAGGAGGGGTGATGCATAAAACCAGAGTTTGATATAAGCAGAGGTACCGTTCCAAAAACCAACTATGGAATAGACAAGACCTACACCTTCCTCAGTGAAAGGGACTCAAAACCCCATATTTCCCACAGAGGAATATATCTGACTAGTAAGAATCTTAAAACCTATGTATTGATATGTCTCCGTAAGGGAATCAAGTGATTCTAGACTGGCATAAACATGGCAGCGAGAATCCGCTCAAACCCATTACAAAAAGGAATTTCAAAAACAAAACAAAAAAACTGGGAAATTCCTTACAATTCCTTCAGGGTCTCTGATGAAACCTGGAACGACCCTATCTACAACGACAGCTGGAAGTGGCATAAGGCTGGACACTTGGGACTGAGAGGATTGGTGAGATTGGGTGAGCAAATGCAGACCCTTTAAAGCAATAATGCCTGGCACCCATTCCATGGGTCCGAACTCTCCAGGTTGAAGGGAATATTACTACAGCTATAACATGTGCGGGAAACCTAGAGAACGGACACACTGTGAATACGAAAGGTTTCTAAAACTCAACGAATAGTCCCTCTCCTGGTGCTCCGGTTTGACTTTCCGTCTGCTTTACTATCAACCTCCCAACTTGGAGAGACAGCCCCTTTAACCTCTTGGTTCGCACAGGTTGCCAATTTGGCAGAGGATGAAAGGGAAGAGGGAGAACCAATGAGAGAGTAGCTGTTAGGCATTTGGACGGGCACATATCACTGTAATTTCCCGGCAGGAAGAAGAATTAACCAAATTCTCAGCCACCCACCGGGAACCAGTATAGGTCCTGAACCAAAATTTTGGACTTGCGGTCAGCTCACCAAAAACGAGTTGAAAAATGGAGCTCAGGGGCACAGCAATTCACAAACTGGCCGAGTAATAAAGGACAACTATCGTCCAAAAATCTGTTGAGGGAAGGCAACGAGGCGGACTTGAAAGCGAGGCAGAATAGCAGGAAACAGATTTCAACAGGTACGTTGGAATCGCCTTTAAAGCACAGGAAGAGGGGCACAACTTCGACAATGATGCACTTGGCCAAAAAGGGCGTATGCGTTTTCTCCTGAATATATTCAGGAGAAAACGCATACGCCCTTTTTGGCCAAGCAAGCAAGCGGGCAATGCAAATCTGCACTACAAAGAAGTATCACTTCCCACCGGTCAAAAGGGACATCCACAAAATGTGTAAGAACAAGAAAGGCAAGACAGGCCCTGGAGAACAGGGAGCCTTGTTATGCTGATGGTCGGGATGTAAATTGCCAACTGCCTCTCTGGAGGAGTGCATTCTGTTCCCTAAAACAAGTAAAGAACAGAGCTACAGAGCCAAGGGCACTACCAGTCTAGGGAATATACCTTGGGAAAACTGAAAATCAATAAGACAGAGCCACCCCAAAATTTAGGGCTGCACTGCATACAAGGACCTCAACTTGGATACACCTTAAGTATCCCAGAAAATATAAACATGGTTCAAAAAATTGTGGTACTTATGTACGATGGAATATCCCTCAGCCATGAAATCAATGTCATAAGACCAGTAGCAGCAAAATGGGTGGATTCAGGTACGATGATTCTAAGTGAAATAAGTCACACAGAAAAAGAAACTTATCATAAGATATCACTTATGAAGATCCTGTAAACATGGCTACACTTGAACTGAGTTAGGAAAGAGAACAGTGTCTCACATTTAGAAAACAGTCTTATACCTGCTTAAGGGGGAAGGAGAGGTGGGGTGATGCATAAAACCAGAGTTTGATATAAGCACAGGTACCGTTCCAAAAACCAACTATGGAATAGACAAGACCAACACCGTCCTCAGTGAAAGGGACTCAAAACCCCATATTTCCCGCAGAGGAAAGTATCTGACTAGTAAGAATCTTAAAACCTATGTATTGATATGTCTCCATAAGGGAATCAAGTGTGTCTAGACTGGCATAAACATGGCAGCGAGAATCAGCTCAAACCCACTATAAAAAGGATTTTCAAAAACAAAACAAAAAAACTGGGAAATTCTTTACTATTCCTTCAGGGTCTCTGATGAAGGCTGGAATGACCCTATCTACAACGACAGCTGGATGTGGCATAAGGAGGGACACTTGGGACTGAGACGATTGGTGAGATTGGGTGAGCAAATGCAGACCCTTTAAAGCAATAATGCATGGCACCCATTCCATGGGTCCGAACTCTCCAGGTTGAAGGGAATATTACTACAGCTATAACATGTGCGGGAAACCTAGAGAACGGACACACTGTGAATACGAAAGGTTTCTAAAACTCAACGAATAGTCCCTCTCCTGGTGCTCCGGTTTGACTTTCCGTCTGCTTTACTATCAACCTCCCAACTTGGAGAGACAGCCCCTTTAACCTCTTGGTTCGCACAGGTTGCCAATTTGGCAGAGGATGAAAGGGAAGAGGGAGAACCAATGAGAGAGTAGCTGTTAGGCATTTGGACGGGCACATATCACTGTAATTTCCCGGCAGGAAGAAGAATTAACCAAATTCTCAGCCACCCACCGGGAACCAGTATAGGTCCTGAACCAAAATTTTGGACTTGCGGTCAGCTCACCAAAAACGAGTTGAAAAATGGAGCTCAGGGGCACAGCAATTCACAAACTGGCCGAGTAATAAAGGACAACTATCGTCCAAAAATCTGTTGAGGGAAGGCAACGAGGCGGACTTGAAATCGAGGCAGAATAGCAGGAAACAGATTTCAAGAGGTACGTTGGAATCGCCTTTAAAGCACAGGAAGAGGGGCACAACTTCGACAATGATGCACTTGGCCAAAAAGGGCGTATGCGTTTTCTCCTGAATATATTCAGGAGAAAACGCATACGCCCTTTTTGGCCAAGCAAGCAAGCGGGCAATGCAAATCTGCACTACAAAGAAGTATCACTTCCCACCGGTCAAAAGGGACATCCACAAAATGTGTAAGAACAAGAAAGGCAAGACAGGCCCTGGAGAACAGGGAGCCTTGTTATGCTGATGGGCGGGATGTAAATTGCCAACTGCCTCTCTGGAGGAGTGCATTCTGTTCCCTAAAACAAGTAAAGAACAGAGCTACAGAGCCAAGGGCACTACCAGTCTAGGGAATATACCTTGGGAAAACTGAAAATCAATAAGACAGAGCCACCCCAAAATTTAGGGCTGCACTGCATACAAGGACCTCAACTTGGATACACCTTAAGTATCCCAGAAAATATAAACATGGTTCAAAAAATTGTGGTACTTACGTACGATGGAATATCCCTCAGCCATGAAATCAATGTCATAAGACCAGTAGCAGCAAAATGGGTGGATTCAGGTACGATGATTCTAAGTGAAATAAGTCACACAGAAAAAGAAACTTATCATAAGATATCACTTATGAAGATCCTGTAAACATGGCTACACTTGAACTGAGTTAGGAAAGAGAACAGTGTCTCACATTTAGAAAACACTCTTATACCTGCTTAAGGGGGAAGGAGAGGTGGGGTGATGCATAAAACCAGAGTTTGATATAAGCACAGGTACCGTTCCAAAAACCAACTATGGAATAGACAAGACCTACACCGTCCTCAGCGAAAGGGACTCAAAACCTCATATTTCCCGCAGAGGAAAATATCTGACTAGTAAGAATCTTAAAACCTATGTATTGATATGTCTCCGTAAGGGAATCAAGTGTGTCTAGACTGGCATAAACATGGCAGCGAGAATCAGCTCAAACCCACTATAAAAAGGAATTTCAAAAACAAAACAAAAAAACTGGGAAATTCTTTACAATTCCTTCAAGGTCTCTGATGAAAGCTGGAATGGCCCTATCTACAACGACAGCTGGATGTGGCATAAGGATGGACACTTGGGACTGAGACGATTGTTGAGATTGGGTGAGCAAATGCAGACCCTTTAAAGCAATAATGCATGGCACCCATTCCATGGGTCCGAACTCTCCAGGTTGAAGGGAATATTACTACAGCTATAACATGTGCGGGAAACCTAGAGAACGGACACACTGTGAATACGAAAGGTTTCTAAAACTCAACGCATAGTCCCTCTCCTGGTGCTCCAGTTTGACTTTCCGTCTGCTTTACTATCAACCTCCCAACTTGGAGAGACAGCCCCTTTAACCTCTTGGTTCGCACAGGTTGCCAATTTGGCAGAGGATGAAAGGGAAGAGGGAGAACCAATGAGAGAGTAGCTGTTAGGCATTTGGACGGGCACATATCACTGTAATTTCCCGGCAGGAAGAAGAATTAACCAAATTCTCAGCCACCCACCGGGAACCAGTATAGGTCCTGAACCAAAATTTTGGACTTGCGGTCAGCTCACCAAAAACGAGTTGAAAAATGGAGCTCAGGGGCACAGCCATTCACAAACTGGCCGAGTAATAAAGGACAACTATCGTCCAAAAATCTGTTGAGGGAAGGCAACGAGGCGGACTTGAAAGCGAGGCAGAATAGCAGGAAACAGATTTCAAGAGGTACGTTGGAATCGCCTTTAAAGCACAGGAAGAGGGGCACAACTTCGACAATGATGCACTTGGCCAAAAAGGGCGTATGCGTTTTCTCCTGAATATATTCAGGAGAAAACGCATACACCCTTTTTGGCCAAGCAAGCAAGCGGGCAATGCAAATCTGCACTACAAAGAAGTATCACTTCCCACCGGTCAAAAGGGACATCCACAAAATGTGTAAGAACAAGAAAGGCAAGACAGGCCCTGGAGAACAGGGAGCCTTGTTATGCTGATGGGCGGGATGTAAATTGCCAACTGCCTCTCTGGAGGAGTGCATTCTGTTCCCTAAAACAAGTAAAGAACAGAGCTACAGAGCCAAGGGCACTACCAGTCTAGGGAATATACCTTGGGAAAACTGAAAATCAATAAGACAGAGCCACCCCAAAATTTAGGGCTGCACTGCATACAAGGACCTCAACTTGGATACACCTTAAGTATCCCAGAAAATATAAACATGGTTCAAAAAATTGTGGTACTTACGTACGATGGAATATCCCTCAGCCATGAAATCAATGTCATAAGACCAGTAGCAGCAAAATGGGTGGATTCAGGTACGATGATTCTAAGTGAAATAAGTCACACAGAAAAAGAAACTTATCATAAGATATCACTTATGAAGATCCTGTAAACATGGCTACACTTGAACTGAGTTAGGAAAGAGAACAGTGTCTCACATTTAGAAAACACTCTTATACCTGCTTAAGGGGGAAGGAGAGGTGGGGTGATGCATAAAACCAGAGTTTGACATAAGCACAGGTACCGTTCCAAAAACCAACTATGGAATAGACAAGACCTACACCGTCCTCAGCGAAAGGGACTCAAAACCCCATATTTCCCGCAGGGGAAAATATCTGACTAGTAAGAATCTTAAAACCTATGTATTGATATGTCTCCGTAAGGGAATCAAGTGTGTCTAGACTGGCATAAACATGGCAGCGAGAATCAGCTCAAACCCACTATAAAAAGGAATTTCAAAAACAAAACAAAAAAACTGGGAAATTCTTTACAATTCCTTCAGGGTCTCTGATGAAGGCTGGAATGACCCTATCTACAACGACAGCTGGATGTGGCATAAGGAGGGACACTTGGGACTGAGACGATTGGTGAGATTGGGTGAGCAAATGTAGACCCTTTAAAGCAATAATGCATGGCACCCATTCCATGGGTCCGAACTCTCCACGTTGAAGGGAATATTACTACAGCTATAACATGTGCGGGAAACCTAGAGAACGGACACACTGTGAATACGAAAGGTTTCTAAAACTCTACGCATAGTCCCTCCCCTGGTGCTCCGGTTTGACTTTCCATCTGCTTTACTATCAACCTCCCAACTTGGAGAGACAGCCCCTTTAACCTCTTGGTTAGCACAGGTTGCCAATTTGGCAGAGGATGAAAGGGAAGAGGGAGAACCAATGAGAGAGTAGCTGTTAGGCATTTGGACGAGCACATATCATTGTAATTTCCCGGCAGGAAGAAGAATTAACCAAATTCTCAGCCACCCACCGGGAACCAGTATAGGTCCTGAACCAAAATTTTGGACTTGCGGTCAGCTCACCAAAAACGAGTTGAAAAATGGAGCTCAGGGGCACAGCAATTCACAAACTGGCCAAGTAATAAAGGAAAACTATCGTCCAAAAATCTGTTGAGGGAAGGTAACGAGGCAGACTTGAAAGCGAGGCAGAATAGCAGGAAACAGATTTCAAGAGGTACGTTGGAATCGCCTTTAAAGCACAGGAAGAGGGGCACAACTTCGACAATGATGCACTTGGCCAAAAAGGGCGTATGCGTTTTCTCCTGAATATATTCAGGAGAAAACGCATACGCCCTTTTTGGCCAAGCAAGCAAGCGGGCAATGCAAATCTGCACTACAAAGAAGTATCACTTCCCACCGGTCAAAAGGGACATCCACAAAATGTGTAAGAACAAGAAAGGCAAGACAGGCCCTGGAGAACAGGGAGCCTTGTTATGCTGATGGGCGGGATGTAAATTGCCAACTGCCTCTCTGGAGGAGTGCATTCTGTTCCCTACAACAAGTAAAGAACAGAGCTACAGAGCCAAGGGCACTACCAGTCTAGGGAATATACCTTGGGAAAACTGAAAATCAATAAGACAGAGCCACCTCAAAATTTAGGGCTGCACTGCATACAAGGACCTCAACTTGGATACACCTTAAGTATCCCAGAAAATATAAACATGGTTCAAAAAATTGTGGTACTTACGTACGATGGAATATCCCTCAGCCATGAAATCAATGTCATAAGACCAGTAGCAGCAAAATGGGTGGATTCTGCTACGATGATTCTAAGTGAAATAAGTCACACAGAAAAAGAAACTTATCATAAGATATCACTTATGAAGATCCTGTAAACATGGCTACACTTGAACTGAGTTAGGAAAGAGAACAGTGTCTCACATTTAGAAAACACTCTTATACCTGCTTAAGGGGGAAGGAGAGGTGGGGTGATGCATAAAACCAGAGTTTGATATAAGCACAGGTACCGTTCCAAAAACCAACTATGGAATAGACAAGACCTACACCGTCCTCAGCGAAAGGGACTCAAAACCCCATATTTCCCGCAGAGGAAAATATCTGACTAGTAAGAATCTTAAAACTTATGTATTGATATGTCTCCGTAAGGGAATCAAGTGTGTCTAGACTGGCATAAACATGGCAGCGAGAATCAGCTCAAACCCACTATAAAAAGGAATTTCAAAAACAAAACAAAAAAACTGGGAAATTCTTTACAATTCCTTCAGGGTCTCTGATGAAAGCTGGAATGACCCTATCTACAACGACAGCTGGATGTGGCATAAGGAGGGACACTTGGGACTGAGACGATTGGTGAGATTGGGTGAGCAAATGCAGACCCTTTAAAGCAATAATGCATGGCACCCATTCCATGGGTCCGAACTCTCCAGGTTGAAGGGAATATTACTACAGCTATAACATGTGCCGGAAACCTAGAGAACGGACACACTGTGAATACGAAAGGTTTCTAAAACTCAACGAATAGTCCCTCTCCTGGTGCTCCGGTTTGACTTTCCGTCTGCTTTACTATCAACCTCCCAACTTGGAGAGACAGCCCCTTTAACCTCTTGGTTCGCACAGGTTGCCAATTTGGCAGAGGATGAAAGGGAAGAGGGAGAACCAATGAGAGAGTAGCTGTTAGGCATTTGGACGGGCACATATCACTCTAATTTCCCGGCAGGAAGAAGAATTAACCAAATTCTCAGCCACCCACCGGGAACCAGTATAGGTCCTGAACCAAAATTTTGGACTTGCGGTCAGCTCACCAAAAACGAGTTGAAAAATGGAGCTCAGGGGCACAGCAATTCACAAACTGGCCGAGTAATAAAGGACAACTATCGTCCAAAAATCTGTTGAGGGAAGGCAACGAGGCGGACTTGAAAGCGAGGCAGAATAGCAGGAAACAGATTTCAAGAGGTACGTTGGAATCGCCTTTAAAGCACAGGAAGAGGGGCACAACTTCGACAATGATGCACTTGGCCAAAAAGGGCGTATGCGTTTTCTCCTGAATATATTCAGGAGAAAACGCATACGCCCTTTTTGGCCAAGCAAGCAAGCGGGCAATGCAAATCTGCACTACAAAGAAGTATCACTTCCCACCGGTCAAAAGGGACATCCACAAAATGTGTAAGAACAAGAAAGGCAAGACAGGCCCTGGAGAACAGGGAGCCTTGTTATGCTGATGGGCGGGATGTAAATTGCCAACTGCCTCTCTGGAGGAGTGTATTCTGTTCCCTAAAACAAGTAAAGAACAGAGCTACAGAGCCAAGGGCACTACCAGTCTAGGGAATATACCTTGGGAAAACTGAAAATCAATAAGACAGAGCCACCCCAAAATTTAGGGCTGTACTGCATACAAGGACCTCAACTTGGATACACCTTAAGCATCCCAGAAAATATAAACATGGTTCAAAAAATTGTGGTACTTACGTACGATGGAATATCCCTCAGCCATGAAATCAATGTCATAAGACCAGTAGCAGCAAAATGGGTGGATTCAGGTACGATGATTCTAAGTGAAATAAGTCACACAGAAAAAGAAACTTATCATAAGATATCACTTATGAAGATCCTGTAAACATGGCTACACTTGAACTGAGTTAGGAAAGAGAACAGTGTCTCACATTTAGAAAACACTCTTATACCTGCTTAAGGGGGAAGGAGAGGTGGGGTGATGCATAAAACCAGAGTTTGATATAAGCACAGGTACCGTTCCAAAAACCAACTATGGAATAGACAAGACCTACACCGTCCTCAGCGAAAGGGACTCAAAACCCCATATTTCCCGCAGAGGAGAATATCTGACTAGTAAGAATCTTAAAACCTTTGTATTGATATGTCTCCGTAAGGGAATCAAGTGTGTCTAGACTGGCATAAACATGGCAGCGAGAATCAGCTCAAACCCACTATAAAAAGGAATTTCAAAAACAAAACAAAAAAACTGGGAAATTCTTTACAATTCCTTCAGGGTCTCTGATGAAGGCTGGAATGACCCTATCTACAACGACAGCTGGATGTGGCATAAGGAGGGACACTTGGGACTGAGACGATTGGTGAGATTGGGTGAGCAAATGCAGACCCTTTAAAGCAATAATGCATGGCACCCATTCCATGGGTCCGAACTCTCCAGGTTGAAGGGAATATTACTACAGCTATAACATGTGCGGGAAACCTAGAGAACGGACACACTGTGAATACGAAAGGTTTCTAAAACTCAACGCATAGTCCCTCTCCTGGTGCTCCGGTTTGACTTTCCGTCTGCTTTACTATCAACCTCCCAACTTGGAGAGACAGCCCCTTTAACCTCTTGGTTCGCACAGGTTGCCAATTTGGCAGAGGATGAAAGGGAAGAGGGAGAACCAATGAGAGAGTAGCTGTTAGGCATTTGGACGGGCACATATCACTGTAATTTCCCGGCAGGAAGAAGAATTAACCAAATTCTCAGCCACCCACCGGGAACCAGTATAGGTCCTGAACCAAAATTTTGGACTTGCGGTCAGCTCACCAAAAACGAGTTGAAAAATGGAGCTCAGGGGCACAGCAATTCACAAACTGGCCGAGTAATAAAGGACAACTATCGTCCAAAAATCTGTTGAGGGAAGGCAACGAGGCGGACTTGAAAGCGAGGCAGAATAGCAGGAAACAGATTTCAAGAGGTACGTTGGAATCGCCTTTAAAGCACAGGAAGAGGGGCACAACTTCGACAATGATGCACTTGGCCACAAAGGGCGTATGCGTTTTCTCCTGAATATATTCAGGAGAAAACGCATACGCCCTTTTTGGCCAAGCAAGCAAGCGGGCAATGCAAATCTGCACTACAGAGAAGTATCACTTCCCACCGGTCAAAAGGGACATCCACAAAATGTGTAAGAACAAGAAAGGCAAGACAGGCCCTGGAGAACAGGGAGCCTTGTTATGCTGATGGGCGGGATGTAAATTGCCAACTGCCTCTCTGGAGGAGTGCATTCTGTTCCCTACAACAAGTAAAGAACAGAGCTACAGAGCCAAGGGCACTACCAGTCTAGGGAATATACCTTGGGAAAACTGAAAATCAATAAGACAGAGCCACCCCAAAATTTAGGGCTGCACTGCATACAAGGACCTCAACTTGGATACACCTTAAGTATCCCAGAAAATATAAACATGGTTCAAAAAATTGTGGTACTTACGTACGATGGAATATCCCTCAGCCATGAAATCAATGTCATAAGACCAGTAGCAGCAAAATGGGTGGATTCAGGTACGATGATTCTAAGTGAAATAAGTCACACAGAAAAAGAAACTTATCATAAGATATCACTTATGAAGATCCTGTAAACATGGCTACACTTGAACTGAGTTAGGAAAGAGAACAGTGTCTCACATTTAGAAAACACTCTTATACCTGCTTAAGGGGGAAGGAGAGGTGGGGTGATGCATAAAACCAGAGTTTGATATAAGCACAGGTACCGTTCCAAAAACCAACTATGGAATAGACAAACCTACACCGTCCTCAGTGAAAGGGACTCAAAACCCCATATTTCCCGCAGAGGAAAATATCTGACTAGTAAGAATCTTAAAACCTATGTATTGATATGTCTCCGTAAGGGAATCAAGTGTGTCTAGACAGGCATAAACATGGCAGCGAGAATCAGCTCAAACCCACTATAAAAAGGAATTTCAAAAACAAAACAAAAAAACTGGGAAATTCTTTACAATTCCTTCAGGGTCTCTGATGAAAGCTGGAATGACCCTATCTACAATGACAGCTGGATGTGGCATAAGGAGGGACACTTGGGACTGAGATGATTGGTGAGATTGGGTGAGCAAATGCAGACCCTTTAAAGCAATAATGCATGGCACCCATTCCATGGGTCCGAACTCTCCAGGTTGAAGGGAATATTACTACAGCTATAACATGTGCGGGAAACCTAGAGAACGGACACACTGTGAATACGAAAGGTTTCTAAAACTCAACGAATAAACGCTCTCCTGGTGCTCCGGATTGACTTTCCGGCTGCTTTACTATCAACCTCCCAACTTGGAGAGACAGCCCCTTTAACCTCTTGGTTCGCACAGGTTGCCAATTTGGCAGAGGATGAAAGGGAAGAGGGAGAACCAATGAGAGAGTAGCTGTTAGGCATTTGGACGGGCACATATCACTGTAATTTCCCGGCAGGAAGAAGAATTAACCAAATTCTCAGCCACCCACCGGGAACCAGTATAGGTCCTGAACCAAAATTTTGGACTTGAGGTCAGCTCTCCAAAAACGAGTTGAAAAATGGAGCTCAGGGACACAGCAATTCACAAACTGGCCGAGTAATAAAGGACAACTATCGTCCAAAAGTCTGTTGAGGGAAGGCAACGAGGTGGACTTGAAAGCGAGGCAGAATAGCAGGAAACAGATTTCAAGAGGTACGTTGGAATCGCCTTTAAAGCACAGGAAGAGGTGCACAACTTCGACAATGATGCACTTGGCCAAAAAGGGCGTATGCGTTTTCTCCTGAATATATTCAGGAGAAAACGCATACGCCCTTTTTGGCCAAGCAAGCAAGCGGGCAATGCAAATCTGCACTACAAAGAAGTATCACTTCCCACCGGTCAAAAGGGACATCCACAAAATGTGTAAGAACAAGAAAGGCAAGACAGGCCCTGGAGAACAGGGAGCATTGTTATGCTGATGGGCGGGATGTAAATTGCCAACTGCCTCTCTGGAGGAGTGCATTCTGTTCCCTAAAACAAGTAAAGAACAGAGCTACAGAGCCAAGGGCACTACTAGTCTAGGGAATATACCTTGGGAAAAATGAAAATCAATAAGACAGAGCCACCCCAAAATTTAGGGCTGCACTGCATACAAGGACCTCAACTTGGATACACCTTAAGTATCCCAGAAAATATAAACATGGTTCAAAAAATTGTGGTACTTACGTACGATGGAATATCCCTCAGCCATGAAATCAATGTCATAAGACCAGTAGCAGCAAAATGGGTGGATTCAGGTACGATGATTCTAAGTGAAATAAGTCACACAGAAAAAGAAACTTATCATAAGATATCACTTATGAAGATCCTGTAAACATGGCTACACTTGAACTGAGTTAGGAAAGAGAACAGTGTCTCACATATAGAAAACACTCTTATACCTGCTTAAGGGGGAAGGAGAGGTGGGGTGATGCATAAAACCAGAGTTTGATATAAGCACAGGTACCGTTCCAAAAACCAACTATGGAATAGACAAGACCTACACCATCCTCAGTGAAAGGGACTCAAAACCCCATATTTCCCGCAGAGGAAAATATCTGACTAGTAAGAATCTTAAAACCTATGTATTGATATGTCTCCGTAAGGGAATCAAGTGTGTCTAGACTGGCATAAACATGGCAGCGAGAATCAGCTCAAACCCACTATAAAAAGGAATTTCAAAAACAAAACAAAAAAACTGGGAAATTCTTTACAATTCCTTCAGGGTCTCTGATGAAAGCTGGAATGACCCTATCTACAATGACAGCTGGATGTGGCATAAGGAGGGACACTTGGGACTGAGATGATTGGTGAGATTGGGTGAGCAAATGCAGACCCTTTAAAGCAATAATGCATGGCACCCATTCCATGGGTCCGAACTCTCCAGGTTGAAGGGAATATTGCTACAGCTATAACATGTGCGGGAAACCTAGAGAACGGACACACTGTGAATACGAAAGGTTTCTAAAACTCAACGAATAAACGCTCTCCTGGTGCTCCGGATTGACTTTCCGGCTGCTTTACTATCAACCTCCCAACTTGGAGAGACAGCCCCTTTAACCTCTTGGTTCGCACAGGTTGCCAATTTGGCAGAGGATGAAAGGGAAGAGGGAGAACCAATGAGAGAGTAGCTGTTAGGCATTTGGACGGGCACATATCACTGTAATTTCCCGGCAGGAAGAAGAATTCACCAAATTCTCAGCCACCCACCGGGAACCAGTATAGGTCCTGAACCAAAATTTTGGACTTGCGGTCAGCTCTCCAAAAACGAGTTGAAAAATGGAGCTTAGGGACACAGCAATTCACAAACTGGCCGAGTAATAAAGGACAACTATCGTCCAAAAGTCTGTTGAGGGAAGGCAACGAGGTGGACTTGAAAGTGAGGCAGAATAGCAGGAAACAGATTTCAAGAGGTACGTTGGAATCGCCTTTAAAGCACAGGAAGAGGGGCACAACTTCGACAATGATGCACTTGGCCAAAAAGGGCTTATGCGTTTTCTCCTGAATATATTCAGGAGAAAACGCATACGCCCTTTTTGGCCAAGCAAGCAAGCGGGCAATGCAAATCTGCACTACAAAGAAGTATCACTTCCCACCGGTCAAAAGGGACATCCACAAAATGTGTAAGAACAAGAAAGGCAAGACAGGCCCTGGAGAACAGGGAGCCTTGTTATGCTGATGGGCGGGATGTAAATTGCCAACTGCCTCTCTGGAGGAGTGCATTCTGTTCCCTAAAACAAGTAAAGAACAGAGCTACAGAGACAAGGGCACTACCAGTCTAGGGAATATACCTTGGGAAAACTGAAAATCAATAAGACAGAGCCACCCCAAAATTTAGGGCTGCACTGCATACAAGGACCTCAACTTGGATACACCTTAAGTATCCCAGAAAATATAAACATGGTTCAAAAAATTGTGGTACTTACGTACGATGGAATATCCCTCAGCCATGAAATCAATGTCATAAGACCAGTAGCAGCAAAATGGGTGGATTCTGGTACGATGATTCTAAGTGAAATAAGTCACACAGAAAAAGAAACTTATCATAAGATATCACTTATGAAGATCCTGTAAACATGGCTACACTTGAACTGAGTTAGGAAAGAGAACAGTGTCTCACATTTAGAAAACACTCTTATACCTGCTTAAGGGGGAAGGAGAGGTGGGGTGATGCATAAAACCAGAGTTTGATATAAGCACAGGTACCGTTCCAAAAACCAACTATGGAATAGACAAGACCTACACCGTCCTCAGTGAAAGGGACTCAAAACCCCATATTTCCCGCAGAGGAAAATATCTGACTAGTAAGAATCTTAAAACCTATGTATTGATATGTCTCCGTAAGGGAATCAAGTGTGTCTAGACTGGCATAAACATGGCAGCGAGAATCAGCTCAAACCCACTATAAAAAGGAATTTCAAAAACAAAACAAAAAAACTGGGAAATTCTTTACAATTCCTTCAGGGTCTCTGATGAAAGCTGGAATGACCCTATCTACAACGACAGCTGGATGTGGCATAAGGAGGGACACTTGGGACTGAGACGATTGGTGAGATTGGGTGAGCAAATGCAGACCCTTTAAAGCAATAATGCATGGCACCCATTCCATGGGTCCGAACTCTCCTGGTTGAAGGGAATATTACTACAGCTATAACATGTGCGGGAAACCTAGAGAACGGACACACTGTGAATACGAAAGGTTTCTAAAACTCAACGAATAGTCCCACTCCTGGTGCTCCGGTTTGACTTTCCGTCTGCTTTACTATCAACCTCCCAACTTGGAGAGACAGCCCCTTTAACCTCTTGGTTCGCACAGGTTGCCAATTTGGCAGAGGATGAAAGGGAAGAGGGAGAACCAATGAGAGAGTAGCTGTTAGGCATTTGGACGGGCACATATCACTGTAATTTCCCGGCAGGAAGAAGAATTAACCAAATTCTCAGCCACCCACCGGGAACCAGTATAGGTCCTGAACCAAAATTTTGGACTTGCGGTCAGCTCACCAAAAACGAGTTGAAAAATGGAGCTCAGGGGCACAGCAATTCACAAACTGGCCGAGTAATAAAGGACAACTATCGTCCAAAAATCTGTTGAGGGAAGGCAACGAGGCGGACTTGAAAGCGAGGCAGAATAGCAGGAAACAGATTTCAAGAGGTACGTTGGAATCGCCTTTAAAGCACAGGAAGAGGGGCACAACTTCGACAATGATGCACTTGGCCACAAAGGGCGTATGCGTTTTCTCCTGAATATATTCAGGAGAAAACGCATACGCCCTTTTTGGCCAAGCAAGCAAGCGGGCAATGCAAATCTGCACTACAGAGAAGTATCACTTCCCACCGGTCAAAAGGGACATCCACAAAATGTGTAAGAACAAGAAAGGCAAGACAGGCCCTGGAGAACAGGGAGCATTGTTATGCTGATGGGCGGGATGTAAATTGCCAACTGCCTCTCTGGAGGAGTGCATTCTGTTCCCTAAAACAAGTAAAGAACAGAGCTACAGAGCCAAGGGCACTACCAGTCTAGGGAATATACCTTGGGAAAACTGAAAATCAATAAGACAGAGCCACCCCAAAATTTAGGGCTGCACTGCATACAAGGACCTCAACTTGGATACACCTTAAGTATCCCAGAAAATATAAACATGGTTCAAAAAATTGTGGTACTTACGTACGATGGAATATCCCTCAGCCATGAAATCAATGTCATAAGACCAGTAGCAGCAAAATGGGTGGATTCAGGTACGATGATTCTAAGTGAAATAAGTCACACAGAAAAAGAAACTTATCATAAGATATCACTTATGAAGATCCTGTAAACATGGCTACACTTGAACTGAATTAGGAAAGAGAACAGTGTCTCACATTTAGAAAACACTCTTATACCTGCTTAAGGGGGAAGGAGAGGTGGGGTGATGCATAAAACCAGAGTTTGATATAAGCACAGGTACCGTTCCAAAAACCAACTATGGAGTAGACAAACCTACACCGTCCTCAGTGAAAGGGACTCAAAACCCCATATTTCCCGCAGAGGAAAATATCTGACTAGTAAGAATCTTAAAACCTATGTATTGATATGTCCCCGTAAGGGAATCAAGTGTGTCTAGACTGGCATAAACATGGCAGCGAGAATCAGCTCAAACCCACTATAGAAAGGAATTTCAAAAACAAAACAAAAAACTGGGAAATTCTTTACAATTCCTTCAGGGTCTCTGATGAAAGCTGGAATGACCCTATCTACAATGACAGCTGGATGTGGCATAAGGAGGGACACTTGGGACTGAGATGATTGGTGAGATTGGGTGAGCAAATGCAGACCCTTTAAAGCAATAATGCATGGCACCCATTCCATGGGTCCGAACTCTCCAGGTTGAAGGGAATATTACTACAGCTATAACATGTGCGGGAAACCTAGAGAACGGACACACTGTGAATACGAAAGGTTTCTAAAACTCAACGAATAAACGCTCTCCTGGTGCTCCGGATTGACTTTCCGGCTGCTTTACTATCAACCTCCCAACTTGGAGAGACAGCCCCTTTAACCTCTTGGTTCGCACAGGTTGCCAATTTGGCAGAGGATGAAAGGGAAGAGGGAGAACCAATGAGAGAGTAGCTGTTAGGCATTTGGACGGGCACATATCACTGTAATTTCCCGGCAGGAAGAAGAATTAACCAAATTCTCAGCCACCCACCGGGAACCAGTATAGGTCCTGAACCAAAATTTTGGACTTGCGGTCAGCTCTCCAAAAACGAGTTGAAAAATGGAGCTCAGGGACACAGCAATTCACAAACTGGCCGAGTAATAAAGGACAACTATCGTCCAAAAGTCTGTTGAGGGAAGGCAACGAGGTGGACTTGAAAGCGAGGCAGAATAGCAGGAAACAGATTTCAAGAGGTACGTTGGAATCGCCTTTAAAGCACAGGAAGAGGTGCACAACTTCGACAATGATGCACTTGGCCAAAAAGGGCGTATGCGTTTTCTCCTGAATATATTCAGGAGAAAACGCATACGCCCTTTTTGGCCAAGCAAGCAAGCGGGCAATGCAAATCTGCACTACAAAGAAGTATCACTTCCCACCGGTCAAAAGGGACATCCACAAAATGTGTAAGAACAAGAAAGGCAAGACAGGCCCTGGAGAACAGGGAGCATTGTTTTGCTCATGGGCGGGATGTAAATTGCCAACTGCCTCTCTGGAGGAGTGCATTCTGTTCCCTAAAACAAGTAAAGAACAGAGTTACAGAGCCAAGGGCACTACCAGTCTAGGGAATATACCTTGGGAAAACTGAAAATCAATAAGACAGAGCCACCCCAAAATTTAGGGCTGCACTGCATACAAGGACCTCAACTTGGATACACCTTAAGTATCCCAGAAAATATAAACATGGTTCAAAAAATTGTGGTACTTACGTACGATGGAATATCCCTCAGCCATGAAATCAATGTCATAAGACCAGTAGCAGCAAAATGGGTGGATTCAGGTACGATGATTCTAAGTGAAATAAGTCACACAGAAAAAGAAACTTATCATAAGATATCACTTATGAAGATCCTGTAAACATGGCTACACTTGAACTGAGTTAGGAAAGAGAACAGTGTCTCACATATAGAAAACACTCTTATACCTGCTTAAGGGGGAAGGAGAGGTGGGGTGATGCATAAAACCAGAGTTTGATATAAGCACAGGTACCGTTCCAAAAACCAACTATGGAATAGACAAGACCTACACCATCCTCAGTGAAAGGGACTCAAAACCCCATATTTCCCGCAGAGGAAAATATCTGACTAGTAAGAATCTTAAAACCTATGTATTGATATGTCTCCGTAAGGGAATCAAGTGTGTCTAGACTGGCATAAACATGGCAGCGAGAATCAGCTCAAACCCACTATAAAAAGGAATTTCAAAAACAAAACAAAAAAACTGGGAAATTCTTTACAATTCCTTCAGGGTCTCTGATGAAAGCTGGAATGACCCTATCTACAATGACAGCTGGATGTGGCATAAGGAGGGACACTTGGGACTGAGATGATTGGTGAGATTGGGTGAGCAAATGCAGACCCTTTAAAGCAATAATGCATGGCACCCATTCCATGGGTCCGAACTCTCCAGGTTGAAGGGAATATTACTACAACTATAACATGTGCGGGAAACCTAGAGAACGGACACACTGTGAATACGAAAGGTTTCTAAAACTCAACGAATAAACGCTCTCCTGGTGCTCCGGATTGACTTTCCGGCTGCTTTACTATCAACCTCCCAACTTGGAGAGACAGCCCCTTTAACCTCTTGGTTCGCACAGGTTGCCAATTTGGCAGAGGATGAAAGGGAAGAGGGAGAACCAATGAGAGAGTAGCTGTTAGGCATTTGGACGGGCACATATCACTGTAATTTCCCGGCAGGAAGAAGAATTCACCAAATTCTCAGCCACCCACCGGGAACCACTATAGGTCCTGAACCAAAATTTTGGACTTGCGGTCAGCTCTCCAAAAACGAGTTGAAAAATGGAGCTTAGGGACACAGCAATTCACAAACTGGCCGAGTAATAAAGGACAACTATCGTCCAAAAGTCTGTTGAGGGAAGGCAACGAGGTGGACTTGAAAGTGAGGCAGAATAGCAGGAAACAGATTTCAAGAGGTACGTTGGAATCGCCTTTAAAGCACAGGAAGAGGGGCACAACTTCGACAATGATGCACTTGGCCAAAAAGGGCTTATGCGTTTTCTCCTGAATATATTCAGGAGAAAACGCATACGCCCTTTTTGGCCAAGCAAGCAAGCGGGCAATGCAAATCTGCACTACAAAGAAGTATCACTTCCCACCGGTCAAAAGGGACATCCACAAAATGTGTAAGAACAAGAAAGGCAAGACAGGCCCTGGAGAACAGGGAGCCTTGTTATGCTGATGGGCGGGATGTAAATTGCCAACTGCCTCTCTGGAGGAGTGCATTCTGTTCCCTAAAACAAGTAAAGAACAGAGCTACAGAGAAAAGGGCACTACCAGTCTAGGGAATATACCTTGGGAAAACTGAAAATCAATAAGACAGAGCCACCCCAAAATTTAGGGCTGCACTGCATACAAGGACCTCAACTTGGATACACCTTAAGTATCCCAGAAAATATAAACATGGTTCAAAAAATTGTGGTACTTACGTACGATGGAATATCCCTCAGCCATGAAATCAATGTCATAAGACCAGTAGCAGCAAAATGGGTGGATTCTGGTACGATGATTCTAAGTGAAATAAGTCACACAGAAAAAGAAACTTATCATAAGATATCACTTATGAAGATCCTGTAAACATGGCTACACTTGAACTGAGTTAGGAAAGAGAACAGTGTCTCACATTTAGAAAACACTCTTATACCTGCTTAAGGGGGAAGGAGAGGTGGGGTGATGCATAAAACCAGAGTTTGATATAAGCACAGGTACCGTTCCAAAAAACAACTATGGAATAGACAAGACCTACACCGTCCTCAGTGAAAGGGACTCAAAACCCCATATTTCCCGCAGAGGAAAATATCTGACTAGTAAGAATCTTAAAACCTATGTATTGATATGTCTGCGTAAGGGAATCAAGTGTGTCTAGACTGGCATAAACATGGCAGCGAGAATCAGCTCAAACCCACTATAAAAAGGAATTTCAAAAACAAAACAAAAAAACTGGGAAATTCTTTACAATTCCTTCAGGGTCTCTGATGAAAGCTGGAATGACCCTATCTACAACGACAGCTGGATGTGGCATAAGGAGGGACACTTGGGACTGAGACGATTGGTGAGATTGGGTGAGCAAATGCAGACCCTTTAAAGCAATAATGCATGGCACCCATTCCATGGGTCCGAACTCTCCAGGTTGAAGGGAATATTACTACAGCTATAACATGTGCGGGAAACCTAGAGAACGGACACACTGTGAATACGAAAGGTTTCTAAAACTCAACGAATAGTCCCACTCCTGGTGGTCCGGTTTGAGTTTCCGTCTGCTTTACTATCAACCTCCCAACTTGGAGAGACAGCCCCTTTAACCTCTTGGTTCGCACAGGTTGCCAATTTGGCAGAGGATGAAAGGGAAGAGGGAGAACCAATGAGAGAGTAGCTGTTAGGCATTTGGACGGGCACATATCACTGTAATTTCCCGGCAGGAAGAAGAATTAACCAAATTCTCAGCTACCCACCGGGAACCAGTATAGGTCCTGAACCAAAATTTTGGAATTGCGGTCAGCTCACCAAAAACGAGTTGAAAAATGGAGCTCAGGGGCACAGCAATTCACAAACTGGCCGAGTAATAAAGCACAACTATCGTCCAAAAATCTGTTGAGGGAAGGCAACGAGGCGGACTTGAAAGCGAGGCAGAATAGCAGGAAACAGATTTCAAGAGGTACGTTGGAATCGCCTTTAAAGCACAGGAAGAGGGGCACAACTTCGACAATGATGCACTTGGCCACAAAGGGCGTATGCGTTTTCTCCTGAATATATTCAGGAGAAAACGCATACGCCCTTTTTGGCCAAGCAAGCAAGCGCGCAATGCAAATCTGCACTACAAAGAAGTATCACTTCCCACCGGTCAAAAGGGACATCCACAAAATGTGTAAGAACAAGAAAGGCAAGACAGGCCCTGGAGAACAGGGAGCCTTGTTATGCTGATGGGCGGGATGTAAATTGCCAACTGCCTCTCTGGAGGAGTGCATTCTGTTCCCTACAACAAGTAAAGAACAGAGCTACAGAGCCAAGGGCACTACCAGTCTAGGGAATATACCTTGGGAAAACTGAAAATCAATAAGACAGAGCCACCCCAAAATTTAGGGCTGCACTGCATACAAAGACCTGAACTTGGATACACCTTAAGTATCGCAGAAAATATAAACATGGTTTAAAAAATTGTGGTACTTACGTACGATGGAATATCCCTCAGCCATGAAATCAATGTCATAAGACCAGTAGCAGCAAAATGGGTGGATTCAGGTACGATGATTCTAAGTGAAATAAGTCACACAGAAAAAGAAACTTATCATAAGATATCACTTATGAAGATCCTGTAAAATGGCTACACTTGAACTGAGTTAGGAAAGAGAACAGTGTCTCACATTTAGAAAACACTCTTATACCTGCTTAAGGGGGAAGGAGAGGTGGGGTGATGCATAAAACCAGAGTTTGATATAAGCACAGGTACCGTTCCAAAAACCAACTATGGAATAGACAAGACCTACACCGTCCTCAGTGAAAGGGACTCAAAACCCCATATTTCCCGCAGAGGAAAATATCTGACTAGTAAGAATCTTAAAACCTATGTATTGATATGTCTCCGTAAGGGAATCAAGTGTGTCTAGACTGGCATAAACATGGCAGCGAGAATCAGCTCAAACCCACTATAAAAAGGAATTTCAAAAACAAAACAAAAAAACTGGGAAATTCTTTACAATTCCTTCAGGGTCTCTGATGAAATCTGGAATGACCCTATCTACAACGACAGCTGGATGTGGCATAAGGAGGGACACTTGGGACTGAGACGATTGGTGAGATTGGGTGAGCAAATGCAGACCCTTTAAAGCAATAATGCATGGCACCCATTCCATGGGTCCGAACTCTCCAGGTTGAAGGGAATATTACTACAGCTATAACATGTGCGGGAAACCTAGAGAACGGACACACTGTGAATACGAAAGGTTTCTAAAACTCAACGAATAGTCCCTCTCCTGGTGTTCCGGTTTGACTTTCCTTCTGCTTTACTATCAACCTCCCAACTTGGAGAGACAGCCCCTTTAACCTCTTGGTTCGCACAGGTTGCCAATTTGGCAGAGGATGAAAGGGAAGAGGGAGAACCAATGAGAGAGTAGCTGTTAGGCATTTGGACGGGCACATATCACTGTAATTTCCCGGCAGGAAGAAGAATTAACCAAATTCTCAGCCACCCACCGGGAACCAGTATAGGTCCTGAACCAAAATTTTGGACTTGCAGTCAGCTCACCAAAAACGAGTTGAAAAATGGAGCTCAGGGGCACAGCAATTCACAAACTGGCCGAGTAATAAAGGACAACTATCGTCCAAAAATCTGTTGAGGGAAGGCAACGAGGCGGACTTGAAAGTGAGGCAGATTAGCAGGAAACAGATTTCAAGAGGTATGTTGGAATCGCCTTTAAAGCACAGGAAGAGGGGCACAACTTCGACAATGATGCACTTGGCCAAAAAGGGCGTATGTGTTTTCTCCTGAATATATTCAGGAGAAAACGCATACGCCCTTTTTGGCCAAGCAAGCAAGCGGGCAATGCAAATCTGCACTACAAAGAAGTATCACTTCCCACCGGTCAAAAGGGACATCCACAAAATGTGTAAGAACAAGAAAGGCAAGACAGGCCCTGGAGAACAGGGAGCCTTGTTATGCTGATGGGCGGGATGTAAATTGCCAACTGCCTCTCTGGAGGAGTGCATTCTGTTCCCTACAACAAGTAAAGAACAGAGCTACAGAGCCAAGGGCACTACCAGTCTAGGGAATATACCTTGGGAAAACTGAAAATCAATAAGACAGAGCCACCCCAAAATTTAGGGCTGCACTGCATACAAGGACCTCAACTTGGATACACCTTAAGTATCCCAGAAAATATAAACATGGTTCAAAAAATTGTGGTACTTACGTACGATGGAATATCCCTCAGCCATGAAATCAATGTCATAAGACCAGTAGCAGCAAAATGGGTGGATTCAGGTACGATGATTGTAAGTGAAATAAGTCACACAGAAAAAGAAACTTATCATAAGATATCACTTATGAAGATCCTGTAAACATGGCTACACTTGAACTGAGTTAGGAAAGAGAACAGTGTCTCACATTTAGAAAACACTCTTATACCTGCTTAAGGGGGAAGGAGAGGTGGGGTGATGCATAAAAACAGAGTTTGATATAAGCACAGGTACCGTTCCAAAAACCAACTATCTAATAGACAAGACCTACACCGTCCTCAGTCAAAGGGACTCAAAACACCATATTTCCCGCAGAGGAATATATCTGACTAGTAAGAATCTTAAAACCTATGTATTGATATGTCTCCGTAAGGGAATCAAGTGTGTCTAGACTGGCATAAACATGGCAGCGAGAATCAGCTCAAACCCACTATAAAAAGGAATTTCAAAAACAAAACAAAAAAACTGGGAAATTCTTTACAATTCCTTCAGGGTCTCTGATGAAACCTGGAATGACCCTATCTACAACGACAGCTGGATGTGGCATAAGGAGGGACACTTGGGACTGAGACGATTGGTGAGATTGGGTGAGCAAATGCAGACCCTTTAAAGCAATAATGCATGGCACCCATTCCATGGGTCCGAACTCTCCAGGTTGAAGGGAATATTACTACAGCTATAACATGTGCGGGAAACCTAGAGAACGGACACACTGTGAATACGAAAGGTTTCTAAAACTCAACGAATAGTCCCTCTCCTGGTGCTCCGGTTTGACTTTCCGTCTGCTTTACTATCAACCTCCCAACTTGGAGAGACAGCCCCTTTAACCTCTTGGTTCGCACAGGTTGCCAATTTGGCAGAGGATGAAAGGGAAGAGGGAGAACCAATGAGAGAGTAGCTGTTAGGCATTTGGACGGGCACATATCACTGTAATTTCCCGGCAGGAAGAAGAATTAACCAAATTCTCAGCCACCCACCGGGAACCAGTATAGGTCCTGAACCAAAATTTTGCACTTGCGGTCAGCTCACAAAAAACGAGTTGAAAAATGGAGCTCAGGGGCACAGCAATTCACAAACTGGCCGAGTAATAAAGGACAACTATCGTCCAAAAATCTGTTGAGGGAAGGCAACGAGGCGGACTTGAAAGTGAGGCAGAATAGCAGGAAACAGATTTCAAGAGGTACGTTGGAATCGCCTTTAAAGCACAGGAAGAGGGGCACAACTTCGACAATGACGCACTTGGCCAAAAACGGCGTATGCGTTTTCTCCTGAATATATTCAGGAGAAAACGCAAACGCCCTTTTTGGCCAAGCAAGCAAGTGGGCAATGCAAATCTGCACTACAAAGAAGTATCACTTCCCACCGGTCAAAAGGGACATCCAGAAAATGTGTAAGAACAAGAAACGCAAGACAGGCCCTGGAGAACAGGGAGCCTTGTTATGCAGATGGGCGGGATGTAAATTGCCAACTGCCTCTCTGGAGGAGTGCATTCTGTTCCCTACAACAAGTAAAGAACAGAGCTACAGAGCCAAGGGCACTACCAGTCTAGGGAATATACCTTGGGAAAACTGAAAATCAATAAGACAGAGCCACCCCAAAATTTAGGGCTGCACTGCATACAAGGACCTCAACTTGGATACACCTTAAGTATCCCAGAAAATATAAACATGGTTCAAAAAATTGTGGTACTTACGTACGATGGAATATCCCTCAGCCATGAAATCAATGTCATAAGACCAGTAGCAGCAAAATGGGTGGATTTAGGTACGATGATTCTAAGTGAAATAAGTCACACAGAAAAAGAAACTTATCATAAGATATCACTTATGAAGATCCTGTAAACATGGCTACACTTGAACTGAGTTAGGAAAGAGAACAGTGTCTCACATTTAGAAAACACTCTTATACCTGCTTAAGGGGGAAGGAGAGGTGGGGTGATGCATAAAACCAGAGTTTGATATAAGCACAGGTACCGTTCCAAAAACCAACTATGGAATAGACAAGACCTACACCGTCCTCAGTGAAAGGGACTCAAAACCCCATATTTCCCGCAGAGGAAAATATCTGACTAGTAAGAATCTTAAAACCTATGTATTGATATGTCTGCGTAAGGGAATCAAGTGTGTCTAGACTGGCATAAACATGGCAGCGAGAATCAGCTCAAACCCACTATAAAAAGGAATTTCAAAAACAAAACAAAAAAACTGGGAAATTCTTTACAATTCCTTCAGGGTCTCTGATGAAAGCTGGAATGACCCTATCTACAACGACAGCTGGATGTGGCATAAGGAGGGACACTTGGGACTGAGACGATTGGTGAGATTGGGTGAGCAAATGCAGACCCTTTAAAGCAATAATGCATGGCACCCATTCCATGGGTCCGAACTCTCCAGGTTGAAGGGAATATTACTACAGCTATAACATGTGCGGGAAACCTAGAGAACGGACACACTGTGAATACGAAAGGTTTCTAAAACTCAACGAATAGTCCCTCTCCTGGTGCTCCGGTTTGACTTTCCGTCTGCTTTACTATCAACCTCCCAACTTGGAGAGACAGCCCCTTTAACCTCTTGGTTCGCACAGGTTGCCAATTTGGCAGAGGATGAAAGGGAAGAGGGAGAACCAATGAGAGAGTAGCTGTTAGGCATTTGGACGGGCACATATCACTGTAATTTCCCGGCAGGAAGAAGAATTAACCAAATTCTCAGTCACCCACCGGGAACCAGTATAGGTCCTGAACCAAAATTTAGGACTTGCGGTCAGCTCACCAAAAACGAGTTGAAAAATGGAGCTCAGGGGCACAGCAATTCACAAACTGGCCGAGTAATAAAGGACAACTATCGTCCAAAAATCTGTTGAGGGAAGGCAACGAGGCGGACTTGAAAGCGAGGCAGAATAGCAGGAAACAGATTTCAAGAGGTACGTTGGAATCGCCTTTAAAGCACAGGAAGAGGGGCACAACTTCGACAATGATGCACTTGGCCAAAAAGGGCGTATGCGTTTTCTCCTGAATATATTCAGGAGAAAACGCATACGCCCTTTTTGGCCAAGCAAGCAAGCGGGCAATGCAAATCTGCACTACAAAGAAGTATCACTTCCCACCGGTCAAAAGGGACATCCACAAAATGTGTAAGAACAAGAAAGGCAAGACAGGCCCTGGAGAACAGGGAGCCTTGTTATGCTGATGGGCGGGATGTAAATTGCCAACTGCCTCTCTGGAGGAGTGCATTCTGTTCCCTACAACAAGTAAAGAACAGAGCTACAGAGCCAAGGGCACTACCAGTCTAGGGAATATACCTTGGGAAAACTGAAAATCAATAAGACAGAGCCACCCCAAAATTTAGGGCTGCACTGCATACAAGGACCTGAACTTGGATACACCTTAAGTATCCCAGAAAATATAAACATGGTTCAAAAAATTGTGGTACTTACGTACGATGGAATATCCCTCAGCCATGAAATCAATGTCATAAGACCAGTAGCAGCAAAATGGGTGGATTCAGGTACGATGATTCTAAGTGAAATAAGTCACACAGAAAAAGAAACTTATCATAAGATATCACTTATGAAGATCCTGTAAACATGGCTACACTTGAACTGAGTTAGGAAAGAGAACAGTGTCTCACATTTAGAAAACACTCTTATACCTGCTTAAAGGGGAAGGAGAGGTGGGGTGATGCATAAAACCAGAGTTTGATATAAGCACAGGTACCGTTCCAAAAACCAACTATGGAATAGACAAGACCTACACCGTCCTCAGCGAAAGGGACTCAAAACCCCATATTTCCCACAGAGGAAAATATCTGACTAGTAAGAATCTTAAAACCTATGTATTGATATGTCTCCGTAAGGGAATCAAGTGTGTCTAGACTGGCATAAACATGGCAGTGAGAATCAGCTCAAACACACTATAAAAACGAATTTCAAAAACAAAACAAAAAAACTGGGAAATTCTTTACAATTCCTTCAGGGTCTCTGATGAAAGCTGGAATGACCCTATCTACAACGACAGCTGGATGTGGCATAAGGAGGGACACTTGGGACTGAGACGATTGGTGAGATTGGGTGAGCAAATGCAGACCCTTTAAAGCAATAATGCATGGCACCCATTCCATGGGTCCGAACTCTCCAGGTTGAAGGGAATATTACTACAGCTATAACATGTGCGGGAAACCTAGAGAACGGACACACTGTGAATACGAAAGGTTTCTAAAACTCAACGAATAGTCCCTCTCCTGGTGCTCCGGTTTGACTTTCCGTCTGCTTTACTATCAACCTCCCAACTTGGAGAGACAGCCCCTTTAACCTCTTGGTTCGCACAGGTTGCCAATTTTGCAGAGGATGAAAGGGAAGAGGGAGAACCAATGAGAGAGTAGCTGTTAGGCATTTGGACGGGCACATATCACTGTAATTTCCCGGCAGGAAGAAGAATTAACCAAATTCTCAGCCACCCACCGGGAACCAGTATAGGTCCTGAACCAAAATTTTGGACTTGCGGTCAGCTCACCAAAAACGAGTTGAAAAATGGAGCTCAGGGCCACAGCCATTCACAAACTGGCCGAGTAATAAAGGACAACTATCGTCCAAAAATCTGTTGAGGGAAGGCAATGAGGCGGACTTGAAAGCGAGGCAGAATAGCAGGAAACAGATTTCAAGAGGTACATTGGAATCGCCTTTAAAGCACAGGAAGAGGGGCACAACTTCGATAATGATGCACTTGGCCAAAAAGGGCGTATGCGTTTTCTCCTGAATATATTCAGGAGAAAACGCATACGCCCTTTTTGGCCAAGCAAGCAAGCGGGCAATGCAAATCTGCACTACAAAGAAGTATCACTTCCCACCGGTCAAAAGGGACATCCACAAAATGTGTAAGAACAAGAAAGGCAAGACAGGCCCTGGAGAACAGGGAGCCTTGTTATGCTGATGGGCGGGATGTAAATTGCCAACTGCCTCTCTGGAGGAGTGCATTCTGTTCCCTAAAACAAGTAAAGAACAGAGCTACAGAGCCAAGGGCACTACCAGTCTAGGGAATATACCTTGGGAAAACTGAAAATCAATAAGACAGAGCCACCCCAAAATTTAGGGCTGCACTGCATACAAGGACCTCAACTTGGATACATCTTAAGTATCCCAGAAAATATAAACATGGTTCAAAAAATTGTGGTACTTACGTACGATGGAATATCCCTCAGCCATGAAATCAATGTCATAAGACCAGTAGCAGCAAAATGGGTGGATTCAGGTACGATGATTCTAAGTGAAATAAGTCACACAGAAAAAGAAACTTATCATAAGATATCACTTATGAAGATCCTGTAAACATGGCTACACTTGAACTGAGTTAGGAAAGAGAACAGTGTCTCACATTTAGAAAACACTCTTATACCTGCTTAAGGGGGAAGGAGAGGTGGGGTGATGCATAAAACCAGAGTTTGATATAAGCACAGGTACCGTTCCAAAATCCAACTATGGAATAGACAAGACATACACCGTCCTCAGTGAAAGGGACTCAAAACCCCATATTTCCCGCAGAGGAAAATATCTGACTAGTAAGAATCTTAAAACCTATGTATTGATATGTCTGCGTAAGGGAATCAAGTGTGTCTAGACTGGCATAAACATGGCAGCAAGAATCAGCTCAAACCCACTATAAAAAGGAATTTCAAAAACAAAACAAAAAAACTGGGAAATTCTTTACAATTCCTTCAGGGTCTCTGATGAAAGCTGGAATGACCCTATCTACAACGACAGCTGGATGTGGCATAAGGAGGGACACTTGGGACTGAGACGATTGGTGAGATTGGGTGAGCAAATGCAGACCCTTTAAAGCAATAATGCATGGCACCCATTCCATGGGTCCGAACTCTCCAGGTTGAAGGGAATATTACTACAGCTATAACATGTGCGGGAAACCTAGAGAACGGACACACTGTGAATACGAAAGGTTTCTAAAACTCAACGAATAGTCCCTCTCCTGGTGCTCCGGTTTGACTTTCCGTCTGCTTTACTATCAACCTCCCAACTTGGAGAGACAGCCCCTTTAACCTCTTGGTTCGCACAGGTTGCCAATTTGGCAGAGGATGAAAGGGAAGAGGGAGAACCAATGAGAGAGTAGCTGTTAGGCATTTGGACGGGCACATATCACTGTAATTTCCCGGCAGGAAGAAGAATTAACCAAATTCTCAGTCACCCACCGGGAACCAGTATAGGTCCTGAACCAAAATTTAGGACTTGCGGTCAGCTCACCAAAAACGAGTTGAAAAATGGAGCTCAGGGGCACAGCAATTCACAAACTGGCCGAGTAATAAAGGACAACTATCGTCCAAAAATCTGTTGAGGGAAGGCAACGAGGCGGACTTGAAAGCGAGGCAGAATAGCAGGAAACAGATTTCAAGAGGTACGTTGGAATCGCCTTTAAAGCACAGGAAGAGGGGCACAACTTCGACAATGATGCACTTGGCCAAAAAGGGCGTATGCGTTTTCTCCTGAATATATTCAGGAGAAAACGCATACGCCCTTTTTGGCCAAGCAAGCAAGCGGGCAATGCAAATCTGCACTACAAAGAAGTATCACTTCCCACCGGTCAAAAGGGACATCCACAAAATGTGTAAGAACAAGAAAGGCAAGACAGGCCCTGGAGAACAGGGAGCCTTGTTATGCTGATGGGCGGGATGTAAATTGCCAACTGCCTCTCTGGAGGAGTGCATTCTGTTCCCTACAACAAGTAAAGAACAGAGCTACAGAGCCAAGGGCACTACCAGTCTAGGGAATATACCTTGGGAAAACTGAAAATCAATAAGACAGAGCCACCCCAAAATTTCGGGCTGCACTGCATACAAGGACCTGAACTTGGATACACCTTAAGTATCCCAGAAAATATAAACATGGTTCAAAAAATTGTGGTACTTACGTACGATGGAATATCCCTCAGCCATGAAATCAATGTCATAAGACCAGTAGCAGCAAAATGGGTGGATTCAGGTACGATGATTCTAAGTGAAATAAGTCACACAGAAAAAGAAACTTATCATAAGATATCACTTATGAAGATCCTGTAAACATGGCTACACTTGAACTGAGTTAGGAAAGAGAACAGTGTCTCACATTTAGAAAACACTCTTATACCTGCTTAAGGGGGAAGGAGAGGTGGGGTGATGCATAAAACCAGAGTTTGATATAAGCACAGGTACCGTTCCAAAATCCAACTATGGAATAGACAAGACATACACCGTCCTCAGTGAAAGGGACTCAAAACCCCATATTTCCCGCAGAGGAAAATATCTGACTAGTAAGAATCTTAAAACCTATGTATTGATATGTCTGCGTAAGGGAATCAAGTGTGTCTAGACTGGCATAAACATGGCAGCGAGAATCAGCTCAAACCCACTATAAAAAGGAATTTCAAAAACAAAACAAAAAAACTGGGAAATTCTTTACAATTCCTTCAGGGTCTCTGATGAAAGCTGGAATGACCCTATCTACAACGACAGCTGGATGTGGCATAAGGAGGGACACTTGGGACTGAGACGATTGGTGAGATTGGGTGAGCAAATGCAGACCCTTTAAAGCAATAATGCATGGCACCCATTCCATGGGTCCGAACTCTCCAGGTTGAAGGGAATATTACTACAGCTATAACATGTGCGGGAAACCTAGAGAACGGACACACTGTGAATACGAAAGGTTTCTAAAACTCAACGAATAGTCCCTCTCCTGGTGCTCCGGTTTGACTTTCCGTCTGCTTTACTATCAACCTCCCAACTTGGAGAGACAGCCCCTTTAACCTCTTGGTTCGCACAGGTTGCCAATTTGGCAGAGGATGAAAGGGAAGAGGGAGAACCAATGAGAGAGTAGCTGTTAGGCATTTGGACGGGCACATATCACTGTAATTTCCCGGCAGGAAGAAGAATTAACCAAAGTCTCAGCCACCCACCGGGAACCAGTATAGGTCCTGAACCAAAATTTTGGACTTGCGGTCAGCTCAGCAAAAACGAGTTGAAAAATGGAGCTCAGGGGCAAAGCCATTCACAAACTGGCCAAGTAATAAAGGACAACTATCGTCCAAAAATCTGTTGAGGGAAGGCAACGAGGCGGACTTGAAAGCGAGGCAGAATAGCAGGAAACAGATTTCAAGAGGTACATTGGAATCGCCTTTAAAGCACAGGAAGAGGGGCACAACTTCGACAATGATGCACTTGGCCAAAAAGGGCGTATGCGTTTTCTCCTGAATATATTCAGGAGAAAACGCATACGCCCTTTTTGGCCAAGCAAGCAAGCGGGCAATGCAAATCTGCACTACAAAGAAGTATCACTTCCCACCGGTCAAAAGGGACATCCACAAAATGTGTAAGAACAAGAAAGGCAAGACAGGCCCTGGAGAACAGGGAGCCTTGTTATGCTGATGGGCGGGATGTAAATTGCCAACTGCCTCTCTGGAGGAGTGCATTCTGTTCCCTAAAACAAGTAAAGAACAGAGCTACAGAGCCAAGGGCACTACCAGTCTAGGGAATATACCTTGGGAAAACTGAAAATCAATAAGACAGAGCCACCACAAAATTTAGGGCTGCACTGCATACAAGGACCTGAACTTGGATACACCTTAAGTATCCCAGAAAATATAAACATGGTTCAAAAAATTGTGGTACTTACGTACGATAGAATATCCCTCAGCCATGAAATCAATGTCATAAGACCAGTAGCAGCAAAATGGGTGGATTCAGGTACGATGATTCTAAGTGAAATAAGTCACACAGAAAAAGAAACTTATCATAAGATATCACTTATGAAGATCCTGTAAACATGGCTACACTTGAACTGAGTTAGGAAAGAGAACAGTGTCTCACATTTAGAAAACACTCTTATACCTGCTTAAGGGGGAAGGAGAGGTGGGGTGATGCATAAAAACAGAGTTTGATATAAGCACAGGTACCGTTCCAAAAACCAACTATGGAATAGTCAAGACCTACACCGTCCTCAGTGAAAGGGACTCAAAACCCCATATTTCCCGCAGAGGAAAATATCTGACTAGTAAGAATCTTAAAACCTATGTATTGATATGTCTCCGTAAGGGAATCAAGTGTGTCTAGACTGGCATAAACATGGCAGCGAGAATCAGCTCAAACCCACTATAAAAAGGAATTTCAAAAACAAAACAAAAAAACTGGGAAATTCTTTACAATTCCTTCAGGGTCTCTGATGAAAGCTGGAATGACCCTATCTACAACGACAGCTGGATGTGGCATAAGGAGGGACACATGGGACTGAGACGATTGGTGAGATTGGGTGAGCAAATGCAGACCCTTTAAAGCAATAATGCATGGCACCCATTCCATGGGTCCGAACTCTCCAGGTTGAAGGGAATATTACTACAGCTATAACATGTGCGGGAAACCTAGAGAACGGACACACTGTGAATACGAAAGGTTTCTAAAACTCAACGAATAGTCCCTCTCCTGGTGCTCCGGTTTGACTTTCCGTCTGCTTTACTATCAACCTCCCAACTTGGAGAGACAGCCCCTTTAACCTCTTGGTTCGCACAGGTTGCCAATTTGGCAGAGGATGAAAGGGAAGAGGGAGAACCAATGAGAGAGTAGCTGTTAGGCATTTGGACGGGCACATATCACTGTAATTTCCTGGCAGGAAGAAGAATTAACCAAATTCTCAGCCACCCACCGGGAACCAGTATAGGTCCTGAACCAAAATTTTGGACTTGCGGTCAGCTCACCAAAAACGAGTTGAAAAATGGAGCTCAGAGGCAAAGCCATTCACAAACTGGCCGAGTAATAAAGGACAACTATCGTCCAAAAATCTGTTGAGGGAAGGCAACGAGGCGGACTTGAAAGCGAGGCAGAATAGCAGGAAACAGATTTCAAGAGGTACATTGGAATCGCCTTTAAAGCACAGGAAGAGGGGCACAACTTCGACAATGATGCACTTGGCCAAAAAGGGCGTATGCGTTTTCTCCTGAATATATTCAGGAGAAAACGCATACGCCCTTTTTGGCCAAGCAAGCAAGCGGGCAATGCAAATCTGCACTACAAAGAAGTATCACTTCCCACCGGTCAAAAGGGACATCCACAAAATGTGTAAGAACAAGAAAGGCAAGACAGGCCCTGGAGAACAGGGAGCCTTGTTATGCTGATGGGCGGGATGTAAATTGCCAACTGCCTCTCTGGAGGAGTGCATTCTGTTCCCTAAAACAAGTAAAGAACAGAGCTACAGAGCCAAGGGCACTACCAGTCTAGGGAATATACCTTGGGAAAACTGAAAATCAGTAAGAAAGAGCCACCCCAAAATTTAGGGCTGCACTGCATACAAGGACCTGAACTTGGATACACCTTAAGTATCCCAGAAAATATAAACATGGTTCAAAAAATTGTGGTACTTACGTACGATGGAATATCCCTCAGCCATGAAATCAATGTCATAAGACCAGTAGCAGCAAAATGGGTGGATTCAGGTACGATGATTCTAAGTGAAATAAGTCACACAGAAAAAGAAACTTATCATAAGATATCACTTATGAAGATCCTGTAAACATGGCTACACTTGAACTGAGTTAGGAAAGAGAACAGTGTCTCACATTTAGAAAACACTCTTATACCTGCTTAAGGGGGAAGGAGAGGTGGGGTGATGCATAAAAACAGAGTTTGATATAAGCACAGGTACCGTTCCAAAAACCAACTATGGAATAGACAAGACCTACACCGTCCTCAGTGAAAGGGACTCAAAACCCCATATTTCCCGCAGAGGAAAATATCTGACTAGTAAGAATCTTAAAACCTATGTATTGATATGTCTCCATAAGGGAATCAAGTGTGTCTAGACTGGCATAAACATGGCAGCGAGAATCAGCTCAAACCCACTATAAAAAGGAATTTCAAAAACAAAACAAAAAAACTGGGAAATTCTTTACAATTCCTTCAGGGTCTCTGATGAAAGCTGGAATGACCCTATCTACAACGACAGCTGGATGTGGCATAAGGAGGGACAGTTGGGACTGAGACGATTGGTGAGATTGGGTGAGCAAATGCAGACCCTTTAAAGCAATAATGCATGGCACCCATTCCATGGGTCCGAACTCTCCAGGTTGAAGGGAATATTACTACAGCTATAACATGTGCGGGAAACCTAGAGAACGGACACACTGTGAATACGAAAGGTTTCTAAAACTCAACGAATAGTCCCTCTCCTGGTGCTCCGGTTTGACTTTCCGTCTGCTTTACTATCAACCTCCCAACTTGGAGAGACAGCCCCTTTAACCTCTTGGTTCGCACAGGTTGCCAATTTGGCAGAGGATGAAAGGGAAGAGGGAGAACCAATGAGAGAGTAGCTGTTAGGCATTTGGACGGGCACATATCACTGTAATTTCCCGGCAGGAAGAAGAATTAACCAAAGTCTCAGCCACCCACCGGGAACCAGTATAGGTCCTGAACCAAAATTTTGGACTTGCGGTCAGCTCAGCAAAAACGAGTTGAAAAATGGAGCTCAGGGGCAAAGCCATTCACAAACTGGCCGAGTAATAAAGGACAACTATCGTCCAAAAATCTGTTGAGGGAAGGCAACGAGGCGGACTTGAAAGCGAGGCAGAATAGCAGGAAACAGATTTCAAGAGGTACATTGGAATCGCCTTTAAAGCACAGGAAGAGGGGCACAACTTCGACAATGATGCACTTGGCCAAAAAGGGCGTATGCGTTTTCTCCTGAATATATTCAGGAGAAAACGCATACGCCCTTTTTGGCCAAGCAAGCAAGCGGGCAATGCAAATCTGCACTACAAAGAAGTATCACTTCCCACCGGTCAAAAGGGACATCCACAAAATGTGTAAGAACAAGAAAGGCAAGACAGGCCCTGGAGAACAGGGAGCCTTGTTATGCTGATGGGCGGGATGTAAATTGCCAACTGCCTCTCTGGAGGAGTGCATTCTGTTCCCTAAAACAAGTAAAGAACAGAGCTACAGAGCCAAGGGCACTACCAGTCTAGGGAATATACCTTGGGAAAACTGAAAATCAATAAGACAGAGCCACCCCAAAATTTAGGGCTGCACTGCATACAAGGACCTCAACTTGGATACACCTTAAGTATCCCAGAAAATATAAACATGGTTCAAAAAATTGTGGTACTTACGTACGATGGAATATCCCTCAGCCATGAAATCAATGTCATAAGACCAGTAGCAGCAAAATGGGTGGATTCAGGTACGATGATTCTAAGTGAAATAAGTCACACAGAAAAAGAAACTTATCATAAGATATCACTTATGAAGATCCTGTAAACATGGCTACACTTGAACTGAGTTAGGAAAGAGAACAGTGTCTCACATTTAGAAAACACTCTTATACCTGCTTAAGGGGGAAGGAGAGGTGGGGTGATGCATAAAATCAGAGTTTGATATAAGCACAGGTACCATTCCAAAAACCAACTATGGAATAGACAAGACCTACACCTTCCTCAGTGAAAGGGACTCAAAACCCCATATTTCCCGCAGAGGAAAATATCTGTCTAGTAAGAATCTTAAAACCTATGTATTGATATGTCTCCGTAAGGGAATCAAGTGTGTCTAGACTGGCATAAACATGGCAGCGAGAATCAGCTCAAACCCACTATAAAAAGGAATTTCAAAAACAAAACAAAAAAACTGGGAAATTCTTTACAATTCCTTCAGGGTCTCTGATGAAAGCTGGAATGACCCTATCTACAACGACAGCTGGATGTGGCATAAGGAGGGACACTTGGGACTGAGACGATTGGTGAGATTGGGTGAGCAAATGCAGACCCTTTAAAGCAATAATGCATGGCACCCATTCCATGGGTCCGAACTCTCCAGGTTGAAGGGAATATTACTACAGCTATAACATGTGCGGGAATCCTAGGGAACGGACACACTGTGAATACGAAAGGTTTCTAAAACTCAACGAATAGTCCCTCTCCTGGTGCTCCAGTTTGACTTTCCGTCTGCTTTACTATCAACCTCCCAACTTGGAGAGACAGCCCCTTTAACCTCTTGGTTCGCACAGGTTGCCAATTTGGCAGAGGATGAAAGGGAAGAGGGAGAACCAATGAGAGAGTAGCTGTTAGGCATTTGGACGGGCACATATCACTGTAATTTCCCGGCAGGAAGAAGAATTAACCAAATTCTCAGCCACCCACCGGGAACCAGTATAGGTCCTGAACCAAAATTTTGGACTTGCGGTCAGCTCACCAAAAACGAGTTGAAAAATGGAGCTCAGGGGCAAAGCCATTCACAAACTGGCCGAGTAATAAAGGACAACTATCGTCCAAAAATCTGTTGAGGGAAGGCAACGAGGCGGACTTGAAAGCGAGGCAGAATAGCAGGAAACAGATTTCAAGAGGTACATTGGAATCGCCTTTAAAGCACAGGAAGAGGGGCACAACTTCGACAATGACGCACTTGGCCAAAAAGGGCGTATGCGTTTTCTCCTGAATATATTCAGGAGAAAACGCATACGCCCTTTTTGGCCAAGCAAGCAAGCGGGCAATGCAAATCTGCACTACAAAGAAGTATCACTTCCCACCGGTCAAAAGGGACATCCACAAAATGTGTAAGAACAAGAAAGGCAAGACAGGCCCTGGAGAACAGGGAGCCTTGTTATGCTGATGGGCGGGATGTAAATTGCCAACTGCCTCTCTGGAGGAGTGCATTCTGTTCCCTAAAACAAGTAAAGAACAGAGCTACAGAGCCAAGGGCACTACCAGTCTAGGGAATATACCTTGGGAAAACTGAAAATCAATAAGACAGAGCCACCCCAAAATTTAGGGCTGCACTGCATACAAGGACCTCAACTTGGATACACCTTAAGTATCCCAGAAAATATAAACATGGTTCAAAAAATTGTGGTACTTACGTACGATGGAATATCCCTCAGCCATGAAATCAATGTCATAAGACCAGTAGCAGCAAAATGGGTGGATTCAGGTACGATGATTCTAAGTGAAATAAGTCACACAGAAAAGGAAACTTATCATAAGATATCACTTATGAAGATCCTGTAAACATGGCTACACTTGAACTGAGTTAGGAAAGAGAACAGTGTCTCACATTTAGAAAACACTCTTATACCTGCTTAAGGGGGAAGGAGAGGTGGGGTGATGCATAAAATCAGAGTTTGATATAAGCACAGGTACCATTCCAAAAACCAACTATGGAATAGACAAGACCTACACCTTCCTCAGTGAAAGGGACTCAAAACCCCATATTTCCCGCAGAGGAAAATATCTGACTAGTAAGAATCTTAAAACCTATGTATTGATATGTCTCCGTAAGGGAATCAAGTGTGTCTAGACTGGCATAAACATGGCAGCGAGAATCAGCTCAAACCCACTATAAAAAGGAATTTAAAATACAAAACAAAAAAACTGGGAAATTCTTTACAATTCCTTCAGGGTCTCTGATGAAAGCTGGAATGACCCTATCTACAACGACAGCTGGATGTGGCATAAGGAGGGACACTTGGGACTGAGACGATTGGTGAGATTGGGTGAGCAAATGCAGACCCTTTAAAGCAATAATGCATGGCACCCATTCCAGGGGTCCGAACTCTCCAGGTTGAAGGGAATATTACTACAGCTATAACATGTGCGGGAAACCTAGGGAACGGACACACTGTGAATACGAAAGGTTTCTAAAACTCAACGAATAGTCCCTCTCCTGGTGCTCCGGTTTGACTTTCCGTCTGCTTTACTATCAACCTCCCAACTTGGAGAGACAGCCCCTTTAACCTCTTGGTTCGCACAGGTTGCCAATTTGGCAGAGGATGAAAGGGAAGAGGGAGAACCAATGAGAGAGTAGCTGTTAGGCATTTGGACGGGCACATATCACTGTAATTTCCCGGCAGGAAGAAGAATTAACCAAATTCTCAGCCACCCACCGGGAACCAGTATAGGTCCTGAACCAAAATTTTGGACTTGCGGTCAGCTCACCAAAAACGAGTTGAAAAATGGAGCTCAGGGGCACAGCAATTCACAAACTGGCCGAGTAATAAAGGACAACTATCGTCCAAAAATCTGTTGAGGGAAGGCAACGAGGCAGACTTGAAAGCGAGGCAGAATAGCAGGAAACAGATTTCAAGAGGTACGTTGGAATCGCCTTTAAAGCACAGGAAGAGGGGCACAACTTCGACAATGATGCACTTGGCCAAAAAGGGCGTATGCGTTTTCTGCTGAATATATTCAGGAGAAAACGCATACGCCCTTTTTGGCCAAGCAAGCAAGCGGGCAATGCAAATCTGCACTACAAAGAAGTATCACTTCCCACCGGTCAAAAGGGACATCCACAAAATGTGTAAGAACAAGAAAGGCAAGACAGGCCCTGGAGAACAGGGAGCCTTGTTATGCTGATGGGCGGCATGTAAATTGCCAACTGCCTCTCTGGAGGAGTGCATTCTGTTCCCTAAAACAAGTAAAGAACAGAGCTACAGAGCCAAGGGCACTACCAGTCTAGGGAATATACCTTGGGAAAACTGAAAATCAATAAGACAGAGCCACCCCAAAATTTAGGGCTGCACTGCATACAAGGACCTCAACTTGGATACACCTTAAGTATCCCAGAAAATATAAACATGGTTCAAAAAATTGTGGTACTTACGTACGATGGAATATCCCTCAGCCATGAAATCAATGTCATAAGACCAGTAGCAGCAAAATGGGTGGATTCAGGTACGATGATTCTAAGTGAAATAAGTCACACAGAAAAAGAAACTTATCATAAGATATCACTTATGAAGATCCTGTAAACATGGCTACACTTGAACTGAGTTAGGAAAGAGAACAGTGTCTCACATTTAGAAAACACTCTTATACCTGCTTAAGGGGGAAGGAGAGGTGGGGTGATGCATAAAACCAGAGTTTGATATAAGCACAGGTACCGTTCCAAAAACCAACTATGGAATAGACAAGACCTACAACGTCCTCAGTGAAAGGGACTCAAAACCCCATATTTCCCGAAGAGGAAAATATCTGACTAATAAGAATCTTAAAACCTATGTATTGATATGTCTCCGTAAGGGAATCAAGTGTGTCTAGACTGGCATGAACATGGCAGCGAGAATCAGCTCAAACCCACTATAAAAAGGAATTTCAAAAACAAAACAAAAAAACTGGGAAATTCTTTACAATTCCTTCAGGGTCTCTGATGAAAGCTGGAATGACCCTATCTACAACGACAGCTGGATGTGGCATAAGGAGGGACACTTGGGACTGAGACAATTGGTGAGATTGGGTGAGCAAATGCAGACCCTTTAAAGCAATAATGCATGGCACCCATTCCATGAGTCCGAACTCTCCAGGTTGAAGGGAATATTACTACAGCTATTACATGTGCGGGAAACCTAGAGAACGGACACACTGTGAATACGAAAGGTTTCTAAAACTCAACGAATAGTCCCTCTCCTGGTGCTCCGGTTTGACTTTCCGTCTGCTTTACTATCAACCTCCCAACTTGGAGAGACAGCCCCTTTAACCTCTTGGTTCGCACAGGTTGCCAATTTGGCAGAGGATGAAAGGGAAGAGGGAGAACCAATGAGAGAGTAGCTGTTAGGCATTTGGACGGGCACATATCACTGTAATTTCCCGGCAGGAAGAAGAATTAACCAAATTCTCAGCCACCCACCGGGAACCAGTATAGGTCCTGAACCAAAATTTTGGACTTGCGGTCAGCTCACAAAAAACGAGTTTAAAAATGGAGCTCAGGGGCACAGCAATTCACAAACTGGCCAAGTAATAAAGGACAACTATCGTCCAAAAATCTGTTGAGGGAAGGCAACGAGGCGGACTTGAAAGTGAGGCAGATTAGCAGGAAACAGATTTCAAGAGGTATGTTGGAATCGCCTTTAAAGCACAGGAAGAGGGGCACAACTTCGACAATGACGCACTTGGCCAAAAAGGGCGTATGTGTTTTCTCCTGAATATATTCAGGAGAAAACGCATACGCCCTTTTTGGCCAAGCAAGCAAGCGGGCAATGCAAATCTGCACTACAAAGAAGTATCACTTCCCACCGGTCAAAAGGGACATCCACAAAATGTGTAAGAACAAGAAAGGCAAGACAGGCCCTGGAGAACAGGGAGCCTTGTTATGCTGATGGGCGGGATGTAAATTGCCAACTGCCTCTCTGGAGGAGTGCATTCTGTTCCCTAAAACAAGTAAAGAACAGAGCTACAGAGCCAAGGGCACTACCAGTCTAGGGAATATACCTTGGGAAAACTGAAAATCAATAAGACAGAGCCACCCCAAAATTTAGGGCTGCACTGCATACAAGGACCTCAACTTGGATACACCTTAAGTATCCCAGAAAATATAAACATGGTTCAAAAAATTGTGGTACTTACGTACGATAGAATATCCCTCAGCCATGAAATCAATGTCATAAGACCAGTAGCAGCAAAATGGGTGGATTCAGGTACGATGATTCTAAGTGAAATAAGTCACACAGAAAAAGAAACTTATCATAAGATATTACTTATGAAGATCCTGTAAACATGGCTACACTTGAACTGAGTTAGGAAAGAGAACAGTGTCTCACATTTAGAAAACACTCTTATACCTGCTTAAGGGGGAAGGAGAGGTGGGGTGATGCATAAAAACAGAGTTTGATATAAGCACAGGTACCGTTCCAAAAACCAACTATGGAATAGTCAAGACCTACACCGTCCTCAGTGAAAGGGACTCAAAACCCCATATTTCCCGCAGAGGAAAATATCTGACTAGTAAGAATCTTAAAACCTATGTATTGATATGTCTCCGTAAGGGAATCAAGTGTGTCTAGACTGGCATAAACATGGCAGCGAGAATCAGCTCAAACCCACTATAAAAAGGAATTTCAAAAACAAAACAAAAAAACTGGGAAATTCTTTACAATTCCTTCAGGGTCTCTGATGAAAGCTGGAATGACCCTATCTACAACGACAGCTGGATGTGGCATAAGGAGGGACACTTGGGACTGAGACGATTGGTGAGATTGGGTGAGCAAATGCAGACCCTTTAAAGCAATAATGCATGGCACCCATTCCATGGGTCCGAACTCTCCAGGTTGAAGGGAATATTACTACAGCTATAACATGTGCGGGAAACCTAGAGAACGGACACACTGTGAATACGAAAGGTTTCTAAAACTCAACGAATAGTCCCTCTCCTGGTGCTCCGGTTTGACTTTCCGTCTGCTTTACTATCAACCTCCCAACTTGGAGAGACAGCCCCTTTAACCTCTTGGTTCGCACAGGTTGCCAATTTGGCAGAGGATGAAAGGGAAGAGGGAGAACCAATGAGAGAGTAGCTGTTAGGCATTTGGACGGGCACATATCACTGTAATTTCCCGGCAGGAAGAAGAATTAACCAAATTCTCAGCCACCCACCGGGAACCAGTATAGGTCCTGAACCAAAATTTTGGACTTGCGATCAGCTCACAAAAAACGAGTTTAAAAATGGAGCTCAGGGGCACAGCAATTCACAAACTGGCCGAGTAATAAAGGACAACTATCGTCCAAAAATCTGCTGAGGGAAGGCAACGAGGCGGACTTGAAAGTGAGGCAGAATAGCAGGAAACAGATTTCAAGAGGTACGTTGGAATCGCCTTTAAAGCACAGGAAGAGGGGCACAACTTCGACAATGACGCACTTGGCCAAAAAGGGCGTATGCGTTTTCTCCTGAATATATTCAGGAGAAAACGCATACGCCCTTTTTGGCCAAGCAAGCAAGCGGGCAATGCAAATCTGCACTACAAAGAAGTATCACTTCCCACCGGTCAAAAGGGACATCCACAAAATGTGTAAGAACAAGAAAGGCAAGACAGGCCCTGGAGAACAGGGAGCCTTGTTATGCTGATGGGCGGGATGTAAATTGCCAACTGCCTCTCTGGAGGAGTGCATTCTGTTCCCTAAAACAAGTAAAGAACAGAGCTACAGAGCCAAGGGCACTACCAGTCTAGGGAATATACCTTGGGAAAACTGAAAATCAATAAGACAGAGCCACCCCAAAATTTAGGGCTGCACTGCATACAAGGACCTCAACTTGGATACACCTTAAGTATCCCAGAAAATATAAACATGGTTCAAAAAATTGTGGTACTTACGTACGATGGAATATCCCTCAGCCATGAAATCAATGTCATAAGACCAGTAGCAGCAAAATGGGTGGATTCAGGTACGATGATTCTAAGTGAAATAAGTCACACAGAAAAAGAAACTTATCATAAGATATCACTTATGAAGATCCTGTAAACATGGCTACACTTGAACTGAGTTAGGAAAGAGAACAGTGTCTCACATTTAGAAAACACTCTTATACCTGCTTAAGGGGGAAGGAGAGGTGGGGTGATGCATAAAACCAGAGTTTGATATAAGCACAGGTACCGTTCCAAAAACCAACTATGGAATAGACAAGACCTACACCTTCCTCAGTGAAAGGGACTCAAAACCCCATATTTCCCGCAGAGGAAAATATCTGACTAGTAAGAATCTTAAAACCTATGTATTGATATGTCTCCGTAAGGGAATCAAGTGTGTCTAGACTGGCATAAACATGGCAGCGAGAATCAGCTCAAACCCACTATAAAAAGGAATTTCAAAAACAAAACAAAAAAACTGGGAAATTCTTTACAATTCCTTCAGGGTCTCTGATGAAAGCTGGAATGACCCTATCTACAACAACAGCTGGATGTGGCATAAGGAGGGACACTTGGGACTGAGACGATTGGTGAGATTGGGTGAGCAAATGCAGACCCTTTAAAGCAATAATGCATGGCACCCATTCCATGGGTCCGAACTCTCCAGGTTGAAGGGAATATTACTACAGCTATAACATGTGCGGGAAACCTAGAGAACGGACACACTGTGAATACGAAAGGTTTCTAAAACTCAACGAATAGTCCCTCTCCTGGTGCTCCGGTTTGACTTTCCGTCTGCTTTACTATCAACCTCCCAACTTGGAGAGACAGCCCCTTTAACCTCTTGGTTCGCACAGGTTGCCAATTTGGCAGAGGATGAAAGGGAAGAGGGAGAACCAATGAGAGAGTAGCTGTTAGGCATTTGGACGGGCACATATCACTGTAATTTCCCGGCAGGAAGAAGAATTAACCAAATTCTCAGCCACCCACCGGGAACCAGTATAGGTCCTGAACCAAAATTTTGGACTTGCGGTCAGCTCACAAAAAACGAGTTGAAAAATGGAGCTCAGGGGCACAGCAATTCACAAACTGGCCGAGTAATAAAGGACAACTATCGTCCAAAAATCTGTTGAGGGAAGGCAACGAGGCGGACTTGAAAGTGAGGCAGAATAGCAGGAAACAGATTTCAAGAGGTACGTTGGAATCGCCTTTAAAGCACAGGAAGAGGGGCACAACTTCGACAATGACGCACTTGGCCAAAAAGGGCGTATGCGTTTTCTCCTGAATATATTCAGGAGAAAACGCATACGCCCTTTTTGGCCAAGCAAGCAAGCGGGCAATGCAAATCTGCACTACAAAGAAGTATCACTTCCCACCGGTCAAAAGGGACATCCACAAAATGTGTAAGAACAAGAAAGGCAAGACAGGCCCTGGAGAACAGGCAGCCTTGTTATGCTGATGGGCGGGATGTAAATTGCCAACTGCCTCTCTGGAGGAGTGCATTCTGTTCCCTAAAACAAGTAAAGAACAGAGCTACAGAGCCAAGGGCACTACCAGTCTAGGGAATATACCTTGGGAAAACTGAAAATCAATAAGACAGAGCCACCCCAAAATTTAGGGCTGCACTGCATACAAGGACCTCAACTTGGATACACCTTAAGTATCCCAGAAAATATAAACATGGTTCAAAAAATTGTGGTACTTACGTACGATGGAATATCCCTCAGCCATGAAATCAATGTCATAAGACCAGTAGCAGCAAAATGGGTGGATTCAGGTACGATGATTCTAAGTGAAATAAGTCACACAGAAAAAGAAACTTATCATAAGATATCACTTATGAAGATCCTGTAAACATGGCTACACTTGAACTGAGTTAGGAAAGAGAACAGTGTCTCACATTTAGAAAACACTCTTATACCTGCTTAAGGGGGAAGGAGAGGTGGGGTGATGCATAAAACCAGAGTTTGATATAAGCACAGGTACCGTTCCAAAAACCAACTATGGAATAGACAAGACCTACACCTTCCTCAGTGAAAGGGACTCAAAACCCCATATTTCCCGCAGAGGAAAATATCTGACTAGTAAGAATCTTTAAACTTATGTATTGATATGTCTCCGTAAGGGAATCAAGTGTGTCTAGACTGGCATAAACATGGCAGCGAGAATCAGCTCAAACCCACTATAAAAAGGAATTTCAAAAACAAAACAAAAAAACTGGGAAATTCTTTACAATTCCTTCAGGGTCTCTGATGAAAGCTGGAATGACCCTATCTACAACGACAGCTGGATGTGGCATAAGGAGGGACACTTGGGACTGAGACGATTGGTGAGATTGGGTGAGCAAATGCAGACCCTTTAAAGCAATAATGCATGGCACCCATTCCATGGGTCCGAACTCTCCAGGTTGAAGGGAATATTACTACAGCTATAACATGTGCGGGAAACCTAGAGAACGGACACACTGTGAATACGAAAGGTTTCTAAAACTCAACGAATAGTCCCTCTCCTGGTGCTCCGGTTTGACTTTCCGTCTGCTTTACTATCAACCTCCCAACTTGGAGAGACAGCCCCTTTAACCTCTTGGTTCGCACAGGTTGCCAATTTGGCAGAGGATGAAAGGGAAGAGGGAGAACCAATGAGAGAGTAGCTGTTAGGCATTTGGACGGGCACATATCACTGTAATTTCCCGGCAGGAAGAAGAATTAACCAAATTCTCAGCCACCCACCGGGAACCAGTATAGGTCCTGAACCAAAATTTTGGACTTGCGGTCAGCTCACAAAAAACGAGTTGAAAAATGGAGCTCAGGGGCACAGCAATTCACAAACTGGCCGAGTAATAAAGGACAACTATCGTCCAAAAATCTGTTGAGGGAAGGCAACGAGGCGGACTTGAAAGTGAGGCAGAATAGCAGGAAACAGATTTCAAGAGGTACGTTGGAATCGCCTTTAAAGCACAGGAAGAGGGGCACAACTTCGACAATGACGCACTTGGCCAAAAAGGGCGTATGCGTTTTCTCCTGAATATATTCAGGAGAAAACGCATACGCCCTTTTTGGCCAAGCAAGCAAGCGGGCAATGCAAATCTGCACTACAAAGAAGTATCACTTCCCACCGGTCAAAAGGGACATCCACAAAATGTGTAAGAACAAGAAACGCAAGACAGGCCCTGGAGAACAGGGAGCCTTGTTATGCTGATGGGCGGGATGTAAATTGCCAACTGCCTCTCTGGAGGAGTGCATTCTGTTCCCTACAACAAGTAAAGAACAGAGCTACAGAGCCAAGGGCACTACCAGTCTAGGGAATATACCTTGGGAAAACTGAAAATCAATAAGACAGAGCCACCCCAAAATTTAGGGCTGCACTGCATACAAGGACCTCAACTTGGATACACCTTAAGTATCCCAGAAAATATAAACATGGTTCAAAAAATTGTGGTACTTACGTACGATGGAATATCCCTCAGCCATGAAATCAATGTCATAAGACCAGTAGCAGCAAAATGTGTGGATTTAGGTACGATGATTCTAAGTGAAATAAGTCACACAGAAAAAGAAACTTATCATAAGATATCACTTATGAAGATCCTGTAAACATGGCTACACTTGAACTGAGTTAGGAAAGAGAACAGTGTCTCACATTTAGAAAACACTCTTATACCTGCTTAAGGGGGAAGGAGAGGTGGGGTGATGCATAAAAACAGAGTTTGATATAAGCACAGGTACCGTTCCAAAAACCAACTATGGAATAGACAAGACCTACACCGTCCTCAGTGAAAGGGACTCAAAACCCCATATTTCCCGCAGAGGAAAATATCTGACTAGTAAGAATCTTAAAACCTATGTATTGATATGTCTGCGTAAGGGAATCAAGTGTGTCTAGACTGGCATAAACATGGCAGCGAGAATCAGCTCAAACCCACTATAAAAAGGAATTTCAAAAACAAAACAAAAAAACTGGGAAATTCTTTACAATTCCTTCAGGGTCTCTGATGAAAGCTGGAATGACCCTATCTACAACGACAGCTGGATGTGGCATAAGGAGGGACACTTGGGACTGAGACGATTGGTGAGATTGGGTGAGCAAATGCAGACCCTTTAAAGCAATAATGCATGGCACCCATTCCATGGGTCTGAACTCTCCAGGTTGAAGGGAATATTACTACAGCTATAACATGTGCGGGAAACCTAGAGAACGGACACACTGTGAATACGAAAGGTTTCTAAAACTCAACGAATAGTCCCTCTCCTGGTGCTCCGGTTTGACTTTCCGTCTGCTTTACTATCAACCTCCCAACTTGGAGAGACAGCCCCTTTAACCTCTTGGTTCGCACAGGTTGCCAATTTGGCAGAGGATGAAAGGGAAGAGGGAGAACCAATGAGAGAGTAGCTGTTAGGCATTTGGACGGGCACATATCACTGTAATTTCCCGGCAGGAAGAAGAATTAACCAAATTCTCAGTCACCCACCGGGAACCAGTATAGGTCCTGAACCAAAATTTTGGACTTGCTGTCAGCTCACCAAAAACGAGTTGAAAAATGGAGCTCAGGGGCACAGCAATTCACAAACTGGCCGAGTAATAAAGGACAACTATCGTCCAAAAATCTGTTGAGGGAAGGCAACGAGGCGGACTTGAAAGCGAGGCAGAATAGCAGGAAACAGATTTCAAGAGGTACGTTGGAATCGCCTTTAAAGCACAGGAAGAGGGGCACAACTTCGACAATGATGCACTTGGCCAAAAAGGGCGTATGCGTTTTCTCCTGAATATATTCAGGAGAAAACGCATACGCCCTTTTTGGCCAAGCAAGCAAGCGGGCAATGCAAATCTGCACTACAAAGAAGTATCACTTCCCACCGGTCAAAAGGGACATCCACAAAATGTGTAAGAACAAGAAAGGCAAGACAGGCCCTGGAGAACAGGGAGCCTTGTTATGCTGATGGGCGGGATGTAAATTGCCAACTGCCTCTCTGGAGGAGTGCATTCTGTTCCCTAAAACAAGTAAAGAACAGAGCTACAGAGCCAAGGGCACTACCAGTCTAGGGAATATACCTTGGGAAAACTGAAAATCAATAAGACAGAGCCACCCCAAAATTTAGGGCTGCACTGCATACAAGGACCTGAACTTGGATACACCTTAAGTATCCCAGAAAATATAAACATGGTTCAAAAAATTGTGGTACTTACGTACGATGGAATATCCCTCAGCCATGAAATCAATGTCATAAGACCAGTAGCAGCAAAATGGGTGGATTCAGGTACGATGATTCTAAGTGAAATAAGTCACACAGAAAAAGAAACTTATCATAAGATATCACTTATGAAGATCCTGTAAACATGGCTACACTTGAACTGAGTTAGGAAAGAGAACAGTGTCTCACATTTAGAAAACACTCTTATACCTGCTTAAGGGGGAAGGAGAGGTGGGGTGATGCATAAAACCAGAGTTTGATATAAGCACAGGTACCGTTCCAAAAACCAACTATGGAATAGACAAGACCTACACCGTCCTCAGCGAAAGGGACTCAAAACCCCATATTTCCCGCAGAGGAAAATATCTGACTAGTAAGAATCTTAAAACCTATGTATTGATATGTCTCCGTAAGGGAATCAAGTGTGTCTAGACTGGCATAAACATGGCAGTGAGAATCAGCTCAAACACACTATAAAAAGGAATTTCAAAAACAAAACAAAAAAACTGGGAAATTCTTTACAATTCCTTCAGGGTCTCTGATGAAAGCTGGAATGACCCTATCTACAACGACAGCTGGATGTGGCATAAGGAGGGACACTTGGGACTGAGACGATTGGTGAGATTGGGTGAGCAAATGCAGACCCTTTAAAGCAATAATGCATGGCACCCATTCCATGGGTCCGAACTCTCCAGGTTGAAGGGAATATTACTACAGCTATAACATGTGCGGGAAACCTAGAGAACGGACACACTGTGAATACGAAAGGTTTCTAAAACTCAACGAATAGTCCCTCTCCTGGTGCTCCGGTTTGACTTTCCGTCTGCTTTACTATCAACCTCCCAACTTGGAGAGACAGCCCCTTTAACCTCTTGGTTCGCACAGGTTGCCAATTTTGCAGAGGATGAAAGGGAAGAGGGAGAACCAATGAGAGAGTAGCTGTTAGGCATTTGGACGGGCACATATCACTGTAATTTCCCGGCAGGAAGAAGAATTAACCAAATTCTCAGCCACCCACCGGGAACCAGTATAGGTCCTGAACCAAAATTTTGGACTTGCGGTCAGCTCACCAAAAACGAGTTGAAAAATGGAGCTCAGGGGCACAGCCATTCACAAACTGGCCGAGTAATAAAGGACAACTATCGTCCAAAAATCTGTTGAGGGAAGGCAACGAGGCGGACTTGAAAGCGAGGCAGAATAGCAGGAAACAGATTTCAAGAGGTACATTGGAATCGCCTTTAAAGCACAGGAAGAGGGGCACAACTTCGATAATGATGCACTTGGCCAAAAAGGGCGTATGCGTTTTCTCCTGAATATATTCAGGAGAAAACGCATACGCCCTTTTTGGCCAAGCAAGCAAGCGGGCAATGCAAATCTGCACTACAAAGAAGTATCACTTCCCACCGGTCAAAAGGGACATCCACAAAATGTGTAAGAACAAGAAAGGCAAGACAGGCCCTGGAGAACAGGGAGCCTTGTTATGCTGATGGGCGGGATGTAAATTGCCAACTGCCTCTCTGGAGGAGTGCATTCTGTTCCCTAAAACAAGTAAAGAACAGAGCTACAGAGCCAAGGGCACTACCAGTCTAGGGAATATACCTTGGGAAAACTGAAAATCAATAAGACAGAGCCACCCCAAAATTTAGGGCTGCACTGCATACAAGGACCTCAACTTGGATACACCTTAAGTATCCCAGAAAATATAAACATGGTTCAAAAAATTGTGGTACTTACGTACGATGGAATATCCCTCAGCCATGAAATCAATGTCATAAGACCAGTAGCAGCAAAATGGGTGGATTCAGGTACGATGATTCTAAGTGAAATAAGTCACACAGAAAAAGAAACTTATCATAAGATATCACTTATGAAGATCCTGTAAACATGGCTACACTTGAACTGAGTTAGGAAAGAGAACAGTGTCTCACATTTAGAAAACACTCTTATACCTGCTTAAGGGGGAAGGAGAGGTGGGGTGATGCATAAAACCAGAGTTTGATATAAGCACAGGTACCGTTCCAAAAACCAACTATGGAATAGACAAGACCTACACCGTCCTCAGTGAAAGGGACTCAAAACCCCATATTTCCCGCAGAGGAAAATATCTGACTAGTAAGAATCTTAAAACCTATGTATTGATATGTCTGCGTAAGGGAATCAAGTGTGTCTAGACTGGCATAAACATGGCAGCGAGAATCAGCTCAAACCCACTATAAAAAGGAATTTCAAAAACAAAACAAAAAAACTGGGAAATTCTTTACAATTCCTTCAGGGTCTCTGATGAAAGCTGGAATGACCCTATCTACAACGACAGCTGGATGTGGCATAAGGAGGGACACTTGGGACTGAGACGATTGGTGAGATTGGGTGAGCAAATGCAGACCCTTTAAAGCAATAATGCATGGCACCCATTCCATGGGTCCGAACTCTCCAGGTTGAAGGGAATATTACTACAGCTATAACATGTGCGGGAAACCTAGAGAACGGACACACTGTGAATACGAAAGGTTTCTAAAACTCAACGAATAGTCCCTCTCCTGGTGCTCCGGTTTGACTTTCCGTCTGCTTTACTATCAACCTCCCAACTTGGAGAGACAGCCCCTTTAACCTCTTGGTTCGCACAGGTTGCCAATTTGGCAGAGGATGAAAGGGAAGAGGGAGAACCAATGAGAGAGTAGCTGTTAGGCATTTGGACGGGCACATATCACTGTAATTTCCCGGCAGGAAGAAGAATTAACCAAATTCTCAGCCACCCACCGGGAACCAGTATAGGTCCTGAACCAAAATTTTGGACTTGCGGTCAGCTCACAAAAAACGAGTTGAAAAATGGAGCTCAGGGGCACAGCAATTCACAAACTGGCCGAGTAATAAAGGACAACTATCGTCCAAAAATCTGTTGAGGGAAGGCAACGAGGCGGACTTGAAAGTGAGGCAGAATAGCAGGAAACAGATTTCAAGAGGTACGTTGGAATTGCCTTTAAAGCACAGGAAGAGGGGCACAACTTCGACAATGACGCACTTGGCCAAAAAGGGCGTATGCGTTTTCTCCTGAATATATTCAGGAGAAAACGCATACGCCCTTTTTGGCCAAGCAAGCAAGCGGGCAATGCAAATCTGCACTACAAAGAAGTATCACTTCCCACCGGTCAAAAGGGACATCCACAAAATGTGTAAGAACAAGAAAGGCAAGACAGGCCCTGGAGAACAGGGAGCCTTGTTATGCTGATGGGCGGCATGTAAATTGCCAACTGCCTCTCTGGAGGAGTGCATTCTGTTCCCTAAAACAAGTAAAGAACAGAGCTACAGAGCCAAGGGCACTACCAGTCTAGGGAATATACCTTGGGAAAACTGAAAATCAATAAGACAGAGCCACCCCAAAATTTAGGGCTGCACTGCATACAAGGACCTCAACTTGGATACACCTTAAGTATCCCAGAAAATATAAACATGGTTCAAAAAATTGTGGTACTTACGTACGATGGAATATCCCTCAGCCATGAAATCAATGTCATAAGACCAGTAGCAGCAAAATGTGTGGATTTAGGTACGATGATTCTAAGTGAAATAAGTCACACAGAAAAAGAAACTTATCATAAGATATCACTTATGAAGATCCTGTAAACATGGCTACACTTGAACTGAGTTAGGAAAGAGAACAGTGTCTCACATTTAGAAAACACTCTTATACCTGCTTAAGGGGGAAGGAGAGGTGGGGTGATGCATAAAACCAGAGTTTGATATAAGCACAGGTACCGTTCCAAAAACCAACTATGGAATAGACAAGACCTACACCGTCCTCAGTGAAAGGGACTCAAAACCCCATATTTCCCGCAGAGGAAAATATCTGACTAGTAAGAATCTTAAAACCTATGTATTGATATGTCTGCGTAAGGGAATCAAGTGTGTCTAGACTGGCATAAACATGGCATCGAGAATCAGCTCAAACCCACTATAAAAAGGAATTTCAAAAACAAAACAAAAAAACTGGGAAATTCTTTACAATTCCTTCAGGGTCTCTGATGAAAGCTGGAATGACCCTATCTACAACGACAGCTGGATGTGGCATAAGGAGGGACACTTGGGACTGAGACGATTGGTGAGATTGGGTGAGCAAATGCAGACCCTTTAAAGCAATAATGCATGGCACCCATTCCATGGGTCCGAACTCTCCAGGTTGAAGGGAATATTACTACAGCTATAACATGTGCGGGAAACCTAGAGAACGGACACACTGTGAATACGAAAGGTTTCTAAAACTCAACGAATAGTCCCTCTCCTGGTGCTCCGGTTTGACTTTCCGTCTGCTTTACTATCAACCTCCCAACTTGGAGAGACAGCCCCTTTAACCTCTTGGTTCGCACAGGTTGCCAATTTGGCAGAGGATGAAAGGGAAGAGGGAGAACCAATGAGAGAGTAGCTGTTAGGCATTTGGACGGGCACATATCACTGTAATTTCCCGGAAGGAAGAAGAATTAACCAAATTCTCAGCCACCCACCGGGAACCAGTATAGGTCCTGAACCAAAATTTTGGACTTGCGGTCAGCTCACCAAAAACGAGTTGAAAAATGGAGCTCAGGGGCACAGCAATTCACAAACTGGCCGAGTAATAAAGGACACCTATCGTCCAAAAATCTGTTGAGGGAAGGCAACGAGGCGGACTTGAAAGCGAGGCAGAATAGCAGGAAACAGATTTCAAGAGGTACGTTGGAATCGCCTTTAAAGCACAGGAAGAGGGGCACAACTTCGACAATGATGCACTTGGCCAAAAAGGGCGTATGCGTTTTCTCCTGAATATATTCAGGAGAAAACGCATACGCCCTTTTTGGCCAAGCAAGCAAGCGGGCAATGCAAATCTGCACTACAAAGAAGTATCACTTCCCACCGGTCAAAAGGGACATCCACAAAATGTGTAAGAACAAGAAAGGCAAGACAGGCCCTGGAGAACAGGGAGCCTTGTTATGCTGATGGGCGGGATGTAAATTGCCAACTGCCTCTCTGGAGGAGTGCATTCTGTTCCCTACAACAAGTAAAGAACAGAGCTACAGAGCCAAGGGCACTACCAGTCTAGGGAATATACCTTGGGAAAACTGAAAATCAATAAGACAGAGCCACCCCAAAATTTAGGGCTGCACTGCATACAAGGACCTGAACTTGGATACACCTTAAGTATCCCAGAAAATATAAACATGGTTCAAAAAATTGTGGTACTTACGTACGATGGAATATCCCTCAGCCATGAAATCAATGTCATAAGACCAGTAGCAGCAAAATGGGTGGATTCAGGTACGATGATTCTAAGTGAAATAAGTCACACAGAAAAAGAAACTTATCATAAGATATCACTTATGAAGATCCTGTAAACATGGCTACACTTGAACTGAGTTAGGAAAGAGAACAGTGTCTCACATTTAGAAAACACTCTTATACCTGCTTAAGGGGGAAGGAGAGGTGGGGTGATGCATAAAACCAGAGTTTGATATAAGCACAGGTACCGTTCCAAAAACCAACTATGGAATAGACAAGACCTACACCGTCCTCAGTGAAAGGGACTCAAAACCCCATATTTCCCGCAGAGGAAAATATCTGACTAGTAAGAATCTTAAAACCTATGTATTGATATGTCTCCGTAAGGGAATCAAGTGTGTCTAGACTGGCATAAACATGGCAGCGAGAATCAGCTCAAACCCACTATAAAAAGGAATTTCAAAAACAAAACAAAAAAACTGGGAAATTCTTTACAATTCCTTCAGGGTCTCTGATGAAAGCTGGAATGACCCTATCTACAACGACAGCTGGATGTGGCATAAGGAGGGACACTTGGGACTGAGACGATTGGTGAGATTGGGTGAGCAAATGCAGACCCTTTAAAGCAATAATGCATGGCACCCATTCCATGGGTCCGAACTCTCCAGGTTGAAGGGAATATTACTACAGCTATAACATGTGTGGGAAACCTAGGGAACGGACACACTGTGAATACGAAAGGTTTCTAAAACTCAACGAATAGTCCCTCTCCTGGTGCTCCGGTTTGACTTTCCGTCTGCTTTACTATCAACCTCCCAACTTGGAGAGACAGCCCCTTTAACCTCTTGGTTCGCACAGGTTGCCAATTTGGCAGAGGATGAAAGGGAAGAGGGAGAACCAATGAGAGAGTAGCTGTTAGGCATTTGGACGGGCACATATCACTGTAATTTCCCGGCAGGAAGAAGAATTAACCAAATTCTCAGCCACCCACCGGGAACCAGTATAGGTCCTGAACCAAAATTTTGGACTTGCGGTCAGCTCACCAAAAACGAGTTGAAAAATGGAGCTCAGGGGCACAGCAATTCACAAACTGGCCGAGTAATAAAGGACAACTATCGTCCAAAAATCTGTTGAGGGAAGGCAACGAGGCGGACTTGAAAGCGAGGCAGAATAGCAGGAAACAGATTTCAAGAGGTACGTTGGAATCGCCTTTAAAGCACAGGAAGAGGGGCACAACTTCGACAATGATGCACTTGGCCAAAAAGGGCGTATGCGTTTTCTCCTGAATATATTCAGGAGAAAACGCATACGCCCTTTTTGGCCAAGCAAGCAAGCGGGCAATGCAAATCTGCACTACAAAGAAGTATCACTTCCCACCGGTCAAAAGGGACATCCACAAAATGTGTAAGAACAAGAAAGGCAAGACAGGCCCTGGAGAACAGGGAGCCTTGTTATGCTGATGGGCGGGATGTAAATTGCCAACTGCCTCTCTGGAGGAGTGCATTCTGTTCCCTAAAACAAGTAAAGAACAGAGCTACAGAGCCAAGGGCACTACCAGTCTAGGGAATATACCTTGGGAAAACTGAAAATCAATAAGACAGAGCCACCCCAAAATTTAGGGCTGCACTGCATACAAGGACCTGAACTTGGATACACCTTAAGTATCCCAGAAAATATAAACATGGTTCAAAAAATTGTGGTACTTACGTACGATGGAATATCCCTCAGCCATGAAATCAATGTCATAAGACCAGTAGCAGCAAAATGGGTGGATTCAGGTACGATGATTCTAAGTGAAATAAGTCACACAGAAAAAGAAACTTATCATAAGATATCACTTATGAAGATCCTGTAAACATGGCTACACTTGAACTGAGTTAGGAAAGAGAACAGTGTCTCACATTTAGAAAACACTCTTATACCTGCTTAAGGGGGAAGGAGAGGTGGGGTGATGCATAAAATCAGAGTTTGATATAAGCACAGGTACCATTCCAAAAACCAACTATGGAATAGACAAGACCTACACCGTCCTCAGCGAAAGGGACTCAAAACCCCATATTTCCCGCAGAGGAAAATATCTGACTAGTAAGAATCTTAAAACCTATGTATTGATATGTCTCCGTAAGGGAATCAAGTGTGTCTAGACTGGCATAAACATGGCAGCGAGAATCAGCTCAAACCCACTATAAAAAGGAATTTCAAAAACAAAACAAAAAAACTCGGAAATTCTTTACAATTCCTTCAGGGTCTCTGATGAAAGCTGGAATGACCCTATCTACAATGACAGCTGGATGTGGCATAAGGAGGGACACTTGGGACTGAGATGATTGGTGAGATTGGGTGAGCAAATGCAGACCCTTTAAAGCAATAATGCATGGCACCCATTCCATGGGTCCGAACTCTCCAGGTTGAAGGGAATATTACTACAGCTATAACATGTGCGGGAAACCTAGAGAACGGACACACTGTGAATACGAAAGGTTTCTAAAACTCAACGAATAGTCCCTCTCCTGGTGCTCCGGTTTGACTTTCCGTCTGCTTTACTATCAACCTCCCAACTTGGAGAGACAGCCCCTTTAACCTCTTGGTTCGCACAGGTTGCCAATTTGGCAGAGGATGAAAGGGAAGAGGGAGAACCAATGAGAGAGTAGCTGTTAGGCATTTGGACGGGCACATATCACTGTCATTTCCCGGAAGGAAGAAGAATTAACCAAATTCTCAGCCACCCACCGGGAACCAGTATAGGTCCTGAACCAAAATTTTGGACTTGCGGTCAGCTCACCAAAAACGAGTTGAAAAATGGAGCTCAGGGGCACAGCAATTCACAAACTGGCCGAGTAATAAAGGACACCTATCGTCCAAAAATCTGTTGAGGGAAGGCAACGAGGCGGACTTGAAAGCGAGGCAGAATAGCAGGAAACAGATTTCAAGAGGTACGTTGGAATCGCCTTTAAAGCACAGGAAGAGGGGCACAACTTCGACAATGATGCACTTGGCCAAAAAGGGCGTATGCGTTTTCTCCTGAATATATTCAGGAGAAAACGCATACGCCCTTTTTGGCCAAGCAAGCAAGCGGGCAATGCAAATCTGCACTACAAAGAAGTATCACTTCCCACCGGTCAAAAGGGACATCCACAAAATGTGTAAGAACAAGAAAGGCAAGACAGGCCCTGGAGAACAGGGAGCCTTGTTATGCTGATGGGCGGGATGTAAATTGCCAACTGCCTCTCTGGAGGAGTGCATTCTGTTCCCTACAACAAGTAAAGAACAGAGCTACAGAGCCAAGGGCACTACCAGTCTAGGGAATATACCTTGGGAAAACTGAAAATCAATAAGACAGAGCCACCCCAAAATTTAGGGCTGCACTGCATACAAGGACCTCAACTTGGATACACCTTAAGTATCCCAGAAAATATAAACATGGTTCAAAAAATTGTGGTACTTACGTACGATGGAATATCCCTCAGCCATGAAATCAATGTCATAAGACCAGTAGCAGCAAAATGGGTGGATTCAGGTACGATGATTCTAAGTGAAATAAGTCACACAGAAAAAGAAACTTATCATAAGATATCACTTATGAAGATCCTGTAAACATGGCTACACTTGAACTGAGTTAGGAAAGAGAACAGTGTCTCACATTTAGAAAACACTCTTATACCTGCTTAAGGGGGAAGGAGAGGTGGGGTGATGCATAAAACCAGAGTTTGATATAAGCACAGGTACCGTTCCAAAAACCAACTATGGAATAGACAAGACCTACACCGTCCTCAGTGAAAGGGACTCAAAACCCCATATTTCCCGCAGAGGAAAATATCTGACTAGTAAGAATCTTAAAACCTATGTATTGATATGTCTCCGTAAGGGAATCAAGTGTGTCTAGACTGGCATAAACATGGCAGCGAGAATCAGCTCAAACCCACTATAAAAAGGAATTTCAAAAACAAAACAAAAAAACTGGGAAATTCTTTACAATTCCTTCAGGGTCTCTGATGAAAGCTGGAATGACCCTATCTACAACGACAGCTGGATGTGGCATAAGGAGGGACACTTGGGACTGAGACGATTGGTGAGATTGGGTGAGCAAATGCAGACCCTTTAAAGCAATAATGCATGGCACCCATTCCATGGGTCCGAACTCTCCAGGTTGAAGGGAATATTACTACAGCTATAACATGTGTGGGAAACCTAGGGAACGGACACACTGTGAATACGAAAGGTTTCTAAAACTCAACGAATAGTCCCTCTCCTGGTGCTCCGGTTTGACTTTCCGTCTGCTTTACTATCAACCTCCCAACTTGGAGAGACAGCCCCTTTAACCTCTTGGTTCGCACAGGTTGCCAATTTGGCAGAGGATGAAAGGGAAGAGGGAGAACCAATGAGAGAGTAGCTGTTAGGCATTTGGACGGGCACATATCACTGTAATTTCCCGGCAGGAAGAAGAATTAACCAAATTCTCAGCCACCCACCGGGAACCAGTATAGGTCCTGAACCAAAATTTTGGACTTGCGGTCAGCTCACCAAAAACGAGTTGAAAAATGGAGCTCAGGGGCACAGCAATTCACAAACTGGCCGAGTAATAAAGGACAACTATCGTCCAAAAATCTGTTGAGGGAAGGCAACGAGGCGGACTTGAAAGCGAGGCAGAATAGCAGGAAACAGATTTCAAGAGGTACGTTGGAATCGCCTTTAAAGCACAGGAAGAGGGGCACAACTTCGACAATGATGCACTTGGCCAAAAAGGGCGTATGCGTTTTCTCCTGAATATATTCAGGAGAAAACGCATACGCCCTTTTTGGCCAAGCAAGCAAGCGGGCAATGCAAATCTGCACTACAAAGAAGTATCACTTCCCACCGGTCAAAAGGGATATCCACAAAATGTGTAAGAACAAGAAAGGCAAGACAGGCCCTGGAGAACAGGGAGCCTTGTTATGCTGATGGGCGGGATGTAAATTGCCAACTGCCTCTCTGGAGGAGTGCATTCTGTTCCCTACAACAAGTAAAGAACAGAGCTACAGAGCCAAGGGCACTACCAGTCTAGGGAATATACCTTGGGAAAACTGAAAATCAATAAGACAGAGCCACCCCAAAATTTAGGGCTGCACTGCATACAAGGACCTCAACTTGGATACACCTTAAGTATCCCAGAAAATATAAACATGGTTCAAAAAATTGTGGTACTTACGTACGATGGAATATCCCTCAGCCATGAAATCAATGTCATAAGACCAGTAGCAGCAAAATGGGTGGATTCAGGTACGATGATTCTAAGTGAAATAAGTCACACAGAAAAAGAAACTTATCATAAGATATCACTTATGAAGATCCTGTAAACATGGCTACACTTGAACTGAGTTAGGAAAGAGAACAGTGTCTCACATTTAGAAAACACTCTTATACCTGCTTAAGGGGGAAGGAGAGGTGGGGTGATGCATAAAACCAGAGTTTGATATAAGCACAGGTACCGTTCCAAAAACCAACTATGGAATAGACAAGACCTACACCGTCCTCAGTGAAAGGGACTCAAAACCCCATATTTCCCGCAGAGGAAAATATCTGACTAGTAAGAATCTTAAAACCTATGTATTGATATGTCTCCGTAAGGGAATCAAGTGTGTCTAGACTGGCATAAACATGGCATCGAGAATCAGCTCAAACCCACTATAAAAAGGAATTTCAAAAACAAAACAAAAAAACTGGGAAATTCTTTACAATTCCTTCAGGGTCTCTGATGAAAGCTGGAATGACCCTATCTACAACGACAGCTGGATGTGGCATAAGGAGGGACACTTGGGACTGAGACGATTGGTGAGATTGGGTGAGCAAATGCAGACCCTTTAAAGCAATAATGCATGGCACCCATTCCATGGGTCCGAACTCTCCAGGTTGAAGGGAATATTACTACAGCTATAACATGTGCGGGAAACCTAGAGAACGGACACACTGTGAATACGAAAGGTTTCTAAAACTCAACGAATAGTCCCTCTCCTGGTGCTCCGGTTTGACTTTCCGTCTGCTTTACTATCAACCTCCCAACTTGGAGAGACAGCCCCTTTAACCTCTTGGTTCGCACAGGTTGCCAATTTGGCAGAGGATGAAAGGGAAGAGGGAGAACCAATGAGAGAGTAGCTGTTAGGCATTTGGACGGGCACATATCACTGTAATTTCCCGGAAGGAAGAAGAATTAACCAAATTCTCAGCCACCCACCGGGAACCAGTATAGGTCCTGAACCAAAATTTTGGACTTGCGGTCAGCTCACCAAAAACGAGTTGAAAAATGGAGCTCAGGGGCACAGCAATTCACAAACTGGCCGAGTAATAAAGGACACCTATCGTCCAAAAATCTGTTGAGGGAAGGCAACGAGGCGGACTTGAAAGCGAGGCAGAATAGCAGGAAACAGATTTCAAGAGGTACGTTGGAATCGCCTTTAAAGCACAGGAAGAGGGGCACAACTTCGACAATGATGCACTTGGCCAAAAAGGGCGTATGCGTTTTCTCCTGAATATATTCAGGAGAAAACGCATACGCCCTTTTTGGCCAAGCAAGCAAGCGGGCAATGCAAATCTGCACTACAAAGAAGTATCACTTCCCACCGGTCAAAAGGGACATCCACAAAATGTGTAAGAACAAGAAAGGCAAGACAGGCCCTGGAGAACAGGGAGCCTTGTTATGCTGATGGGCGGGATGTAAATTGCCAACTGCCTCTCTGGAGGAGTGCATTCTGTTCCCTACAACAAGTAAAGAACAGAGCTACAGAGCCAAGGGCACTACCAGTCTAGGGAATATACCTTGGGAAAACTGAAAATCAATAAGACAGAGCCACCCCAAAATTTAGGGCTGCACTGCATACAAGGACCTCAACTTGGATACACCTTAAGTATCCCAGAAAATATAAACATGGTTCAAAAAATTGTGGTACTTACGTACGATGGAATATCCCTCAGCCATGAAATCAATGTCATAAGACCAGTAGCAGCAAAATGGGTGGATTCAGGTACGATGATTCTAAGTGAAATAAGTCACACAGAAAAAGAAACTTATCATAAGATATCACTTATGAAGATCCTGTAAACATGGCTACACTTGAACTGAGTTAGGAAAGAGAACAGTGTCTCACATTTAGAAAACACTCTTATACCTGCTTAAGGGGGAAGGAGAGGTGGGGTGATGCATAAAACCAGAGTTTGATATAAGCACAGGTACCGTTCCAAAAACCAACTATGGAATAGACAAGACCTACACCGTCCTCAGTGAAAGGGACTCAAAACCCCATATTTCCCGCAGAGGAAAATATCTGACTAGTAAGAATCTTAAAACCTATGTATTGATATGTCTCCGTAAGGGAATCAAGTGTGTCTAGACTGGCATAAACATGGCAGCGAGAATCAGCTCAAACCCACTATAAAAAGGAATTTCAAAAACAAAACAAAAAAACTGGGAAATTCTTTACAATTCCTTCAGGGTCTCTGATGAAAGCTGGAATGACCCTATCTACAACGACAGCTGGATGTGGCATAAGGAGGGACACTTGGGACTGAGACGATTGGTGAGATTGGGTGAGCAAATGCAGACCCTTTAAAGCAATAATGCATGGCACCCATTCCATGGGTCCGAACTCTCCAGGTTGAAGGGAATATTACTACAGCTATAACATGTGTGGGAAACCTAGGGAACGGACACACTGTGAATACGAAAGGTTTCTAAAACTCAACGAATAGTCCCTCTCCTGGTGCTCCGGTTTGACTTTCCGTCTGCTTTACTATCAACCTCCCAACTTGGAGAGACAGCCCCTTTAACCTCTTGGTTCGCACAGGTTGCCAATTTGGCAGAGGATGAAAGGGAAGAGGGAGAACCAATGAGAGAGTAGCTGTTAGGCATTTGGACGGGCACATATCACTGTAATTTCCCGGCAGGAAGAAGAATTAACCAAATTCTCAGCCACCCACCGGGAACCAGTATAGGTCCTGAACCAAAATTTTGGACTTGCGGTCAGCTCACCAAAAACGAGTTGAAAAATGGAGCTCAGGGGCACAGCAATTCACAAACTGGCCGAGTAATAAAGGACAACTATCGTCCAAAAATCTGTTGAGGGAAGGCAACGAGGCGGACTTGAAAGCGAGGCAGAATAGCAGGAAACAGATTTCAAGAGGTACGTTGGAATCGCCTTTAAAGCACAGGAAGAGGGGCACAACTTCGACAATGATGCACTTGGCCAAAAAGGGCGTATGCGTTTTCTCCTGAATATATTCAGGAGAAAACGCATACGCCCTTTTTGGCCAAGCAAGCAAGCGGGCAATGCAAATCTGCACTACAAAGAAGTATCACTTCCCACCGGTCAAAAGGGACATCCACAAAATGTGTAAGAACAAGAAAGGCAAGACAGGCCCTGGAGAACAGGGAGCCTTGTTATGCTGATGGGCGGGATGTAAATTGCCAACTGCCTCTCTGGAGGAGTGCATTCTGTTCCCTAAAACAAGTAAAGAACAGAGCTACAGAGCCAAGGGCACTACCAGTCTAGGGAATATACCTTGGGAAAACTGAAAATCAATAAGACAGAGCCACCCCAAAATTTAGGGCTGCACTGCATACAAGGACCTGAACTTGGATACACCTTAAGTATCCCAGAAAATATAAACATGGTTCAAAAAATTGTGGTACTTACGTACGATGGAATATCCCTCAGCCATGAAATCAATGTCATAAGACCAGTAGCAGCAAAATGGGTGGATTCAGGTACGATGATTCTAAGTGAAATAAGTCACACAGAAAAAGAAACTTATCATAAGATATCACTTATGAAGATCCTGTAAACATGGCTACACTTGAACTGAGTTAGGAAAGAGAACAGTGTCTCACATTTAGAAAACACTCTTATACCTGCTTAAGGGGGAAGGAGAGGTGGGGTGATGCATAAAATCAGAGTTTGATATAAGCACAGGTACCATTCCAAAAACCAACTATGGAATAGACAAGACCTACACCGTCCTCAGCGAAAGGGACTCAAAACCCCATATTTCCCGCAGAGGAAAATATCTGACTAGTAAGAATCTTAAAACCTATGTATTGATATGTCTCCGTAAGGGAATCAAGTGTGTCTAGACTGGCATAAACATGGCAGCGAGAATCAGCTCAAACCCACTATAAAAAGGAATTTCAAAAACAAAACAAAAAAACTCGGAAATTCTTTACAATTCCTTCAGGGTCTCTGATGAAAGCTGGAATGACCCTATCTACAATGACAGCTGGATGTGGCATAAGGAGGGACACTTGGGACTGAGATGATTGGTGAGATTGGGTGAGCAAATGCAGACCCTTTAAAGCAATAATGCATGGCACCCATTCCATGGGTCCGAACTCTCCAGGTTGAAGGGAATATTACTACAGCTATAACATGTGCGGGAAACCTAGAGAACGGACACACTGTGAATACGAAAGGTTTCTAAAACTCAACGAATAGTCCCTCTCCTGGTGCTCCGGTTTGACTTTCCGTCTGCTTTACTATCAACCTCCCAACTTGGAGAGACAGCCCCTTTAACCTCTTGGTTCGCACAGGTTGCCAATTTGGCAGAGGATGAAAGGGAAGAGGGAGAACCAATGAGAGAGTAGCTGTTAGGCATTTGGACGGGCACATATCACTGTCATTTCCCGGAAGGAAGAAGAATTAACCAAATTCTCAGCCACCCACCGGGAACCAGTATAGGTCCTGAACCAAAATTTTGGACTTGCGGTCAGCTCACCAAAAACGAGTTGAAAAATGGAGCTCAGGGGCACAGCAATTCACAAACTGGCCGAGTAATAAAGGACACCTATCGTCCAAAAATCTGTTGAGGGAAGGCAACGAGGCGGACTTGAAAGCGAGGCAGAATAGCAGGAAACAGATTTCAAGAGGTACGTTGGAATCGCCTTTAAAGCACAGGAAGAGGGGCACAACTTCGACAATGATGCACTTGGCCAAAAAGGGCGTATGCGTTTTCTCCTGAATATATTCAGGAGAAAACGCATACGCCCTTTTTGGCCAAGCAAGCAAGCGGGCAATGCAAATCTGCACTACAAAGAAGTATCACTTCCCACCGGTCAAAAGGGACATCCACAAAATGTGTAAGAACAAGAAAGGCAAGACAGGCCCTGGAGAACAGGGAGCCTTGTTATGCTGATGGGCGGGATGTAAATTGCCAACTGCCTCTCTGGAGGAGTGCATTCTGTTCCCTACAACAAGTAAAGAACAGAGCTACAGAGCCAAGGGCACTACCAGTCTAGGGAATATACCTTGGGAAAACTGAAAATCAATAAGACAGAGCCACCCCAAAATTTAGGGCTGCACTGCATACAAGGACCTCAACTTGGATACACCTTAAGTATCCCAGAAAATATAAACATGGTTCAAAAAATTGTGGTACTTACGTACGATGGAATATCCCTCAGCCATGAAATCAATGTCATAAGACCAGTAGCAGCAAAATGGGTGGATTCAGGTACGATGATTCTAAGTGAAATAAGTCACACAGAAAAAGAAACTTATCATAAGATATCACTTATGAAGATCCTGTAAACATGGCTACACTTGAACTGAGTTAGGAAAGAGAACAGTGTCTCACATTTAGAAAACACTCTTATACCTGCTTAAGGGGGAAGGAGAGGTGGGGTGATGCATAAAACCAGAGTTTGATATAAGCACAGGTACCGTTCCAAAAACCAACTATGGAATAGACAAGACCTACACCGTCCTCAGTGAAAGGGACTCAAAACCCCATATTTCCCGCAGAGGAAAATATCTGACTAGTAAGAATCTTAAAACCTATGTATTGATATGTCTCCGTAAGGGAATCAAGTGTGTCTAGACTGGCATAAACATGGCAGCGAGAATCAGCTCAAACCCACTATAAAAAGGAATTTCAAAAACAAAACAAAAAAACTGGGAAATTCTTTACAATTCCTTCAGGGTCTCTGATGAAAGCTGGAATGACCCTATCTACAACGACAGCTGGATGTGGCATAAGGAGGGACACTTGGGACTGAGACGATTGGTGAGATTGGGTGAGCAAATGCAGACCCTTTAAAGCAATAATGCATGGCACCCATTCCATGGGTCCGAACTCTCCAGGTTGAAGGGAATATTACTACAGCTATAACATGTGCGGGAAACCTAGGGAACGGACACACTGTGAATACGAAAGGTTTCTAAAACTCAACGAATAGTCCCTCTCCTGGTGCTCCGGTTTGACTTTCCGTCTGCTTTACTATCAACCTCCCAACTTGGAGAGACAGCCCCTTTAACCTCTTGGTTCGCACAGGTTGCCAATTTGGCAGAGGATGAAAGGGAAGAGGGAGAACCAATGAGAGAGTAGCTGTTAGGCATTTGGACGGGCACATATCACTGTAATTTCCCGGCAGGAAGAAGAATTAACCAAATTCTCAGCCACCCACCGGGAACCAGTATAGGTCCTGAACCAAAATTTTGGACTTGCGGTCAGCTCACCAAAAACGAGTTGAAAAATGGAGCTCAGGGGCACAGCAATTCACAAACTGGCCGAGTAATAAAGGACAACTATCGTCCAAAAATCTGTTGAGGGAAGGCAACGAGGCGGACTTGAAAGCGAGGCAGAATAGCAGGAAACAGATTTCAAGAGGTACGTTGGAATCGCCTTTAAAGCACAGGAAGAGGGGCACAACTTCGACAATGATGCACTTGGCCAAAAAGGGCGTATGCGTTTTCTCCTGAATATATTCAGGAGAAAACGCATACGCCCTTTTTGGCCAAGCAAGCAAGCGGGCAATGCAAATCTGCACTACAAAGAAGTATCACTTCCCACCGGTCAAAAGGGATATCCACAAAATGTGTAAGAACAAGAAAGGCAAGACAGGCCCTGGAGAACAGGGAGCCTTGTTATGCTGATGGGCGGGATGTAAATTGCCAACTGCCTCTCTGGAGGAGTGCATTCTGTTCCCTACAACAAGTAAAGAACAGAGCTACAGAGCCAAGGGCACTACCAGTCTAGGGAATATACCTTGGGAAAACTGAAAATCAATAAGACAGAGCCACCCCAAAATTTAGGGCTGCACTGCATACAAGGACCTCAACTTGGATACACCTTAAGTATCCCAGAAAATATAAACATGGTTCAAAAAATTGTGGTACTTACGTACGATGGAATATCCCTCAGCCATGAAATCAATGTCATAAGACCAGTAGCAGCAAAATGGGTGGATTCAGGTACGATGATTCTAAGTGAAATAAGTCACACAGAAAAAGAAACTTATCATAAGATATCACTTATGAAGATCCTGTAAACATGGCTACACTTGAACTGAGTTAGGAAAGAGAACAGTGTCTCACATTTAGAAAACACTCTTATACCTGCTTAAGGGGGAAGGAGAGGTGGGGTGATGCATAAAACCAGAGTTTGATATAAGCACAGGTACCGTTCCAAAAACCAACTATGGAATAGACAAGACCTACACCGTCCTCAGTGAAAGGGACTCAAAACCCCATATTTCCCGCAGAGGAAAATATCTGACTAGTAAGAATCTTAAAACCTATGTATTGATATGTCTCCGTAAGGGAATCAAGTGTGTCTAGACTGGCATAAACATGGCATCGAGAATCAGCTCAAACCCACTATAAAAAGGAATTTCAAAAACAAAACAAAAAAACTGGGAAATTCTTTACAATTCCTTCAGGGTCTCTGATGAAAGCTGGAATGACCCTATCTACAACGACAGCTGGATGTGGCATAAGGAGGGACACTTGGGACTGAGACGATTGGTGAGATTGGGTGAGCAAATGCAGACCCTTTAAAGCAATAATGCATGGCACCCATTCCATGGGTCCGAACTCTCCAGGTTGAAGGGAATATTACTACAGCTATAACATGTGCGGGAAACCTAGAGAACGGACACACTGTGAATACGAAAGGTTTCTAAAACTCAACGAATAGTCCCTCTCCTGGTGCTCCGGTTTGACTTTCCGTCTGCTTTACTATCAACCTCCCAACTTGGAGAGACAGCCCCTTTAACCTCTTGGTTCGCACAGGTTGCCAATTTTGCAGAGGATGAAAGGGAAGAGGGAGAACCAATGAGAGAGTAGCTGTTAGGCATTTGGACGGGCACATATCACTGTAATTTCCCGGCAGGAAGAAGAATTAACCAAATTCTCAGCCACCCACCGGGAACCAGTATAGGTCCTGAACCAAAATTTTGGACTTGCGGTCAGCTCACCAAAAACGAGTTGAAAAATGGAGCTCAGGGGCACAGCCATTCACAAACTGGCCGAGTAATAAAGGACAACTATCGTCCAAAAATCTGTTGAGGGAAGGCAACGAGGCGGACTTGAAAGCGAGGCAGAATAGCAGGAAACAGATTTCAAGAGGTACATTGGAATCGCCTTTAAAGCACAGGAAGAGGGGCACAACTTCGATAATGATGCACTTGGCCAAAAAGGGCGTATGCGTTTTCTCATGAATATATTCAGGAGAAAACGCATACGCCCTTTTTGGCCAAGCAAGCAAGCGGGCAATGCAAATCTGCACTACAAAGAAGTATCACTTCCCACCGGTCAAAAGGGACATCCACAAAATGTGTAAGAACAAGAAAGGCAAGACAGGCCCTGGAGAACAGGGAGCCTTGTTATGCTGATGGGCGGGATGTAAATTGCCAACTGCCTCTCTGGAGGAGTGCATTCTGTTCCCTAAAACAAGTAAAGAACAGAGCTACAGAGCCAAGGGCACTACCAGTCTAGGGAATATACCTTGGGAAAACTGAAAATCAATAAGACAGAGCCACCCCAAAATTTAGGGCTGCACTGCATACAAGGACCTCAACTTGGATACACCTTAAGTATCCCAGAAAATATAAACATGGTTCAAAAAATTGTGGTACTTACGTACGATGGAATATCCCTCAGCCATGAAATCAATGTCATAAGACCAGTAGCAGCAAAATGTGTGGATTTAGGTACGATGATTCTAAGTGAAATAAGTCACACAGAAAAAGAAACTTATCATAAGATATCACTTATGAAGATCCTGTAAACATGGCTACACTTGAACTGAGTTAGGAAAGAGAACAGTGTCTCACATTTAGAAAACACTCTTATACCTGCTTAAGGGGGAAGGAGAGGTGGGGTGATGCATAAAACCAGAGTTTGATATAAGCACAGGTACCGTTCCAAAAACCAACTATGGAATAGACAAGACCTACACCGTCCTCAGTGAAAGGGACTCAAAACCCCATATTTCCCGCAGAGGAAAATATCTGACTAGTAAGAATCTTAAAACGTATGTATTGATATGTCTGCGTAAGGGAATCAAGTGTGTCTAGACTGGCATAAACATGGCATCGAGAATCAGCTCAAACCCACTATAAAAAGGAATTTCAAAAACAAAACAAAAAAACTGGGAAATTCTTTACAATTCCTTCAGGGTCTCTGATGAAAGCTGGAATGACCCTATCTACAACGACAGCTGGATGTGGCATAAGGAGGGACACTTGGGACTGAGACGATTGGTGAGATTGGGTGAGCAAATGCAGACCCTTTAAAGCAATAATGCATGGCACCCATTCCATGGGTCCGAACTCTCCAGGTTGAAGGGAATATTACTACAGCTATAACATGTGCGGGAAACCTAGAGAACGGACACACTGTGAATACGAAAGGTTTCTAAAACTCAACGAATAGTCCCTCTCCTGGTGCTCCGGTTTGACTTTCCGTCTGCTTTACTATCAACCTCCCAACTTGGAGAGACAGCCCCTTTAACCTCTTGGTTCGCACAGGTTGCCAATTTGGCAGAGGATGAAAGGGAAGAGGGAGAACCAATGAGAGAGTAGCTGTTAGGCATTTGGACGGGCACATATCACTGTAATTTCCCGGCAGGAAGAAGAATTAACCAAATTCTCAGCCACCCACCGGGAACCAGTATAGGTCCTGAACCAAAATTTTGGACTTGCGGTCAGCTCACCAAAAACGAGTTGAAAAATGGAGCTCAGGGGCACAGCAATTCACAAACTGGCCGAGTAATAAAGGACAACTATCGTCCAAAAATCTGTTGAGGGAAGGCAACGAGGCGGACTTGAAAGCGAGGCAGAATAGCAGGAAACAGATTTCAAGAGGTACGTTGGAATCGCCTTTAAAGCACAGGAAGAGGGGCACAACTTCGACAATGATGCACTTGGCCAAAAAGGGCGTATGCGTTTTCTCCTGAATATATTCAGGAGAAAACGCATACGCCCTTTTTGGCCAAGCAAGCAAGCGGGCAATGCAAATCTGCACTACAAAGAAGTATCACTTCCCACCGGTCAAAAGGGACATCCACAAAATGTGTAAGAACAAGAAAGGCAAGACAGGCCCTGGAGAACAGGGAGCCTTGTTATGCTGATGGGCGGGATGTAAATTGCCAACTGCCTCTCTGGAGGAGTGCATTCTGTTCCCTACAACAAGTAAAGAACAGAGCTACAGAGCCAAGGGCACTACCAGTCTAGGGAATATACCTTGGGAAAACTGAAAATCAATAAGACAGAGCCACCCCAAAATTTAGGGCTGCACTGCATACAAGGACCTCAACTTGGATACACCTTAAGTATCCCAGAAAATATAAACATGGTTCAAAAAATTGTGGTACTTACGTACGATGGAATATCCCTCAGCCATGAAATCAATGTCATAAGACCAGTAGCAGCAAAATGGGTGGATTCAGGTACGATGATTCTAAGTGAAATAAGTCACACAGAAAAAGAAACTTATCATAAGATATCACTTATGAAGATCCTGTAAACATGGCTACACTTGAACTGAGTTAGGAAAGAGAACAGTGTCTCACATTTAGAAAACACTCTTATACCTGCTTAAGGGGGAAGGAGAGGTGGGGTGATGCATAAAATCAGAGTTTGATATAAGCACAGGTACCATTCCAAAAACCAACTATGGAATAGACAAGACCTACACCGTCCTCAGCGAAAGGGACTCAAAACCCCATATTTCCCGCAGAGGAAAATATCTGACTAGTAAGAATCTTAAAACCTATGTATTGATATGTCTCCGTAAGGGAATCAAGTGTGTCTAGACTGGCATAAACATGGCAGCGAGAATCAGCTCAAACCCACTATAAAAAGGAATTTCAAAAACAAAACAAAAAAACTCGGAAATTCTTTACAATTCCTTCAGGGTCTCTGATGAAAGCTGGAATGACCCTATCTACAACGACAGCTGGATGTGGCATAAGGAGGGACACTTGGGACTGAGATGATTGGTGAGATTGGGTGAGCAAATGCAGACCCTTTAAAGCAATAATGCATGGCACCCATTCCATGGGTCCGAACTCTCCAGGTTGAAGGGAATATTACTACAGCTATAACATGTGCGGGAAACCTAGAGAACGGACACACTGTGAATACGAAAGGTTTCTAAAACTCAACGAATAGTCCCTCTCCTGGTGCTCCGGTTTGACTTTCCGTCTGCTTTACTATCAACCTCCCAACTTGGAGAGACAGCCCCTTTAACCTCTTGGTTCGCACAGGTTGCCAATTTGGCAGAGGATGAAAGGGAAGAGGGAGAACCAATGAGAGAGTAGCTGTTAGGCATTTGGACGGGCACATATCACTGTAATTTCCCGGAAGGAAGAAGAATTAACCAAATTCTCAGCCACCCACCGGGAACCAGTATAGGTCCTGAACCAAAATTTTGGACTTGCGGTCAGCTCACCAAAAACGAGTTGAAAAATGGAGCTCAGGGGCACAGCAATTCACAAACTGGCCGAGTAATAAAGGACACCTATCGTCCAAAAATCTGTTGAGGGAAGGCAACGAGGCGGACTTGAAAGCGAGGCAGAATAGCAGGAAACAGATTTCAAGAGGTACGTTGGAATCGCCTTTAAAGCACAGGAAGAGGGGCACAACTTCGACAATGATGCACTTGGCCAAAAAGGGCGTATGCGTTTTCTCCTGAATATATTCAGGAGAAAACGCATACGCCCTTTTTGGCCAAGCAAGCAAGCGGGCAATGCAAATCTGCACTACAAAGAAGTATCACTTCCCACCGGTCAAAAGGGACATCCACAAAATGTGTAAGAACAAGAAAGGCAAGACAGGCCCTGGAGAACAGGGAGCCTTGTTATGCTGATGGGCGGGATGTAAATTGCCAACTGCCTCTCTGGAGGAGTGCATTCTGTTCCCTACAACAAGTAAAGAACAGAGCTACAGAGCCAAGGGCACTACCAGTCTAGGGAATATACCTTGGGAAAACTGAAAATCAATAAGACAGAGCCACCCCAAAATTTAGGGCTGCACTGCATACAAGGACCTCAACTTGGATACACCTTAAGTATCCCAGAAAATATAAACATGGTTCAAAAAATTGTGGTACTTACGTACGATGGAATATCCCTCAGCCATGAAATCAATGTCATAAGACCAGTAGCAGCAAAATGGGTGGATTCAGGTACGATGATTCTAAGTGAAATAAGTCACACAGAAAAAGAAACTTATCATAAGATATCACTTATGAAGATCCTGTAAACATGGCTACACTTGAACTGAGTTAGGAAAGAGAACAGTGTCTCACATTTAGAAAACACTCTTATACCTGCTTAAGGGGGAAGGAGAGGTGGGGTGATGCATAAAACCAGAGTTTGATATAAGCACAGGTACCGTTCCAAAAACCAACTATGGAATAGACAAGACCTACACCGTCCTCAGTGAAAGGGACTCAAAACCCCATATTTCCCGCAGAGGAAAATATCTGACTAGTAAGAATCTTAAAACCTATGTATTGATATGTCTCCGTAAGGGAATCAAGTGTGTCTAGACTGGCATAAACATGGCAGCGAGAATCAGCTCAAACCCACTATAAAAAGGAATTTCAAAAACAAAACAAAAAAACTGGGAAATTCTTTACAATTCCTTCAGGGTCTCTGATGAAAGCTGGAATGACCCTATCTACAACGACAGCTGGATGTGGCATAAGGAGGGACACTTGGGACTGAGACGATTGGTGAGATTGGGTGAGCAAATGCAGACCCTTTAAAGCAATAATGCATGGCACCCATTCCATGGGTCCGAACTCTCCAGGTTGAAGGGAATATTACTACAGCTATAACATGTGCGGGAAACCTAGGGAACGGACACACTGTGAATACGAAAGGTTTCTAAAACTCAACGAATAGTCCCTCTCCTGGTGCTCCGGTTTGACTTTCCGTCTGCTTTACTATCAACCTCCCAACTTGGAGAGACAGCCCCTTTAACCTCTTGGTTCGCACAGGTTGCCAATTTGGCAGAGGATGAAAGGGAAGAGGGAGAACCAATGAGAGAGTAGCTGTTAGGCATTTGGACGGGCACATATCACTGTAATTTCCCGGCAGGAAGAAGAATTAACCAAATTCTCAGCCACCCACCGGGAACCAGTATAGGTCCTGAACCAAAATTTTGGACTTGCGGTCAGCTCACCAAAAACGAGTTGAAAAATGGAGCTCAGGGGCACAGCAATTCACAAACTGGCTGAGTAATAAAGAACAACTATCGTCCAAAAATCTGTTGAGGGAAGGCAACGAGGCGGACTTGAAAGCGAGGCAGAATAGCAGGAAACAGATTTCAAGAGGTACGTTGGAATCGCCTTTAAAGCACAGGAAGAGGGGCACAACTTCGACAATGATGCACTTGGCCAAAAAGGGCGTATGCGTTTTCTCCTGAATATATTCAGGAGAAAACGCATACGCCCTTTTTGGCCAAGCAAGCAAGCGGGCAATGCAAATCTGCACTACAAAGAAGTATCACTTCCCACCGGTCAAAAGGGATATCCACAAAATGTGTAAGAACAAGAAAGGCAAGACAGGCCCTGGAGAACAGGGAGCCTTGTTATGCTGATGGGCGGGATGTAAATTGCCAACTGCCTCTCTGGAGGAGTGCATTCTGTTCCCTACAACAAGTAAAGAACAGAGCTACAGAGCCAAGGGCACTACCAGTCTAGGGAATATACCTTGGGAAAACTGAAAATCAATAAGACAGAGCCACCCCAAAATTTAGGGCTGCACTGCATACAAGGACCTCAACTTGGATACACCTTAAGTATCCCAGAAAATATAAACATAGTTCAAAAAATTGTGGTACTTACGTACGATGGAATATCCCTCAGCCATGAAATCAATGTCATAAGACCAGTAGCAGCAAAATGGGTGGATTCAGGTACGATGATTCTAAGTGAAATAAGTCACACAGAAAAAGAAACTTATCATAAGATATCACTTATGAAGATCCTGTAAACATGGCTACACTTGAACTGAGTTAGGAAAGAGAACAGTGTCTCACATTTAGAAAACACTCTTATACCTGCTTAAGGGGGAAGGAGAGGTGGGGTGATGCATAAAACCAGAGTTTGATATAAGCACAGGTACCGTTCCAAAAACCAACTATGGAATAGACAAGACCTACACCGTCCTCAGTGAAAGGGACTCAAAACCCCATATTTCCCGCAGAGGAAAATATCTGACTAGTAAGAATCTTAAAACCTATGTATTGATATGTCTCCGTAAGGGAATCAAGTGTGTCTAGACTGGCATAAACATGGCATCGAGAATCAGGTCAAACCCACTATAAAAAGGAATTTCAAAAACAAAACAAAAAAACTGGGAAATTCTTTACAATTCCTTCAGGGTCTCTGATGAAAGCTGGAATGACCCTATCTACAACGACAGCTGGATGTGGCATAAGGAGGGACACTTGGGACTGAGACGATTGGTGAGATTGGGTGAGCAAATGCAGACCCTTTAAAGCAATAATGCATGGCACCCATTCCATGGGTCCGAACTCTCCAGGTTGAAGGGAATATTACTACAGCTATAACATGTGCGGGAAACCTAGAGAACGGACACACTGTGAATACGAAAGGTTTCTAAAACTCAACGAATAGTCCCTCTCCTGGTGCTCCGGTTTGACTTTCCGTCTGCTTTACTATCAACCTCCCAACTTGGAGAGACAGCCCCTTTAACCTCTTGGTTCGCACAGGTTGCCAATTTGGCAGAGGATGAAAGGGAAGAGGGAGAACCAATGAGAGAGTAGCTGTTAGGCATTTGGACGGGCACATATCACTGTAATTTCCCGGCAGGAAGAAGAATTAACCAAATTCTCAGCCACCCACCGGGAACCAGTATAGGTCCTGAACCAAAATTTTGGACTTGCGGTCAGCTCACCAAAAACGAGTTGAAAAATGGAGCTCAGGGGCACAGCCATTCACAAACTGGCCGAGTAATAAAGGACAACTATCGTCCAAAAATCTGTTGAGGGAAGGCAACGAGGCGGACTTGAAAGCGAGGCAGAATAGCAGGAAACAGATTTCAAGAGGTACATTGGAATCGCCTTTAAAGCACAGGAAGAGGGGCACAACTTCGATAATGATGCACTTGGCCAAAAAGGGCGTATGCGTTTTCTCATGAATATATTCAGGAGAAAACGCATACGCCCTTTTTGGCCAAGCAAGCAAGCGGGCAATGCAAATCTGCACTACAAAGAAGTATCACTTCCCACCGGTCAAAAGGGACATCCACAAAATGTGTAAGAACAAGAAAGGCAAGACAGGCCCTGGAGAACAGGGAGCCTTGTTATGCTGATGGGCGGGATGTAAATTGCCAACTGCCTCTCTGGAGGAGTGCATTCTGTTCCCTAAAACAAGTAAAGAACAGAGCTACAGAGCCAAGGGCACTACCAGTCTAGGGAATATACCTTGGGAAAACTGAAAATCAATAAGACAGAGCCACCCCAAAATTTAGGGCTGCACTGCATACAAGGACCTCAACTTGGATACACCTTAAGTATCCCAGAAAATATAAACATGGTTCAAAAAATTGTGGTACTTACGTACGATGGAATATCCCTCAGCCATGAAATCAATGTCATAAGACCAGTAGCAGCAAAATGTGTGGATTTAGGTACGATGATTCTAAGTGAAATAAGTCACACAGAAAAAGAAACTTATCATAAGATATCACTTATGAAGATCCTGTAAACATGGCTACACTTGAACTGAGTTAGGAAAGAGAACAGTGTCTCACATTTAGAAAACACTCTTATACCTGCTTAAGGGGGAAGGAGAGGTGGGGTGATGCATAAAACCAGAGTTTGATATAAGCACAGGTACCGTTCCAAAAACCAACTATGGAATAGACAAGACCTACACCGTCCTCAGTGAAAGGGACTCAAAACCCCATATTTCCCGCAGAGGAAAATATCTGACTAGTAAGAATCTTAAAACGTATGTATTGATATGTCTGCGTAAGGGAATCAAGTGTGTCTAGACTGGCATAAACATGGCATCGAGAATCAGCTCAAACCCACTATAAAAAGGAATTTCAAAAACAAAACAAAAAAACTGGGAAATTCTTTACAATTCCTTCAGGGTCTCTGATGAAAGCTGGAATGACCCTATCTACAACGACAGCTGGATGTGGCATAAGGAGGGACACTTGGGACTGAGACGATTGGTGAGATTGGGTGAGCAAATGCAGACCCTTTAAAGCAATAATGCATGGCACCCATTCCATGGGTCCGAACTCTCCAGGTTGAAGGGAATATTACTACAGCTATAACATGTGCGGGAAACCTAGAGAACGGACACACTGTGAATACGAAAGGTTTCTAAAACTCAACGAATAGTCCCTCTCCTGGTGCTCCGGTTTGACTTTCCGTCTGCTTTACTATCAACCTCCCAACTTGGAGAGACAGCCCCTTTAACCTCTTGGTTCGCACAGGTTGCCAATTTGGCAGAGGATGAAAGGGAAGAGGGAGAACCAATGAGAGAGTAGCTGTTAGGCATTTGGACGGGCACATATCACTGTAATTTCCCGGCAGGAAGAAGAATTAACCAAATTCTCAGCCACCCACCGGGAACCAGTATAGGTCCTGAACCAAAATTTTGGACTTGCGGTCAGCTCACCAAAAACGAGTTGAAAAATGGAGCTCAGGGGCACAGCAATTCACAAACTGGCCGAGTAATAAAGGACAACTATCGTCCAAAAATCTGTTGAGGGAAGGCAACGAGGCGGACTTGAAAGCGAGGCAGAATAGCAGGAAACAGATTTCAAGAGGTACGTTGGAATCGCCTTTAAAGCACAGGAAGAGGGGCACAACTTCGACAATGATGCACTTGGCCAAAAAGGGCGTATGCGTTTTCTCCTGAATATATTCAGGAGAAAACGCATACGCCCTTTTTGGCCAAGCAAGCAAGCGGGCAATGCAAATCTGCACTACAAAGAAGTATCACTTCCCACCGGTCAAAAGGGACATCCACAAAATGTGTAAGAACAAGAAAGGCAAGACAGGCCCTGGAGAACAGGGAGCCTTGTTATGCTGATGGGCGGGATGTAAATTGCCAACTGCCTCTCTGGAGGAGTGCATTCTGTTCCCTACAACAAGTAAAGAACAGAGCTACAGAGCCAAGGGCACTACCAGTCTAGGGAATATACCTTGGGAAAACTGAAAATCAATAAGACAGAGCCACCCCAAAATTTAGGGCTGCACTGCATACAAGGACCTCAACTTGGATACACCTTAAGTATCCCAGAAAATATAAACATGGTTCAAAAAATTGTGGTACTTACGTACGATGGAATATCCCTCAGCCATGAAATCAATGTCATAAGACCAGTAGCAGCAAAATGGGTGGATTCAGGTACGATGATTCTAAGTGAAATAAGTCACACAGAAAAAGAAACTTATCATAAGATATCACTTATGAAGATCCTGTAAACATGGCTACACTTGAACTGAGTTAGGAAAGAGAACAGTGTCTCACATTTAGAAAACACTCTTATACCTGCTTAAGGGGGAAGGAGAGGTGGGGTGATGCATAAAACCAGAGTTTGATATAAGCACAGGTACCGTTCCAAAAACCAACTATGGAATAGACAAGACATACACCGTCCTCAGTGAAAGGGACTCAAAACCCCATATTTCCCGCAGAGGAAAATATCTGACTAGTAAGAATCTTAAAACCTATGTATTGATATGTCTCCGTAAGGGAATCAAGTGTGTCTAGACTGGCATAAACATGGCAGCGAGAATCAGCTCAAACCCACTATAAAAAGGAATTTCAAAAACAAAACAAAAAAACTGGGAAATTCTTTACAATTCCTTCAGGGTCTCTGATGAAAGCTGGAATGACCCTATCTACAACGACAGCTGGATGTGGCATAAGGAGGGACACTTGGGACTGAGACGATTGGTGAGATTGGGTGAGCAAATGCAGACCCTTTAAAGCAATAATGCATGGCACCCATTCCATGGGTCCGAACTCTCCAGGTTGAAGGGAATATTACTACAGCTATAACATGTGCGGGAAACCTAGGGAACGGACACACTGTGAATACGAAAGGTTTCTAAAACTCAACGAATAGTCCCTCTCCTGGTGCTCCGGTTTGACTTTCCGTCTGCTTTACTATCAACCTCCCAACTTGGAGAGACAGCCCCTTTAACCTCTTGGTTCGCACAGGTTGCCAATTTGGCAGAGGATGAAAGGGAAGAGGGAGAACCAATGAGAGAGTAGCTGTTAGGCATTTGGACGGGCACATATCACTGTAATTTCCCAGCAGGAAGAAGAATTAACCAAATTCTCAGCCACCCACCGGGAACCAGTATAGGTCCTGAACCAAAATTTTGGACTTGCGGTCAGCTCACCAAAAACGAGTTGAAAAATGGAGCTCAGGGGCACAGCAATTCACAAACGGGCCGAGTAATAAAGGACAACTATCGTCCAAAAATCTGTTGAGGGAAGGCAACGAGGCGGACTTGAAAGCGAGGCAGAATAGCAGGAAACAGATTTCAAGAGGTACGTTGGAATCGCCTTTAAAGCACAGGAAGAGGGGCACAACTTCGACAATGATGCACTTGGCCAAAAAGGGCGTATGCGTTTTCTCCTGAATATATTCAGGAGAAAACGCATACGCCCTTTTTGGCCAAGCAAGCAAGCGGGCAATGCAAATCTGCACTACAAAGAAGTATCACTTCCCACCGGTCAAAAGGGACATCCACAAAATGTGTAAGAACAAGAAAGGCAAGACAGGCCCTGGAGAACAGGGAGCCTTGTTATGCTGATGGGCGGGATGTAAATTGCCAACTGCCTCTCTGGAGGAGTGCATTCTGTTCCCTACAACAAGTAAAGAACAGAGCTACAGAGCCAAGGGCACTACCAGTCTAGGGAATATACCTTGGGAAAACTGAAAATCAATAAGACAGAGCCACCCCAAAATTTAGGGCTGCACTGCATACAAGGACCTCAACTTGGATACACCTTAAGTATCCCAGAAAATATAAACATGGTTCAAAAAATTGTGGTACTTACGTACGATGGAATATCCCTCAGCCATGAAATCAATGTCATAAGACCAGTAGCAGCAAAATGGGTGGATTCAGGTACGATGATTCTAAGTGAAATAAGTCACACAGAAAAAGAAACTTATCATAAGATATCACTTATGAAGATCCTGTAAACATGGCTACACTTGAACTGAGTTAGGAAAGAGAACAGTGTCTCACATTTAGAAAACACTCTTATACCTGCTTAAGGGGGAAGGAGAGGTGGGGTGATGCATAAAACCAGAGTTTGATATAAGCACAGGTACCGTTCCAAAAACCAACTATGGAATAGACAAGACCTACACCGTCCTCAGTGAAAGGGACTCAAAACCCCATATTTCCCACAGAGGAAAATATCTGACTAGTAAGAATCTTAAAACCTATGTATTGATATGTCTCCGTAAGGGAATCAAGTGTGTCTAGACTGGCATAAACATGGCAGCGAGAATCAGCTCAAACCCACTATAAAAAGGAATTTCAAAAACAAAACAAAAAAACTGGGAAATTCTTTACAATTCCTTCAGGGTCTCTGATGAAAGCTGGAATGACCCTATCTACAACGACAGCTGGATGTGGCATAAGGAGGGACACTTGGGACTGAGACGATTGGTGAGATTGGGTGAGCAAATGCAGACCCTTTAAAGCAATAATGCATGGCACCCATTCCATGGGTCCGAACTCTCCAGGTTGAAGGGAATATTACTACAGCTATAACATGTGCGGGAAACCTAGGGAACGGACACACTGTGAATACGAAAGGTTTCTAAAACTCAACGAATAGTCCCTCTCCTGGTGCTCCGGTTTGACTTTCCGTCTGCTTTACTATCAACCTCCCAACTTGGAGAGACAGCCCCTTTAACCTCTTGGTTCGCACAGGTTGCCAATTTGGCAGAGGATGAAAGGGAAGAGGGAGAACCAATGAGAGAGTAGCTGTTAGGCATTTGGACGGGCACATATCACTGTAATTTCCCGGCAGGAAGAAGAATTAACCAAATTCTCAGCCACCCACCGGGAACCAGTATAGGTCCTGAACCAAACTTTTGGACTTGCGGTCAGCTCACCAAAAACGAGTTGAAAAATGGAGCTCAGGGGCACAGCAATTCACAAGCTGGCCGAGTAATAAAGGACAACTATCGTCCAAAAATCTGTTGAGGGAAGGCAACGAGGCGGACTTGAAAGCGAGGCAGAATAGCAGGAAACAGATTTCAAGAGGTACGTTGGAATCGCCTTTAAAGCACAGGAAGAGGGGCACAACTTCGACAATGATGCACTTGGCCAAAAAGGGCGTATGCGTTTTCTCCTGAATATATTCAGGAGAAAACGCATACGCCCTTTTTGGCCAAGCAAGCAAGCGGGCAATGCAAATCTGCACTACAAAGAAGTATCACTTCCCACTGGTCAAAAGGGACATCCACAAAATGTGTAAGAACAAGAAAGGCAAGACAGGCCCTGGAGAACAGGGAGCCTTGTTATGCTGATGGGCGGCATGTAAATTGCCAACTGCCTCTCTGGAGGAGTGCATTCTGTTCCCTAAAACAAGTAAAGAACAGAGCTACAGAGCCAAGGGCACTACCAGTCTAGGGAATATACCTTGGGAAAACTGAAAATCAGTAAGAAAGAGCCACCCCAAAATTTAGGGCTGCACTGCATACAAGGACCTGAACTTGGATACACCTTAAGTATCCCAGAAAATATAAACATGGTTCAAAAAATTGTGGTACTTACGTACGATGGAATATCCCTCAGCCATGAAATCAATGTCATAAGACCAGTAGCAGCAAAATGGGTGGATTCAGGTACGATGATTCTAAGTGAAATAAGTCACACAGAAAAAGAAACTTATCATAAGATATCACTTATGAAGATCCTGTAAACATGGCTACACTTGAACTGAGTTAGGAAAGAGAACAGTGTCTCACATTTAGAAAACACTCTTATACCTGCTTAAGGGGGAAGGAGAGGTGGGGTGATGCATAAAACCAGAGTTTGATATAAGCACAGGTACCGTTCCAAAAACCAACTATGGAATAGACAAGACCTACACCGTCCTCAGCGAAAGGGACTCAAAACCCCATATTTCCCACAGAGGAAAATATCTGACTAGTAAGAATCTTAAAACCTATGTATTGATATGTCTCCGTAAGGGAATCAAGTGTGTCTAGACTGGCATAAACATGGCAGCGAGAATCAGCTCAAACCCACTATAAAAAGGAATTTCAAAAACAAAACAAAAAAACTGGGAAATTCTTTACAATTCTTTCAGGGTCTCTGATGAAAGTTGGAATGACCCTATCTACAATGACAGCTGGATGTGGCATAAGGAGGGACACTTGGGACTGAGACGATTGGTGAGATTGGGTGAGCAAATGCAGACCCTTTAAAGCAATAATGCATGGCACCCATTCCATGGGTCCGAACTCTCCAGGTTGAAGGGAATATTACTACAGCTATAACATGTGCGGGAAACCTAGGGAACGGACACACTGTGAATACGAAAGGTTTCTAAAACTCAACGAATAGTCCCTCTCCTGGTGCTCCGGTTTGACTTTCCGTCTGCTTTACTATCAACCTCCCAACTTGGAGAGACAGCCCCTTTAACCTCTTGGTTCGCACAGGTTGCCAATTTGGCAGAGGATGAAAGGGAAGAGGGAGAACCAATGAGAGAGTAGCTGTTAGGCATTTGGACGGGCACATATCACTGTAATTTCCCGGCAGGAAGAAGAATTAACCAAATTCTCAGCCACCCACCGGGAACCAGTATAGGTCCTGAACCAAAATTTTGGACTTGCGGTCAGCTCACCAAAAACGAGTTGAAAAATGGAGCTCAGGGGCACAGCAATTCACAAACTGGCCGAGTAATAAAGGACAACTATCGTCCAAAAATCTGTTGAGGGAAGGCAACGAGGCGGACTTGAAAGCGAGGCAGAATAGCAGGAAACAGATTTCAAGAGGTACGTTGGAATCGCCTTTAAAGCACAGGAAGAGGGGCACAACTTCGACAATGATGCACTTGGCCAAAAAGGGCGTATGCGTTTTCTCCTGAATATATTCAGGAGAAAACGCATACGCCCTTTTTGGCCAAGCAAGCAAGCGGGCAATGCAAATCTGCACTACAAAGAAGTATCACTTCCCACCGGTCAAAAGGGACATCCACAAAATGTGTAAGAACAAGAAAGGCAAGACAGGCCCTGGAGAACAGGGAGCCTTGTTATGCTGATGGGCGGGATGTAAATTGCCAACTGCCTCTCTGGAGGAGTGCATTCTGTTCCCTACAACAAGTAAAGAACAGAGCTACAGAGCCAAGGGCACTACCAGTCTAGGGAATATACCTTGGGAAAACTGAAAATCAATAAGACAGAGCCACCCCAAAATTTAGGGCTGCACTGCATACAAGGACCTCAACTTGGATACACCTTAAGTATCCCAGAAAATATAGACATGGTTCAAAAAATTGTGGTACTTACGTACGATGGAATATCCCTCAGCCATGAAATCAATGTCATAAGACCAGTAGCAGCAAAATGGGTGGATTCAGGTATGATGATTCTAAGTGAAATAAGTCACACAGAAAAAGAAACTTATCATAAGATATCACTTATGAAGATCCTGTAAACATGGCTACACTTGAACTGAGTTAGGAAAGAGAACAGTGTCTCACATTTAGAAAACACTCTTATACCTGCTTAAGGGGGAAGGAGAGGTGGGGTGATGCATAAAACCAGAGTTTGATATAAGCACAGGTACCGTTCCAAAAACCAACTATGGAATAGACAAGACCTACAACGTCCTCAGTGAAAGGGACTCAAAACCCCATATTTCCCACAGAGGAAAATATCTGACTAGTAAGAATCTTAAAACCTATGTATTGATATGTCTCCGTAAGGGAATCAAGTGTGTCTAGACTGGCATAAACATGGCAGCGAGAATCAGCTCAAACCCACTATAAAAAGGAATTTCAAAAACAAAACAAAAAAACTGGGAAATTCTTTACAATTCCTTCAGGGTCTCTGATGAAAGCTGGAATGACCCTATCTACAACGACAGCTGGATGTGGCATAAGGAGGGACACTTGGGACTGAGACGATTGGTGAGATTGGGTGAGCAAATGCAGACCCTTTAAAGCAATAATGCATGGCACCCATTCCATGGGTCCGAACTCTCCAGGTTGAAGGGAATATTACTACAGCTATAACATGTGCGGGAAACCTAGAGAACGGACACACTGTGAATACGAAAGGTTTCTAAAACTCAACGAATAGTCCCTCTCCTGGTGCTCCGGTTTGACTTTCCGTCTGCTTTACTATCAACCTCCCAACTTGGAGAGACAGCCCCTTTAACCTCTTGGTTCGCACAGGTTGCCAATTTTGCAGAGGATGAAAGGGAAGAGGGAGAACCAATGAGAGAGTAGCTGTTAGGCATTTGGACGGGCACATATCACTGTAATTTCCCGGCAGGAAGAAGAATTAACCAAATTCTCAGCCACCCACCGGGAACCAGTATAGGTCCTGAACCAAAATTTTGGACTTGCGGTCAGCTCACAAAAAACGAGTTTAAAAATGGAGCTCAGGGGCACAGCAATTCACAAACTGGCCGAGTAATAAAGGACAACTATCGTCCAAAAATCTGTTGAGGGAAGGCAACGAGGCGGACTTGAAAGTGAGGCAGAATAGCAGGAAACAGATTTCAAGAGGTACGTTGGAATCGCCTTTAAAGCACAGGAAGAGGGTCACAACTTCGACAATGACGCACTTGGCCAAAAAGGGCGTATGCGTTTTCTCCTGAATATATTCAGGAGAAAACGCATACGCCCTTTTTGGCCAAGCAAGCAAGCGGGCAATGCAAATCTGCACTACAAAGAAGTATCACTTCCCACCGGTCAAAAGGGACATCCACAAAATGTGTAAGAACAAGAAAGGCAAGACAGGCCCTGGAGAACAGGGAGCCTTGTTATGCTGATGGGCGGCATGTAAATTGCCAACTGCCTCTCTGGAGGAGTGCATTCTGTTCCCTACAACAAGTAAAGAACAGAGCTACAGAGCCAAGGGCACTTCCAGTCTAGGGAATATACCTTGGGAAAACTGAAAATCAATAAGACAGAGCCACCCCAAAATTTAGGGCTGCACTGCATACAAGGACCTCAACTTGGATACACCTTAAGTATCCCAGAAAATATAAACATGGTTCAAAAAATTGTGGTACTTACGTACGATGGAATATCCCTCAGCCATGAAATCAATGTCATAAGACCAGTAGCAGCAAAATGGGTGGATTCAGGTACGATGATTCTAAGTGAAATAAGTCACACAGAAAAAGAAACTTATCATAAGATATCACTTATGAAGATCCTGTAAACATGGCTACACTTGAACTGAGTTAGGAAAGAGAACAGTGTCTCACATTTAGAAAACATTCTTATACCTGCTTAAGGGGGAAGGAGAGGTGGGGTGATGCATAAAACCAGAGTTTGATATAAGCACAGGTACCGTTCCAAAAACCAACTATGGAATAGACAAGACCTACACCGTCCTCAGTGAAAGGGACTCAAAACCCCATATTTCCCGCAGAGGAAAATATCTGACTAGTAAGAATCTTAAAACCTATGTATTGATATGTCTCCGTAAGGGAATCAAGTGTGTCTAGACTGGCATAAACATGGCAGCGAGAATCAGCTCAAACCCACTATAAAAAGGAATTTCAAAAACAAAACAAAAAAACTGGGAAATTCTTTACAATTCCTTCAGGGTCTCTGATGAAACCTGGAATGACCCTATCTACAACGACAGCTGGATGTGGCATAAGGAGGGACTCTTGGGACTGAGACGATTGGTGAGATTGGGTGAGCAAATGCAGACCCTTTAAAGCAATTATGCATGGCACCCATTCCATGGGTCCGAACTCTCCAGGTTGAAGGGAATATTACTACAGCTATAACATGTGCGGGAAACCTAGAGAACGGACACACTGTGAATACGAAAGGTTTCTAAAACTCAACGAATAGTCCCTCTCCTGGTGCTCCGGTTTGACTTTCCATCTGCTTTACTATCAACCTCCCAACTTGCAGAGACAGCCCCTTTAACCTCTTGGTTCGCACAGGTTGCCAATTTGGCAGAGGATGAAAACGAAGAGGGAGAACCAATGAGAGAGTAGCTGTTAGGCATTTGGACGGGCACATATCACTGTAATTTCCCAGCAGGAAGAAGAATTAACCAAATTCTCAGCCACCCACCGGGAACCAGTATAGGTCCTGAACCAAAATTTTGGACTTGCGGTCAGCTCACCAAAAACGAGTTGAAAAATGGAGCTCAGGGGCACGGCAATTCACAAACTGGCCGAGTAATAAAGGACAACTATCGTCCAAAAATCTGTTGAGGGAAGGCAACGAGGCGGACTTGAAAGCGAGGCAGAATAGCAGGAAACAGATTTCAAGAGGTACGTTGGAATCGCCTTTAAAGCACAGGAAGAGGGGCACAACTTCGACAATGATGCACTTGGCCAAAAAGGGCGTATGCGTTTTCTCCTGAATATATTCAGGAGAAAACGCATACGCCCTTTTTGGCCAAGCAAGCAAGCGGGCAATGCAAATCTGCACTACAAAGAAGTATCACTTCCCACCGGTCAAAAGGGACATCCACAAAATGTGTAAGAACAAGAAAGGCAAGACAGGCCCTGGAGAACAGGGAGCCTTGTTATGCTGATGGGCGGGATGTAAATTGCCAACTGCCTCTCTGGAGGAGTGCATTCTGTTCCCTAAAACAAGTAAAGAACAGAGCTACAGAGCCAAGGGCACTACCAGTTTAGGGAATATACCTTGGGAAAACTGAAAATCAATAAGACAGAGCCACCCCAAAATTTAGGGCTGCACTGCATACAAGGACCTCAACTTGGATACACCTTAAATATCCCAGAAAATATATTAATGGTTCAAAAAATTGTGGTACTTACGTACGATGGAATACCCCTCAGCCATGAAATCAATGTCATAAGACCAGTAGCAGCAAAATGGGTGGATTCAGGTACGATGATTCTAAGTGAAATAAGTCACACAGAAAAAGAAACTTATCATAAGATATCACTTATGAAGATCCTGTAAACATGGCTACACTTGAACTGAGTTAGGAAAGAGAACAGTGTCTCACATTTAGAAAACACTCTTATACCTGCTTAAGGGGGAAGGAGAGGTGGGGTGATGCATAAAACCAGAGTTTGATATAAGCACAGGTACCGTTCCAAAAACCAACTATGGAATAGACAAGACCTACACCTTCCTCAGTGAAAGGGACTCAAAACCCCATATTTCCCGCAGAGGAAAATATCTGACTAGTAAGAATCTTAAAACCTATGTATTGATATGTCTCCGTAAGGGAATCAAGTGTGTCTAGACTGGCATAAACATGGCAGCGAGAATCAGCTCAAACCCACTATAAAAAGGAATTTCAAAAACAAAACAAAAAAACTGGGAAATTCTTTACAATTCCTTCAGGGTCTCTGATGAAAGCTGGAATGACCCTATCTACAACGACAGCTGGATGTGGCATAAGGAGGGACACTTGGGACTGAGACGATTGGTGAGATTGGGTGAGCAAATGCAGACCCTTTAAAGCAATAATGCATGGCACCCATTCCATGGGTCCGAACTCTCCAGGTTGAAGGGAATATTACTACAGCTATAACATGTGCGGGAAACCTAGAGAACGGACACACTGTGAATACGAAAGGTTTCTAAAACTCAACGAATAGTCCCTCTCCTGGTGCTCCGGTTTGACTTTCCGTCTGCTTTACTATCAACCTCCCAACTTGGAGAGACAGCCCCTTTAACCTCTTGGTTCGCACAGGTTGCCAATTTGGCAGAGGATGAAAGGGAAGAGGGAGAACCAATGAGAGAGTAGCTGTTAGGCATTTGGACGGGCACATATCACTGTAATTTCCCGGCAGGAAGAAGAATTAACCAAATTCTCAGCCACCCACCGGGAACCAGTATAGGTCCTGAACCAAAATTTTGGACTTGAGGTCAGCTCACAAAAAACGAGTTTAAAAATGGAGCTCAGGGGCACAGCAATTCACAAACTGGCCGAGTAATAAAGGACAACTATCGTCCAAAAATCTGTTGAGGGAAGGCAACGAGGCGGACTTGAAAGCGAGGCAGAATAGCAGGAAACAGATTTCAAGAGGTACGTTGGAATCGCCTTTAAAGCACAGGAAGAGGGGCACAACTTCGACAATGACGCACTTGGCCAAAAAGGGCGTATGCGTTTTCTCCTGAATATATTCAGGAGAAAACGCATACGCCCTTTTTGGCCAAGCAAGCAAGCGGGCAATGCAAATCTGCACTACAAAGAAGTATCACTTCCCACCGGTCAAAAGGGACATCCACAAAATGTGTAAGAACAAGAAAGGCAAGACAGGCCCTGGAGAACAGGGAGCCTTGTTATGCTGATGGGCGGGATGTAAATTGCCAACTGCCTCTCTGGAGGAGTGCATTCTGTTCCCTAAAACAAGTAAAGAACAGAGCTACAGAGCCAAGGGCACTACCAGTCTAGGGAATATACCTTGGGAAAACTGAAAATCAATAAGACAGAGCCACCCCAAAATTTAGGGCTGCACTGCATACAAGGACCTCAACTTGGATACACCTTAAATATCCCAGAAAATATATTAATGGTTCAAAAAATTGTGGTACTTACGTACGATGGAATATCCCTCAGCCATGAAATCAATGTCATAAGACCAGTAGCAGCAAAATGGGTGGATTCAGGTACGATGATTCTAAGTGAAATAAGTCACACAGAAAAAGAAACTTATCATAAGATATCACTTATGAAGATCCTGTAAACATGGCTACACTTGAACTGAGTTAGGAAAGAGAACAGTGTCTCACATTTAGAAAACACTCTTATACCTGCTTAAGGGGGAAGGAGAGGTGGGGTGATGCATAAAACCAGAGTTTGATATAAGCACAGGTACCGTTCCAAAAACCAACTATGGAATAGACAAGACCTACACCTTCCTCAGTGAAAGGGACTCAAAACCCCATATTTCCCGCAGAGGAAAATATCTGACTAGTAAGAATCTTAAAACCTATGTATTGATATGTCTCCGTAAGGGAATCAAGTGTGTCTAGACTGGCATAAACATGGCAGCGAGAATCAGCTCAAACCCACTATAAAAAGGAATTTCAAAAACAAAACAAAAAAACTGGGAAATTCTTTACAATTCCTTCAGGGTCTCTGATGAAAGCTGGAATGACCCGATCTACAACGACAGCTGGATGTGGCATAAGGAGGGACACTTGGGACTGAGACGATTGGTGAGATTGGGTGAGCAAATGCAGACCCTTTAAAGCAATAATGCATGGCACCCATTCCATGGGTCCGAACTCTCCAGGTTGAAGGGAATATTACTACAGCTATAACATGTGCGGGAAACCTAGAGAACGGACACACTGTGAATACGAAAGGTTTCTAAAACTCAACGAATAGTCCCTCTCCTGGTGCTCCGGTTTGACTTTCCGTCTGCTTTACTATCAACCTCCCAACTTGGAGAGACAGCCCCTTTAACCTCTTGGTTCGCACAGGTTGCCAATTTGGCAGAGGATGAAAGGGAAGAGGGAGAACCAATGAGAGAGTAGCTGTTAGGCATTTGAACGGGCACATATCACTGTAATTTCCCGGCAGGAAGAAGAATTAACCAAATTCTCAGCCACCCACCGGGAACCAGTATAGGTCCTGAACCAAAATTTTGGACTTGCGGTCAGCTCACAAAAAACGAGTTGAAAAATGGAGCTCAGGGGCACAGCAATTCACAAACTGGCCGAGTAATAAAGGACAACTATCGTCCAAAAATCTGTTGAGGGAAGGCAACGAGGCGGACTTGAAAGCGAGGCAGAATAGCAGGAAACAGATTTCAAGAGGTACGTTGGAATCGCCTTTAAAGCACAGGAAGAAGGGCACAACTTGGACAATGACGCACTTGGCCATAAAGGGTGTATGCGTTTTCTGCTGAATATATTCAGGAGAAAACGCATACGCCCTTTTTGGCCAAGCAAGCAAGCGGGCAATGCAAATCTGCACTACAAAGAAGTATCACTTCCCACCGGTCAAAAGGGACATCCACAAAATGTGTAAGAACAAGAAAGGCAAGACAGGCCCTGGAGAACAGGGAGCCTTGTTATGCTGATGGGCGGGATGTAAATTGCCAACTGCCTCTCTGGAGGAGTGCATTCTGTTCCCTACAACAAGTAAAGAACAGAGCTACAGAGCCAAGGGCACTACCAGTCTAGGGAATATACCTTGGGAAAACTGAAAATCAATAAGACAGAGCCACCCCAAAATTTAGGGCTGCACTGCATACAAGGACCTCAACTTGCATACACCTTAAGTATCCCAGAAAATATAAACATGGTTCAAAAAATTGTGGTACTTACGTACGATGGAATATCCCTCAGCCATGAAATCAATGTCATAAGACCAGTAGCAGCAAAATGGGTGGATTCAGGTACGATGATTCTAAGTGAAATAAGTCACACAGAAAAAGAAACTTATCATAAGATATCACTTATGAAGATCCTGTAAACATGGCTACACTTGAACTGAGTTAGGAAAGAGAACAGTGTCTCACATTTAGAAAACACTCTTATACCTGCTTAAGGGGGAAGGAGAGGTGGGGTGATGCATAAAACCAGAGTTTGATATAAGCACAGGTACCGTTCCAAAAACCAACTATGGAATAGACAAGACCTACACCTTCCTCAGTGAAAGGGACTCAAAACCCCATATTTCCCGCAGAGGAAAATATCTGACTAGTAAGAATCTTAAAACCTATGTATTGATATGTCTCCGTAAGGGAATCAAGTGTGTCTAGACTGGCATAAACATGGCAGCGAGAATCAGCTCAAACCCACTATAAAAAGGAATTTCAAAAACAAAACAAAAAAACTGGGAAATTCTTTACAATTCCTTCAGGGTCTCTGATGAAAGCTGGAATGACCCTATCTACAACGACAGCTGGATGTGGCATAAGGAGGGACACTTGGGACTGAGACGATTGGTGAGATTGGGTGAGCAAATGCAGACCCTTTAAAGCAATAATGCATGGCACCCATTCCATGGGTCCGAACTCTCCAGGTTGAAGGGAATATTACTACAGCTATAACATGTGCGGGAAACCTAGAGAACGGACACACTGTGAATACGAAAGGTTTCTAAAACTCAACGAATAGCCCCTCTCCTGGTGCTCCGGTTTGACTTTCCGTCTGCTTTACTATCAACCTCCCAACTTGGAGAGACAGCCCCTTTAACCTCTTGGTTCGCACAGGTTACCAATTTGGCAGAGGATGAAAGGGAAGAGGGAGAACCAATGAGAGAGTAGCTGTTAGGCATTTGGACGGGCACATATCACTGTAATTTCCCGGCAGGAAGAAGAATTAACCAAATTCTCAGCCACCCACCGGGAACCAGTATAGGTCCTGAACCAAAATTTTGGACTTGCGGTCAGCTCACCAAAAACGAGTTGAAAAATGGAGCTCAGGGGCACAGCAATTCACAAACTGGCCGAGTAATAAAGGACAACTATCGTCCAAAAATCTGTTGAGGGAAGGCAACGAGGCGGACTTGAAAGCGAGGCAGAATAGCAGGAAACAGATTTCAAGAGGTACGTTGGAATCGCCTTTAAAGCACAGGAAGAGGGGCACAACTTCGACAATGACGCACTTGGCCAAAAAGTGCGTATGCGTTTTCTGCTGAATATATTCAGGAGAAAACGCATACGCCCTTTTTGGCCAAGCAAGCAAGCGGGCAATGCAAATCTGCACTACAAAGAAGTATCACTTCCCACCGGTCAAAAGGGACATCCACAAAATGTGTAAGAACAAGAAAGGCAAGACAGGCCCTGGAGAACAGGGAGCCTTGTTATGCTGATGGGCGGGATGTAAATTGCCAACTGCCTCTCTGGAGGAGTGCATTCTGTTCCCTAAAACAAGTAAAGAACAGAGCTACAGAGCCAAGGGCACTACCAGTCTAGGGAATATACCTTGGGAAAACTGAAAATCAATAAGACAGAGCCACCCCAAAATTTAGGGCTGCACTGCATACAAGGACCTCAACTTGGATACACCTTAAGTATCCCAGAAAATATAAACATGGTTCAAAAAATTGTGGTACTTACGTACGATGGAATACCCCTCAGCCATGAAATCAATGTCATAAGACCAGTAGCAGCAAAATGGGTGGATTCAGGTACGATGATTCTAAGTGAAATAAGTCACACAGTAAAAGAAACTTATAATAAGATATCATTTATGAAGATCCTGTAAACATGGCTACACTTGAACTGAGTTAGGAAAGAGAACAGTGTCTCACATTTAGAAAACACTCTTATACCTGCTTAAGGGGGAAGGAGAGGTGGGGTGATGCATAAAACCAGAGTTTGATATAAGCACAGGTACCGTTCCAAAAACCAACTATGGAATAGTCAAGACCTACACCGTCCTCAGTGAAAGGGACTCAAAACCCCATATTTCCCGCAGAGGAAAATATCTGACTAGTAAGAATCTTAAAACCTATGTATTGATATGTCTCCGTAAGGGAATCAAGTGTGTCTAGACTGGCATAAACATGGCAGCGAGAATCAGCTCAAACCCACTATAAAAAGGAATTTCAAAAACAAAACAAAAAAACTGGGAAATTCTTTACAATTCCTTCAGGGTCTCTGATGAAAGCTGGAATGACCCTATCTACAACGACAGCTGGATGTGGCATAAGGAGGGACACTTGGGACTGAGACGATTGGTGAGATTGGGTGAGCAAATGCAGACCCTTTAAAGCAATTATGCATGGCACCCATTCCATGGGTCCGAACTCTCCAGGTTGAAGGGAATATTACTACAGCTATAACATGTGCGGGAAACCTAGAGAACGGACACACTGTGAATACGAAAGGTTTCTAAAACTCAACGAATAGTCCCTCTCCTGGTGCTCCGGTTTGACTTTCCATCTGCTTTACTATCAACCTCCCAACTTGCAGAGACAGCCCCTTTAACCTCTTGGTTCGCACAGGTTGCCAATTTGGCAGAGGATGAAAGGGAAGAGGGAGAACCAATGAGAGAGTAGCTGTTAGGCATTTGGACGGGCACATATCACTGTAATTTCCCAGCAGGAAGAAGAATTAACCAAATTCTCAGCCACCCACCGGGAACCAGTATAGGTCCTGAACCAAAATTTTGGACTTGCGGTCAGCTCACCAAAAACGAGTTGAAAAATGGAGCTCAGGGGCACGGCAATTCACAAACTGGCCGAGTAATAAAGGACAACTATCGTCCAAAAATCTGTTGAGGGAAGGCAACGAGGCAGACTTGAAAGCGAGGCAGAATAGCAGGAAACAGATTTCAAGAGGTACGTTGGAATCGCCTTTAAAGCACAGGAAGAGGGGCACAACTTCGACAATGATGCACTTGGCCAAAAAGGGCATATGCGTTTTCTCCTGAATATATTCAGGAGAAAACGCATACGCCCTTTTTGGACAAGCAAGCAAGCGGGCAATGCAAATCTGCACTACAAAGAAGTATCACTTCCCACTGGTCAAAAGGGACATCCACAAAATGTGTAAGAACAAGAAAGGCAAGACAGGCCCTGGAGAACAGGGAGCCTTGTTATGCTGATGGGCGGGATGTAAATTGCCAACTGCCTCTCTGGAGGAGTGCATTCTGTTCCCTAAAACAAGTAAAGAACAGAGCTACAGAGCCAAGGGCACTACCAGTTTAGGGAATATACCTTGGGAAAACTGAAAATCAATAAGACAGAGCCACCCCAAAATTTAGGGCTGCACTGCATACAAGGACCTCAACTTGGATACACCTTAAATATCCCAGAAAATATAAACATGGTTCAAAAAATTGATGTACTTACGTACGATGGAATATCCCTCAGCCATGAAATCAATGTCATAAGACCAGTAGCAGCAAAATGGGTGGATTCAGGTACGATGATTCTAAGTGAAATAAGTCACACAGAAAAAGAAACTTATCATAAGATATCACTTATGAAGATCCTGTAAACATGGCTACACTTGAACTGAGTTAGGAAAGAGAACAGTGTCTCACATTTAGAAAACACTCTTATACCTGCTTAAGGGGGAAGGAGAGGTGGGGTGATGCATAAAACCAGAGTTTGATATAAGCACAGGTACCGTTCCAAAAACCAACTATGGAATAGACAAGACCTACACCGTCCTCAGTGAAAGGGACTCAAAACCCCATATTTCCCGCAGAGGAAAATATCTGACTAGTAAGAATCTTAAAACCTATGTATTGATATGTCTGCGTAAGGGAATCAAGTGTGTCTAGACTGGCATAAACATGGCAGCGAGAATCAGCTCAAACCCACTATAAAAAGGAATTTCAAAAACAAAACAAAAAAACTGGGAAATTCTTTACAATTCCTTCAGGGTCTCTGATGAAAGCTGGAATGACCCTATCTACAACGACAGCTGGATGTGGCATAAGGAGGGACACTTGGGACTGAGACGATTGGTGAGATTGGGTGAGCAAATGCAGACCCTTTAAAGCAATAATGCATGGCACCCATTCCATGGGTCCGAACTCTCCAGGTTGAAGGGAATATTACTACAGCTATAACATGTGCGGGAAACCTAGAGAACGGACACACTGTGAATACGAAAGGTTTCTAAAACTCAACGAATAGTCCCTCTCCTGGTGCTCCGGTTTGACTTTCCGTCTGCTTTACTATCAACCTCCCAACTTGGAGAGACAGCCCCTTTAACCTCTTGGTTCGCACAGGTTGCCAATTTGGCAGAGGAAGAAAGGGAAGAGGGAGAACCAATGAGACAGTAGCTGTTAGGCATTTGGACGGGCACATATCACTGTAATTTCCCGGCAGGAAGAAGAATTAACCAAATTCTCAGCCACCCACCGGGAACCAGTATAGGTCCTGAACCAAAATTTTGGACTTGCGGTCAGCTCACAAAAAACGAGTTGAAAAATGGAGCTCAGGGGCACAGCAATTCACAAACTGGCCGAGTAATAAAGGACAACTATCGTCCAAAAATCTGTTGAGGGAAGGCAACGAGGCGGACTTGAAAGCGAGGCAGAATAGCAGGAAACAGATTTCAAGAGGTACGTTGGAATCGCCTTTAAAGCACAGGAAGAGGGGCACAACTTCGACAATGACGCACTTGGCCAAAAAGGGCGTATGCGTTTTCTGCTGAATATATTCAGGAGAAAACGCATACGCCCTTTTTGGCCAAGCAAGCAAGCGGGCAATGCAAATCTGCACTACAAAGAAGTATCACTTCCCACCGGTCAAAAGGGACATCCACAAAATGTGTAAGAACAAGAAAGGCAAGACAGGCCCTGGAGAACAGGGAGCCTTGTTATGCTGATGGGCGGGATGTAAATTGCCAACTGCCTCTCTGGAGGAGTGCATTCTGTTCCCTAAAACAAGTAAAGAACAGAGCTACAGAGCCAAGGGCACTACCAGTCTAGGGAATATACCTTGGGAAAACTGAAAATCAATAAGACAGAGCCACCCCAAAATTTAAGGCTGCACTGCATACAAGGACCTCAACTTGGATACACCTTAAATATCCCAGAAAATATATTAATGGTTCAAAAAATTGTGGTACTTACGTACGATGGAATATCCCTCAGCCATGAAATCAATGTCATAAGACCAGTAGCAGCAAAATGGGTGGATTCAGGTACGATGATTCTAAGTGAAATAAGTCACACAGAAAAAGAAACTTATCATAAGATATCACTTATGAAGATCCTGTAAACATGGCTACACTTGAACTGAGTTAGGAAAGGGAACAGTGTCTCACATTTAGAAAACACTCTTATACCTGCTTAAGGGGGAAGGAGAGGTGGGGTGATGCATAAAACCAGAGTTTGATATAAGCACAGGTACCGTTCCAAAAACCAACTATGGAATAGACAAGACCTACACCTTCCTCAGTGAAAGGGACTCAAAACCCCATATTTCCCACAGAGGAAAATATCTGACTAGTAAGAATCTTAAAACCTATGTATTGATATGTCTCCGTAAGGGAATCAAGTGTGTCTAGACTGGCATAAACATGGCAGCGAGAATCAGCTCAAACCCACTATAAAAAGGAATTTCAAAAACAAAACAAAAAAACTGGGAAATTCTTTACAATTCCTTCAGGGTCTCTGATGAAAGCTGGAATGACCCGATCTACAACAAGAGATGGGTGTGGCATAAGGAGGGACACTTGGGACTGAGACGATTGGTGAGATTGGGTGAGCAAATGCAGACCCTTTAAAGCAATAATGCATGGCACCCATTCCATGGGTCCGAACTCTCCAGGTTGAAGGGAATATTACTACAGCTATAACATGTGCGGGAAACCTAGAGAACGGACACACTGTGAATACGAAAGGTTTCTAAAACTCAACGAATAGTCCCTCTCCTGGTGCTCCGGTTTGACTTTCCGTCTGCTTTACTATCAACCTCCCAACTTGGAGAGACAGCCCCTTTAACCTCTTGGTTCGTACAGGTTGCCAATTTGGCAGAGGATGAAAGGGAAGAGGGAGAACCAATGAGAGAGTAGCTGTTAGGCATTTGGACGGGCACATATCACTGTAATTTCCCGGCAGGAAGAAGAATTAACCAAATTCTCAGCCACCCACTGGGAACCAGTATAGGTCCTGAACCAAAATTTTGGACTTGCGGTCAGCTCACAAAAAACGAGTTGAAAAATGGAGCTCAGGGGCACAGCAATTCACAAACTGGCCGAGTAATAAAGGACAACTATCGTCCAAAAATCTGTTGAGGGAAGGCAACGAGGCGGACTTGAAAGCGAGGCAGAATAGCAGGAAACAGATTTCAAGAGGTACGTTGGAATCGCCTTTAAAGCACAGGAAGAAGGGCACAACTTGGACAATGATGCACTTGGCCATAAAGGGTGTATGCGTTTTCTCCTGAATATATTAAGGAGAAAACGCATACGCCCTTTTTGGCCAAGCAAGCAAGCGGGCAATGCAAATCTGCACTACAAAGAAGTATCACTTCCCACCGGTCAAAAGGGACATCCACAAAATGTGTAAGAACAAGAAAGGCAAGACAGGCCCTGGAGAACAGGGAGCCTTGTTATGCTGATGGGCGGGATGTAAATTGCCAACTGCCTCTCTGGAGGAGTGCATTCTGTTCCCTAAAACAAGTAAAGAACAGAGCTACAGAGCCAAGGGCACTACCAGTCTAGGGAATATACCTTGGGAAAACTGAAAATCAATAAGACAGAGCCACCCCAAAATTTAGGGCTGCACTGCATACAAGGACCTCAACTTGGATACACCTTAAGTATCCCAGAAAATATAAACATGGTTCAAAAAATTGTGGTACTTACGTACGATGGAATATCCCTCAGCCATGAAATCAATGTCATAAGACCAGTAGCAGCAAAATGGGTGGATTCAGGTACGATGATTCTAAGTGAAATAAGTCACACAGAAAAAGAAACTTATCATAAGATATCACTTATGAAGATCCTGTAAACATGGCTACACTTGAACTGAGTTAGGAAAGAGAACAGTGTCTCACATTTAGAAAACACTCTTATACCTGCTTAAGGGGGAAGGAGAGGTGGGGTGATGCATAAAACCAGAGTTTGATATAAGCACAGGTACCGTTCCAAAAACCAACTATGGAATAGACAAGACCTACACCTTCCTCAGTGAAAGGGACTCAAAACCCCATATTTCCCGCAGAGGAAAATATCTGACTAGTAAGAATCTTAAAACCTATGTATTGATATGTCTCCGTAAGGGAATCAAGTGTGTCTAGACTGGCATAAACATGGCAGCGAGAATCAGCTCAAACCCACTATAAAAAGGAATTTCAAAAACAAAACAAAAAAACTGGGAAATTCTTTACAATTCCTTCAGGGTCTCTGATGAAAGCTGGAATGACCCTATCTACAACGACAGCTGGATGTGGCATAAGGAGGGACACTTGGGACTGAGACGATTGGTGAGATTTGGCGAGCAAATGCAGTCCCTTTAAAGCAATAATGCATGGCACCCATTCCATGGGTCCGAGCTCTCCAGGTTGAAGGGAATATTACTACAGCTATAACATGTGCGGGAAACCTAGAGAACGGACACACTGTGAATACGAAAGGTTTCTAAAACTCAACGAATAGTCCCTCTCCTGGTGCTCCGGTTTGACTTTCCATCTGCTTTACTATCAACCTCCCAACTTGCAGAGACAGCCCCTTTAACCTCTTGGTTCGCACAGGTTGCCAATTTGGCAGAGGATGAAAGGGAAGAGGGAGAACCAATGAGAGAGTAGCTGTTAGGCATTTGGACGGGCACATATCACTGTAATTTCCCGGCAGGAAGAAGAATTAACCAAATTCTCAGCCACCCACTGGGAACCAGTATAGGTCCTGAACCAAAATTTTGGACTTGCGGTCAGCTCACAAAAAACGAGTTGAAAAATGGAGCTCAGGGGCACAGCAATTCACAAACTGGCCGAGTAATAAAGGACAACTATCGTCCAAAAATCTGTTGAGGGAAGGCAACGAGGCGGACTTGAAAGCGAGGCAGAATAGCAGGAACCAGATTTCAAGAGGTACGTTGGAATCGCCTTTAAAGCACAGGAAGAAGGGCACAACTTGGACAATGATGCACTTGGCCATAAAGGGTGTATGCGTTTTCTCCTGAATATATTCAGGAGAAAACGCATACGCCCTTTTTGGCCAAGCAAGCAAGCGGGCAATGCAAATCTGCACTACAAAGAAGTATCACTTCCCACCGGTCAAAAGGGACATCCACAAAATGTGTAAGAACAAGAAAGGCAAGACAGGCCCTGGAGAACAGGGAGCCTTGTTATGCTGATGGGCGGGATGTAAATTGCCAACTGCCTCTCTGGAGGAGTGCATTCTGTTCCCTAAAACAAGTAAAGAACAGAGCTACAGAGCCAAGGGCACTACCAGTCTAGGGAATATACCTTGGGAAAACTGAAAATCAATAAGACAGAGCCACCCCAAAATTTAGGGCTGCACTGCATACAAGGACCTCAACTTGGATACACCTTAAGTATCCCAGAAAATATAAACATGGTTCAAAAAATTGTGGTACTTACGTACGATGGAATATCCCTCAGCCATGAAATCAATGTCATAAGACCAGTAGCAGCAAAATGGGTGGATTCAGGTACGATGATTCTAAGTGAAATAAGTCACACAGAAAAAGAAACTTATCATAAGATATCACTTATGAAGATCCTGTAAACATGGCTACACTTGAACTGAGTTAGGAAAGAGAACAGTGTCTCACATTTAGAAAACACTCTTATACCTGCTTAAGGGGGAAGGAGAGGTGGGGTGATGCATAAAACCAGAGTTTGATATAAGCACAGGTACCGTTCCAAAAACCAACTATGGAATAGACAAGACCTACACCTTCCTCAGTGAAAGGGACTCAAAACCCCATATTTCCCGCAGAGGAAAATATCTGACTAGTAAGAATCTTAAAACCTATGTATTGATATGTCTCCGTAAGGGAATCAAGTGTGTCTAGACTGGCATAAACATGGCAGCGAGAATCAGCTCAAACCCACTCTAAAAAGGAATTTCAAAAACAAAACAAAAAAACTGGGAAATTCTTTACAATTCCTTCAGGGTCTCTGATGAAAGCTGGAATGACCCTATCTACAACGACAGCTGGATGTGGCATAAGGAGGGACACTTGGGACTGAGACGATTGGTGAGATTTGGCGAGCAAATGCAGTCCCTTTAAAGCAATAATGCATGGCACCCATTTAATGGGTCCGAACTCTCCAGGTTGAAGGGAATATTACTACAGCTATAACATGTGCGGGAAACCTAGAGAACGGACACACTGTGAATACGAAAGGTTTCTAAAACTCAACGAATAGTCCCTCTCCTGGTGCTCCGGTTTGACTTTCCATCTGCTTTACTATCAACCTCCCAACTTGCAGAGACAGCCCCTTTAACCTCTTGGTTCGCACAGGTTGCCAATTTGGCAGAGGATGAAAGGGAAGAGGGAGAACCAATGAGAGAGTAGCTGTTAGGCATTTGGACGGGCACATATCACTGTAATTTCCCGGCAGGAAGAAGAATTAACCAAATTCTCAGCCACCCACTGGGAACCAGTATAGGTCCTGAACCAAAATTTTGGACTTGCGGTCAGCTCACAAAAAACGAGTTGAAAAATGGAGCTCAGGGGCACAGCAATTCACAAACTGGCCGAGTAATAAAGGACAACTATCGTCCAAAAATCTGTTGAGGGAAGGCAACGAGGCGGACTTGAAAGCGAGGCAGAATAGCAGGAAACAGATTTCAAGAGGTACGTTGGAATCGCCTTTAAAGCACAGGAAGAAGGGCACAACTTGGACAATGATGCACTTGGCCATAAAGGGTGTATGCGTTTTCTCCTGAATATATTCAGGAGAAAACGCATACGCCCTTTTTGGCCAAGCAAGCAAGCGGGCAATGCAAATCTGCACTACAAAGAAGTATCACTTCCCACCGGTCAAAAGGGACATCCACAAAATGTGTAAGAACAAGAAAGGCAAGACAGGCCCTGGAGAACAGGGAGCCTTGTTATGCTGATGGGCGGGATGTAAATTGCCAACTGCCTCTCTGGAGGAGTGCATTCTGTTCCCTAAAACAAGTAAAGAACAGAGCTACAGAGCCAAGGGCACTACCAGTCTAGGGAATATACCTTGGGAAAACTGAAAATCAATAAGACAGAGCCACCCCAAAATTTAGGGCTGCACTGCATACAAGGACCTCAACTTGGATACACCTTAAGTATCCCAGAAAATATAAACATGGTTCAAAAAATTGTGGTACTTACGTACGATGGAATATCCCTCAGCCATGAAATCAATGTCATAAGACCAGTAGCAGCAAAATGGGTGGATTCAGGTACGATGATTCTAAGTGAAATAAGTCACACAGAAAAAGAAACTTATCATAAGATATCACTTATGAAGATCCTGTAAACATGGCTACACTTGAACTGAGTTAGGAAAGAGAACAGTGTCTCACATTTAGAAAACACTCTTATACCTGCTTAAGGGGGAAGGAGAGGTGGGGTGATGCATAAAACCAGAGTTTGATATAAGCACAGGTACCGTTCCAAAAACCAACTATGGAATAGACAAGACCTACACCTTCCTCAGTGAAAGGGACTCAAAACCCCATATTTCCCGCAGAGGACAATATCTGACTAGTAAGAATCTTAAAACCTATGTATTGATATGTCTCCGTAAGGGAATCAAGTGTGTCTAGACTGGCATAAACATGGCAGCGAGAATCAGCTCAAACCCACTATAAAAAGGAATTTCAAAAACAAAACAAAAAAACTGGGAAATTCTTTACAATTCCTTCAGGGTCTCTGATGAAAGCTGGAATGACCCTATCTACAACGACAGCTGGATGTGGCATAAGGAGGGACACTTGGGACTGAGACGATTGGTGAGATTTGGCGAGCAAATGCAGTCCCTTTAAAGCAATAATGCATGGCACCCATTCCATGGGTCCGAACTCTCCAGGTTGAAGGGAATATTACTACAGCTATAACATGTGCGGGAAACCTAGAGAACGGACACACTGTGAATACGAAAGGTTTCTAAAACTCAACGAATAGTCCCTCTCCTGGTGCTCCGGTTTGACTTTCCATCTGCTTTACTATCAACCTCCCAACTTGCAGAGACAGCCCCTTTAACCTCTTGGTTCGCACAGGTTGCCAATTTGGCAGAGGATGAAAGGGAAGAGGGAGAACCAATGAGAGAGTAGCTGTTAGGCATTTGGACGGGCACATATCACTGTAATTTCCCAGCAGGGAGAAGAATTAACCAAATTCTCAGCCACCCACCGGGAACCAGTATAGGTCCTGAACCAAAATTTTGGACTTGCGGTCAGCTCACCAAAAACGGGTTGAAAAATGGATCTCAGGGGCACAGCAATTCACAAACTGGCCGAGTAATAAAGGACAACTATCGTCCAAAAATCTGTTGAGGGAAGGCAACGAGGCGGACTTGAAAGCGAGGCAGAATAGCAGGAAACAGATTTCAAGAGGTACGTTGGAATCGCCTTTAAAGCACACGAAGAGGGGCACAACTTCGAGAATGATGCACTTGGCCAAAAAGGGCGTATGCGTTTTCTCCTGAATATATTCAGGAGAAAACGCATACGCCCTTTTTGGCCAAGCAAGCAAGCGGGCAATGCAAATCTGCACTACAAAGGAGTATCACTTCCCACTGGTCAAAAGGGACATCCACAAAATGTGTAAGAACAAGAAAGGCAAGACAGGCCCTGGAGAACAGGGAGCCTTGTTATGCTGATGGGCGGGATGTAAATTGCCAACTGCCTCTCTGGAGGAGTGCATTCTGTTCCCTAAAACAAGTAAAGAACAGAGCTACAGAGCCAAGGGCACTACCAGTCTAGGGAATATACCTTGGGAAAACTGAAAATCAATAAGACAGAGCCACCCCAAAATTTAGGGCTGCACTGCATACAAGGACCTCAACTTGGATACACCTTAAGTATCCCAGAAAATATATTAATGGTTCAAAAAATTGTGGTACTTACGTACGATGGAATACCCCTCAGCCATGAAATCAATGTCATAAGACCAGTAGCAGCAAAATGGGTGGATTCAGGTACGATGATTCTAAGTGAAATAAGTCACACAGAAAAAGAAACTTATCATAAGATATCACTTATGAAGATCCTGTAAACATGGCTACACTTGAACTGAGTTAGGAAAGAGAACAGTGTCTCACATTTAGAAAACACTCTTATACCTGCTTAAGGGGGAAGGAGAGGTGGGGTGATGCATAAAACCAGAGTTTGATATAAGCACAGGTACCGTTCCAAAAACCAACTATGGAATAGACAAGACCTACACCGTCCTCAGTGAAAGGGACTCAAAACCCCATATTTCCCGCACAGGAAAATATCTGACTAGTAAGAATCTTAAAACCTATGTATTGATATGTCTGCGTAAGGGAATCAAGTGTGTCTAGACTGGCATAAACATGGCAGCGAGAATCAGCTCAAACCCACTATAAAAAGGAATTTCAAAAACAAAACAAAAAAACTGGGAAATTCTTTACAATTCCTTCAGGGTCTCTGATGAAAGCTGGAATGACCCTATCTACAACGACAGCTGGATGTGGCATAAGGAGGGACACTTGGGACTGAGACGATTGGTGAGATTGGGTGAGCAAATGCAGACACTTTAAAGCAATTATGCATGGCACCCATTCCATGGGTCCGAACTCTCCAGGTTGAAGGGAATATTACTACAGCTATAACATGTGCGGGAAACCTAGAGAACGGACACACTGTGAATACGAAAGGTTTCTAAAACTCAACGAATAGTCCCTCTCCTGGTGCTCCGGTTTGACTTTCCATCTGCTTTACTATCAACCTCCCAACTTGCAGAGACAGCCCCTTTAACCTCTTGGTTCGCACAGGTTGCCAATTTGGCAGAGGATGAAAGGGAAGAGGGAGAACCAATGAGAGAGTAGCTGTTAGGCATTTGGACTGGCACATATCACTGTAATTTCCCAGCAGGAAGAAGAATTAACCAAATTCTCAGCCACCCACCGGGAACCAGTATAGGTCCTGAACCAAAATTTTGGACTTGCGGTCAGCTCACCAAAAATGAGTTGAAAAATGGAGCTCAGGGGCACGGCAATTCACAAACTGGCCGAGTAATAAAGGACAACTATCGTCCAAAAATCTGTTGAGGGAAGGCAACGAGGCGGACTTGAAAGCGAGGCAGAATAGCAGGAAACAGATTTCAAGAGGTACGTTGGAATCGCCTTTAAAGCACAGGAAGAGGGGCACAACTTCGACAATGATGCACTTGGCCAAAAAGGGCGTATGCGTTTTCTCCTGAATATATTCAGGAGAAAACGCATACGCCCTTTTTGGCCAAGCAAGCAAGCGGGCAATGCAAATCTGCACTACAAAGAAGTATCACTTCCCACTGGTCAAAAGGGACATCCACAAAATGTGTAAGAACAAGAAAGGCAAGACAGGCCCTGGAGAACAGGGAGCCTTGTTATGCTGATGGGCGGGATGTAAATTGCCAACTGCCTCTCTGGAGGAGTGCATTCTGTTCCCTAAAACAAGTAAAGAACAGAGCTACAGAGCCAAGGGCACTACCAGTTTAGGGAATATACCTTGGGAAAACTGAAAATCAATAAGACAGAGCCACCCCAAAATTTAGGGCTGCACTGCATACAAGGACCTCAACTTGGATACACCTTAAATATCCCAGAAAATATATAAATGGTTCAAAAAATTGTGGTACTTACGTACGATGGAATATCCCTCAGCCATGAAATCAATGTCATAAGACCAGTAGCAGCAAAATGTGTGGATTCAGGTACGATGATTCTAAGTGAAATAAGTCACACAGAAAAAGAAACTTATCATAAGATATCACTTATGAAGATCCTGTAAACATGGCTACACTTGAACTGAGTTAGGAAAGAGAACAGTGTCTCACATTTAGAAAACACTCTTATACCTGCTTAAGGGGGAAGGAGAGGTGGGGTGATGCATAAAACCAGAGTTTGATATAAGCACAGGTACCGTTCCAAAAACCAACTATGGAATAGACAAGACCTACACCGTCCTCAGTGAAAGGGACTCAAAACCCCATATTTCCCGCAGAGGAAAATATCTGACTAGTAAGAATCTTAAAACCTATGTATTGATATGTCTCCGTAAGGGAATCAAGTGTGTCTAGACTGGCATAAACATGGCAGCGAGAATCAGCTCAAACCCACTATAAAAAGGAATTTCAAAAACAAAACAAAAAAACTGGGAAATTCTTTACAATTCCTTCAGGGTCTCTGATGAAAGCTGGAATGACCCTATCTACAACGACAGCTGGATGTGGCATAAGGAGGGACACTTGGGACTGAGACGATTGGTGAGATTGGGTGAGCAAATGCAGACCCTTTAAAGCAATAATGCATGGCACCCATTCCATGGGTCCGAACTCTCCAGGTTGAAGGGAATATTACTACAGCTATAACATGTGCGGGAAACCTAGAGAACGGACACACTGTGAATACGAAAGGTTTCTAAAACTCAACGAATAGTCCCTCTCCTGGTGCTCCGGTTTGACTTTCCGTCTGCTTTACTATCAACCTCCCAACTTGGAGAGACAGCCCCTTTAACCTCTTGGTTCGCACAGGTTTCCAATTTGGCAGAGGATGAAAGGGAAGAGGGAGAACCAATGAGAGAGTAGCTGTTAGGCATTTGGACGGGCACATATCACTGTAATTTCCCGGCAGGAAGAAGAATTAACCAAATTCTCAGCCACCCACTGGGAACCAGTATAGGTCCTGAACCAAAATTTTGGACCTGCGGTCACCTCACCAAAAACGAGTTGAAAAATGGAGCTCAGGGGCACAGCAATTCACAAACTGGCCGAGTAATAAAGGACAACTATCGTCCAAAAATCTGTTGAGGGAAGGCAACGAGGCAGACTTGAAAGCGAGGCAGAATAGCAGGAAACAGATTTCAAGAGGTACGTTGGAATCGCCTTTAAAGCACAGGAAGAAGGGCACAACTTGGACAATGATGCACTTGGCCATAAAGGGTGTATGCGTTTTCTCCTGAATATATTCAGGAGAAAACGCATACGCCCTTTTTGGCCAAGCAAGCAAGCGGGCAATGCAAATCTGCACTACAAAGAAGTATCACTTCCCACCGGTCAAAAGGGACATCCACAAAATGTGTAAGAACAAGAAAGGCAAGACAGGCCCTGGAGAACAGGGAGCCTTGTTATGCTGATGGGCGGGATGTAAATTGCCAACTGCCTCTCTGGAGGAGTGCATTCTGTTCCCTAAAACAAGTAAAGAACAGAGCTACAGAGCCAAGGGCACTACCAGTCTAGGGAATATACTTTGGGAAAACTGAAAATCAATAAGACAGAGCCACCCCAAAATTTAGGGCTGCACTGCATACAAGGACCTCAACTTGGATACACCTTAAGTATCCCAGAAAATATAAACATGGTTCAAAAAATTGTGGTACTTACGTACGATGGAATATCCCTCAGTCATGAAATCAATGTCATAAGACCAGTAGCAGCAAAATGGGTGGATTCAGGTACGATGATTCTAAGTGAAATAAGTCACACAGAAAAAGAAACTTATCATAAGATATCACTTATGAAGATCCTGTAAACATGGCTACACTTGAACTGAGTTAGAAAAGAGAACAGTGTCTCACATTTAGAAAACACTCTTATACCTGCTGAAGGGGGAAGGAGAGGTGGGGTGATGCATAAAACCAGAGTTTGATATAAGCACAGGTACCGTTCCAAAAACCAACTATGGAATAGACAAGACCTACACCGTCCTCAGTGAAAGGGACTCAAAACCCCATATTTCCCGCAGAGGAAAATATCTGACTAGTAAGAATCTTAAAACCTATGTATTGATATGTCTCCGTAAGGGAATCAAGTGTGTCTAGACTGGCATAAACATGGCAGCGAGAATCAGCTCAAACCCACTATAAAAAGGAATTTCAAAAACAAAACAAAAAAACTGGGAAATTCTTTACAATTCCTTCAGGGTCTCTGATGAAAGCTGGAATGACCCTATCTACAATGACAGCTGGATGGGGCATAAGGAGGGACACTTGGGACTGAGACGATTGGTGAGATTGGGTGAGCAAATGCAGACCCTTTAAAGCAATTATGCATGGCACCCATTCCATGGGTCCGAACTCTCCAGGTTGAAGGGAATATTACTACAGCTATAACATGTGCGGGAAACCTAGAGAACGGACACACTGTGAATACGAAAGGTTTCTAAAACTCAACGAATAGTCCCTCTCCTGGTGCTCCGGTTTGACTTTCCATCTGCTTTACTATCAACCTCCCAACTTGCAGAGACAGCCCCTTTAACCTCTTGGTTCGCACAGGTTGCCAATTTGGCAGAGGATGAAAGGGAAGAGGGAGAACCAATGAGAGAGTAGCTGTTAGGCATTTGGACGGGCACATATCACTGTAATTTCCCAGCAGGAAGAAGAATTAACCAAATTCTCAGCCACCCACCGGGAACCAGTATAGGTCCTGAACCAAAATTTTGGACTTGCGGTCAGCTCACCAAAAACGAGTTGAAAAATGGAGCTCAGGGGCACGGCAATTCACAAACTGGCCGAGTAATAAAGGACAACTAACGTCCAAAAATCTGTTGAGGGAAGGCAACGAGGCGGACTTGAAAGCGAGGCAGAATAGCAGGAAACAGATTTCAAGAGGTACGTTGGAATCGCCTTTAAAGCACAGGAAGAGGGGCACAACTTCGACAATGATGCACTTGGCCAAAAAGGGCATATGCGTTTTCTCTTGAATATATTCAGGAGAAAACGCATACGCCCTTTTTGGCCAAGCAAGCAAGCGGGCAATGCAAATCTGCACTACAAAGAAGTATCACTTCCCACTGGTCAAAAGGGACATCCACAAAATGTGTAAGAACAAGAAAGGCAAGACAGGCCCTGGAGAACAGGGAGCCTTGTTATGCTGATGGGCGGGATGTAAATTGCCAACTGCCTCTCTGGAGGAGTGCATTGTGTTCCCTAAAACAAGTAAACAACAGAGCTACAGAGCCAAGGGCACTTCCAGTCTAGGGAATATACCTTGGGAAAACTGAAGATCAATAAGACAGAGAACACCACAAAATTTAGTTCTGCACTGCTTACAAGGACCTCAACTTTTGTACACCTTAAATATCCCAGGAAATATAAAAATGGTTCAAAAAATTGTGGTACTTACGTACGATGGAATATCCCTCAGCCATGAAATCAATGTCATAAGACCAGTAGCAGCAAAATGGGTGGATTCAGGTACGATGATTCTAAGTGAAATAAGTCACAGAGAAAAAGAAACTTATCATAAGATATCACTTATGAAGATCCTGTAAACATGGCTACACTTGAACTGAGTTAGGAAAGAGAACAGTGTCTCACATTTAGAAAACACTCGTATGCCTGCTTAAGGGGGAAGGAGAGGTGGGGTGATGCATAAAAGCAGAGTTTGATATAAGCACAGGTACCGTTCCAAAAACCAACTATGGAATAGACAAGACCTACACCGTCCTCAGTGAAAGGGACTCAAAACCCCATATTTCCCGCAGAGGAAAATATCTGACTAGTAAGAATCTTAAAACCTATGTATTGATATGTCTCCGTAAGGGAATCAAGTGTGTCTAGACTGGCATAAACATGGCAGCGAGAATCAGCTCAAACCCACTATAAAAAGGAATTTCAAAAACAAAACAAAAAAACTGGGAAATTCTTTACAATTCCTTCAGGGTCTCTGATGAAAGCTGGAATGACCCTATCTAAAATGACAGCTGGATGTGGCATAAGGAGGGACACTTGGGACTGAGACGATTGGTGAGATTGGGTGAGCAAATGCAGACCCTTTAAAGCAATAATGCATGGCACCCATTCCATGGGTCCGAACTCTCCAGGTTGAAGGGAATATTACTACAGCTATAACATGTGCGGGAAACCTAGAGAACGGACACACTGTGAATACGAAAGGTTTCTAAAACTCAACGAATAGTCCCTCTCCTGGTGCTCCGGTTTGACTTCCGTCTGCTTTACAATCAACCTCCCAACTTGGAGAGACAGCCCCTTTAACCTCTTGGTTCGCACAGGTTGCCAATTTGGCAGAGGATGAAAGGGAAGAGGGAGAACTAATGAGAGAGTAGCTGTTAGGCATTTGGACGGGCACATATCACTGTAATTTCCCGGCAGGAAGAAGAATTAACCAAATTCTCAGCCACCCACCGGGAACCAGTATAGGTCCTGAACCAAAATTTTGGACTTGCGGTCAGCTCACCAAAAACGAGTTGAAAAATGGAGCTCAGGGGCACAGCAATTCACAAACTGGCCGAGTAATAAAGGACAACTATCGTCCAAAAATCTGTTGAGGGAAGGCAACGAGGCGGACTTGAAAGCGAGGCAGAATAGCAGGAAACAGATTTCAAGAGGTACGTTGGAATCGCCTTTAAAGCACAGGAAGAGGGGCACAACTTCGACAATGATGCACTTGGCCAAAAAGGGCGTATGCGTTTTCTCCTGAATATATTCAGGAGAAAACGCATACGCCCTTTTTGGCCAAGCAAGCAAGCGGGCAATGCAAATCTGCACTACAAAGAAGTATCACTTCCCACCGGTCAAAAGGGACATCCACAAAATGTGTAAGAACAAGAAAGGCAAGACAGGCCCTGGAGAACAGGGAGCCTTGTTATGCTGATGGGCGGGATGTAAATTGCCAACTGCCTCTCTGGAGGAGTGCATTCTGTTCCCTAAAACAAGTAAAGAACAGAGCTACAGAGCCAAGGGCACTACCAGTCTAGGGAATATACCTTGGGAAAACTGAAAATCAATAAGACAGAGCCACCCCAAAATTTAGGGCTGCAGTGCATACAAGGACCTCAACTTGGATACACCTTAAGTATCCCAGAAAATATAAACATGGTTCAAAAAATTGTGGTACTTACGTACGATGGAATACCCCTCAGCCATGAAATCAATGTCATAAGACCAGTAGCAGCAAAATGGGTGGATTCAGGTACGATGATTCTAAGTGAAATAAGTCACACAGAAAAAGAAACTTATCATAAGATATCACTTATGAAGATCCTGTAAACATGGCTACACTTGAACTGAGTTAGGAAAGAGAACAGTGTCTCACATTTAGAAAACACTCTTATACCTGCTTAAGGGGGAAGGAGAGGTGGGGTGATGCATAAAACCAGAGTTTGATATAAGCACAGGTACCGTTCCAAAAACCAACTATGGAATAGACAAGACCTACACCGTCCTCAGCGAAAGGGACTCAAAACCCCATATTTCCCGCAGAGGAAAATATCTGACTAGTAAGAATCTTAAAACCTATGTATTGATATGTCTCCGTAAGGGAATCAAGTGTGTCTAGACTGGCATAAACATGGCAGCGAGAATCAGCTCAAACCCACTATAAAAAGTAATTTCAAAAACAAAACAAAAAAACTGGGAAATTCTTTACAATTCCTTCAGGGTCTCTGATGAAACCTGGAATAACCCTATCTACAACGACAGCTGGATGTGGCATAAGGAGGGACACTTGGGACTGAGACGATTGGTGAGATTGGGTGAGCAAATGCGGACCCTTTAAAGCAATAATGCATGGCACACATTCCATGGGTCCGAACTCTCCAGGTTGAAGGGAATATTACTACAGCTATAACATGTGCGGGAAACCTAGAGAACGGACACACTGTGAATACGAAAGGTTTCTAAAACTCAACGAATAGTCCCTCTCCTGGTGCTCCGGTTTGACTTTCCATCTGCTTTACTATCAACCTCCCAACTTGCAGAGACAGCCCCTTTAACCTCTTGGTTCGCACAGGTTGCCAATGTGGCAGAGGATGAAAGGGAAGAGGGAGAACCAATGAGAGAGTAGCTGTTAGGCATTTGGACGGGCACATATCACTGTAATTTCCCAGCAGGAAGAAGAATTAACCAAATTCTCAGCCACCCACCGGGAACCAGTATAGGTCCTGAACCAAAATTTTGGACTTGCGGTCAGCTCACCAAAAACGAGTTGAAAAATGGAGCTCAGGGGCACGGCAATTCACAAACTGGCCGAGTAATAAAGGACAACTATCGTCCAAAAATCTGTTGAGGGAAGGCAACGAGGCGGACTTGAAAGCGAGGCAGAATAGCAGGAAACAGATTTCAAGAGGTACGTTGGAATCGCCTTTAAAGCACAGGAAGAGGGGCACAACTTCGACAATGATGCACTTGGCCAAAAAGGGCGTATGCGTTTTCTCCTGAATATATTCAGGAGAAAACGCATACGCCCTTTTTGGCCAAGCAAGCAAGCGGGCAATGCAAATCTGCACTACAAAGAAGTATCACTTCCCACCGGTCAAAAGGGACATCCACAAAATGTGTAAGAACAAGAAAGGCAAGACAGGCCCTGGAGAACAGGGAGCCTTGTTATGCTGATGGGCGGGATGTAAATTGCCAACTGCCTCTCTGGAGGAGTGCATTCTGTTCCCTAAAACAAGTAAAGAACAGAGCTACAGAGCCAAGGGCACTACCAGTCTAGGGAATATACCTTGGGAAAACTGAAAATCAATAAGACAGAGCCACCCCAAAATTTAGGGCTGCACTGCATACAAGGACCTCAACTTGGATACACCTTAAGTATCCCAGAAAATATAAACATGGTTCAAAAAATTGTGGTACTTACGTACGATGGAATACCCCTCAGCCATGAAATCAATGTCATAAGACCAGTAGCAGCAAAATGGGTGGATTCAGGTACGATGATTCTAAGTGAAATAAGTCACACAGAAAAAGAAACTTATCATAAGATATCACTTATGAAGATCCTGTAAACATGGCTACACTTGAACTGAGTTAGGAAAGAGAACAGTGTCTCACATTTAGAAAACACTCTTATACCTGCTTAAGGGGGAAGGAGAGGTGGGGTGATGCATAAAACCAGAGTTTGATATAAGCACAGGTACCGTTCCAAAAACCAACTATGGAATAGACAAGACCTACACCGTCCTCAGCGAAAGGGACTCAAAACCCCATATTTCCCGCAGAGGAAAATATCTGACTAGTAAGAATCTTAAAACCTATGTATTGATATGTCTCCGTAAGGGAATCAAGTGTGTCTAGACTGGCATAAACATGGCAGCGAGAATCAGCTCAAACCCACTATAAAAAGGAATTTCAAAAACAAAACAAAAAAACTGGGAAATTCTTTACAATTCCTTCAGGGTCTCTGATGAAACCTGGAATGACCCTATCTACAACGACAGCTGGATGTGGCATAAGGAGGGACACTTGGGACTGAGACGATTTGTGAGATTGGGTGAGCAAATGCAGACCCTTTAAAGCAATAATGCATGGCACACATTCCATGGGTCCGAACTCTCCAGGTTGAAGGGAATATTACTACAGCTATAACATGTGCGGGAAACCTAGAGAACGGACACACTGTGAATACGAAAGGTTTCTAAAACTCAACGAATAGTCCCTTTCCTGGTGCTACGGTTTGACTTTCCATCTGCTTTACTATCAACCTCCCAACTTGCAGAGACAGCCCCTTTAACCTCTTGGTTCGCACAGGTTGCCAATTTGGCAGAGGATGAAAGGGAAGAGGGAGAACCAATGAGAGAGTAGCTGTTAGGCATTTGGACGGGCACATATCACTGTAATTTCCCAGCAGGAAGAAGAATTAACCAAATTCTCAGCCACCCACCGGGAACCAGTATAGGTCCTGAACCAAAATTTTGGACTTGCGGTCAGCTCACCAAAAACGAGTTGAAAAATGGAGCTCAGGGGCACGGCAATTCACAAACTGGCCGAGTAATAAAGGACAACTATCGTCCAAAAATCTGTTGAGGGAAGGCAACGAGGCGGACTTGAAAGCGAGGCAGAATAGCAGGAAACAGATTTCAAGAGGTACGTTGGAATCGCCTTTAAAGCACAGGAAGAGGGGCACAACTTCGACAATGATGCACTTGGCCAAAAAGGGCATATGCGTTTTCTCCTGAATATATTCAGGATAAAACGCATACGCCCTTTTTGGCCAAGCAAGCAAGCGGGCAATGCAAATCTGCACTACAAAGAAGTATCACTTCCCACTGGTCAAAAGGGACATCCACAAAATGTGTAAGAACAAGAAAGGCAAGACAGGCCCTGGAGAACAGGGAGCCTTGTTATGCTGATGGGCGGGATGTAAATTGCCAACTGCCTCTCTGGAGGAGTGCATTCTGTTCCCTAAAACAAGTAAAGAACAGAGCTACAGAGCCAAGGGCACTACCAGTTTAGGGAATATACCTTGGGAAAACTGAAAATCAATAAGACAGAGCCACCCCAAAATTTAGGGCTGCACTGCATACAAGGACCTCAACTTGGATTCACCTTAAATATCCCAGAAAATATAAACATGGTTCAAAAAATTGATGTACTTACGTACGATGGAATATCCCTCAGCCATGAAATCAATGTCATAAGACCAGTAGCAGCAAAATGGGTGGATTCAGGTACGATGATTCTAAGTGAAATAAGTCACACAGAAAAAGAAACTTATCATAAGATATCACTTATGAAGATCCTGTAAACATGGCTACACTTGAACTGAGTTAGGAAAGAGAACAGTGTCTCACATTTAGAAAACACTCTTATACCTGCTTAAGGGGGAAGGAGAGGTGGGGTGATGCATAAAACCAGAGTTTGATATAAGCACAGGTACCGTTCCAAAAACCAACTATGGAATAGACAAGACCTACACCTTCCTCAGTGAAAGGGACTCAAAACCCCATATTTCCCGCAGAGGAAAATATCTGACTAGTAAGAATCTTAAAACCTATGTATTGATATGTCTCCGTAAGGGAATCAAGTGTGTCTAGACTGGCATAAACATGGCAGCGAGAATCAGCTCAAACCCACTATAAAAAGGAATTTCAAAAACAAAACAAAAAAACTGGGAAATTCTTTACAATTCCTTCAGGGTCTCTGATGAAAGCTGGAATGACCCTATCTACAACGACAGCTGGATGTGGCATAAGGAGGGACACTTGGGACTGAGACGATTGGTGAGATTGGGTGAGCAAATGCAGACCCTTCAAAGCAATAATGCATGGCACCCATTCCATGGGTCCGAACTCTCCAGGTTGAAGGGAATATTACTACAGCTATAACATGTGCGGGAAACCTAGAGAACGGACACACTGTGAATACGAAAGGTTTCTAAAACTCAACGAATAGTCCCTCTCCTGGTGCTCCGGTTTGACTTTCCGTCTGCTTTACTATCAACCTCCCAACTTGGAGAGACAGCCCCTTTAACCTCTTGGTTCGCACAGGTTGCCAATTTGGCAGAGGATGAAAGGGAAGAGGGAGAACCAATGAGAGAGTAGCTGTTAGGCATTTGGACGGGCACATATCACTGTAATTTCCCGGCAGGAAGAAGAATTAACCAAATTCTCAGCCACCCACTGGGAACCAGTATAGGTCCTGAACCAAAATTTTGGACTTGCGGTCAGCTCACCAAAAACGAGTTGAAAAATGGAGCTCAGGGGCCCAGCAATTCACAAACTGGCCGAGTAATAAAGGACAACTATCGTCCAAAAATCTGTTGAGGGAAGGCAACGAGGCGGACTTGAAAGCGAGGCAGAATAGCAGGAAACAGATTTCAAGAGGTACGTTGGAATCGCCTTTAAAGCACAGGAAGAAGGGCACAACTTGGACAATGATGCACTTCGCCATAAAGGGTGTATGCGTTTTCTCCTGAATATATTCAGGAGAAAACGCATACGCCCTTTTTGGCCAAGCAAGCAAGCGGGCAATGCAAATCTGCACTACAAAGAAGTATCACTTCCCACCGGTCAAAAGGGACATCCACAAAATGTGTAAGAACAAGAAAGGCAAGACAGGCCCTGGAGAACAGGGAGCATTGTTATGCTGATGGGCGGGATGTAAATTGCCAACTGCCTCTCTGGAGGAGTGCATTCTGTTCCCTAAAACAAGTAAAGAACAGAGCTACAGAGCCAAGGGCACTACCAGTCTAGGGAATATACCTTGGGAAAACTGAAAATCAATAAGACAGAGCCACCCCAAAATTTAGGGCTGCACTGCATACAAGGACCTCAACTTGGATACACCTTAAGTATCCCAGAAAATATAAACATGGTTCAAAAAATTGTGGTACTTACGTATGATGGAATATCCCTCAGCCATGAAATCAATGTCATAAGACCAGTAGCAGCAAAATGGGTGGATTCAGGTACGATGATTCTAAGTGAAATAAGTCACACAGAAAAAGAAACTTATCATAAGTTATCACTTATGAAGATCCTGTAAACATGGCTACACTTGAACTGAGTTAGAAAAGAGAACAGTGTCTCACATTTAGAAAACACTCTTATACCTGCTTAAGGGGGAAGGAGAGGTGGCGTGATGCATAAAACCAGAGTTTGATATAAGCACAGGTACCGTTCCAAAAACCAACTATGGAATAGACAAGACCTACACCGTCCTCAGTGAAAGGGACTCAAAACCCCATATTTCCCGCAGAGGAAAATATCTGACTAGTAAGAATCTTAAAACCTATGTATTGATATGTCTCCGTAAGGGAATCAAGTGTGTCTAGACTGGCATAAACATGGCAGCGAGAATCAGCTCAAACCCACTATAAAAAGGAATTTCAAAAACAAAACAAAAAAACTGGGAAATTCTTTACAATTCCTTCAGGGTCTCTGATGAAAGCTGGAATGACCCTATCTACAACGACAGCTGGATGTGGCATAAGGAGGGACACTTGGGACTGAGACGATTGGTGAGATTGGGTGAGCAAATGCAGACCCTTCAAAGCAATAATGCATGGCACCCATTCCATGGGTCCGAACTCTCCAGGTTGAAGGGAATATTACTACAGCTATAACATGTGCGGGAAACCTAGAGAACGGACACACTGTGAATACGAAAGGTTTCTAAAACTCAACGAATAGTCCCTCTCCTGGTGCTCCAGTTTGACTTTCCGTCTGCTTTACTATCAACCTCCCAACTTGGAGAGACAGCCCCTTTAACCTCTTGGTTCGCACAGGTTGCCAATTTGGCAGAGGATGAAAGGGAAGAGGGAGAACCAATGAGAGAGTAGCTGTTAGGCATTTGGACGGGCACATATCACTGTAATTTCCCGGCAGGAAGAAGAATTAACCAAATTCTCAGCCACCCACCGGGAACCAGTATAGGTCCTGAACCAAAATTTGGGACTTGCGGTCAGCTCACCAAAAACGAGTTGAAAAATGGAGCTCAGGGGCACAGCAATTCACAAACTGGCCGAGTAATAAAGGACAACTATCGTCCAAAAATCTGTTGAGGGAAGGCAACGAGGCGGACTTGAAAGCGAGGCAGAATAGCAGGAAACAGATTTCAAGAGGTACGTTGGAATCGCCTTTAAAGCACAGGAAGAGGGGCACAACTTCGACAATGATGCACTTGGCCAAAAAGGGCATATGCGTTTTCTCCTGAATATATTCAGGAGAAAACGCATATGCCCTTTTTGACCTAGCAAGCAAGCGGGCAATGCAAATCTGCAATACAAAGAAGTATCACTTCCCACCGGTCAAAAGGGACATCCACAAAATGTGTAAAAACCAGAAAGGCAAGACAGGCCCTGGAGAACAGGGAGCCTTGTTATGCTGATGGGAGGGATGTAAATTGCCAACTGCCTCTCTGGAGGAGTTCATTGTGTTCCCTAAAACAAGTAAAGAACAGAGCTACAGAGCCAAGGGCACTTCCCGTCTAGGGAATATACCTTGGGAAAACTGAAAATCAATAACACAGAGCCGCCCCAAAATTTAGGGCTGCACTGCTTACAAGGACCTCAACTTGGGTACACCTTAAATATACCAGGAAATGTAAAAATGGTTCAAAAAATTGTGGTACTTACGTACGATAGAATATCCCTCAGCCATGAAATCAATGTCATAAGACCAGCAGCAGCAAAATGGGTGGATTCAGGTACGATGATTCTAAGTGAAATAAGTCACACAGAAAAAGAGACTTATCATAAGATATCACTTATGAAGATCCTGTAAACATGGCTACACTTGAACTGAGTTAGGAAAGAGAACAGTGTCTCACATTTAGAAAACACTCTTATGCCTGCTTAAGGGGGAAGGAGAGGTGGGGTGATGCATAAAACCAGAGTTTGATATAAGCACAGGTACCGTTCCAAAAACCAACTATGGAATAGACAAGACCTACACCGTCCTCAGTGAAAGGGACTCAAAACCCCATATTTCAGGCAGAGGAATATATCTGACTAGTAAGAATCTTAAAACCTATGTATTGATATGTCTCCGTAAGGGAATCAAGTGTGTCTAGACTGGCATAAACATGGCAGCGAGAATCAGCTCAAACCCACTATAAAAAGGAATTTCAAAAACAAAACAAAAAAACTGGGAAATTCTTTACAATTCCTTCAGGGTCTCTGATGAAACCTGGAATGACCCTATCTACAACGACAGCTGGATGTGGCATAAGGCTGGACACTTGAGACTGAGAGGAATGGTGAGATTGGGTGAGCAAATGCAGACCCTTTAAAGCAATAATGCATGGCACCCATTCCATGGGTCCCAACTCTCCAGGTTGAAGGGAATATTACTACAGTTATAACATGTACGGGAAACCTAGAGAACGGACACCCTGTGAATACGAAAGGTTTCTAAAACTCAACGAATTGTCCCTCTCCTGGTGCTCTGATTTGACTTTCCATCTGCTTTACTATCAATCTCCCAAATTGGAGAGACAGCTCCTTTAACCTCCTGGTTCGCACAGGTTTCCAATTTGGCAGAGGATGAAAGGGAAGAGGGAGAACCAATGATAGAGTAGCTGTTAGGCATTTGGACGGGCACATATCACTCTAACTTCCCGGCAGGAAGAAGAATTAACCAAAGTCTCAGGACCCCACCGGGAACCAGCATATGTCCTGAACCAAAATTTTGTACTTGCGGTCAGCTCACAAAAAAGGAGTTGAAAAATGGAGCTGAGGGGCACAGCAATTCACAAACTGGCCAAGTAATAAAGGACAACTATCGTCCAAAAATCTGTTGAGGGAAGGCAACGAGGCGGACTTGAAAGCGAGGCAGAATAGCAGGAAACAGATTTCAAGAGGTACGTTGGAATCGGCTTTAAAGCACAGGAAGAGGGGCACAACATCGACAATGATGCACTTGGCCAAAAAGGTCGTATGCGTTTTCTCCTGAATATATTCAGGAGAAAACGCATACGCCCTTTTTGGCCAAGCAAGCAAGCGGGCAATGCAAATCTGCACTACAAAGGAGTATCACTTCCCACCGGTTAAAATGGACATCCACAAAATGTGTAAAAACCAGAAAGGCAAGACAGGCCCTGGAGAACAGGGAGCCTTGTTATGCTGATGGGCGGGATGTAAATTGCCAACTGCCTCTCTGGAGGAGTACATTGTGTTCCCTAAAACAATTAAAGAACAGAGCTACAGAGCCAAGTGCACTTCCAGTCTAGGGAATATACCTTGGGAAATCTGAAAATCAATAAGACAGAGCCACCCCAAAATTTAGGGCTGAACTGCTTACAAGGACCTCAACTTGGGTACACCTTAAATATCCCAGGAAATATAAAAATGGTTCAAAAATTTGTGGTACTTACGTATGATGGAATATCCCTCAGCCATGAAATCAATGTCATAAGACCAGTAGCAGCAAAATGGGTGGTTTCAGGTACGATGATTCTAAGTGAAATAAGTCACACAGAAAAAGAAACTTATCATAAGATATCACCTATGAAGATCCTGTAAACATGGCTGCACTTGAACTGAGTTAGGAACGAGAACAGTGTCTCACATTTAGAAAACACTCTTATGCCTGCTTAAGGGGGAAGGAGAGGTGGGGTGATGCATAAAAGAAGAGTTTGATATAAGCACAGGTACCGTTCAAAAAACCAACTATGGAATAGACAAGACCTACACCTTCCTCAATGAAAGGGACTCAAAACACCATATTTCCCGCAGAGGAATATATCTGACTAGTAAGAATCTTAAAACCTATGTATTGATATGTCTCTATAAGGCAATCAAGTGTGTCTAGACTGGCATTAACATGGCAGCGAGAATCAGCTCAAACCCACTATAAAAAGGAATTTCAAAAACAAAAGAAAAAACTGGGAAATTCTTTACAATTCCTTCAGGGTCTCTGATGCAACCTGGAATAACACTATCTACAATGACAGCTGGATGTGACATAAGGAGGGAAACTTGGGACTGAGACGATTGGTGAGATTGGTTGAGCAAATGCAGACCCTTTAAAGCACGAATGCCTGGCACCCATTCCATGGGTCCGAACTCTCCAGGTTGAAGGGAATATTACTACAGCTATAACATGTACGGGAAACCTAGAGAACGGACACACTGTGAATATGAAAGGATTCTAAAACTCAACGAATAGTCCCTCTCCTGGTGCTCCGGTTTGACTTTCCATCTGCTTTACTATCATTCTCCCAAATTGGAGACACAGCCCCTTTAACCTCCTGGTTCACACAGGTTGCCAATTTGGCAGAGGATGAAAGGGAAGAGGGAGAACCAATGAGAGAGTAGCTGTTAGGCATTTGGATGGGCACATATCACTCTAACTTGCCGGCAGGAAGAAGAATTAACCAAAGTCTCAGCCACCCACCGGGAACCAGTATACGTCCTGAACCAAAATTTTGGACTTGCGGTCAGCTCACCAAAAACGAGTTGAAAAATGGAGCTCAGGGGCACAGCAATTCACAAACAGGCCGAGTAATAAAGGACAACTATCGTCCAAAAATCTGTTGAGGGAAGGCAACGAGGTGGACTTGAAAGCGAGGCAGAATAGCAGGAAACAGATTTCAAGAGGTACGTTGGAATCGCCTTTCAAGCACAGGAAGAGGGGCACAACTTCGACAATGATGCACTTGGCCAAAAAGGGCGTATGCGTTTTCTCCTGAATATATTCAGGAGAAAACGCATACGCCCTTTTTGGCCAAGCAAGCAAGCGGGCAATGCAAATCGGCACTACAAAGAAGTATCACTTCCCACGGGTCAAAAGGGACATCCACCAAATGTGTAAAAACCAGAAAGGCAAGACAGGCCCTGGAGAACAGGGAGCCTTGTTATGCTGATGAGCGGGATGTAAATTGCCAACTGCCTCTCTGGAGGAGTGCATTGTGTTCCCTAAAACAAGTAAAGAACAGAGCTACAGAGCCAAGGGCACTTCCAGTCTAGGGAATATACCTTGGGAAAACTGAAAATCAATAAGACAGAGCCACCCCAATATTTAGGGCTGCACTGCTTACAAGGACCTCAACTTGGGTACACCTTAAATATCCCAGGAAATATGAAAATGGTTCAAAAAATTGTGGTACTTACGTACGATGGAATATCCCTCAGCCATGAAATCAATGTCATAAGACCAGTAGCAGCAAAATGGGTGGATTCAGGTACGATGATTCTAAGTGAAATAAGTCACAGAGAAAAAGAAATATATCATAAGATATCACTTATGAAGATCCTGTAAACATGGCTACACTTGAACTGAGTTAGGAAAGAGAACAGTGTCTCACATTTAGAAAACACGCGTATTCCTGCTTAAGGGGGAAGGAGAGGTGGGGTGATGCATAAAACCAGAGTTTGATATAAGCACAGGTACCGTTCCAAAAACCAACTATGGAATAGACAAGACCTACACCTTCCTCAGTGAAAGGGACTCAAAACCCCATATTTCCCGCAGAGGAATATATCTGACTAGTAAGAATCTTAAAACCTATGTATTGATATGTCTCCGTAAGGGAATCAAGTGTGTCTAGACTGGCATAAACAAGGCAGCGAGAATCAGCTCAAACCCACTATAAAAAGGAATTTCAAAAACAAAACAAAAAAACTGGGAAATTCTTTACAATTCTTTCAGGGTCTCTGATGAAACCTGGAATGACCCTATCTACAACAAGAGCTGGGTGTGGCATAAGGCTGGACACTTGGGACTGAGAGGAATGGTGAGATTGGTTGAGCAAATGCAGACCCTTTAAAGCAATAATGCATGGCACCCATTCCATGGGACCAAACTCTGCAGGTTGAAGGGAATATTACTACATTTATAACATGTACGGGAAACCTAGAGAACGGACACACTGTGAATACGAAAGGTTTCTAAAACTCAACGAATAGTCCCTCTCTTGGTGCTCTGCTTTGACTTTCCATCTGCTTTACTATCAATCTCCCAAACTGGAGAGACAGCTCCTTTAACCTCCTGGATCGCACAGGTTTCCAATTTGGCAGAGGATGAAAGGGAAGAGGGAGAACCAATGAGAGAGTAGCTGTTAGGCATTTGGACGGGCACATATCACTCTAACTTCCCGGCAGGAAGAAGAATTAACCAAAGTCTCAGCACCCCACCGGGAACCAGCATATGTCCTGAACCAAAATTTTGGACTTGCGGTCAGCTCACAAAAAAAGAGATGAAAAATGGAGCTCAGGGACACAGCAATTCACAAACTGGCTGAGTAATAAAGGACAACTATCGTCCAAAAATCTGTTGAGGGAAGGCAACGAGGCGGACTTGAAAGCGAGGCAGAATAGCAGGAAACAGATTTCAAGAGGTACGTTGGAATCGCCTTTCAAGCACAGGAAGAGGGGCACAACTTCGACAATGATGCACTTGGCCAAAAAGGGCGTATGCGTTTTCTCCTGAATATATTCAGGAGAAAACGCATACGCCCTTTTTGGCCAAGCAAGCAAGCGGGCAATGCAAATCTGCACTACAAAGAAGTATCACTTCCCACCGGTCAAAAGGGACATCCACAAAATGTGTAAGAACAAGAAAGGCAAGACAGGCCCTGGAGAACAGGGAGCCTTGTTATGCTGATGGGCGGGATGTAAATTGCCAACTGCCTCTCTGGAGGAGTGCATTCTGTTCCCTAAAACAAGTAAAGAACAGAGCTACAGAGCCAAGGGCACTACCAGTCTAGGGAATATACCTTGGGAAAACTGAAAATCAATAAGACAGAGCCACCCCAAAATTTAGGGCGGCACTGCATACAAGGACCTCAACTTGGATACACCTTAAGTATCCCAGAAAATATAAACATGGTTCAAAAAATTGTGGTACTTACGTACGATGGAATATCCCTCAGCCATGAAATCAATGTCATAAGACCAGTAGCAGCAAAATGGGTGGATTCAGGTACGATGATTCTAAGTGAAATAAGTCACACAGAAAAAGAAACTTATCATAAGATATCACTTATGAAGATCCTGTAAACATGGCTACACTTGAACTGAGTTAGGAAAGAGAACAGTGTCTCACATTTAGAAAACACTCTTATACCTGCTTAAGGGGGAAGGAGAGGTGGGGTGATGCATAAAACCAGAGTTTGATATAAGCACAGGTACCGTTCCAAAAACCAACTATGGAATAGACAAGACCTACACCGTCCTCAGTGAAAGGGACTCAAAACCCCATATTTCCCGCAGAGGAAAATATCTGACTAGTAATAATCTTAAAACCTATGTATTGATATGTCTCCGTAAGGGAATCAAGTGTGTCTAGACTGGCATAAACATGGCAGCGAGAATCAGCTCAAACCCACTATAAAAAGGAATTTCAAAAACAAAACAAAAAAACTGGGAAATTCTTTACAATTCCTTCAGGGTCTCTGATGCAACCTAGAATGACCGTATCTACAACGACAGCTGGATGTGGCATAAGGAGGGACACTTGGGACTGAGACGATTGGTGAGATTGGGTGAGCAAATGCAGACCCTTTGAAGCACAAATGCCTGGCACCCATTCCTTGGGTCCGAACTCTCCAGGTTGAAGGGAATATTACTACAGCTATAACATGTACGGGAAACCTAGAGAACAGACACACTGTGAATACGAAAGGATTCTAAAACTCAACGAATAGTCCCTCTCCTGGTGCTCCGATTTGACTTTCCATCTGCTTTACTATCAATCTCCCAACTTGGAGACACATCCCCTTTAACCTCCTGGTTCACACAGGTTGCCAATTTGGCAGAGGATGAAAGGGAAGAGGGAGAACCAATGAGAGAGTAGCTGTTAGGCATTTGGATGGGCACATATCACTCTAACTTCCCGGCAGGAAGAAGAATTAACCAAAGTCTCAGCCACCCACCGGGAACCAGTATAGGTCCTGAACCAAAATTTTGGACTTGCGGTCAGCTCACCAAAAACGAGTTGAAAAATGGAGCTCAGGGGCCCAGCAATTCACAAACTGGCCGAGTAATAAAGGACAACTCTCGTCCAAAAATCTGTTGAGGGAAGGCAACGAGGCGGACTTGAAAGCGAGGCAGAATAGCAGGAAACAGATTTCAAGAGGTACGTTGGAATCGCCTTTCAAGCACAGGAAGAGGGGCACAACTTCGACAATGATGCACTTGGCCAAAAAGGGCGTATGCGTTTTCTCCTGAATATATTCAGGAGAAAACGCATACGCCCTTTTTGGCCAAGCAAGCAAGCGGGCAATGCAAGTCTGCACTATAAAGAAGTATCACTTCCCACCGGTCAAGAGGGACATTCACAAAATGTGTAAAAACCAGAAAGGCAAGACAGCCCTGGAGAACAGGGAGCCTTGTTATGCTGATGGGCGGGATGTAAATTGCCAACTGCCTCTCTGGAGGAGTGCATTGTGTTCCCTAAAACAAGTAAAGAACAGAGCTACAGAGCCAAGGGCACTTCCAGTCTAGGGAATATACCTTGGGAAAACTGAAAATCAATAAGACAGAGCCACCCCAAAATTTAGGGCTGCACTGCTTACGAGGACCTCAACTTTGGTACACATTAAATATCCCAGGAAATATAAAAATGGTTCAAAAAATTGTGATACTTACGTACGATGGAATATCCCTCAGCCATGAAGTCCATGTCATAAGACCAGTAGCAGCAAAATGGGAGGATTCAGGTACGATGATTCTAAGTGAAATAAGTCACACAGGAAAAGAAACTTATTATAAGATATCACTTATGAAGATCCTGTAAACATGGCTACACTTGAACTGAGTTAGGAAAGAGAACAGTGTGTTACATTTAGAGTAAACTCTTATGCCTGCTTAAGGGGGAAGAAGAGGTGGGGTGATGCATAAAACCAGAGTTTGATATAAGCACAGGTACCGTTCCAAAAACCAACTATGGAATAGACAAGACCTACACCTTCCTCAGTGAAAGGGACTCAAAACCCCATATTTCCTGCAGAGGAATATATCTGACTAGTAAGAATCTTAAAACCTATTTATTGATATGTCTGCGTAAGGTAATCAAGTGTGTCTAGACTGGCATAAACATGGCAGCGAGAACCAGCTCAAACCCACTATAAAAAGGAATTTAAAAACAGAACAAAAAAAAATGTAAATTCTTCACAATTCCTTCAGGGTCTCTGATGAAACCTGGACTGACCCAATCTACAACGACAGCTGGATGTGGCATAAGGCTGGACACTTGGGACTGAGAGGATTGGTGAGATTCGGTGAGCAAATGCAGACCCTTTAAAGCAATAATGAATGGCACGCATTCCATTGTTCCCAACTCTCCAGCTTGAAGGGACTATTACTACAGATATAACATGTAAGGGAAAAATAGAGAATGGACAAACTGTGAATATGAAAGGTTTCTAAAACTCAACGAATAGTCCCTCTCCTGTTGCTCCGGTTTGATTTTCCAACTGCTTTTCTATCAATCTCCCAACTTGGAGAAACAGCCCCTTTAACCTCCTGGTTCGCACAGGTTGCCAATTTGGCAGAGGATGAAAGGGAAGAGGGAGAACCAGTGAGAGAGTAGCTCTAAGGCATTTGGACGGCCACATGTCACTCTAATTTCCCAGCAGGAAGAAGAATTTACCAAAGTCTCAGCCCCCCACCGGGAACCAGTATAGTTAATGAACCACAATTTTGGACTTTCTGTCAGCTCACAAAAAACAAGTTGAAAAATGGAGCTAAGGGGCACAGCAATTCACAAACAGGCAGAGTAATAAAGACAACTATTGTCCAAAAATCTGTTGAGGGAAGGCAACGAGGTGGACTTGAAAGCTAGGCAGAATAGCAGGAAACAGATTTCAAGTGGTACGTTGGAATTGACTTTAAAGCACAGGATGAGGGGCACAACTTCAACAATGTTGCACTTGAGCAAAAAGGGCCTATGCGTTTTCTCCTGAATATATTCAGGAGAAAACGCATACGCCCTTTTTGGCCAAGCAATCAAGCGGGAAATGCAAATCTGCACTACAAAGAAGTATCACTTCCGACTGTTCAAAAGGGACATCCACAAAATGTGTAAAATCCAGAAAGGCAAGACCGGCCCTGGAGAACAGGGAGGCTTGTTTTGCTGATGGGCGGGTTGTAAACTACCAACTGCATCTCTGGAGGAGTGCATTGTGTTCCCTAAAACAAGTAAACAACAGAGCTACAGAGCCAAGGGCACTTCCAGTCTAGGGAATATACCTTGGGAAACCTGAAAATCAATAAGACAGAGCCACCCCAAAATTAAGGGTGCACTGCTTACAAGAACCTCAACTTGGGTACACCTTAAATATCCCAGGAAATATAAAAATGGTTCAAAAATTTGTGGTACTTCCGTACGATGGAATATCCCTCAGCCATGCAATCAATGGCATAAGACCAGTAGCAGCAAAATGAGTGGATTGAGGTATGATGCTTCTAAGTGAAATAAGTCACACAGAAAAAGAAACTTATCATAAGATATCACTTATGAAGATCCTGTAAACATGGCTACACTGGAACTCAGTTAAGAAAGAGAACAGAGTCTCACCTTTGGAAAACAATCTGATGCCTGCTTAAGGGGGAATGAGAGGTGGGGTGATGCATAAAACCAGAGTTTGATATAAGCACAGGTACCGTTCCAAACACAAACTATGGAATAGACAAGACCTACACCTTCGTCAGTGAAAGGGACCCAAGGCATCTGTGAGTAGCCGTGAGCTGAGCCCCAGGCCAGCTGTTGTTGAACTTTTCCCACCCTTCCCAGGTAAAACACCTGAATATGTACAAGGGCTTGAAAGCCTAGAGGAAGGGGTGTGGAGCCACACCAGCGACAGCACGCAGGCCAACTTGGTGCCTGCAGGCCAGCCAGTATGGTCCTGGACCTGGTCGCTCTTCTGGAAGCTTTCCATTGCCCTGCCTGAGATACCCCTCCTGTCCCGGCACCCACTGCTTTTTTCCTTCCTCACCTCTGTCCGGAGAGAAATTCCAGTGGAAGGTATGTGTGCCACATCCTCTTCTTTACAGGTGGAAGCCTGGCAACTCCTGCAGAAAGTCCAGCAGAGACCCACTCACACCGGGCCACCCACAAAGCCATGGCCCGTCACTCCCTCCCACCAGCACAGCCCCGAGATTGCTGACGGGGCAGAGAATATGGAGTCAGGCACAGCTTCAGGGGCTATTGCTGCCTGCAGCACTGTTTATATTGACCTCAACCCAGGCACACCTGGGGAGGGCCGGCCGGCATGGTCAGGCTACCCAGGTCAGCTAATCCTCAGCCTTCAGGGAATCACATTGTTGAAAATGGACCTCCCTAAGGCAGAATAGAAGCCAAGGAATAAAAGGACACAAAGCCATTTGCAGCACCGTAGGTGTGTCTAGAGGTAATCACGTGACTTGTAGTAAGTCAGAAAGTGAAAGACACATATCATATCATATCTCTTATAGGTGTGACCGAAAAATGGATACCAGGGCAGATATTTCCACGGAGAAGGTCAATCACAGATTCATTCAACAAACTTATGGTTCACCAATGGAAAGGTGTGAGGATTGGTTTCATTATGATATTGGGGTTAACAGACATATACAAACACAGGTGACATATATAATCACCAAAGACCTACAGAATACCAAGAGAAGACTAATCAACATTCTGTCATAAGGTACATGGGAAAAGGATCCCAGGAAGAACAGACATATGTATATGTGTAAAAGAACCACATCTTCCACACCTACAACAAGCCAAACATTGTAATCAAATTTGCTGTAATAAAAAATAAAAAATTAAATTAAAAACACGAACAAGAAGTAGTGAGACAAACTTGAGGGGCTTTCTCCTGGCACATTCCATTCGAAATTCCAATCTAGAACAGGACTTCCATTGAGGCTCTGTTGCCCCAGTAACCAGATTTGGTAAGGGAGACCTGCTGCCACCTTGTGGCCGTTTCACACAACAGCAGCTTTAATCCCAGCGCTAATGGTCAGTTGATATTCAAAATCATTGCAGGCCTGTAAATGACACCTGCCCTGAAAACAAATCCTGGGTTCATATATCGACCAAAAAATTCAAAGGACGTCCATATTTCAAAACGACAGTTTCAAAAGGCATATTTTACACACATTAGTGTTCTGCTTCTTTTTCTTTCTTTCTTTTTTTGTTAAAAAAACGGGAATGGCAAAAAGCATCCCTCAGAAGGGGCGAAAATATTTGCAAACGAATCAATGGACAAAAGTTTAATCTCCAATATATATAAAGAGCTCATGCAGCTTAATATTAAAAAAAACAAACAACCCAATACAAAAATGGGCAGAAGATCTAAAGAGACGTTTCTTCAAAGAAGACACAGAGATGGCCAAGACGCACATGAAAAGCTGCTCAACATCACTAATTATTAGAGAAATGCAAATCAAAACTACAATGAGGTATCACCTCACACCTGTTACAATTGGCATCATCAGAAAATCTACAAACAACGAATTCTGGGGAGGGTGTGGACAAAAGGATCCCTCTTCCACTAGTGGTGGAAATGTAAATTGATACAGTCACGATGGAGAACAGTATGGAGTTTCCTTAAAAAAACTAGAAATAGAATTACCATATGATCCAGCAATCCCACTTCTGGGCATATACCCAGAGAAAACCATAAATCAAAAAGGCACATTCACCACAATGCTCATTTCAGCACTATTTACGATAGCCAGGTAATGGAAGCAACCTAAATACCCACAGACAGACGAATGGATAAAGATGTGGTACATATATAAAATGGAATATTACTCAGCCATAAGAAGGAATGAAACTGGGTCATTTGTAGAGACGTCGATGGATCTAGAGACTGTCATACAGAATGAAGTAAGTCAGAAAGAGAAAAACAAATATTGTATATTAATGCATATATGTGGAACCTAGAAAAATGGTACAGATGAACTGGTTTGCAGGGAAGAAATAGAGACACAGAGGTAGAGAACACACGTATGGACACCAAGTGTGGGAAGCCATGGGGAGGTGGTATTGGGGTGAGTTGGGAGATTGGGATTGACCTGTATACATGTATATGCATAAAATACATAACTAATAATAACCTGCTGTATAAAAAATAAATAAAATTAAATTTCAAAATTTTAAAAAATAAAATTTAAAAATAAAACAGAAAAAAGTTCTTCCCTTCACACAGATGTATTTATATGAATGAATTATTTCCATGCTTATATCTATAAATACATAAAAGAGGAATAAAATCTAACTTGAACCAAAAAAGAAAAAAAAAACCTGAACCCACGAGTTAGACAGAGGAAAACACAATCAGGGCACTTGCTCCATCGGTAAACAATTCTGAAATTGGTCAGAGGTGGGGAATCATCTCCCATAGAGCTAGCAGCCCACTCCTATTAAAGGAGCATCCTCATTACAAAGCGGGGGGCCATGCTGAGGCATCTGTGAGTAACCGTGAGCTGAGCCCCAGGCCAGCTGCTGTTGAACTTTTCCCACCCTTCACAGGTAAAACACCTGAATATGTACAAGGGCTTGAAAGCCTAGAGGAAGGGCCGTGGAGCCACACCAGCGACAGCACACAGGCCAACTTGGTGCCTGCAGGCCAGTCAGGATGGTCCTGGCCCTGGGCGGTCTTCTGGAAGCTTTCCATTGCCCTGCCTGAGATACCCCTCCTGTCCCGGCCCCCACTGCTTTTTTCCTTCCTCACCTCTGTCCGGAGAGAAATTCCAGCGGAAGGTATGGGTGACACATCCTCTTCTTTACAGGTGGAAGCCTGGCAACTCCTGCAGAAAGTCCAGCAGTGACCCACTCACACCGGGCCACACACAAAGCCGTGACCCCTCACTCCCTCCCACCAGCACAGCCCCGACACTGCTGACGGGGCAGAGAATATGGAGTCAGGCACAGCTTCAGGGGCAATTGCTGCCTGCAGTGCTGTTTATATTGACCTCAACCCAGGCACACGTGGGGAGGGCCGGCCGGCAGGGTCAGGCTACCCAGGTCAGCTAATCCTCAGCCCTCAGGGAATCACATTGTTGAAAATGGACCTCGCTAAGGCAGAAAGAAGCCAAGGAATAAAAGGACACAATGCCATTTGTAGCACCATAGGTGTGTCTAGAGGTAAGCACGTGAGTTGTTGTAAGTCAGAAAGTGAAAGACACATATCATATCATATCTCTTATAGGTGTGACCGAAAAATGGATACCAGGGCAGATATTTCCACGGAGAAGGGCAATCAGAGATTCATTCAACAAACTTATGGTTCACCAATGGAAAGGTGTGAGGATTGGTTTCATTATGATATTGGGGTTAACAGACATATACAAACACAGGTGACATATATAATCACCAAAGACCTACAGAATACCAAGAGAAGATTACTCAACATTGTGTCATAAGGTACATGGGTAAAGGATACCAGGAAGAACAGACATATGTGTATGTGTAAAAGAACCACATCTTCCACACCTACAACAAGCCAAACATTGTAATCAAATTTGCTGTAATAAAAAATAAAAAATTAAATTAAAAACACGAACAAGAAGTAGTGAGACAAACTTGAGGGGCTTTCTCCTGGCACATTCCATTCTAAATTCCAATCTAGAGCAGGACTTCCATTGAGGCTCTGTTGCCCCAGTAACCAGATTTGGTAAGGGAGACCTGCTGCCACCTTGTGGCCGTTTCACACAACAGCAGCTTTAATCCCAGCGCTAATGGTCAGTTGATATTCAAAATCATTGCAGGCCTGTAAATGACACCTGCCCTGAAAACAAATCCTGGGTTCATATATCGACCAAAAAATTCAAAGGACGTCCATATTTCAAAACGACAGTTTCAAAAGGCATATTTTACACACATTAGTGTTCTGCTTCTTTTTCTTTCTTTCTTTTTTTGTTAAAAAAACGGGAATGGCAAACAGCATCCCTCAGAATGGGCGAAAATATTTGCAAACGAATCAATGGACAAAGGTTTAATCTCCAATATATATAAAGAGCTCATGCAGCTTAATATTAAAAACACAAACAACCCAATACAAAAATGGGCAGAAGATCTAAAGAGAAGTTTCTTCAAAGAAGACACAGAGATGGCCAAGACGCACATGAAAAGCTGCTCAACATCACTAATTATTAGAGAAATGCAAATCAAAACTACAATGAGGTATCACCTCACACCTGTTAGAATCGGCATCATCAGAAAATCTACAAACAACGAATTCTGGGGAGGGTGTGGACAAAAGGATCCCACTTCCACTAGTGGTGGAAATGTAAATTGATACAGTCACGGTGGAGAACAGTATGGAGTTTCCTTAAAAAAACTAGAAATAGAATTACCATAAGATCCAGCAATCCCACTTCTGGGCATATACCCAGAGAAAACCATAAATCAAAAAGGCACATTCACCACAATTCTCATTTCAGCACTATTTACGATAGCCAGGTAATGGAAGCAACCTAAATACCCACAGACAGACGAATGGATAAAGATGTGGTACATATATAAAATGGAATATTACTCAGCCATAAGAAGGAATGAAACTGGGTCATTTGTAGAGACGTCGATGGATCTAGAGACAGTCATACAGAATGAAGTAAGTCAGAAAGAGAAAAACAAATATTGTATATTAATGCATATATGTGGAACCTAGAAAAATGGTACAGATGAACTGGTTTGCAGGAAAGAACTAGAGACAGAGGTAGAGAACAGACGTATGTACACCAAGTGTGGGAAGCCATGGGGTGGTGGTGTTTGGATGAGTTGGGAGATTGGGATTGACCTGTATACATGTATATGAATAAAATACATAACTAATAATAACCTGCTGTATAAAAAAATAAATAAAATTAAATTTCAAAATTTTAAAAAATAAAATTTAAAAATAAAAGAGGAAAAAGTTCTTCCCTTCACACAGATGAATTTATATGAATGAATTATTTCCATGCTTATATCTATAAATACATAAAAGAGGAATAAAATCTAACTTGAACCAAAAAAGAAAAAAAAACTGAACCCAGCAGATAGACAGAGGAAAACCCTATCAGGGCACTTGTTCCAGCGATAAACAATTCTGAAATTGGTCAGAGGTGGGGAATCATCTCCCATAGAGCCAGCAGCCCACTCCTATGCAAGGGGCGTCCTCATTGCAAAGCTGGGGGCAATGCTGAGACATCTGTGAGTAACCGTGAGCTGAGCCCCAGGCCAGCTGCTCTTGAACTTTTCCCACCCTTCCCAGGTAAAACACCTGAATATGTACAAGGGCTTGAAAGCCTAGAGGAAGGGGCGTGGAGCCACACCAGCGACAGCACACAGGCCAACTTGGTGCCAGCAGGCCAGCCAGGATGGTCCTGGCCCTGGGCGCTCTTCTGGAAACTTTCCATTGCCCTGCCTGAGATACCCCTACTGTCCCAGCACCCACTGCTTTTTTCCTTCCTCACCTCTGTCCGGAGAGAAATTCCAGTGGATGGTAGAGGTGACACATCCTCTTCTTTACAGGTGGAAGCCTGGCAACTCCTGCAGAAAGTCCAGCAGAGACCCACTCACACCGGGCCACCCACAAAGCCGTGGCCCCTCACTCCCTCCCACCAGCATAGCCCCGAGACTGCTGACGGGGCAGAGAATATGGAGTCAGGCACAGCTTCAGGGGCTATTGCTGCCTGCAGCGCTGTTTATATTGACCTCAACCCAGGCACACCTGGGGAGGGCCAGCTGGCAGGGTCAGGCTACCCAGGTCAGCTAATCCTCAGCCCTCAGGGAATCACATTGTTGAAAATGGACCTCGCTAAGGCAGAATAGAAGCCAAGGAATAAAAGGACACAATGCCATTTGCAGCACCGTAGGTGTGTCTAGATGTAATCACGTGACTTGTAGTAAGTCAGAAAGTGAAAGACACATATCATATCATATTTCTTATAGGTGTGACCAAAAAATGGATACCAGGGCAGATATTTCCACGGAGAAGGGAAATCACAGATTCATTTAACAAACTTATGGTTCACCAATGGAAAGGTGTGAGGATTTGTTTCATTATGATATTGGGGTTAACAGACATATACAAACACAGGTGACATATATAATGACCAAAGACCTACAGAATACCAAGAGAAGACTACTCAACATTCTGTCATAAGGTACATGGAAAAGGATTTCAGGAATAACAGACATATGTGTATGTGTAAAAGAGCCACATCTTCCACACCTACAACAAGCCAAACACTGTAATCAAATTACCTGTAATAAAAAATAAAAAATTAAATTAAAAACACGAACAAGAAGTAGTGAGACAAACTTGAGGGGCTTTCTCCTGGCACATTCCATTCTAAATTCCAATCTAGAACACGACTTCCATTGAGGCTCTGTTGCCCCAGTAACCAGATTTGGTAAGGGAGAACTGCTGCCAGCTTGTGGCCGTTTCACACAACAGCAGCTTTAATCACAGCGCTAATGGTCAGTTGATATTCAAAATCATTGCAGGCCTGTAAATGACACCTGCCCTGAAAACAAATCCTGGGTTCATATATCGACCAAAAAATTCAAAGGATGTCCATATTTCAAAACGACAGTTTCAAAAGGCATATTTTACACACATTAGTGTTCTGCTTCTTTTTCTTTCTTTCTTTTTTTGTTAAAAAAAACGGGAATGGCAAAAAGCATCCCTCAGAATGGGCGAAAATATTTGCAAACGAATCAATGGACAAAGGTTTAATCTCCAATATATATAAAGAGCTCATGCAGCTTAATATAAAAAAACAAACAACCCAATACAAAAATGGGCAGAAGATCTAAAGAGACGTTTCTTCAAAGAAGACACAGAGATGGCCAAGACGCACATGAAAAGCTGCTCAACATCACTAATTATTAGAGAAATGCAAATCAAAACTACAATGAGGTATCACCTCACACCTGTTACAATTGGCATCATCAGAAAATCTACAAACAACGAATTCTGGGGAGGGTGTGGACAAAAGGATCCCTCTTCCACTAGTGGTGGAAATGTAAATTGATACAGTCACGATGGAGAACAGTATGGAGTTTCCTTAAAAAAACTAGAAATAGAATTACCATATGATCCAGCAATCCCAATTCTGGGCATATACCCAGAGAAAACCATAAATCAAAAAGGCACATTCACCACAATGCTCATTTCAGCACTATTTACGATAGCCAGGTAATGGAAGCAACCTAAATACCCACAGACAGACGAATGGAGAAAGATGTGGTACATATATAAAATGGAATATTACTCAGCCATAATAAGGAATGAAACTGGGTCATTTGTAGAGACGTCGAAGGATCTAGAGACTGTCATACAGAATGAAGTAAGTCAGAAAGAGAAAAACAAATATTGTATATTAATGCATATATGTGGAACCTAGAAAAATGGTACAGATGAACTGGTTTGCAGGGAAGAAATAGAGACACAGAGGTAGAGAACACACGTATGGACACCAAGTGTGGGAAGCCATGGGGAGGTGGTGTTGGGATGAGTTGGGAGACTGGGATTGACCTGTATACATGTATATGCATAAAACACATAACTAATAATAACCTGCTGTATAAAAAAATAAATAAAATTAAATTTCAAAATTTTTAAAAATAAAATTTAAAAATAAAACAGAAAAAAGTTCTTCCCTTCACACAGATGTATTTATATGAATGAATTATTTCCATGCTTATATCTATAAATACATAAAAGAGGAATAAAACCTAACTTGAACCAAAAAAGAAAAAAAAAAACCTGAACCCACGAGTTAGACAGAGGAAAACCCTATCAGGGCACTTGCTCCAGCGGTAAACAATTCTGAAATTGGTCAGAGGTGGGGAATCATCTCCCATAGAGCCAGCAGCCCACTCCTATGCAAGGAGCGTCATCATTGCAAAGGGGGGGCCATGCCGAGGCATCTGTGAGTAACCGTGAGCTGAGCCCCAGGGCAGCTGCTCTTGAACTTTTCCCACCCTTCCCAGGTAAAACACCTGAATATGTACAAGAACTTGCAAGCTTAGAGGAAGGGCTGTGGAGCCACACCAGCGACAGCACACAGGACGACTTGGTGCCTGCAGGCCAGTCAGGATGGTCCTGGCCCCAGATGCTCTTCTGGAAGCTTTCCATTTCCCTGCCTGAGATACCCCTCCTGCCACGGCCCCCACTGCTTTTTTACTTCCTCACCTCTGCCTGGGGAGAAATTCCAGCGGCAGGTATCGGTGACACATCCTCTTCTTTAGCAGGTGGCAGCCTGGCAACTCCTGCAGAAAATCCAGCAGAGTCCCACTCACACTGGGCCACCCACAAAACCACGGCCCCTCACTCCCTCCCACCAGCACAGCCCCGGCACTGCCTACGGGGCAGAGAATATGGTGTCAGTCACAGCTACAAGGGCTGTCGCTCACTGGAGAGCTGTTTATATTGCCCTCAACTCAGGCACACCTGTGGAGGGCTGGCAGGCAGTTTCAGGCTGCCAAAATCAGCCAATCCTCACCCCTCAGGGGCTCACAGTTGCAGAAAATGAAACTTGCTAAACGGGCCAGGCCCTAGGAACAGGTGTGGGCTCTTGAGAGTCAGGATAGACAAGGGGCTGCAGCTGCGGCTTGTTTTCTGATCATTTTATCTGGTCCATGAGTGGATAACAACTTCAAGAAGACCCTATCCTAATGAGAGGAACCCAGGAGTCGGGGAGAGGAGTGATGGTGGGTGGAGACAGAGGCCTGGTGCCCTGGCTGCAGTGGAAGTGTCTGGAAGACCAGGCAGAAAGAGCCTGCAGAGAGTGATAACCCTGGTCACAGACCTGTCAGAACTGCTGTTTGTTAGTTCAAGTCCTGGTCTGAGGTATTCTGTATCAGCTGTGAGCGACAGGTGAGCAGGGGGTTCTCTGCAAGTTGGGCTATGTGCACAGTTCCTGTGTGTCCAGCCCTGCTGCGGTTCCTTCCCAGGGGAGCTCCGTATCCTGGGAAGGGCCTGAGTAGGAGAGCCCCATGGGCTGCTGGGTAGCTGCAGAGGTGAGCTCCATACCCTGGGAGGGACTTGACCACGAGAGCCCCGTGGGCTGTGGGGTAGGGGTGCAGCCCAGGTGAGCTCCATATCCTGAGATTGGCCTGACCACGAGAGCCCCATGGGCTGCTGGAGACCTGGTAAAGTATATCAGGACAGTCAGTGAAGCCACCGAGGATATACATCCAGTAGCTCCTATTTCCTACTCCCTGCTGGTCATTCTACCTTCCACCAGGCCATGGCATTCTGTATTAGACTTCAATGATGCCTTCTTCTGTATTCCATTCATCTCAGAGTCACAAGAATTTTTGGCTTGTGAGTGGCAGGACACAACATGCAACAAAAGCAATAATGCTGGGCCGTCCTGCCCCAATGGTTCAAAAATCCCCACACCATCATTGGGGAAATGTCCTCTAAAGACCTAAAAGTTCAACCTCTTTAAAAGGGAACCCTCCTTCAATATGCAGATGACATTCTGATCGCCAGGCCTACTAAAGACGCCTCTGAACTACCTAGCCAAGAAAGGATAGAAGGTGTCCAAGAAAAACGCTCAAATATCCCAGGCTAAGGTGACATGCCTGGGATTCATTCTCACAGATATTCGGAGAAACGCATCCCAGGATAGGGAAGAAGCCATTTGCAGCCTTACGTCTTCTAAAACTAGAAGACAGCTTAGGGGTTCTTGGGAAGGCCAAGGTTTTCTGCATCTGGATCCCTAACTACAGTGTCATAGCTGGGCCTCTACATGAAACACTGACACGAAAAGATGATGATCCTTTTGAATAGAAGCCAGAAGCAGCCTTTCAAGAATGGAAAGAGCAGTCAATACAGACCCTTGCCCAGGAACTCCCTAATTTAGCTAAACCTTTTGACCTTTACATACCCGGTCAAAGGTTAATCGCCCTTGGAGCCTTAGTGCAAAAACTGGGACCACTTGAAATGGAGCAACACAAGAATGCCCTTCAGGTATGATAAACTATGGTCACCAAGGGCTTTGCCCACCGACTCATCAGGCCAGGATACTGGGGTATCTAAAAAGCTGGAAATCAGCAGCCCGCAAGGCCAGCTCCCTCCTAAGGGAAAAGGACCCCACGTGGTGATCCTAACCACCCATCATGCCCTGAAGTTGCAGGGGTCGCTCTGTGGACACACTGACCTCGAGTGAGGAGGCCCTCCAACTCCAACCTCCAGAGAGATAAACGGGGGCAACGGGCCCCCAAGATGACTCGTGTGACCATCACTTGACCTGGAGTTTCTCTCAGAAAACGACAAGACTGTGCCCCGAAAGAGCAGACTACTGCTTGCAGGACTTACTGCACCCAGAGGGGAGCTAATAAGCTTGGCGGGGGAAACGTATATCACGCTTTCACCATAGAAAACCCTACAGACACCGCGGTGATGGTGGCCAATATGACCGGCTGGACTGCTGGCTACTTCTAAAGGCCGTTGACTCAGTGGACGTCATGGTCCTGGATCACCACTGACCCTGGACTGTCTGGGAGTTGCGCGGGCAGGGCTCTGACACATGGTGCTGTTTGTACATTAATTCAGGGACCTAATTAAAGAAAGCACAGACTACTGGTCAGAGCATCTAGTCTGGCAAAAACCGTCAGCCTAAGGTCGCCGAACATATGTGGGGTGGGGTGAAACCTGCCACCGCAGCATCCCTGCGCCTCTCTTTCCTGGACCCTTAAAGGTCATTAGAATCTGTAACACTTCCAATGCTGGTGCTCAGGCGGACGAGAAGTGAGGCAGGAGGCCTTGGGACAATCAACCTCACCAGGAGGCTGGAGGGGAGACGTTTTCCCCCTCCCCCCATGTATCAGGGCTCCCACCACAGCATGAAGCAGTTACAAAAGAGGGGTCTGCACCCTCAACACCCCAAGAATAAGGAACGGAACAAAAAGCAGAGGAGGTGTTCGTCTCCGGCAACGTTCATTAAAAATTCCTGGGAGATAAAAAGAGAATCTGGGCAATAAAATAAAGTCGAACCTGTTTTTCCTTTGTGCTTTGTCTAATTTCACGTGCTCCTAGGGTTCCGCATGCAGAGGTCCCACACCCGGCACTTCAGACCCGATTTCCTAGTGCAGAATGGCTGGGTCGACACCTCAGCTAGCGGGGTCCCATGCAGACTCCGCGGCATAGAGCCTGAGCTGCAGCCAATGCAGCCCTCGAGAGCTCCATCCCCTCCCTCCCACTGACGCTGCCGGGGACCCTACACAGCAGCCCAGCCCACAGCCCATGGGGGAGTGCACGCTCTCACCTCTCCATTCTGTTTTCAAAATAATGTTTCCTTTGCTTCTGAACCAAACTCAGTCTTGATCTGTTGGCTCCAATGACACTGGGCACGGGGACTCCTGTTGGGGTCCACTCTGGAGGATCAGTAACAGAAATTGAGAACATTTTAACTTCAATGAACAGATGTGTGAGCCAAACTGTAGTTAACATAGAGCAGTGTATAATGCTCGGGTAAAATAAGATGTTTCTAAGACTTACATTTGATATTTCCCGCACTTTCCTATAAGCAAGTTCAGTGAAGACGTCTGTCTTATTTGTCAGGTCAACATTAGAGAAATGAAGTGATTTATTTCCATGGATGTACATCGAATACTCTTGGCTGAAGCTTCAATCTTGTTTTGAATGCTTTTCCATTGAAAATGATACCTCTCTTTCAGCTCCCCCATTTCTGAGAAGTATAAAATCTTATAATTTATTATTACCAAAGGGGAAAGGTAGGAGAAGGGATAAATTAACAGTTTGGGATTAACACATACACACTGCTATGTATAAAAGAGATCATCAACAAGGAACTACTGTATAGCACAGGGAACTACACTGAATATTTTGCAATAACCTATAAGGGGAAATAATCTGAAAAACAATAGATATTTTTATTGACATCATCTATCAATGACAGATAAAATGTAACCTAAGCAAGGCCGATGGTGAGTGCTTCTGACCCTGAAGATTTCAGTCATCTAAAGTTGGGGCTCTGCCTATTTCCCAAGCCCCTTACAGGACATACGTGTAGCCGTAGCTTAAAAATTCCCCAGTTTGGGGTTCGGGGAGGCACTGATTTGGAAAAATCCCTGGTGTTCTCCTTACATGCACGGGACCCTTCCTACAGCTAAAACATGCCTGTCACACCTAGAGGATGGTACAACGTTTGATCGGAAAGAGTTTGGAAAAGGCACCTCATCTCCTCATCGCCTGGTGCTCGGGTTCAACCCTCCGGCATCTTTCCTAACAATCTCCTCACTTGGGGATATCAGCACCGTCAACATCCTGTTGCACACAGTTTGGAATTTGTCCAGAGGATGAAGCGGAAGGATGAGAAAAATTTAGAGACAAGTCTTAGGTGTTCGGACAGGCACATGCCACTCTAATTTCCAATCCAGAAGACAAATTCATCAAAGGCTAGAATTGCCCATGGAAACAGAATAGGGCTAGAGGAAATCCCGCTGTTTTGTGTCCAGTTTCCAAAAACACAAGTTGAAAAATGGAACTCAGGGGCACTAAAATTCATGAAACTGCAGAGTTGAAAATATCTATCGTCGAAAAATGTCTTGAGGTAAGTCACAGAAAAGGACTTGTAAGCAAGGGAGAGTGGCAGGAAACAGATTTGAAGAGGTAGAAAGGACTCCCCATTAAAGCACAAGAAAAGGGGCTGAACATCGCCAATGATGCAGTTGGCCAAAAAGGGTGTATGCATTTTTTCTGAATATATTCAAGTAAAGGCCATACACACTTTTTATCCAACCCAACAGGTGGGCACTGGAAATCAATATCACAAAATGTATCACTTCACATCAGTCAGAAGGGCCATCCACATAAAGTGTAAACACCAGAAATGCAGGACAGGGCGAGGAGAAAAGGGAGCCCTGTGAGGCTGATAGTGGAAATGTAATTTGCCAACGGCCACTCTGGAGAAGTGTATTGTGTTTGCTAAAACATCTAAAAAATGAGCTACAGAGCATAGGGCACTTGCACTCATGGGCGTGTACCTTGGGAAAAACAAAAATCGACAGAAAACAGGCACCCGAACGTTTACCACCTCTCTGTTAAAAAGGGCCTCAACTTGGATATAACCTAAATGTCCCTGGAAGGATAAAATGGATAAAAGAGATGGGGTACTTATGTAGAGTGGAATATTACTCATCCAGAAATCAATGAAATAAGGCCAGTTGTAACAACTCTGGAGGAGTTACATACGATCATTCTAAGTGACATATGTCAGAAAGAAAAAGACACATATCATAAGATGTCACTTAAAGGTGGAATCAAAAATGGCTACACATGAAATAAATTACAAAACAGAAACATAGTCAAATATGTAGAAAATAGACATAAGGCTGCTAAATGGGAAAGGTGGGGAATGGTGAGGTATTATCCAGGAGGTTGAAATTAGCAAAGATACCATTCCAAGTACCAAATTGAATAACTGACAAGGCCTACACGGTACCTCAAAGAACTGCACTCAGCCCACTCAAGTCACTGGAAAATAATACATATGACTGGTAAGCATCTGAAAAAGAAGTTATTGTTGTCTCACAGTACATGAATCAAGTGGATGTACAGCAGCAAAAAACAGAGCTTTGAAAATCAGCTGTAACCAATATAAAAATAAATTTAAAACTATTTATAAAAACAGTGAGACAGACAAAAATTCTTACAACTTTTGTTGAAGGGCTACGATGTAACATGGATTGAACACATGTAGACCCACAGCAGGATGATTATATAAGGCTGGAAGCTATGCACGCTAAGAGATGTTAGAGAGGCTGGGTGAGGAAATGCAGACCTTTTAAAGTAATACTGCCTGGTACCCATTCCATGGGTCCCAAATCTGCAGGTTCAAGGGAATCTTCTGACAGCGAAAACATGCCTGGGAAACCGAGATGAATGTACACCGTGTGCTCAGGAAAGGTGTCTAAAATGCACCTCATTTTTGATCTCCTGGTGCTGGGGTTCGCCATTCCAGCCACATTACTAACAATCTCCCCACTTGGAGAATCAGCACCTTTAACCTCCTGTTTCACACAGTTTGCAATTTGTGCAGAGGATAAATGGGAAGAGGGGGAACCAATGAGAGATTAGCTGTAGGACTTTTGACAGGCACATGTCACTCTAATTTCCCATTAGGAAGAAGAATTAACCAAAGGCTCAGCCTGCCTCCCCAGAACCAGAATAGGGCCAGAAGTAATCCAAATGTTTGGCGGCCAGCTCACAAAAAAAGCGAGTTGCAAAATGGAGCTCAGGAGCAGACAATTCAAAGACCTGCAAAGATATAAATGATAACCAACGTCCAAAAATATATTCAGGTAAGGTAACGAAGAGGATCTGAATGAGAGGCAGAATTGCAGGAAACAGATTTCAAAAGGTAGATTGTACTCACATTTAAAGCATATGAAAAGCAGCAGAATTTCTAAAATGATGCGGTTGGGCAAAAGGGTGTATGCGTTTTTTTCGTGAATATCTTCAGGAAAAAAACACATGCAGAGTTTTTGGCCAACCAAGCAAGAGGGAAATGCAAATCCGCACAACAAAGAAGTCTCAATTTCCACTGCTCAGAAAGGCCATCCAAAAAATGTGTACAAACCAGAAATGCAGGAGAGGCCATGGAAAACAGGGAGCCTAGTCACACTGATGGGTGGGGTATAAATATCCAAGAGCCACTCTGAAGAAGTGTATGCTGTTTTTAAAACATCTAAAATACAAAGCCCCGGAGCAAGGGGACTTCAACTCATGGACATATAACTTGGGAAGACTAAATGTCAATAAGACACAGGCACCCCAAAGTTTAGGGCTGCTCTGCATACAAGAACCTCAACTTTGGTACACCTAAAATATCCCAGGAAAAAGAGAAATGCATAAAGAACTTGTGGTAATTTTGTACAACGGAGTATCACTCAGACGTGAAATCAATGTATATAAGGCCAGTAGCAGCATAAAGAGTGGATTTAGGTATGATGATTTTAAGGGAAATTAGTCACACAGAAAAAGAATCTTATCATAAGATATCACTTATAGAGGGAATGTCAATATCACAACACATGAACTGAATTAGGAAAGAGAACAGAGTCTCACATTTAGCAAAAATCTCTTATGCCTGCTTCAGGGGAAAGGAGAGGTGGGGTGATGCATAAAACCAGAGTTTGATATTAGCACAGGTACCATTCCATAAACCAAATACAGAATAGACAAGACCTACACCATCCTCAGTGAACGGGACTCAACACCCCTATGCCCCACAGAGGAATATATCTGACTACTAAGAATCTTAAAACCTATGTATTGATATGTCTCCGTAAGGGAATCAATTGTGTCTAGACTGGCATAAACACGTCAGTGAAAATCAGCTCAACCCCATTATAAAAATGAATTTCAAAAAAACCCCAAAAAACAGCGAAATTCTTACACAATTCCTTCAGGGGTTCTGATGAAACCTGGAATGACCCTATCTGCAAAGACAGCTGGATGAGACATAAGGCTGGACACTTGGGACTGAGAGGACTGGTGAGATTGGGAGAGAAAATGCAGACCTTTTAAAGTAGTAATGCATGCCACCATTCCATGTGTCCCAAATCTCCAGGTAGAAGGGTATATCACTACAATTATAACATGTATGGGAAATCTAGAAAATGGACACCCTGTGATGGCGAAAGGTTTCTAAAACTCTCCTAATTTTTCCTCTCCTTGTGCTCCACTTTGGCATTCCAACTGCTTTACTATCAATCTCCCAACTTAGGAGAGTCAGCCCCTATAACCTCCTGGTTCGCACAGTTTGCTAATTGTGCAGAGGATGAAAGGGAAGAGGGAGAACCAATCAGAGAGTAGATGTAGGCATTTGGACGGGCACATGTCACTCTAAGTTCCCGGCAGGAAGAAGAATTAACCAAAGCCTCAACCACCCACAGGGAACCAATATAGCGACCCCTGGAACCAGTATAGGTCCTGAAGCAAAATTGTGGATTTGCGGCCAGCTCACAAAGATGGGATTTGAAAATTGGAGCTCAGGGGCACAGCATTTCACAAACCTGCAGACTTATAAAGGACTACTCTCTTCCAAAAATCTGTTGAGGGAAGGCAATGAAGCGGACTTGAAAATGAGGCAGAATTGCACAAAACATATTTCAAGAGGTAAATTGGAATCGCCTTTAAAGCACAGGAAAAGCATCCCAACTTGGACACGGATGCACTTGGCCAAAAAGGGCGTATGCCTTTTCTCCTGAATATATTCAGAAGAAAACGCATACACCCTTTTTGGCCAATCAAGCAAGCGCGCAATACAAATCCACACTACAAAGAATTGTCACTTACCACCGGTCAAAAGGGACATCCGAATATCTGTAAAAACCAGAAAGGAAAGAGAGAGATGGCAAGGGCATGAAGCAATGTGATCCCAATGGTCATGGAGGATTGTGATGACAAGCGCATGGAGAATTGTGATGACAAGATTATGTACCATTTTGTTGACAAAGGCAAGGAGCATTATGATGACAAGGTTCATGGAGCACTGTGATGAGAAGCATCACGGAGCATTGTGATTACAGGGGTCATGGAGCATTGGGATGACAAGCACATGGATCATTGTGATGACAATGGTCATGGAGCATTTTAATGACAAAAATCCCGGATCATTGTGTTGTCAGGGTTCATGGAGCGTTGTGATGACAGTGGTCATGGAGCATTGTGATGACAGGGGTCATGGCGCATTGTGATGAGAAGGTCGTGGAGCATTGGGCTGAAAATGTCCATGGAGTACTGGGATGACAGGGGTCATGGAGCATTGTGATGACAATGTACTGGAGCACTGTGATGAGAAGACCATGGAGCCTTGTGATGACAAGTCTCATGGAGCATTCTGATGAAAAGTGCCATGGAGCATTGTGATTACAGGGGTCTTGGAGCATTGTGATGACAAGGGCATGGAGCATTGGGATGAGAAGGCCATGGAGTGTTCTGATGACATGCATCATGGAGCTTTGTGAGGACAAGGGCATGGAGCATTGTGATTACAGCGGTCTTGGAGCACTGTGATGAAAAGGGCATGGATCATTGTGATGAAAAAGGCATGGAGCCTTGTCATGACAGGGTTCTAGGAGCAAACTGACAACAAGTGTCAGGGAGCATTGTGATGACAAGGGTATTGAGTATTGTGATGACAAAGGTCATGGAGCATTGTGATGAGAAGACGATGGATAATTGTGATGACGAGCGTCATGGGGCGTTGTGATGATAAGTGTTATGGAACATATTGATCTCAAGGATTTGGAGCATTGTGATGATAGAGGTCATGGAGCATTTTGGTTTCATTGTGATGACAATAGCCTGAAGCATTATGATGATGGGCATGGTGCATTGTGATGACAGGGTTCATGGAGCATTGAGATGAAAAGGGGCATGGAGCATTGTGATTACAGGAGTCTTGGAGCATTGTGATGACAAAGGCATGGAACATCGTGAATGAGAAGGCCATGGAGCATTCTGTTGACATGCATCATTGAGCTTTGTGATGACAAGGGCATGGAGCATTGTGATTACAGGGGTCTTGGAGCATTGTGATGACAAGGGTCATGGAGCCTTGTGATGACAAGGCTGTGGAACATTGTGATGGCAGGGGTCATGGAGCATTGTTATGACAGGGGTAATGGAGCATTGTGATGACAAGGGCATGGAGCATTGGTCTGAAAAGTTTCATGGATTATTGTGATGAGAGGGAGCAAGGAGAATTGTGATGACAAGGGCATGGAACACTGTGATACATGGGTCATGGAGGATTGTAATGAGAAGCGCATGGATCATTGTGATAAGAATGGCATCGAGCATTGTGATGAAAAGCATCATGGAGCCTGTGATGACGAGGGCATGGAACAATTTGATGAGAGGGTTCATGGAGCATTGTGATGACAATGGCATGCAGCATTGTGATGACAAGGGTCATTGAGCTTTGTAATGACAAAGGTCATGGAGCATTTTGATGACAGGGGGGCGGTGCATTCTGTTGTGAAGGGCAGGGAGCATTGTGATGACAGGGGTTATGGAACATTGTGATGTCAGGGGAATGGAGCATTGTGATGATAAAGGCATGTAGCATTGTTGTGACAAGGGTCATGGAATATTGTGATGACAGGGGTGAGGGAGTATTGTGTTGACCGGGGACATGGAGCATTTTGATGTCCAAGGCATGGAGCACTGTGATGGCAAGACCGTGGAGCATTGTGATGAGAAGACCATGGATAATTGTGATGAGGAGCATCATGGAACACTGTAAAGACAAGTGGTATGGAGCCTTGTGATGACAGGGGTCATGGAGCATTGTTATGACAGTGGTCATGGAGCATTGTGATGACAATGGTCATGGAGCATTTTGATGACAAGGGCATGGAGCATTGTGATGAGAAGACCATGGACAATTGTGATTACGAGTGTCATGGAGCACTGTAATGACAAGCAGTATGGAGCATTGTGATGACAGGGGTCATGGAGCATTGTGATGACTGGGGACATGGAGCATTGTGATGACCAGGGCATGGAGCATTGTGATGGCAAGACCGTGGAGCACTGTGATGAGAAGACCATGGATAATTGTGATAACGAACATCATGGAGCACTGTAATGACAAGGGGCATGGAGCATTGTGATGACAGGTGTCATGGAGCATTGTGATGACAGGGGTCATGGATCATTGAGATGACAAGGGTCACGGAGCATTCTGATGACAAACTTGTGGAGTATTGTGATGACAATGGCATGAAGCATTGTGATGAAAAGGGCATGGATCATTGTGATGAAAAAGGCATGGAGACTTGTCATGACAGGGTTCAATGAGCATACTGATGACAAGTGTCAGGGAGCATTGTGATGACCAGTGTATTGAGAATTGTGATGACAAAGGTCATGGAGCATTGTGATGAGAAGTCCATGGATAATTGTGATGACCAGCGTCATGGGCGTTGTGATGACAAGTGTTATGGAACATTGTGATCACAAGGGTTTGGAGCATTGTGATGAGAGAGGTCATGGAGAATTTTGATTTCATTGTGATGACAATAGCATTAAGCATTATGATGATGGGCATGGTGCATTGTGATGACAGGGTTCATGGAGCATTGATATGCAAAGAGGCATGGATCATTGTAATAACAAGGGTCTTGGAGCATTGTGATGACAAGGGCATGGAGTATTGTAATGAGAAGGCCATGGAGCATTCTGATGACATGCGTCAGGGAGCTTTGTGATGACATGGGCATGGAGCATTGTGATTACAGGGGTCTTGGAGCATTGTGATGACAAGGGTCATGGAGTCTTGTGATGACAATGCCGTAGAACATTGTGATGGCAGGGGTCATGGAGCATTGTTATGACAGGTGTAATGGAGCATTGTGATGACAAGGGCATGGAGCATTGGTCTGAAAAGTTTCATGGATTATTGTGATGAGAGTGAGCATGGAGCATTGTGATGACAAGGGCACGGAACACAGTGATACATGTGTCATGGAGGATTGCAATGACAAGGGCATGGAGCATTGTGATGACAAGCGTCATGGAGCTTTGTGATGACAACGGCATGGAGCAATGTGATGAGAGGTTTCATGGAGCTTTGTGATGACAATGGCATGGAGCATTGTGATTCCATGGGTCATGGAGCTTTGTGATGACATAGGCCATGGAGCATTTTGATGACAAGGGCGTGGTGCATTGTGATGAGAAGGGCAGGGAGAATTGTGATGACAGGGTCATGGAGCAATTGGATGAAAAGGGTCATGGAACATTTTGATGACAGTGTTTATGGAACATTGTGATGTTAGGGGTCATGGAGCATTGTGATGAAAAGGGTCATGGAGCATTGTGATGACAGGGGTTATGGAACATTGTGATGTCAGGGGTCATGCAGCATTGTGATGATAAGAGCATGTAGCATTGTTGTGACAAGGGTCATGGAACATTGGGATGACAGGGTCGAGGGAGTATTGTGTTGACTAGTGATGGAACATTGTGATATCAGTGGTGAGAGAGCATTTTGATGAGAGGTGCATGGAGCATTGTGATGACAAGGCTGTGGAGCATTGTGATGAGAAACGCAGGGCACATTGTGATGACATGGGTCATGGAACATTGTGATGACAAACGCATGGAGCATTGTGATGACAAGGTTTATGGAGCATTGTGATGACAACGATGTGGAGCATTGTGATGACAAGCGCATGGCACATTTGATGCCATGTGTCATGGAGTAATGTGCTGACAAAGGCATGGAGCATTGTGATGACAAGGGTCACCGAGCATTGTGATGAAATGTTCATGGAGTGTTTTGGTCACAAAGGTCACAGAGCCTTGTGATGACGAGGTCATGGACCATTGTGATGACAAAGGTCATGAAGCATTGTGATGACTGTAGTCACGGAGCATTGTGATGACAGGGGTCATAGAGCATTGTGATGAAAGGGCATGGAGCATTGTGATGACAGGTTCATGGAGCATTTTTCTGACAAGTTTCAGGGATTATTGTGATGACAGTGGGCATGGCGCATTGTGATGACAAGGGCATGGAGCATTGTGATGAGAAGGTCATGGAGTATTGTGAAGAAGGGTGTCAGGGAGCATTGTGATGACATATGTCATGGTCTATTGCAATGACAATGGAATGTAGCATTGTGATGCCAAGTGTCATGGAGGATTGTGATGACAAAGGTAATGGAGCATTTTGATGACAAGGGCTTGGAGCATTGTGATGACAAGGGTCATGGAGCATTGTGATAACAAGGGCCATTGAGAATTTTGATGACATGTTCATGAAGCATTGTGATGACAATCACATGGAGCTTGCTATGACAGGGGTCATGGAGCATTGCGATGACAAGTGCATAGAGAATTGTGATGACAAAACATGTAACACTGTGATGAGAAGTATCATGGAGCATAGTGATGCCAAGAACGTGGAGAATTGTGATGACAGGGGACATGGAGCATTGTGATGACCAGGGCATGGAGCATTGTGATGGCAAGACCGTGGAGCACTGTGATGAGAAGACCATGGATAATTGTGATGACGAGCGTCATGGAGCACTGTAATGACAAGGGGTATAGAGCATTGTGATGACAGTGGTCATGGAGCATTGTGATGACCGGGGACATGGAGCATTGTGATGACTGGGGACATGGAGCATTGTGATGACCAGGGCATGGAGCCTTGTGATGGCAAGGTCGTGGAGCACTGTGATGAGAAGATCATGGATAATTGTGATGATGAGGGTCATGGAGCACTGTAATGACAAGGGGTATAGAGCATTGTGATGACAGTGGTCATGGAGCATTGTGATGACCGGGGACATGGAGCATTGTGATGCCCAAGGCATGGAGCACTGTGATGACAAGACCGTGGAGCATTGCGATGAGAAGACCATGGATAATTGTGATGAGGAGCGTCATGGAGCACTGTAATGACAAGTGGTATGGAGCCTTGTGATGACAGGGGTCATGGAGCATTGTTATGACAGTGGTCATGGAGCATTGTGATGACAAGGGTCATGGAGCATTTTGATGACAAGGGCGTGGAGCATTGTGATGAGAAGACCATGGACAATTGTGATTACGAGTGTCATGGAGCACTGTAATGACAAGCGGTATGGAGCATTGTGATGACAGGGGTCATGGAGCATTGTGATGGCTGGGGACATGGAGCATTGTGATGACCAGGGCATGGAGCATTGTGATGGCAAGACCGTGGAGCACTGTGATGAGAAGACCATGGATAATTGTGATAACGAACACCATGGAGCACTGTAATGACAAGAGGCATGGAGCATTGTGATGACAGGTGTCATGGAGCATTGTGATGACAGGGCCCATGGATCATTGAGATGAAAAGTGTCACGGAGCATTCTGATGACAGGCTTGTGGAATATTGTGATGACAATGGCATGGAGCATTGTGATGAAAAGGGCATGGATCTTTGTGATGAAAAAGGCATGGAGACTTGTCATGACAGGGTTCAATGAGCATACTGATGACAAGTATCAGGGAGCATTGTGATGACAAGTGTATTGAGAATTGTGATGACAAAGGTCATGGAGCATTGTGATGAGAAGTCCATGGATAATTGTGATGACCAGCGTCATGGGGCGTTGTGATGACAAGTGTTATGGAACATTGTGATCACAAGGGTTTGGAGCATTGTGATGAGAGAGGTCATGGAGAATTTTGATTTCATTGTGATGACAATAGCATGAAGCATTATGATGATGGGCATGGTGCATTGTGATGACAGGGTTCATGGAGCATTGAGATGCAAAGAGGCATGGATCATTGTAATAACAAGGGTCTTGGAGCATTGTGATGACAAGGGCAAGGAGTATTGTGATGAGAAGGCCATGGAGCATTCTGATGACATGCGTCAGGGAGCTTTGTGATGACATGGGCATGGAGCATTGTGATTACAGGGGTCTTGGAGCATTGTGATGACAAGGGCCATGGAGTCTTGTGATGACAAGGCCGTAGAACATTGTGATGGCAGGGGTCATGGAGCATTGTTATGACAGGTGTAATGGAGCATTGTGATGACAAGGGCATGGAGCATTGGTCTGAAAAGTTTCAAGGATTATTGTGATGAGAGTGAGCATGGAGCATTGTGATGACAAGGGCACGGAACACAGTGATACATGTGTCATGGAGGATTGCAATGACAAGGGCATGGAGCATTGTGATGACAAGCGTCAAGGAGCTTTGTGATGACAATGGCATGGAGCATTGTGATTCCAAGGGTCATGGAGCTTTGTGATGACATAGGCCATGGAGCATTTTGATGACAAGAGCGTGGTGCATTGTGATGAGAAGGGCAGGGAGCATTGTGATGACAGGGTTATGGAGCAATTGGATGAAAAGGGTCATGGAACATTTTGATGACAGTGTTTATGGAACATTGTGATGTTAGGGGTCATGGAGCATTGTGATGTAAAGGGTCATGGAGCATTGTGATGATAAGAGCATGTAGCATTGTTGTGACAAGGGTCATGGAACATTGGGATGACAGGGTGGAGGGAGTATTGTGTTGACTAGTGGTGGAACACTGTGATATCAGTGGTGAGAGAGCATTTTGATGAGAGGTGCATGGAGCATTGTGATGACAAGGCTGTGGAGCATTGTGATGAGAAACGCAGGGCACATTGTGATGACATGGGTCATGGATCATTGTGCTGACAAACGCATGGAGCATTGTGATGACAAGGTTTGTGGAGCATTGTGATGACAGCGATGTGGAGCATTGTGATGACAAGCGCATGGCACATTTGATGCCATGTGTCATGGAGTAATGTGCTGACAAAGGCATGGAGCATTGTGATGACAAGGGTCACCGAGCATTGTGATGAAATGTTCATGGAGTGTTGTGGTCACCAAGGTCACAGAGTCTTGTGATGACGAGGGCATGGACCATTGTGATGACAAAGGTCATGAAGCATTGTGATAACTGGAGTCACAGAGCATTGTGATGACAGGGGTCATAGAGCATTGTGATGAAAGGGCATGGAGCCTTGTGATGACAGGGTCATGGAGCATTTTTCTGACAAGTTTCATGGATTATTGTGATGACAGTGGGCATGGCGCATTGTGATGACAAGGGCATGGAGCATTGTGATGAGAAGGTCATGGAGTATTGTGAAGAAGGGTGTCAGGGAGCATTGTGATGACATATGTCATGGTCTATTGCAATGACAATGGAATGTAGCATTGTGATGCCAAGTGTCATGGAGGATTGTGATGACAAAGGTAATGGAGCATTTTGATGACAAGGGCTTGGAGCATTGTGATGACAAGGGTCATGGCGCATTGTAATAACAAGGTCCATTGAGAATTTTGATGACATGTTCATGAAGCATTGTGATGACAATCACATGGAGCTTGCTATGACAGGGGTCATGGAGCATTACGATGACAAGTGCATAGAGAATTGTTATGACAAAACATGTAACACTGTGATGAGAAGTATCATGGAGCATAGTGATGCCAAGAACGTGGAGAATTGTGATGACAGGGGACATGGAGCATTGTGATGACCAGGGCATGGAGCATTGTGATGGCAAGACCGTGGAGCATTGTGATGAGAAGACCATGGATAATAGTGATGACGAGCGTCATGGAGCACTGTAATGACAAGGGGTATGGAGCATTGTGATGACAGGGGTCATGGAGCATTGTGATGACTGGGGACATGGAGCATCGTGATGACCAAGGCATGGAGCACTGTGATGGCAAGACTGTGGAGCATTCTGATGAGAAGACCATGGATAATTGTCATGACGAGCGTCATGGAACACTGTAATGACAAGGGGTATGGAGCATTGTGATGACAGGGGTCATGGAGCATTCTGAAGACAATGATCATGGAGCATTCTGATGACAAGCTTGTGGAGTATTGTGATGACAATGACCTGGATCGTTGTGATGAAAAGGGCATGGAGCATTCTGATGAAAAAGGCATGGAGCCTTTTCATGACTGTGTTCAAGGAGTATTCTGACGACAAGTGTCAGGGAGCATTGTGATGACAAGTTTATTGAGAATTGTGATGACAAAGGTCATGGAGCATTGTGACGACAAGTGCATGGAGTATTGTCATGACAGTCATCATGGAGTGTTGTGATGACAAGTGTTATGGAACATTGTGATCACAAGGGGTTGGAGCATTGTGATGACAGAGGTCATGGACCATTTTGATTTCAAGGAGCATGGAGCATTGTGATGACAAGGGCATGGAGCAATGTGATCCCAAGGTTCATGGAGGATTGTGATGAAAATGGTAATGGAGTATTGTGATGACAAGCTCATGGAGCATTGTGATGACAAGGTCATGTAGGATTTTGATGACACAGGCATGGAGAATTGTGATGATAAGGGTCATGGAGCACTGTGATGATAAGCGTCATGGAGCATTGTGATTACAGGGGTCATGGAGCATTGGGATGACAAGGGCATGGATCATTGTGATGACAAGTGTCATGGAGCATTGGGCTGAAAATGTTCATGGAGCATTGTGATGACAAGGGAATGGAGCATTGTGATGACAAGAGTCCCGGATCATTGTGTTGTCAGGGGTCATGGAGTGTTGTGATGACAGTGGTCATGGAGGATTGTGATGATATGGGTCATGGAGCATTGTGATGAGAAGGTCATGAAGCATTGGTCTGAAAATGTTCATGGAGTATTGTGATGACAGGGGTCATGGAGAATTGTAATGAGAAGGGAATTGAGCACTGTGATGACAAGGTCCTGGAGCATTGTGATGGGAAGTCCATGGAGCCTTGTGATGACAATTCTCATGGAACATTCTGATGAAAAGGGGCATGGAGCATTGTGATTACAGGGGTCTTGGAGCATTGTGATGAGAAGGCCATGGAGCATTCTGATGACATGCGTCATGGAGCTTTGTGCTGACAAGGGCATGGAGTATTGTGATGAAAATGGCATGGATCATTGTTATGAAAATGGCATGGAGCCTTGTCATGATAGGGTTCAAGGAGCATACTGACGACAAGTGTCACGGAGCATTGTGATGACAAGTGTATTGAGCATTGTGATGACAAAGTTCATGGAGCATTGTGATGAGAAGACCATGGATAATTGTGATGATGAGCGTCATGGGGTGTTGTGATGATAAGTTTTATGGAACACTGTGATCACAAGGTTTCGGAGCATTGTGATGACAGAGGTCATGGAGCATTTTGATTTCATTGTGATGACAATAGCCTGAAGCATTATGGTGATGGGCATGGTGCATTGTGATGACAGGGTTCATGGAGCATTGAGATGAAAAGGGGCATGGAGCATTGTGATTACAGGGGTCTTGGAGCATTGTGATGACAAGGGCAAGGAGCATTGTGATGAGAAGGCCATGGAGCATTCTGATGACATGCGTCATTGAGCTTTGTGATGACAAGGGCATGGAGCATTGTGATTACAGGGGTCTTGGAGCATTGTGATGACAAGGGTCATGGAGCCTTGTGATGACAATGGTGTGGAACATTGTGATGGCAGTGGTCATGGAGCATTGTTATGTCAGGGGTAATGGAGCATTGTGATGAGAAGGGCATGGAGCATTGGTCTGAAAAGTTTCATGGATTATTGTGATGAGAGTGGGCATGGAGCATTGTGATGACAAGGTCACGGAACACTGTGAACCATGGGTCATGGAGGATTGTAATGACAAGGGCATGGAGCATTGTGATGAGAAGGGCATCGAACATTGTTTTGACAAGCGTCATGGAGCTTTGTGATGACAAGGGCATGGAACAATGTGATGAGAGGGTTCATGGAACACTGTGATTCCAAGGGTTATGGAGCTTTGTGATGACAAAAGTCATGGAGCATTTTGATGTCAAGGGCGTGGTGCATTGTGATGAGAAGGGCAGGGAGCATTTTGATGACAGGGTCATGCAGCAATTTGATGAAAAGTGTAATGGAACATTTTGATGACAGGGGTTATAGAACATTGTGATGTCAGGGGTCATGGAGCTTTGGGATGAAAAGGGTCATGGAGCATTTTGATGACAGGGGTTATGGAACATTGTGATGTCAGGGGTCATGGAACATTGTGATGATAAGGGGATGTAGCATTGTGATGACAGGGGTCATGCAACATTGTGATTACAGGGGTGAGGGAGTATTGTGATGACTAGTGATGGAACATTGTGATATCTCTGTTGAGAGAGCATTTTGATGAGAAGTGCATGGAGCATTGTGATTACAAGGTTTATGGAGCATTACGATGACAAGGTTGTGGACCGTTGTGATGAAAATCACGTGGCACATTGTGATGACAAGGGTCATGGAGCATTGTTCTGACAAAGGCATGGAGCATTGTGATGACAAGGGTCACGGAGTATTGTGATGAAAAGTTCATGGAGTATTGTGGTTACAAAGGTCACAGAGCCTTGTGATGATGTGGGCATGGAACACTGTGATGACAAATGTTATGAAGCATTGTGATGACTGGAGTCACAGAGCATTGTGATGACAGGGGTAATGGAGCATTGTGATGACAAGGGCATGGAGCATTGTGATGACAGGGGCATGGAGCATTGGTCTGACGCGTTTAATAGATTATTGTGATGACAGTGGGCATGGGGCATTGTGATGACAAGGGCATGGGGCATTGTGATGAGAAGGTCATGGAGTATTGTGAAGACAAGTGTCAGGGAGCATTGTGATGACATATGTCATGGTCCATTGCGATGACAATGGCATGGAGCATTGTGATGCCAAATGTAATGGAGGATTGTGATGACAAATATAATGGAGCATTGTGATGACTAGGGCTTGGAGCATTATGATGACAAGTGCCATTGAAAATTTTCATGACAAGGTCGTGAAGCATTGTGATGACAAGGTGCTGGAGCATTGTGATGAGAAAACCATGGAGCCTTGTGAGACAAGTCTCATGGAGCATACTGATGAAAAGGGGCATGGAGCATTGTGATTAGAGTGTCTTGGAAAATTGTGATGACAAGGGCATGGAGCATTGTGATGAGAAGGCCAAGGAGCAGTCTGATGACATTCGTCATTGAGCTTTGTGATGACAAGGGCATGGAGCATTGTAATTACAGGTGTCTTGGAGCATTGTGATGAAAAAGGCATGGATCATTGTGATGAAAAAGGCATGGAGCCTTGTCATGACAGAGTTCAAGGAGCATACAGAGAACAAGTGTCTGGGAGCATTTTGATGACAAGTGTATTGAGCATTGTGATGACAAAGGTCATGGAGCATTGTGATGAGAAGACCATAGATAATTGTGATGACGAGCATCATGGGGCATTGTGATGACAGGTGTTATGGAATATTGTGATCACAACGGTTTGGAGCAGTGTTATGACAGAGGTCATGGAGAATTTTGATTTCATTGTGATGACAATAGCCTGAAGCATTATGATGATGGTCATGGTGCATTGTGATGACAGGGTTCATGGATCATTGAGATAAAAAGGGACATGGAGCATTGTGATTACAGGGGTCTTGGAGCATTGTGATGAGAAGGGTCATGGAGCCTTGTGATGACAAGGCCATGGAACATCTTGATGGCAGGGGTCATGGAGCATTGTTATCACAGGGGTAATGGAGCATTGTGATGGCAAGGGCATGGAGCATTGTGATGACATGCATCATGGAGCTTTGTGATGACAAGGGCATGTAGCACTGTGATTACAGGGGTCTTGGAGCATTGTGATGACAAGGGTCATGGAGCCATGTGATGACAAGGCCGTGGAACGTTGTGATGGCAGGGGTCATGGAGCATTGTTATGACAGGGGTAATGGAGCATTGTGATGACAAGGGCATGGAACATTTGTCTGAAAATTTTCATGGATTATTGTGATGAGAGTGGGCATGGAGCATTGTGATGAAAAGGGCATGGAACACAGTGATACATGGGTCATGGAGGATTGTAATGACAAGGGCATGGAGCATTGTGCTGAGAAAGGCATAGAGCATTGTGATGACAAGGGTCAAAGAGCATTGTGATGAAAAGTTCCTGAAGCATTGTGGTTAAAAAGGTCACAGAGACTGTTGATGACAAGGGCATGGACCATTGTGATGACAAAGGTCATGAAGCCTTGTGATGACTGGAGTCACGGAGCATTGTGATGACAGGGGTCATGGAGCATTGTGATAACAAGGGCATGGGGCATTGTGATGACAAGGGCATGGAGCATTGGTCTAATAAGTTTCATGGCTTATTGCGATGACAGTTGGAATGGCGCATTGTGATGACAAGGGCATGGAGCATTGTGATGACCAGGTCATTCATTATTCTGAAGACAGGTGTCAGGGAGCATTGTGATGACATATGTAATGGCCCATTGTGATGACAATGCCATGGAGCATTGTGATGCCAAGTGTCATGGAGGATTCTGATGACAAAGGTAATGGAGCATTGTGATGACAATGGCTTGGAGCATTGTGATGACAAGGGTCAGGGAGCATTGTGCTGACAAGTGCATGGAAAATTGTGATGACAAGGGACATGGAGCATTCTGATGACAAGCTTGTGGAGTATTTTGATGACAATGGCATGGAGCATTGTGATGAAAACGGCATGGTGCATTTTGATGAAAAAGGCATGGAGCCTTTTTGTGACAGGGTTCAAGGAGCATTCTGACGACAAGTGTCAGGGAGCATTGTGATGACAAGTGTATCGAGAATTGTGATGACAAAGGTCATGGAGCATTGTGATGAAAAGGGCATGGAGTATTGTGATGACAGGCATCATGGAGCATTGTGATGACAAGTGTTATGGAACATTGTGATCACAAGGGTTTGGAGCATTGTGATGACAGAGGTCATGGATCATTTTGATTTCAAGGAGCATGGAGCATTGTGATGACAAGGGCATGGAGCAATGTGATCCCAAGGTTCATGGAGGATTGTGATGGCAATGGTAATGGAGTATTGTGATGACAAGTGCATAGAACATTGTAATGACAAGTCATGTAGCATTTTGCTGACAAAGGCATGGAGCATTTTGATGACAGGTGTCATGGAGCACTGTGATGACAAGCGTCACGGAGCATTGTGATTACAGGGGTCATGGAGCATTGGGATGACAAGGGCATGCATCATTGTGATGACAAGTGTCATGGAGCATTGGGCTGAAAATGTTCATGGAGTATTGTGATGACAGGGGTCATGGAGCATTGTGATGACTAGGGAATGGAACATTGTGATGACAAGAGTCCCGGATCATTGTGTTGTCAGGTGATATTGAGCGTTGTGATGACTGTGGTCATGGAGCATTGTGATGATATTGGTCATGGAGCATTGTGATGAGAAGGTCATGGAGCATAGGGCTGAAAATGTTCATGGAGTATTGTGATGACAGGGGTCATGGAGCATTGTGATGATAAGGGAATGGGGCATTTTGATGACAATGTCCTGGAGCATTGTGATGAGAAGACCATGGAGCCTTGTGATGACAAGTCTCATGGAGCATTCTGATGAAAAGGGGCATGGACCATTGTGATTACAGGGGTCTTGGAGCATTGTGATGACAAGGGCATGGAGCATTGTGATGAGAAGGCCATGGAGCATTCTGATGACATGCATCATGGAGCTTTGTGATGACAAGGGCATAGAGCATTGTGATTACAGGGGTCTTGGAGTATTGTGATGAAAATGGCATGGATCATTGTGATGAAAAAGGCATGGAGCCTTGTCATGAAAGGGTTCAGGGAGCATACTGATGGCAAGAGTCAGGGAGAATTGTGATGACATGTGTATTGCGCATTGTGATGACAAATGTCATGGGGCATTGTGATGAGAAGTCCATGGATAATTGTGATGAGTAGCGTCATGGGGTATTGTGATGACAAGTGTTATGGAACATTGTGATCACAAGGGTTTGGAGCATTGTGATGACAGAGGTCATGGAGCATTTTGATTTCATTGTGATGACAAGAGCATGAAGCATTATGATGATGGGCATGGTGCATTGTGATGACAGGGTTCATGGAGCATTGTGATGAAAGGTGGCATGGAGCTTTGGTCTGACAAGTTTCATGGATTATTTTGATGACAGTGGGCATGGCACATTGTGATGACAAGGGCATGGAGCATTGTGATGACAAGGTCATGGAGTATTGTGAAGACAGGTGTCAGGGAGCATTGTGATGACATATGTCATGTTCCATTGTGATGACAATAGCACGGAGCATTGTGATGCCAAGTGTCATGGAGGATTGTTGTGACAAAGGTAAAGGAGCATTGTGATGATAAGCGCATGGAGCATTGAGATGACAAGGGCCATTGATAATTTTAATGTCCATGTCCTGAAACATTGTGATGACAAGCGCATGGAGCTTCCTATGACAGGGGTCATGGAGCATTGCGATGACAAGTGCATGGAGTATTGTTATGACAAGAGCATATAACATTGTGATGAGAAGTGCCATGGAGCATTGTGATGACAAGGACGTGGAGAATTGTGAGGACAAGGGACATTGAGCTTTGAGATGACCAGGGCATGGAGCATTGTGATGGCAAAACCGTGGAGCATTGTGATGAGAAGACCATGGGTAATTGTGATGACGAGCATCATGGAGCACTGTAATGACAAGGGGCATGAAGCATTGTGATGATAGGTGTCAGGGAGCATTGTGATGAAAAGGGCATGGAGCATTGTGATGACAAGGGTACGGAACATTGTGATGAAAAGTGCCATTGAGAATTTAGATGATAAAGTCGTGAAGCATTGTGATGACAAACACTTGGAGCTTGCTATGACAGGGGTCATGGAACATTGCAATGACAAGTGCATGGAGAATTGTGATGAAACGAGCATGTAACTTTGTGATGAGAAGTGCCATGTAGCATTGTGATGACAAGTACGTGGAGAATTGTTATGACAAGGGACATGAAGCATTGTGATAACCAGGGAATGGAGCATTGTGATGACAGGGGTCATGGAGCATTATTATGACAAGGGCCATGGTGCATTCTGATATAAGATATCACTTATGAAGGGACTGTAAACCTGGCTACATATGAACTGAATTAGGAAAGAGAACAGAGTCTCAGATTTAGAAAACACTCTTATGCTTGCTTAAGGGGGAAGGAGAGGTGGGGAGACACACAAAACCAGAGTTTGATATTAACACAGGTACCGTTCCATAATGCAAATACAGAAGAGACAAGCCCGACTCCTTCCTCAGTGAATGGGACTAACACCCCTATTCCCCACAGAGAAATATATCTGACTAGTAAGGATCTTAAAACCTATGTATTGATATGTCTCCATAAGGGAACCAAGTGTGTCTAGAATGACATAAACACGGCAGTGAGAATCAGCTCAAACCCACTATAAAAAGGAATTTCAAAACAAAACAAAGAAACAGTGAAATTCTTACACAACACCTTCAGGGGTTCTGATGAAACTTGGAATGACCCTATCTACAACAACAGCTGGATGTGGCATAAGGCTGTTCTCCTGGGACTGAGAGGATTGGTGAGATTGGGTGAGAAAATGCAGATGCTTTAAAGCAATAATGCCTGCCACTGATTCCATGGTTCCCAACTCTCCAGGTAGAAGGGAATATCACTACAGTTATAACATGTATGGGAAACCTAGAGAATGGACACCCTCTGATGGTGAAAGGTTTCTAAAACTCTACTAATTTTTTTCTCTCCATGTGCTGCAGCTTGACATTCCAACTGCTTTAATATCAATCTCCCAACTTGGAGAGTCAGCCCCTATAACATCCTGGTTCGCACAGTTGGCACATTGTGCAGAGGATATAAGGGAAGAGGGAGAACCAATGAGAGAGTAGCTGTAGGCATTTGGACGGCCACATGTCACTCTAATTTCCCGTCATGAAGAAGAATTAACCAAACTCTCAGCCTGCCCCACCCCCATAACTAGTATAGGTCCTGAAGCAAAATTGTGGGTTTAAGGTCAGCTCACAAAAACACAAGTTGAAAAATGGAGCTCAGGGGCACAGCAATTCACTAACTTGCAGAGTTATACAGGACTACTCTCTTCGAAAAATCTGTTGAGGAAAAGCCATGAGGCGGACTTGAAAATGAGGGAGATTTGCACGAAACAGATTTCCAGAAGTACATTGGAATCGCCTTTAAACACAGGAAAAGCATCACAACTTCGACAATTAGGGAATTGTCCATAAAGGGCACATGCGTTTTCTCCTGAATATATTCAGGAGAAAATGCATACACCCATTTTAGCCACCCAAGCAACCGCACAATGCAAATCTGCACTACAAAGAAGTATCACTTCCCACCAGTCAAAAGGGATATCTGTAAAATGTGTAAAAACCAGAAAGGCAAGAGGGGCTCTAGAGAACAGGGAGCCTTGTTATGCTGATGGGTGGGATGCAGATTGCCAACAGCCACTCTGGAGGAGTGCATTGTGTTCCCTAAAAGAATTAAACAACAGAGCTTCACAACCAAAGGCACTTCCAGTCATGGGAATATACCTTGGGGAATTTGAAAATCAATAAGACACAGCCAAACCAAAATATAGGGCAGCACTGCTTACAAGAACCTCGACTTCGGGACACCTTAAATATCCCAGTAAAGACAAAAATAGTAAAGAAATTGTGGTACATACGTACGATGGAATATCCCTCAGCCATGAAATCAATGTGATAAGGCAAGTAGCAGCATAATGAGTGGATTCATGTACGATGATTCTAACTGAAATAAGTCACACAGAAAAAGAAACTTATCATAAGATATCACTTATGAAGGTCTTGTAAACATGTCTACACATGAACTGAATTAGGAAAGAGAAGAGTCTCACATTTAGAAAACACTCTTATGCCTGCTCAAGAGGAAAGGAGAGGTGGGGTGATGCATAAAACCAGAGTTTGATATTAGCACAGGTACGGTTGCATAATCCAAATACAAAATAGACAAGACCTACTCTTTCCTCACTGAACGGGGCTCAACATCCCTATTCCCCGCAGAGTAGTATATCTGACTAGTAAGAATCTTAAAACCTATGTATTGATATGTCTCCATAAGGTAACTAAGTATGTCTAGAATGACATAAACACGGCAGAGAGAATCAGCTCAAACCCACTATAAAAATGAATTTCAAAACAAAACAAATAAACAGTGAAATTCTTACACAATACCTTCAGGGGTTCTGATGAAACTTAGAATGACCCTATCTACAACGACAGCTGGATGTGGCATAAGGCTGGTCACTTGGGACTGAGAGGATTGGTGAGATTGGGTGAGAAAATGCAGACCGTTTAAAGCAATAATACCTGGCACCCATTCCATGGGTCCCAACTCTCCAGGTAGAAGGGAATATCACTACAGTTATAACATGTATGGGAAACCTAGAGAATGGACACCATCTGATGGTGAAAGGTTTCTAAAACTCTACTAATTTTTTTATCTCCTTGTGCACCAGTTTGACATTCCAACTGCTTTAGTATCAATCTCCCAAATTGGAGAGTCAGCACCTATAACCTCCTGGTTCGCACAGTTGGCACATGGTGTAGAGGATATAAGGGAAGAGGGAGAAACAATTAGAGAGTAGCTGTAGACATTTGGATGGCCACATGTCACTCTAAATACCCGTCACGAAGAAGAATTAACAAACTCTGAGCCAGCCCCCCCAATGGAACCAGTATAGGTCCTGAAGCAAAATAGTGGATTGGCAGTCAGCTCAAAAAAACGCGAGTTGAAAAATGGAGCTCAGGGGCACAGCAATTCACTAACTTGCAGAGTTATAAAGGACTACTCTCTTCCAAAAATCTGTTGAGAGAAAGCCATGAGGCGGACTTGAAAATGAGGCAGAAGGGCACGAAACAGATTTCCAGAAGTACATTGGAATCGCCTTTAAACACAGGAAAAGCATCACAACTTCGACAATTATGGAATTGTCCATAAAGAGCACATGCGTTTTCTCCTGAATATATTCAGGAGAAAACGCATACGCCAATTTTGGCCAACCAAGCAACCGCACAATGCAAATCTGCACTACAAAGAAGTATCACTTCCAACTGGTCAAAAGGGATATCCGTAAAATGTGTAAAAACAAGAAAGGCAAGACAGGATCTGGAGAACAGTGAGCCTTGTTATACGGATGGGTGGGATGTAAATTGCCAACAGCCACTCTGGAGGAGTGCATTGTGTTCCCAAAAAGAAGTAAACAACAGTGCTTCACAACCTAAGGCACGTCCAGTCACGGGAATATACCTTGGGAAAATTGAAAATCAATAAGACACAGCCACCCCAAAATTTATGGCAGCACTGCTTACAAGAACCTCGACTTCGGGACACCTTATAAATACCAGGAAAGACAAAAATGGTAAAGAAATTGTGGTATACGTATGATGGAATATCCCTCAGCCATGAAGTCAATGTCATAAGGCCAGTAGCAGCATAATGACGGGATTCATGTACGATGATTCTAACTGAAATAAGTCACACAGAAAAATAAACTTATCATAAGATATCACTTATGAAGGGTATATAAACATGGCTACACATAGAATGAATTAGGAAAAGGAACAGAGTCTCATATTTAGAAAACACTCTTATGCATGCTTAAGGGGAAAGCAGAGGTGGGGTGATGAATAAACCCAGAGATTGATATTAGCACAGGTACGGTTCCATAATCCAAATACAGAATAGACAAGACCTACTACTTCCTCTGTGAACGGGACTCAAAACCACATATTTCCCGCAGAAGAATATATCTTACTAGTAAGAATCTTAAAACCTATGTATTGATATGTCTCCGTAAGGGAATCAAGTGTGTCTAGACTGGCATAAACATGGCAGCGAATATCAGATCAAACCCACTAGAAAAGGAAATTCAAAAACAAAAAAAAAAAAACAGGGAAATTCTTTACAATTCCTTCAGGGTCTCTGATGAAACCTGGAATGACCCTATCTACAACGACACCAGGATGTGGCATAAGGCTGGACACTTGGGACTGAGAGGGTTGGTGAGAGAGGGTGAGCAAATGCAGACCCTTTAAAACAATAATATGTGGCACCCATTCCATGGGTCTCAACTCTCCAGGTTGAAGGAACTATTACTACAGCTAAAACATGTACGGAAAACCTAGAGAACGGACACATTGTGAATACGAAAGGTTTCTAAACCTCAAAGAATAGTCCCTCTCCTGGTGCTCCGGTTTCACTTTACAACTGCTTTATTGTCAGTCTTCCAACATGAAGAGACAGGCACTTTAACATGCTGGTTCGAACAGGTTGCCAATTTGGCAGAGGATGAAAGGGAAGAGGAAGAACCAATGAGAGAGTAGCTGTTAGGGATTTGGACGGGCACATGTCACTCTAATTTCCCGGCAGGAAGAAGAATTAACAAAAGTCTCAGCCACCCACCGGGAACCAGTATAGGTACTGAACCAAAATTTTGGACTTGCGTTCAGCTCACAAAAAAACGAGTTGAAAAATGCAGCTCAGGGGCACAGCAATTTAAAAACTGGCAGAGTAATAAAGGACAACTATCGTCCAAAAATCTGTTGAGGGAAGGAAACGAGGCGGATTTGAAAGGCAGGCAGAATAGCAGGAAACAGATTTCAAGAGGTACGTTGGAATCGCCTTTAAAGCACAGGAACAGGGGCAAAATTTTGACAATAATGCACATGGCCAAAAAGGGCGTATGCGTTTTCTCCTGAATATATTCAGGAGAAAACGCATACGCCCTTCTTGGCCAAGCAAGTAAGCGGGCAATGCAAATCTGCACTACAAAGAAGTATCACTTCCCACTGGTCAAAAGGGACAGCAACAAAATGTGTAAAATCCAGAAACGCAAGACAGGCCCTGGAGAACAGGGAGCCTTGTTATGGTGTTGGGCGAGATAAAAACTGTCAACTGCTTCTCTGGAGGAATGCATTGTGTGGCCTAAAACAAGTAAACAACAGAGCTACAGAGCCATGGGCACTTCCAGTCTAGGGAATATACCTTGGGAAAACTGAAAATCAATAAGAAAGAGCCACCTCAAAATTTAGGGCTGCACTGCTTACAAGAACCTCAACTTGGGTACACATTAAATATCCCAGGAAATATAAAAATGGTTCAAAATATTGTGGTACTTACGTACGATGGAATATCCCTCAACCATGAAATAAAAGTCATAAGACCAGTAGCAGCAAAATGAGTGGATTCAGGTACGATGATTCTAAGTGAAATAAGTCACACAGAAAAAGAAACTTATCATAAGATATCACTTATGAAGGCCCTATAAACATGGCTACACTTGAACTGAGTTAGGAAAGAGAACAGTGTCTCACATTTAGAAAACACTCTTATACCTGCTTAAGGGGGAAGGAGAGGTGGGGTGATGCATAAACCCAGAGTTTGATATAAGCACAGGTACCGTTCCAAAAACCAACTATGGAATAGACAAGACCTACACCTTCCTCAGTGAAAGGGACTCAAAACCCCATATTTCCCGCAGAGCAATATATCTGACTAGTAAGAATCTTAAAACCTCTGTATTGATATGTCTCCGTAAGGGAATCAAGTGTGTCTAGACTGGCATAAACATGGCAGCGAGAATCAGCTCAAACCCACTATAAAAAGGAATTTCAAAAACAAAACAAAAAAAACTGGGAAATTCTTTACAATTCCTTCAGGGTCTCTGATGAAACCTGGAATGACCCTATCTACAATGACAGCTGGATGTGGCATAAGGAGGGACACTTGGGACTGAGAGGATTGGTGAGATTGGGTGAGCAAATGCAGACCCTTTAAAGCACAAATGCCTGGCACCCATTCCATGGGTCCCAACTCTGCAGCTTGAAGGGAATATTACTACAGCTATAACATGTACGGGAAACCTAGAGAACGGACACACTGTGAATACGAAAGGTTTCTAAAACTCAACGAATAGTCCCTCTCCTGGTGCTCTGGTTTGACTTTCCATCTGCTTTACTATCAACCTCCCAACTTGGAGAGACAGCCCATTTAACCTCCTGGTTCGCACAGGTTGCCAATTTGGCAGAGGATGAAAGGGAAGAGGGAGAACCAATGAGAGGGTAGCTGTTAGTCATTAGGACGGGCACATATCACTCTAACTTCCCGGCAGGAAGAAGAATTAACCAAAGTCTCAGCCCCCCACCGGGAACCAGCATAGGTCCTGAACCAAATTGTTGGACTTGCGGTCAGCTCACAAAAAACGAGTTGAAAAATGGAGCTCAGGGGCACAGCAATTCACAAACTGGCCGAGTAATAAAGGACAACTATCGTCCAAAAATCTGTTGAGGGAAGGCAACGAGGCGGACTTGAAAGCGAGGCAGAATAGCAGGAAACAGATTTCAAGAGGTACGTTGGAATCGCCTTTAAAGCACAGGAAGAGGGGCACAACTTCGACAATGATGCACTTGGCCAAAAAGGGCTTATGCGTTTTCTCCTGAATATATTCAGGAGAAAACGCATAAGCCCTTTTTGGCCAAGCAAGCAAGCGGGCAATGCAAATCTGCACTACAAAGACGTATCACTTCCCACCGGTCAAAAGGGACATCCACAAAATGTGTAAAAACCAGAAAGGCAAGACAGGCCCTGGAGAACAGGGAGCCTTGTTATGCTGATTGGAGGGATGTAAATTGCCAACTGCCTCTCTGGAGGAGTACATTGTGTTCCCTAAAACAAGTAAAGAACAGAGCTACAGAGCCAAGGGCACTTCCAGTCTAGGGAATATACCTTGGGAAAACTGAAAATCAATAAGACAAAGCCACCCCAAAATTTAGGGCTGCACTGCTTACAAGTACCTCAACTTGGGTACACCTTAAATATCCCAGGAAATATAAAAATGGTTCAAAAAATTGTGGTACTTATGTACGATGGAATATCCCTTAGCCATGAAATCAATGTCATAAGACCAGTAGCAGCAAAATGGGTGGATTCAGGTACGAGGATTCTAAGTGAAATAAGTCACACAGAAAAAGAAACTTATCATAAGATATCACTTATGAAGATCCTGTAAACATGGCTACACTTGAACTGAGTTAGGAAAGAGAACAGTGTCTCACATTTAGAAAACACTCTTATGCCTGCTTAAGGGGGAAGGAGAGGTGGGGTGATGCATAAAACCAGAGTTTGATATAAGCACAGGTACCGTTCCAAAAACCAACTATGGAATAGACAAGACCTACACCTTCCTCAGTGAAAGGGACTCAAAACCCCACATTTCCCGCAGAGGAATATATCTGACTAGTAAGAATGTTAAAACCTATGTAGTGATATGTCTCCGTAAGGGAATCAAGTGTGTCTAGACTGGGATAAACATGGCAGCGGGAATCAGCTCAAACCCACTATAAAAAGGAATATCAAAAACAAAACAAAAAAACTGGGAAATTCTTTACAATTCCTTCAGGGTCTCTGATGAAACCTGGAATGACCCTATCTACAATGACAGCTGGATGTGGCATAAGGAGGGACACTTGGGACTGAGAGGATTGGTGAGATTGGGTGAGCAAATGCAGACCCTTTAAATCACAAATGCCTGGCACCCATTCCATGGGTCCCAACTCTCCAGGTTGAAGGGAATATTACTACAGCTATAACATGTACGGGAAACCTAGAGAACGGACACACTGTGAATACGAAAGGTTTCTAAAACTCAACGAATAGTCCCTCTCCTGGTGCTCCGGTTTGACTTTCCATCTGCTTTACTATCAACCTCCCAACTTGGAGAGACAGCCCCTTTAACCTCCTGGTTCACACAGGTTGCCAATTTGGCAGAGGATGAAAGGGAAGAGGGAGAACCAATGAGAGGGTAGCTGTTAGGCATTAGGACGGGCACATATCACTGTATTTTCCCGGCAGGAAGAAGAATTAACGAAAGTCTCAGCCCACCACCGGGAACCAGCAAAGGTCCTGAACCAAAATGTTGGACTGGCGGTCAGCTCACCAAAAACGAGTAGAAAAATGGAGCTCAGGGGCACAGCAATTCACAAACTGGCCGAGTAATAGAGGACAACTATCGTCCAAAAATCTGTTGAGGGAAGGCAACGAGGCGGACTTGAAAGCGAGGCAGAATAGCAGGAAACAGATTTCAAGAGGTACGTTGAAATCGCCTTTAAAGCACAGGAAGAGGGGCACAACTTCCACAATGATGCACTTGGCCAAAAAGGGCGTATGCGTTTTCTCCTGAATATATTCAGGAGAAAATGCATACGCCCTTTTTGCCCAAGCAAGCAAGCGGGCAATGCAAATCTGCACTACAAAGACGTATCACTTCCCACCGGTCAAAAGGGACATCCACAAAATGTGTAAAAACCAGAAAGGCAAGGCAGGCCCTGCAGAACAGGGAGCCTTGTTATGCTGAAGGGAGGGATGTAAATTGCCAACTGCCTCTCTGGAGGAGTACATTGTGTTCCCTAAAACAAGTAAAGAACAGAGCTACAGAGCCAAGGGCACTTCCAGTCTAGGGAATATACCTTGGGAAAACTGAAAATCAATAAGACAGAGCCACCCCAAAATTTAGGGCTGCACTGCTTACAAGGACCTCAACTTGGGTACACCTTAAATATCCCAGGAAATATAAAAATGGTTCAAAAATTGTGGTACTTATGTAAGATGGAATATCCCTTAGCCATGAAATCAATGTCATAAGACCAGTAGCAGCAAAATGGGTGGATTCAGGTACGAGGATTCTAAGTGAAATAAGTCACACAGAAAAAGAAACTTATCATAAGATATCACTTATGAAGATCCTGTAAACATGGCTACACTTGAACTGATTTAGGAAAGAGAACAGTGTCTCACATTTAGAAAACACTCTTATGCCTGCTTAAGGGGGAAGGAGAGGCGGGGTGATGCATAAAACCAGAGTTTGATATAAGCACAGGTACCGTTCCAAAAACCAACTATGGAATAGACAAGACCTACACCTTCCTCAGTGAAAGGAACTCAAAACCCCATATTTCCCGCAGAGGAATATATCTGACTAGTAAGAATCTTAAAACCTATGTATTGATATGTCTCCGTAAGGGAATCAAGTGTGTCTAGACTGGCATAAACATGGCAGCGGTAATCAGCTCAAACCCACTATAAAAAGGAATTTCAAAAACAAAACAAAAAAACTGGGAAATTCTTTACAATTCCTTCAGGGTCTCTGATGAAAGCTGGAATAACCCTATCTACAACGACAGCTGGATGTGGCATAAGGAGGGACACTTGGGACTGAGACGATTGGTGAGATTGGGTGAGCAAATGCAGACCCTTTAAAGCACAAATGCCTGGCACCCATTCCATGGGTCCCAACTCTCCAGGTTGAAGGGAATATTACTACAGCTATAACATGTACGGGAAACCTAGAGAACGGACACACTGTGAATACGAAAGGTTTCTGAAACTCAACGAATAGTCCCTCTCCTGGTGCTCCGGTTTGACTTTCCATCTGCTTTACTATCAACCTCCCAACTTGGAGAGACAGCCTCTTTAACCTCCTGGTTCGCACAGTTTCCAATTTGGCAGAGGATGAAAGGGAAGAGGGAGAACCAATGAGAGAGTAGCTGTTAGGCATTTGGACGGGCACATATCACTCTAACTTCCTGGCAGGAAGAAGAATTAACCAAAGTCTCAGCCTCCCTCCGGGAACCAGCATAGGTCCTGAACCAAAATGTTGGACTTGAGGTCAGCTCACCAAAAACGAGTTGAAAAATGGAGCTCAGGGGCACAGCAATTCACAAACTGGCCGAGTAATAAAGGACAACTATCGTCCAAAAATCTGTTGAGGGAAGGCAATGAGGCGGACTTGAAAGTGAGGCAGAATAGCAGGAAACAGATTTCAAGAGGTACGTTGGAATCGCCTTTAAAGCACAGGAAGAGGGGCACAACTTCGACAATGATGCAGTTGGCCAAAAAGGGCGTATGCGTTTTCTCCAGAATATATTCAGGAGAAAACGCATACGCCCTTTTTGGCCAAGCAAGCAAGCGGGTAATGCAAATCTGCACTACAAAGACGTATCACTTCCCACCGGTCAAAAGGTACATCCACAAAATGTGTAAAAACCAGAAAGGCAAGACAGGCCCTGGAGAACAGGGAGCCTTGTTATGCTGATGGGCGGGATGTAAATTGCCAACTGCCTCTCTGGAGGAGTACATTGTGTTCCCTAAAACAAGTAAAGAACTGAGCTACAGAGCCAAGGGCACTTAGAGTCTAGGGAATATACCTTGGGAAAACGGAAAATCAATAAGACAGAGCCACCCCAAAATTTAGGTCTGCACTGCTTATAAGGACCTCAACTTGGGTACACCTTAAATATCCCAGGAAATATAAAAATGGTTCAAAAATTGTGGTACTTATGTACGATGGAATATCCCTCAGCCATGAAATCAATGTCATAAGACCAGTAGCAGCAAAATGGGTGGATTCAGGTACGATGATTCTAAGTGAAATAAGTCACACAGAAAAAGAAACTTATCATAAGATATCACTTATGAAGATCCTGTAAACATGGCTACACTTGAACTGAGTTAGGAAAGAGAACAGTGTCTCACATTTAGAAAACACTCTGATGCCTGCTTAAGGGGGATGGAGATGTGGGGTGATGCATAAAACCAGAGTTTGATATAAGCACAGGTACCGTTCCAAAAACCAATAATGGAATAGACAAGACCTACACCTTCCTCAGTGAAAGGGACTCAAAACCCCATATTTCCCGCAGAGGAATATATCTGACTAGAAAGAATCTTAAAACCTATGTATTGATATGTCTCCTTAAGGTAATCAAGTGTGTCTAGACTGGCATAAACATGGCAGTGAGAATCAGCTCAAACCCACTATAAAAAGGAATTTCAAAAACAAAACAAAAAAACTGGGAAATTCTTTACAATTACTTCAGGGTCTCTGATGAAACCTGGAATGACCCTATCTACAATGACAGCTGGATGTGGCATAAGGTGGGACACTTGGGACTGAGATGATTGGTGAGATTGGGTGAGCAAATGCAGACCCTTTAAAGCACAAATGCCTGGCACACATTCCATGGGTCCCAACTCTCCAGGTTGAAGGGAATATTACTACAGCTATAACATGTACGGGAAACCAAGAGAACGGACACACTGTGAATACGAAAGGTTTCTAAAACTCAACGAATAGTCCCTCTCCTGGTGCTCTGGTTTTACTTTCCATCTGCTTTACTATCAACCTCCCAACTTGGAGAGACAGCCCCTTTAACCTCCTGGTTCGCACAGGTTGCCAATTTGGCAGAGGATGAAAGGGAAGAGGGAGAACCAATGAGAGAGTAGCTGTTAGGCATTTGGACGGGCACATATCACTCTAACTGCCCGGCAGGAAGAAGAATTAACCAAAGTCTCAGCCCCCCACCGGGAACCAGCATAGGTCCTGAACCAAAATGTTGGACTTGCGGTCAGCTAACCAAAAACGAGTTGAAAAATGGAGCTCAGGGGCACAGCAATTCACAAAATGGCCGAGTAATAAAGGACAACTATCGTCCAAAAATCTGTTGAGGGAAGGCAACGAGGCGGACTTGAAAGCGAGGCAGAATAGCAGGAATCAGATTTCAAGAGGTACGTTGGAATTGCCTTTAAAGCACAGGAAGAGGGGCACAACTTCGACAATGATGCACTTGGCCAAAAATGGCGTATGCGTTTTCTCCTGAATA